>NC_140346.1:25718564-26396868 GCF_963514085.1 Chelon labrosus | reverse complement strand
TACACTTCATCTGCCTGTCTTCTTACCCTGATGCACTGATTAACAATATCCTTCCAGTTTTTAATAATGCGTTGGACAGTTCTTAACCCAATTTCAGTAGTTTTTACAATCTCCTTAGATGTTTTCTCTGCTTGATACATGCCAATGATTTGACACTAACATCTTTTCCACGACAACAAGATGTGTCTTTAGACATGGTTGTTTAAGAAATGAGAAGCTACTCATTGCATCAGTTGGGGTTAAATAACTTGTTGCCAGCTGAAAGATAATCACTCATGCAGTAATTATCCAATTACAGGCTCGTACCTATTTGCTTAGTTAAATCCAGGTGGCGCCTTTTTTTTTGGCCAGGTAGTGTATGTAGGGAATATTGATGGACATAAAGTAAAGATGTGTGGGTGAATTGGATAGTTAAGAGAATTGGAAGGAGATAATGAAATCCTAATGTGGAAGAGATGGAAAAGAGATAGAGTTAAATGGAGAAAACGACAAAACATAATATAACACAGCTGAAGATAAAGAAGAAGAGATGGACAGGATAAGAGACGAGCATGGTGTGTGGAGATGAAAAAGGCAAGTGGATGGAGAGGTGGAGGTTTAATGGGAGAGAAAAGAGGAGGACAAACAAAGAGAGAAAGTATCGACCCTGCTAAAGCTGCTCTAATGCTGCAGTCTCCACAACTCACACATCTCTGCGTGTGTGTGTGTGTGCCGTCTTTCTGAGGACCAGTTTGAGTTTTACACCTTTGGTCCTCAGTTCATTACACGGTTGTTCGAGGTATAACACTTGGTTTTAGGTAAAGGTTTCAGTTTTAAGAATGCATTAAGTCAATGAATGTCCTCACTAAGATAGCTGTACAAACGTGTGTGTGTGTGTCTGACGTCACTCCCGTCTGTCTGTAAACACTGTTAGCCCTGTTAGACACGAGCACACACACACACACATGCAAAGAGCGTAACACACCTCTTATCTGTGCGTCCCCCTCTCTCCGTCCTCTCCATCTTTTGTCCTCTCCCTTTTGTTTAAACATCCCTCTCAGTCTGCGGGACATCAGCCGTATCATTTCATCGACACACACACAGAGATGTGCTCCATTGCAATGCGCCACTAGACTCACGCTGCAGCGTTCCAGGAAGGCCTCCAAAGTTTGTTGATGCCTTTCTTTCCATTTCCATTACGGCCGCAGCTACCTTCCACTGCGACAACCTTGAGGTGAACACAAATACTCTGCTCGCACTTAATCCACCAGGAGAGTGTTCTTCCATGGATCGATTGGCCAAATCAGCAAAAGTTCAACGTGGTTCTTGGCTCAATGTTTTGTTTTGTTTTTTGCTAGCGTCCTCTGAGGTCTTCACTCACATTAAATAGTTGACCACATTGTTTTTTCTTTGGTTCATGCAGGGCTGCTGTGTGGTAGTGGCTTAAGCTGGAGACACTTTAGATTGTGTGCCTTTGTCTACATACTGTGTGGTTGTCTAGACTAAGTGAACTTTTTTTTTTTTGTCACCAGAGAACTATGAGTTTTGGAAATGTTCCAAAGACTGGATAAATGATTGAACTGGATGTTTTTAAAGAGGACAAACATTTAATTTTACAATGAAAAAAGCAAATAAAAATAATATAAAGTTATTAAACTTTCGTGTCATGGATTGTGTTTTTGTCTGTGCATACCATAGACTGTATATAAATATGGACAACACATTCCAACACAATGCATTGGTCAAACTGACGCTATTTTCCCGGGGATACATGCGGCGCTATCTTGCGACTTTGGAGCCAGAGTCTGATCAGTACGGTCCGAGAGTGGAGTCACGTGGAGGCGCGATATCGATGCCCCGCCCACACTTCCTCCAGACTCACTCACGTTTTCGTTTAATTAATACTACGCTCTGCTCTACCTCCACCAGTTACAAGGAACTGTTGGATTATACGCTGTACTTGTTTCTCGCGGTCCTATAGGACCACTTCATGGAGCGATTGGTGTGTCGTCGTCATGATGTCACATCCTGTTTCTATAGCATCAAATAACGAAATGACACCTGAGAAAATGGACATCTGAGTACGCATCAGTATTATATTGATTACCTAAAATGACAGAAACCATCCTTGAAAAAAATTATTTGATGTGTATTTTAGTGTTTTAATTTGACCCAAGCCCCATCCACTAACATGGAGTGGGTGGAGCTTATGACCTATACTGCAGCCAGCCACCAGGGGGAGCTCTACTTGCTTTGGCTTCACTTTTAGAGGAGCAGTTCCGCTGTCCATCTTTATACAGTCTATGGTGCACACTTGGGATTTTGAAAGCTCTTTACTAGAAGTACCCAGATGGCGTAACGGCCTAGAAGTTTCTTCCTCAATGAACGCCATCTTGGCTACATGGAAGGAGAGGAAGGACCAGTTTTCCAACTTAAATTGTGGCCAAGAAGCTGCAGCTGTTGCTTTGGCAACAATGAACACCACAGCATACAAATGTTGAGTTACACACATCTAAACAAAGTACTAGTTCTAGAAGCTGATGGCTTAGTTTAGCCGTCGGTAATGATTCGGCACAGAAATATGTGACAGCTAAGTTTAGCCCTGTAGATCAGCAGGTGCTATAATTATTTCCAGTGACACACAACCTGGTACATTTTGCCATGACGCAATGATGGCAATTCAAGAATTATTAAATCATTTTTCTTGTATTATTCATCAGAAGAAAATAACGGACTGCTTATGATTCATCAGTGGTGTTAATGAAGGGATGAAGCAGCAGAATGTCACATCACTGAACGTCACTATTTAAACTATTAACAGACTAACAGACGGCACCAGGAAGAAGACGGTAAGTAGCCAAACAGAAAAGTTCAGTATTTCTACTTTACTGTGAAGCAACAGATATTCCAGGAAACAATTGTCTAATCGCCATGACAACCAACAAAGGAGAGATTGGCAGGAGGCGTTTTTGCTGATGCAAATGAGCTCTTGACTCTGGGAAAACAAAAGCGAGCACCCACACCCACAAAAACGCACCAGCATGAAATACAAACCCTCCATAAACCATGGAGGTACCTTTCTAAATGCGATGGAGAGTGGACAGATGCGTAGGTGTGACTCAGCCCACTGTCACCTTCACTTGCTCATGAGTCATCCCTCTAATTAAGAAACCCGAATCGACACCTCTAATCTCCAGAGCAATTATCCAATTAGAGCCCGAAGGCTGCCGTTTCTTGCAGTTAAATCCATTTGTCCGGCTAACGCCAGTAAAATGACCTTGATCTCGGTGTCAGGATAAAGTGTCAATCTAATTGCATACAGGACATCATGCGTCTCCAGTATCAGTTGGCTATTTTCAGCTTTTTACCCCTTTTAGGATTGTTGTTTTGGTCTGCGTCTGCTGGGGGCTGATATAAATTACTTTAGATAACATGTTAGCAGCATCAGAAACCAATCATGAGGTTTGTTTTGAAGTATTTTCCTCCTTTCATGCATCCTGGAGTAGCCAGACTCAGCTCCTATCAGAATAGAAGTCTGGTAACATGCCATTTTATTGTGTGAAATAAATACAGAGCATATATTATAGTATCTTAAGTGTTTATATTGTCTTGTCTATACTGTCTTATTGTATTTAAGTCTCATTTTTTTCTTTTATATATTATATAATTCTGTTTTTGTATTTTTATACTGTGGTTTATTAGAGTAGCTGTGAGGAACCCAATTTCCCCCTGAGGATTAATGAATGTATTTCTGATTCCGATTTAGTTATAGGGCATGTTTCAACCAATACAGAGAAAAACAAAACCTCCACTGCGCTCAGATGTTACTCTTCTCTCCATCACATAAAGCCCACTCAAACTACTTGACCAGCCTGGTAGATCAGTTCCCACACATCACCATTAACCTGATGAGTTAAGTGCGGTTTATGCCTCTGCGGGACACAGACGCCGTAAAATACAGACGTAGCCTATGCCAATGCGAGTCATTCATACTTGTGCCTTGTCAGTCTGGCTCGCTCTGTAACAACACCACTCAAGTGCTTGTATTTTGTTTCTACTTCCTGCTTCACTTTCAACAACGGCGACTGAAACTTTCCGAAGACGAGTCGTACAAATGTTCGCGTCTCTGAACCTCCTCAGTTAACCTGTCCTCGATGTGTTCCATCTTTATTGATCCAAAACAATCAATTTGAAAATTGCGGAGATGGAGAAGCAGCCGGAAACACTAAACCGGAAACACTCCTAATCACAGCTCTTGCAGTCTGCGTCGCCGCGACACGTAGTTACATTTCTGGGGAAGTGCACATCAGGCTACAGTGTGCGACGTCAAATTGACGCGCATTGCTGTGACAAATCTGATTCTGAAATATGCTGATTCAAAAGTTACCTGGTTTCTCTTACCTCTCACCTCTCTACGCAGTGTACAGCCTCTAGTTATGCATGTGTTTTACAGACGTTGTCATACGCAGATGAAAAAATAGCATATTTAATCTTTTATTCATTTGAAGTTAATTAGCTTATTGAGGTCAACTTGAACATATCAGAGTCAAGAGGCTCTTCATAGTATTACCAGTAAAATTAAATCATTCTTCAGTCTATAAAGCAACATCCAGACTGAACCTAGTGCAATCCCTTTAAGTGATTTAAAAAAAAGTGGATCTGAATTTCAATCAAACGCTGATTTGATGGCTGGCTTGGAGTTCAACATGAGAAACAACGAAGAAGCACCAACTAGAGAGAGAGGAAAAACAGAAAATGGCTGCGTATAAAACCTGGTTTCGCTCAACTACAGAGAAGCTCTTTGTCCAATCTTTTCTGAAGCCGGGGCAAAGCTGAGGGCTGACAAGAGCCCAATCACAAACAGAAGTAGTCTAACCATCTCTGGCTGTCCCACACATGTTTTTTGACACTGCCTCCAAGTGGCGAAGGACAGATTCATCACGTCCGCGCCGATGCAGCCCGTTTAAACTCTCCTCACGGAAACTGTCTTAGTTCACATGAGCGCAGAGTTATGTTGGAGTGTAATGTGAATGCAGTGAGCGTCGATCCTCCTTTAACGTTGTCTCTGCCGCCATAGCGGCTAATCACAGTGATTACCTAACCACACAGGCTCTTAAGTGCTGCTTATCAGAACTCCTCTGGAGAGCAATTACACCATCGCTGCTATCTCTTTCACAGTCGGCCTCCTCTGAAGCTCCTTTTTTTATCCTCCTGTCGTCAGCCATCCATCCATCATCTGTTATCTTTTTCCACCTCTCCCCTCTGCCCCCTTCTTTTGTCTCCATTCTGTCGTTTAAATTCACTGTCTCCTGTCTTCTCTTCTCTCTTGCCAGTTGTTCTTCTCGTCTTATCTCCTATCTTTGACTCACTTTTCCTAATCCAATTGTTCTAATCCGTTTATTAGATGGTGTAGTTCACAAGATGAGTGAAGACTCTGACCTGCTGCAGGGGCTATTTGAAAAGTCATTAGTATACATATGTCTGTACCATGCTGATGTGAAGCAAGATAATGGATGTAAAACTGCTTAGAGAACTAAAACGTCTGGTTTAGTCTATATAATGGTACTCTTTGATAACAACAAACAGTCATGCACTGCACTAAGAGAACCGATCAAACAGAGAACTGTTCTGGAGGATAAGCTGTGCTTGTCTTCCAAACTTCACCCAAGGGTTGAACACGTTCCTCTAAAGGTCACACTGCCGTCTGACTTCTTAGGGAGGAGGGGGAGATCTATCCATCTGGGCCGGGGGCAAAGAAGAGGGAGGAAGAGGTGGTGTACACACGAGCATAACGTAGAACCGGCAGGTAAGTAAAGCTGGGGCTCTTAGCTAACCACAGTCCTCCTCCCGCCGTCAAGGTCGGCGATAAACGGCGCAGATTGGCTTTCCAAAGAGGTTGGAAACACGTCAACGCAAGAGATTTAGGAAAAAGGAGAGCCGAGAAAAATAAAAAAAGGGTAGATGGGTTCGTAAATTAATTTAGGTTGAGACTGGATGTTTTTTTCTGTACGTGTATTTTAAGTTCAAAGCTGATAAATCTGAACCAGAGAAGGAGGAAAGGATGAAGCAAAAAGAAAGAAGGAAAGTGGGTGAAAAGAGAGTGTGAGGGTGTGGACGCGGAGGCGAGAAAGAAAATGAGTATTGATTTTAATATTACGCCGGCTGGAGTAGAAAAGAGGAATTCTGAAGGAGGCGCGGAGGATTCATTGTGTTGACGTGTTACTAGAAAGTCCATTAACGTCTGCTGGAACGTTTCCCTGCAGCTCCATGAATCACAATGCTTCCTGAGAGATCGGCGTCTCTTTGAGTCACTCGTCTGCTCAGCTGCTTAACAAAGACTTTACAAGTGGAGTATTCAGAACTGGAGCTCTTCACTTTTTCATTTTCAAACTAAAAAATGTCTGAGGCGACACAATCCTTCACGATGAATAGTAACCCATGATTTTGGTTTCATACTTAAAGCTGCTCCTTTCCAGACGTCGGCATTAAATAAAACTAATGATAGTAAAGAAAATATACTTCAAATCCAACAAACTTTCTCACAAATCCATATCTTTCAATTCAAAATCTCTCTGACAGCCGGTAGAGAAAGTACTTAATCAGCTTGTAAACCTCCAGCTTCCTTCCCGTCACAGTTTTATTAATCATCAGCTTCTGATGAAAAAAAAAGGAGGAACATCAAATATTAATCCACTAACTTCTCAGGAAGAGGCGATGTTGTCTGACCTTTTTGTTTTTCAGACCTCAAACTCACAGACCGAAGCTCGAGAACTCAACTCTTATTGGCAGAAGCAAAGATTTAAGATGAACAGGTGCCTTTCGCAAACTGACTAAATGGCAAGATTTCAACTACACGTGGGCGATAAATGAGCGGGCAAGTCTTTAGAGTTCGTCGGCTGAATGCGGAACGATGCCAGCTTGGTTAACAGTGAACCACACAACTTCCATCTCTCGCTCGTGCAAAGAAAACGGCGCGTGGTCCATGCACAGAGCAGTGCACAGCTGGAGGGGTTCAATGACAGGAAAAAAACCCCAGCAGATTTCATTGTTGGCTCTCATGATTTATTAATTGTCTGCAGTCAATACCCCTGGAGCTGCTGCAGAGCAGGGACACGGGAGCCGGCTGTACTGTAAAGATCAGCCTGTTTTCCATTCGCTAATGCAGTTTGAGTTTGCTTTTGCAACAAGTTAATGGGAGCAAATGGGTGAGAAATGGGAGTGAGATCAGATCAGAGAGCAGAGGAGATGAGATGAGCTCCCTGATTACATCTGTTTTCCTGGATGTCTAAAATAAATCAATCAGGCAGTTTGTCTGTACAGTAAGAGCTTCAGGTTCACTTACAATGGCAATGCATGGTAATGATAGATAGATAGATAGATAGATAGATAGATAGATAGATGAGTGCAGAGACGTGGAGCCTCTGAGCTAAAGCGTCCCAAACAGCTGAGTTGTACTTTCCAGTAGCAGGTGACAGTTTCACAGTTGAAGGACAGAGAGAGCAAAGCAGGCAGTTAAAGACACGGATCATTAAACGCTTCACGCTTTTTTTCTCTTGTCTTTTTACTCACACACTCAGGCTCTCCGGGTCTCCTGCCGCCTCAGAAACAGATCCACGTATCCAGAAATAAAGAGCGTTTAATTCATTCAGCCTCCGCGGCGAAAACGCGTCGAGACGGTCAGAGCGAGAAACGGAGTGGTGAGAGCGACCACAGCCGGTGGACTGAGAGAGAGAGAGAGACAGAGACAGAGACAGAGGGAGAGAGAGAGAGAGAGACAGAGAGAGAGAGAGAGAGAGAGAGAGAGAGAGTCATCAATTCATGCAGAATTCCGCCCCTTCTCGTCACCCTCCACTAAAACTCTTTCAATCTGTTCTCGCCTTCATGCTGGGACGCACCATCAGGACATATTTTGTCTCCATATTTTGCAGCGAACCCCCCCCCCCCCCCAAAAAAATAAAATAAAAAAAAATAAAAAATACTACGATGGTCCTGCAGTGCCCCTTCTATTTACCCTATGACAGGTTTACCTAGTCCGTCTATTTGCCTGTTTTCTTTCCTTAAGTTTGCTTTGGACGCATGAAGTGACATCAATCACATCAATCAGAGCCCCCACTGCCTACCTCACCTCATCTCTGCGTCTTTCTTGTTTGTTGTACTTTAGTGATGTGACGTTCGCTAACGAGTCAGTCTTTTGAATGGCTCTCTTAGGTGAACGATAAGACTCGGTTCGCAGTTGCAGCCATTCCTTTGCGAGTTGTTCTCATATGCAAATTGCCTACGCTTTCCTCACGTGTCACCAAGTGTGCCCCATGAGTCTGCACTGTGCATGCTGCCTTCAGGTGAACGACTATGGACATCTCCGAGTTTGAGTTATCTGCTGCAAGCTCCATTCACTTGAACACAGCTATAGGTATATACACAGCTATTAGCTAACTAATGGGGATGAGGAGTGTGAGCACCACTGGAGTCTGTCTGACTGGAGACAAAAACAAACAAACAAAAAAACAAACACTAAATGAGTCAGAGTCAAAGGAAAAGTAGCTGCATTTGGTTCTTGTGTGGACATTTTTTACAGTAAAGTTGTTTTGCATGGAAGTTATCTGTAGCCGGTGTAGTTTTTTATTGTGCACCAAAGTTTTTTAAGTGAGGGAAAATTCAAAATAGTGATTTCACTGTCAAAGCATGGGGATATGGCACCACCCTGTGGAATGTTTGCTACCAGTGATTGTTTCATTGATAAAAACTTCTAAATAAATAAATGATTGTAACATCGAGCCAGCCTTTTGAACGGCTCTTCAAAAGGAACGGCTCCTCAAGATCCGGCTCCCTTCAAAGAGCCATAAATCCCATATCTATTGTACATCCAGTGCATTACTAGATATCAATTTATTCATCATCATGTCAGACTAAATCCTCCAAAGTGACCATATAGATGAATCCAAGACTGAATACATTCGTGGCTAAAGCTTGTGAATGACCTTTTGTATTAGGAGTCATTTAAATATGCCCAGGGGTGCAGTGTCAGGACAGGAAAAATAAGCCTATAGCTACCTGTTTGGAAGACGTTGCAGTGGCAACCATAATGCATGCATCAACATGCATCTTGCATGTGCTTTTCTTAACTGTGCTCAATACATTCAGACACAGGTGGTCTCAATCAACTTCTAGTCAAATCTCAGAAGACAATCAAAGCAAACCGGATGCACCTGTTCCTCATCGAAGGCTGTGAATACTTTGAGTAAATGAGAATGTTCTACTTTTGCCAAAATAAAAAACTCTAAATGTGGACTTCTTTCCTTCTCTTTTGTATGTAAATGACTAGTAAGCGCCTTTAATCTTATATCCATGGTGAGTATTAGATGAGACATGTGATCCTGTGGCAGGTCCACGCCCTGTCACTAGGGAATATCAGAAGTGTTATCTGGACGGCACATGAAGCTCTCTGGCAGCAGACATGCTTCCTGGCTCGTCTGCAATCTAGAGGTGGGAGGTGATGGTGGGAGACGATGGTGGGAGTCGCCGGTGGTGTTTGTGCAGAAAATCAGAAACCGATGTCCGTGAGTTTCTGGGCTCCATGTGTTTCGTGTTTGATCATCGGACTCTGTGTGTGAAAGCTGGAGGGGGCTGGCTGTGTGGTCATGTCACCATGAAATTTACAGTGTGCTTGAACCTGCAGGAAGACAGTGAGAGGGGTTACTGTACAGTACGGTTTTCATAAACTCATAAACTCTTTCATAAACTCTCATAAACTGATTTTTGTCATGTTTGTGAACAGTACGGTATAATAAAACTGATGACGTGAGTTCAGCCTGTTTTCTCTGGGAAATAAACTCAGTAGAAGCAGAAGACAAGTGAGCTTCCACGAATTATTTAAGTGAACACGATGTCTGACGTATGTGTGTGTGTGTGTTATCTAAACACAGCCGAGCTCGGTAGTGTTAAACCCCTCGCAGTAGTCAGCTCATTAAAGCCCATTAAAACACTACACAGCTCATTTACGCTGTGTTTTTATGGAAACTCAGCAGTACGCTGATTTAGACTTACAGCAGAGGACCTGGCTCAGGCTCCTTGGTTTTATTTCTGTTTATTTATGTGGGGGAGCACACCGCTTTTCCTCTGCTTTATCTGTTCCCATAAAGGTTTTAGGTTTCTTCCAAACCTCGAGTGAGAGGGCATTTGTTAATTTACCAAGATATAAACTCCAAGACACCAATGAATGTTTCTGAGCAAAAAAAGGGACAAAAGACAGACAAAAAAAGCAACTCATACCCAAAGAAATAAACAGAAAAGCATGGCATATAATGCAGATGTCGAGAGGAACACCCATTGGAGATGGTATGCTGGAAATGTTTTGGTCGAATCCTTGTTTGGTTTTAATTTTGAAACACGAAATGAGCACATATGGACGATATAAATTCAGATTCAGACTAAATTTATTTGTCCCCGGGAAGCAATTTAAGGCACATGTGAGAGCATGGCGTGCAAAACTAGACACTTTTAAAGAAACCAGAAATACAACAATACACAATGTGTATTGAGGAAGTAAACATGGCTGTATGAATAAAGAGGATAAAGTGCAGACAGGGTAAATGTAAACAGGAGTAAGAGGGGATTATAAATTTACAATACTTAGAATGATAATCTGAGTTATTGCAGAGGTAGTACGGATAATAAATAATAAATCACAACAGAAGACAGATGCATGAAATTAAAAAAAAAAAAAAAAAACGACATGACAAATTTCCTGAAGAGCAGTTTTGAAGCTCAATGTGGAAGTGATGCAGATGTGGACAGCTAAAAATCTGTGGCGGGAACTCACCTGTTTTGCATGACTCCATGACTTGATATAACTTAAACGAAAAAAAAACCTTTGTTCCATTGAATAAATTACAGATTAGAGACCAAAACAGTTTATTTCTGTTGTAAAGTTGGAGAATTTAAGTTGGAGGTCTAATTGGCCGTCTAGTGGCCGTTAGAGGAACTGCAGTTTTTGCAGATTCTACTTAAATCTATCTCCACGTCTGCCTGCAGGAATAAACGTAAATAATTTATTGGTTAACTGGGAGAATAATTACAATATAATTATTTCAAAATATAATGTTTTTTATTTCTTTAATGCCTGAGTTGCACAGTTGCACAGGGGTATCTGGTCTCTCTCCCTCCACTAACGGGACTCTGCAGGGCCTTATCGAAAGAAAAAGCAAACGCATGCTTAACAAAAGATCATCATTTCGCTTACTCTGTGTTTTAAGTTGAAGTCAAAGTGTCTACTGCAAAGAAAAGTTCTGGTTGTCACATTTCCTCTGGTCACACCTGTTCAGTTTTCCATTCCATTAATCACCTTCTTGCACATCTGTTCTCAGCTCAGTCATTAGAGCCTTCCCACTATAAATAGACAACTGTTCAAACTCCTTCTGTCATTAATGACAAGCATTGTGTTCTCTGTGTTCTCAGCCATGTCTGCACGCTTCTGGTCCGATCCGGTCTTCGACCACGTCACCCGTAACCCGTGTCCAAGAATCACTTAACCGTGTTTTCGCGTTAACTGCGGCTCGCTTGCAAAATTGAACCGTGATGGTTTCAAATGACCTCTCTCTCCATGGAAAACTGAGCAGCGGTTTGGATTTCAAACAAAAATCGATGACGGTGCAAATTGGTCCGAGGATTGAGTCATTTCCCATTAAGGCTCTCGGCACGGCTGCTAAACAGCTGTCCCTAAGCCAACACTGATTCGTTTGTGTGCAGAAATAAAACAACAGAATGAAAAACGCTGCAGTGTTAGCAGCAGAGTGCTAAGATAGAAATGTTTTCTGTCTATGTCTGTTAGTAAAAACCGAGGAACTTTTCTTTAAGAAAAATGGATTTTCAACAAAACTCCATCACGGTATGTCGCAAATATTTATCTACAGCTTCAATCGTGTAGTTCCCGCTACACTTCAAGCCTGCACATTGAAAGTTTGCTCTCTAAAGTGCCGTACAAGGCTCGGTGTTATCTAACGTGCTCACACCAGCATGCAGTTTCTCCACGTGTATCGCACCCAGCAGCCTGCACCGGTTCTGTTGAGACAGGTGGAGTCTCCCAAACACTGGAGCTGATCCAGGCCAGTGTGAAACACAGAAAGAATCAACACCATGCCGAGATGAAAGACTAAAGCTGCGTCTCCATCGCTGGGTTAAACACAGCTTCTTCTTTTTTTTATGGCTTTTTCCAGATGAACCAGGTGGGCTTTCTATGGGGTGAGTGAGTCTGGAGCAATTCTCTTCTCTAACGCAGCTTAGTCATCGGCAGGTTTTTAGCTATTTACATTCATCTCCCACTTGAATTGATGTTAAGTATAACAGTCACCTCCTGTAACCGCTTGTCCCAGCTCTCATTGGACGAGAGGCGGGGTACACCCTGGACAGGTCTCCAGTCTATCTCAGGGCTAACACAGACAGACAGACAACCATTCACACTCACAACTACGGCCAATTTAGAATCACCAATGAACCTAACCAGCATGTCTTTGGATGGTGGGAGGAAGCTGGAGTACCTGGAGAGAACCCACGCAGACACAGGGAGAACATGCAAACTCCACACCAGTCAGCCGATGGATTCAAATCCAGAACCTTCTTGCTGTGAGGCAACAGTGCTAACCACCATGCCAAAGTATAACAATCACTCATCATAAATATTTGAACTATCTGAGGATTACCATGATATTTGGCAAAGACCACCGGAAGATTAACCTTAATGACTCTGACTGTACGAGCAGCGGCTCTTTGTTTTCATTTAAGCTGTCAGATATCTCAACCAGACAATGAATCTTTTGGACCCCTCCCCCCACCTCACTTTTCTTCCAAACCCATCATCAGGTCTAAGTTTAGCATTAATTACCACTGCCGTCTGTCTCAGCTTCGCATGAAAAAAAAGTGAAACCTTCTTGGGGATTTGTTTACATCATTACAAGAGCTAATAGTGTAACTTTCTCTGAACTTTCTCTGTAAAGTTCCAACAGTTTATTGGAAAAGTTTACTGTGTTTAGTGTGTTTAGGTCTGTGAAGGTTCTCAGTCATCCAGGTCATGGTATATCCAAAAAAGGTTCAAAAAAGGCAACTGGACTTGTCTGGACTGGATTTAGTGTGTTTAGGTTCACAGAGCTGCAGCTCAAGACGCTCTGGCCTCCTGGAAGACGCTGCTGCCTTCGCTGACATTTTCCAACATATTGCATGTGTTATTCATGTCCTGTGAAGGGTCTGGAGGGTCTTGGGGGAGACTGGAGGCTGTCCCAACTGTCACTTGGCGAGAGACGAGGTACACCCTGGACAGGCCTCCAGTCTATCGCAGGGCTAACACAGAGAGACAAACAACCATTCACACTCATACCTACGGCCAATTTAGAATCACCAAAGAACCTAACCAGCATGTCTTTGGACGGTGGGAGGACGCTGGAGTACCTGGAGAGAACCCACGCAGACACAGGGAGAACATGCAAACTCCACACAGAAAGCCTTCTTGCTGTGAGGCATCAGCCCACCACTGTGCCGCCCTGCTCTGTTTCAGCGTGATTTACAGCCTTCAACCTGCTACACATGCATGTTTCACAGCTGATTCCTACTGAATAATCGAAGGCACCTGTACGTTCGCCGTTTGTCTTTCACCTGTGAAATCTGTTCGTCAATATCTAGATTCAGTTTCATCTGTGCAGATCCGTACATATGGAAGACACATGCTCTTTTACTGTGTTGTGCAACCCCTCTGAATCCGCAGCCAGTGGAATCCTACTGATCGTGAAATGACTTTCATGCGGGCCTTGTCCGCTCCGCAGGACGACCAGCGGACACACCGCTGTTATTCAGAAACACCCCATACATCAACACGTTGCTCAACGGGTCGCGGCAACGCCCCGGTGGTACAGAGAATAGACCGCTAAAACACAATCTACATTCTTGACCTTCTTCCCTCGGCTTTTTCCTCTCCCCCACTCCCTCTCTCTGATGTTTTATTCCACAGCTCTCGAGATCTTTCTCTCTGTTTGTGTGTCCCAGCTCCTTTTGAGCAGAATAACCGGCCCTTCACGTAGATCTGGTCCGTGGAGTGAGGGTAAATGATGGATCTCCCAAACAACAATGAGAACAAGTGGAACTGATGCTCTTTCATGACTTCTTCTGCCCAACCGTTTCTGTGTTTTCAAATTCCCACAGACAATCTTTTTAGTCATTGAAAACGCTTGACACTTTAGGCGGTTGTGCGTTAAGATGACGCAGAAGCAACGGCGACAGCACAGACCCCTACGCAGACCGCGGCGAGCTTGGTTGTTGCGTATTTCTGGCTGCTTTTCCATCTCCGCCATTATGGAATTGATTGTTTTGGATCAATAAAGATGGAACACACTGAGGAAAGGTTAACTGAGGAGGTTCGGAGATACAAACATTTGTTCGACTCGTCTCCGGCGAAATTTTGGCCAAAGTTTCGTTCGCCATTGTTGAAAGTGAAGCAGGAAGTAGAAACAAAAATTAACCCGACTGGCAAAAAAGACACAGCGCCGACTGGTGTTCAAGTGGCATTTTTAAAGAGCGAGCCAGACTGACGTGGCATAAGTATAAATGGCTCACAGTGACACTGGCACTGGCTACGTAGGTTACGCGTCTAGGTCCTGCAGTACCTTAAAAGCACCTTTAATTGCCAAATCTGTTGTTTTAATAGATTAAAAACAAGAGAAATAAGAAATAAATACCCCCATACCTATTCCCCAGTCCACCAGCACTTTGTAGACATGTTTGCATCATCAAAAATCTCACCAGAATAGTGCAGACAACATATATACATACAATAATGCCATGAAGTTTCAAAAGCTAGTACTCGTCTTCAGAGGCTACATTTAAAAACCACAAACCACGTCTGAACCATGGATTCTAATCTAAATTTCTGCAGCCATATTAAAGAATCCTGCAACCACCTTCACTGTTCTCTGTTATAATGCTGTTTCATTTATTGTTTTTTTTGCAGTTCCTTATAAAATGTAAGCGAATAACTGCACTAAAAATCTGACCTTTTCCACTCTGATTCCACCTGATGTCCTGAATGAACATCAACACATGATGTTAAAGAAAAATGTCAGAGGTCACTGTATTTCCAACATCACACAGAATGGCAGCGTACTAATCCCACATTTGTCTCACAGTGTCATTTTTATTTTGTTACCGTATATACTCTCCTCCCTCCTCAACCCGCGTCTGGAATATTAATTGATGTTTTCATTATCTTGGCAGATGCTGTGTGCGTTAACTGAACTGCATCACACGCACAGATGATAAACTGGTGCAAAAGTTCAGTGTGTGAGCTGCTAATAAATCAACCACAAACTAGGATATACATAATCGTACTTGCATTTTCACAAGAAAGATAATTTTGCAAAAGCAGAAATAAGTTTTATTGCACAGCATCGTATAGATTAGATGGTGAATATTAACCGCCAAAAAAATGTCACTTTTCTAAATGATTAAATGACTCAAATCTGTAAATCACAGACTTTAACCTCGGTTGACTCCTGTTAATTCAAACCTACAAAAACACTTGTTTATATCCAATAGAATAGAGATGAGCAAAGTTCCTCATTTGTCACGAGCCCAGTCCTCTATGGAAAGGTTAAAGTGTCCTTTGTAACAACAAACCCAAATGTTTTATCATTACAAAACCCAAATGCTGTCCATCAGAAGCATTAAATGGGGTTACATCTGTTGATCTAAAAACCCAACCCTCTCCATGACCTTTAAAGGAGTACACACATTTCTTTTTTTTGGAGAAATCAGCCAGGACAGTTCCTATCTCCTATCAGGCAGAGGCATGAACTTGTTTTATCTACAAAAAAGGATTAAAATAAGAACACACTGAAGCTTTAAAAGTACAAAATCTACTCGACACAGAGTTTATCTGCAGTGCTGTGTATGGAGTTAGAATATCTTCACTAATTACAACCATTTTTATCTGATGAATATTTCTAACTTATGTGTCCTCCATTGATTTAGTCCACCGCTGATATCAGAGCTGTGCTAAAAGAAGCATAAAGAGCACAGCTGTTGGTGCATCATCTGCAGTAAATGCATAAAAATGGTTTCTATGGTCACGCATGTGTTTGTGTACGGAGTTGTGAGACTAATCTTGTATTGGACAGACTGAAGATGACAGTTTTTGCCCTTTTATTGTTTAATTCCCTTAATAATGATCTCCATCTTATTCATGGCAATGCTTTTCCATCCATATTGTTGCACCTTATCATTTACCTACTTCCTGTTCTGTTTTTCTTGTAGACTTGCACAAATGCAAATCTTGTATATTCTTTCTTAAACTTTTTTTTTTTTTAACTTTCTTACACCTATTTTACACCTAGCGTTTTTTTTTTGTTTGTTTGTTTTTTTATGTGCAACTGAGCTACCATGACCAAGCAGTTTCTCTTGTGGCTCAATAAAGTCTTAGTTTAAATCTAATAAAGTCTGTGCGTGGTGCTGCGCCCCTTTAGGTGGATCAAGGACAACCAAATAAGTCGAGTCGGGATGTAAGGCAAACTTAAACAGGTTCGTTTCAACACCAAAATAAAACTGCACTGAAAACTGCTTGAAAGCTCTCACGGTGGGGAAGGACTGGACCGCGTAGTTGGGCCACATAAATGAAAGCAATGAGACAAAACTAGACGTGACTAATGAGCTTCTCCAAGTCGAAAGCAACAAACAAGAGGCCTAATTATCTTATTTACTAAAAGGTGTAATTGAAAATACACTGGTGGCACCGACCAATAACCCTGGAGCGTATAGACAAAAGGTTACCTGCGTGAGGAGGTGTAGAGTCCATGTGGCTGAATAACTAACTAGGTAGGTAATCAAAGTAAGCAGCAGAACAAGCAGAGAGAGCGGATCCTGTTCAAGTAGGCCCTGGGTCGCAATTGGACAATCTGGGGCCGAACCAACCAATCAGTAGACACCACCAGACCTCTCAGGTGAAATCCAGTTGTGGAATTAACACCTACAGAAACAAAAAGGAGAGAGGAGAGAGAAGGAAACACAAAAATCACATTGCCCCCTGCTTGGCATGTAACACTGTACACATGTGTGGTTTTATTACACATGTGGGGACATGAATCTATTCACACGGTCACATCTAGTGGACCAACCCCCTTAAGTGGACAAAAAGAAGGTCACGACATCACATTTAATGCAAAGACCCCAGTTTATGGTAGGGGTTAGTGGTGGATACAGTATGGCTACATTTAGTGGAGGATTTAATGTGAATGAGATGATGTGTGTGTGTAAGTGTGTGACAGCCTCAGGGTTGTACATTTTGCGGATGAGACCCCAGACTGCCACAGTCTTCCATCCTGTTATTTTATGAAGTGTCTCTGAGAAAAACTCAGTCTGTCTTCTGTTCTCACGCCTCGTCTTCCTTCAGATAAAAAAAAATCCCGCAAACTTTTGGTGGTTTTGTCCAATCTGCATGTTTTAGATAACTCCCTCGTTTTTGTCTATCCGACCAAATGGGGAGTGGTGAAAGCATCCCGAGTGCTTAAGGAGCAAGACGTCTTCTAATCTTACATTTGTTTGGATCAATACCCCAGAAAGATTAATTGTTCTTGGGTTTCTGCAGCTTGGTGTCCCAGTTCTGCTCAGCTGATTTGTGCCAGAATACTATTACTCTGTTGGTCCAAGCAGAGAGAAACCTCTTTCTTTCATCTAGATGTTCTTACTTCAAAATATATCATGTATATATAAAAGTATTTTCATTATCTATTAAGATGTACTCAAGGCATTACCAATGAATTATACAGTTATTAAAAACAACAATTGATGGAATCACTCAGTGTCTTTGGTTTCAAACTGCTTGCCGGCAATAATCTGAGTCATCTTCTGGGAAAAAGGAAAGGTCTGATGAGCTCCGGCAGTGATATGCTGGATGTTATATTTAATCGTCTGAAGGCGAGTCATGAGAGTAGCTGTTTGGTTTCTGAGTGGAGTGTGAATATCAAGGGATGCTGGGATGGACTGAAACTAATAAATATGTATATAAAGATGGATGATTCGTCTCTCGTAGGGTTTTTGTCGACCGGTTTTGAAGCTCAATGCGTTGCCTCTGGATGTCGCCACCTTGGCAGTGTCTGAACTCCCGGCTAATTCAAAAGTGGGCAAAGAGAGGACTGTGAATGGAGATGAGGTGGGTGGGTGAGACCTCGGCAGCGAGCTATATATAAATCAACTACAAAGATTAAACTCTACAGCTTTAAGAATTAATATAGTTTAAACAGGTGAGTTATATAAAAATTCTCCCCCGCACAGCTGTCACGAATGAAGAAATTAGCTACAGAGACCAAAATTACAAGTCTAGCAGGATGTTAACATTTTTATTTCTGCTGTAAAGTTGGCCATTCTAATGTGGAGGTCTATGGGAAAACAGACTCTAGTGGCCAAGTGAGGCTAGACTAACACAGAAACGATTCCTCGTTCATGAACCACCATATGAACACATATTTCCACCAAAAAAAAAAAAGAAAAAAAAAAGAAAGTTCTGGCAACTGAAAAGTTGTTTCCCGTTCAGCCATGACGTCATCTCATTTAAATAGGAAAACGTTTTCCACAACATTCACCTCACACATACTCCTTGTCCACCGTGTACAACTCCCTAATGAGTCATGTAACTCTGTTGAACAGAAGTAAACGGTTACTGGACTGGGCTTACGATAACTTTGGAATAAGATTCTAAAAATAGCTCACAGGATCTTTGTCTGTGGCTCATCTCCGCTCTCTATTCTTCCTGTTTTATTCCAGTCACTTAATGCACATTTAAAATGTGCGGGAATAAGGCAAACCTAATCACCTCTGGGACCTGAACTGATGATGGGACAGCACGTTTAACCTCCCCAAGACTGAATTCCCTGTGATCCCAGCCAGTCCTTCCCTTCAGCACGTTCTTATCCAGCTCAGCTCATCCCCACGTCCTAAATCATGTTGTTGTAACTGTAAAGTAAAAAGTTAAATCTGATGTTGAAATCTGGTATGAACTAGTTTGAATTAACCCTGAGGCATCAGTTTAATTTACCACCCTCTTGAGTTATTAAGGACAAAAATGTCCACTTCCAAAAAACTGCTATAAAAACTTAATATTCCTTTCTGCTTTTTTTTCCCCTGCATAAATCTCTTCAGCGTTTTACAAAACTACCAAAAATTCAATCATTTTGAGGATCTGAACCCTTTAAATGCCAGTTAGATTACTTAAAGTCACACAAAAATTGTTATTTTCCATAAAACTAATGTTGGGAGGCTTGTATTTTTTTCAGTTCAATCTTGGATATGACCACGATTAGCTAAAATATTGACTTGGATGCATTTTTAGTTTTTGTGTAACATCATATTTAAAATTTACTACCCTCTTGAGTCATTACACTCAGACCCCTACACTCAGTCACGCTCCCTGCGGTCCTCTGACAAGGACCTGCTGGCCATCCCCCGGACCAGGTTGCGGACTTTTGGGGACAGAGCTTTCTCTGTCAATGCTCCCACACTCTGGAACACTCTACCACTCCATGTTCGCTCTGCCCCGTCCCTGCCCATGTTCAAAAAGCACCTCAAAACATTTCTTTTCACAAAGTCCTTTGACCCCTAACCCCCCCCCCCCCCCCCCCTCCCATTGTTAAGCGACCTTGGGTACTATGAAAGGCGCTATATAAGTCCAAGCTATTATTATTATTATTATTAGTGGAAAAAAAGACGTCCCATTGACTCCCATTATAACCGCATTTAAAAAAATAATCAAAATCATACTCAGTAGAAGTGCTTGTGATTACTCTCCACTTATTGTTGAAGTCTCCTCTTTCAATCTCTCTCGACCATAATAAAATGAAGCGTCACTGCTGTTGCTCAGAAAACATCAATAAATAAAAGCGGACACAGTGATTAGACTGCTAAAATGTTAGTGTCACTAAAAATAATCATTCTAATGACGAAGCTCTTTAAAGAAATATCGGCTGCATGTGCAGAGCAAACGCTTTTCTGCAGACGCTGATAATCTAAAAGGTTCAAGAACAGATGTTGCACATGTGGAGGCCGTCCATTAATTTACATCGAAAGCACGACATAATAAATCAACTATTTGGACAGACAGCTTTTAAGGAAGCAGTGCACTGGTGTGATTAGTCAACAGAACAGACCTGGGATAATTGGCGGTGGTGGAGAAGAGTTGAAGAGCATCCAGAGTCAGCTCCTCACCCTGTAATTTACAGTAGTGCATGAGTCTGCCCTTTAGCACAGATTCAAGGCAAACTACAATTACCTTCAGAGCACCAGTAATGCAGTTATCTTCTATGCTCCTGCCTCCTCCTCCTCCTCCATCACCCTCGTCTTAAAGGTCAGTGTTTATTATGGTAAAGTTTCTCACACTCTTCCTTTCACTCTTGGGGACGTCCTTTGTCCTTGTGTTGTTTATTTGCTGTCAGTACATCCTGGAGGACTTATAGAAGTTCAACTAATGTGGACAGATCTTTACTCAACTCAAATCAGACAGCACACACATGGCTCTACTTTAATTAGTACTTATACCTTAAATATTATTACTATACACTGAATAATTGTCTATTGACTAGCTGTTAATGTTGATGGAAGTCTGCTGCTGGTAAAGTTCAAGTACATTGTTATTTAACAGGTCTTGGCTGGTCATGTGATCTGGAGGTCGGCCACTACTGAAGGAAAAAAGCTGCCATACAACGTAGACCGATCAGCCACAACATTATGACCACTGACAGGAGAAGTAAATAACATTGATCATCTTGTGACAATTCAATGTTCTGCTGGGAAACTTTTGGACCTGGCATTCACTGGTGTGGATGTTACTTAGACATGTAGCACCCACCTAGACCAGACCAGACCAGGCGGCACCCCCACCCCATAGCAATGACACTCCTTGATGTTCAGCAGTCATCCCCAGCAGGATGCAGCCCGACACAGACACACACACAAAAACACTTTAGGAACAACTAAAAAAAAAAAAACATGAAGAACAGCACAAGGTGTTGACCTGGCCTCCAAATTCACTAGATCCCAAACTGATCAAGTATCTGTGGGATGATCCACAGAGGCCCCTCCCCTCAAAGCCCCCCCCCCCCCCCACTAACAACATTCGGTTACCAGACACAACAGGACACCCTCAGAAGGCCCATGTTCATTCGAGTCACAAGTGTTTTGGAGGCACAAGGGATGCCATTCATTTTGCACCTTAAAATCCGAACCTTTTAAGTACCCTTGACTTCTGTATCATGCAAAGAATTTACCTTGTCAGATAAACCCTTACCAACTCGTCCTGCTGAAGATGGATGCATGAATTGTAAGACCCTATTAATCTACTGAGGCAGGGGGTTCAGGGTCGTCCCTCCATCCCTCCCTCCTCCTCCTCCTCCAGCTCCTCATCCTGACCTGAGAGGTGTTGACGGACAACAAGCCACCACGACCACAACTGCAGAGTGACCCGACCCTGCTCACGGCCTGCTGGTCTTTGGACAAACACCGACACCTTCTTCTTCGGCCTTCTAGGACTCCCCATCTCCTTCTTGCTACATGTCTAAGTAAAATCCACATGAATGAATGCCAGGTCCAAAAGTTTCCCAGAAGAACACTGAACTGTCGCAAGATGGTCGCTGTTATTTACTTCTCCTGTCAGTGGTTTTAATGTTGTGGCTGATCATGAATAAGAGTAACAGTTTTATTACGAACAATTCTCCGTTATATTTGGAAGATATTCCCTTTCTGTAACGTTGCTCAGCATCAGCATGATGACAGCATCAACACAAATCCGTGTTTCCACTTAAAACCCTTATTTATTTGGCCGACTCTGGCTGAGCAGCTTATTTATGGAAAGACAACGGAGGCGTCCCAGCCGGTGTCTTCACAGGAAACCAACCGCGTGGCACTCGGCACTCATCAAAGCTCAAGGGGCCGTTGTTCAAAGAGGTAACTGGAAGTTTCTGTTTACTGCCCACCTATTGACCATGGCCTACGTCACCTATAACCATCATACACATATTGACTGTCAACACACAACCGTCACAACATCCTCCCTCTCACTTCATTTATGACCTGTCTAGTTTTACTTTTTATTAACTTTCATCTGATCTCAAACGGATTGAAGTCAAACTGAGTCATGCTTGTTTTACCCATTTCTCCTGAAAGAGATCTGGCCGGTGTAAACTAAGAAAAGGATCCTCCATAGCACTTGGGTAAAAACTTTATTAACAAAACAGAAGAAGGCAAAGCACAGCTCAAGCTCACAGCAGCCTACGTTACTCCTCTGTCCATCGCTAAAAGTGCCACAAGAAGAAAATAATAATAACATCCATCATTGTTACAGCTAAATATTAAAATAACACAGCCACTCGGATATACTGCATAATATATATAGATTTATATATATATATATATATTTACTCTAGAGACCTTTTGCAACATTAACAGCATCTATGGAATGAGGGCAGCCTCAGTCATGCTCATTCTCTTGTACTGCAGCGCCATCTAGCGTCCGCTCAGCACAGTTACAGTAGTAGTACAATCAGAAACACAGCAGCCTGGGACAGGGAGGGGGTGGAGGGGTGAAATGAAAAGGCATGGGACAAAACAGCCACTTTAGTACCGTTCACAGTCTCCAACAGCAAACCTGTAATACTTACAAACAAACTGCACCGTGTGAGCTAATCAGGACGAGGGATGGATAAGTGGACGATAACAAAGGCCGTGGGGTTGTGGTTGATTTTAAAAGGGGAACTCCAACCATTTTAGGAAGTCCTCTACAATCTTCTGTCAAACGTGCGTCAGTCTTTCTAGGTTACATTCTGCACAAGTTAGTCTAATATTTTTTAGAGGGAATTTTTTTAATGTCTAGCTTTAGGAAAGACCCATGCATGTTTCACAAAGTCTCGATTCATTAAAGGTTTTAACTCTGCCATTCACAATCATATATGCTTAACATCACAGCTCCTCATTTTGCAAACCAAGCTGGTGTTCATTTCTCAAACATTAATTGATATCCATGCCATTCTGCTTTTATTATCTGTCAGTTTTTATTCCTACAGGGTGATGGTGGTCTCAACAGCGCAGACCGATTTGAAATGAAGGAGCTCAAACTTGCCGGCAAACGTGTAATTTAAAATAGATGGAATTCCCATTAAAGGGGTTTAAAATAAATACAGTTTAGGCACAGTTAGTACTAATGCTAAAATCACAGGTTTATTGTGTGGTTGCCACCAGCAACATATCCAGATGGGGGTGGAGTTGCAGCAGTTGCTTGTTTTTTTTTTTTTTTTTCTGGGAACAGATAAGATTCACTTCCTGTCGTCGTTTTCTCTACATTCTATTACAAACAGCAGGAAACTTCCATTTATTACAGTGATGCTCATCATCTTACTCGGTGTGTCGGACCAGTTTTGTGTATTTGCGTTTTTTTTAAATTTTTTTTATTTCCAATAGGCACAGAGGAGGTGCTGCCCCCTGGAGGTCGGAGGAAGGTGACAGGTCAGAGATGATGCTGGTCCCCGGATCAGATACGCGGATGGATGGATAATGCTGCCTAAGCAACCACCCACTGCAGGATGCTGGTGTCTTTCCCGCCAGTGGAGATGAGGTTGCTGTCATCGTGCAGGAAGGCAACGTTGGTCACGTGGCTGCTGTGGCCACCGTACTCATGACTTGGAGCCTGTACATGCAAGGGATGAAGAAGAGGAGGGTCGTGGTCAAGTTGACTGAGTTATCAAATTCTTCCTTTTTAAAATATAACTTTATGTGCCATCTAACGTCTGCTGCAAAGGTTTGTGAATTTATGTGCAACCTGAGTGAAATCTGTCAGATCTGTCAATTATTTGGCAAAAACAGTTTAATTCATGTGCTTCCTTCTTTCCCTAAGACATGCATCAGCTCAGGAACCTTCACGGATTCACTGCAGCAACAAATGTTAAAGCAAAATCTATGCATGCAGTGTTTGCACAGTGTAAGGTTTGCTGCTGACTAGACATATCTGCACAGCTCTATTTTTATTTTATTTTATTTGACTCCTATAGTGCTTATTTTACCGTTTCTATACTTGCACTATTTAATCCAGGAGCTACCGTCCAAAATTTCATTATGTTCTCACATAATGACAATAAAGTATTCTTGATTCTGGATGCATAATGTATAATTTTTGCACATACAAAACAGCTGATCTGGTTTGAGCCACCACATGCATGTATAAACGTTCAGTTTGTTTAAAACATGCTGTAACTATTTGCAGCTTCTGAGTTGTTGGTTTTTTTTGGGCTAATGGGAGCCAGTTTGTCTGAACGGACAATTAAGTTTACAACACTACTTAAATGGTTTGGGCTGAAAAGTTGTAAAAACCAGAAGTCTAACAGGCTGGACTGGGTCGTAAGCACAAAATAAACACCTGGTAGAAATTGTGAGCATTATAGGTCTGGTAATGTGATACTAAACACTGTGTGGTTAAGTATTTTGTTATTTCTGCTGAGCTTTCATTGGCTTTCACCGTGGTCATTATCACTTAACGACAACTGTTGGCTGGAGATGAACCGCGCTGCCGCTCGGCTCTGAAGTAAAAATCAACGTGTGCGCGCAGGAAGCAGAGAACATTTGAAAAAGGTGCAAAAAAATGTGCAAAAAAACATGCAGACAAGTGGTTAACTGTGAGTGAACACAGGACTCACCCTTGGTTGAGAACAGGGGAAGGAGAACAAGTGCACTTTGCCAAAGTCATCAGCAGAGGCCAGCAGGGATCCATCATGTGACCTGCACACAGCGTTGATGTCTGTGCCGTCCGCTCCATCTGGCCAAATTCCTGAGAGGGACAAAAAGGGTAAGAAAGACGACGGGGGAGCTGACGATAGACAGGCAGACACTGATATTCACTTCATGTTCTACTGAACGGACAAGACAAAATCTAGAAAGATGAAAGTGTTGTTTCAGCAGGATTAACTACAAAATATAAGACTGTAAAGTTTAAAGTTTCTAAACATCTAAATGCAAATGTGCATCGTTTTTTAGTGCAGCTACGCTGAACAAGAACTGACCCCATAATGCACATAATACTTCGATCAGGCATAACATTATGACCACCTTCCTAATATTGTGTAGGTCTCCCTTGTGCCTCCAAAACAGTTGTGACTCATCAGAGAATGGACATGGGCCTTCTGAGGGTGTCCTGTGGTGTCTGGCAGCAGAATGCTGTTAGTGGTGGGGGGGCCTTTCAGGGGAGGGGCCTCTGTGGATCATCCCACAGATACTTGATCAGTTTGGGATCTAGTGAATTTGGAGGCCAGGTCAACACCTTGTGCTGTTCTTCATGTTTTTTTTTTTAGTTGTTCCTAAAGTGTTTTTGTGTGCGTGTCTGTGTCAGGCTGCATCCTGCTGCCATCAAGGAGTGTCATTGCTATGGGGTGGGGGGGGGGGGTGCCTGGTCTGGTCTAGGTGGGTGCTACATGTCTAAGTAACATCCATTTCCAGCATAACATTGAACTGTCACAAGATGGTTGACGTTATTCTCTTCTCCTGTCAGTGGTTTTAGTTTCATATTAATATTATATGTGATGGGTCACCTGGCTGCAGATGGATGTGTCAGATAAAAACACAGGGTGTGTTTTCTGGACCTACCGAAGGTGTTGAAGCTCAGCACACAGGTGGACGTGGCCCACTCCAGGTTGCGCACTGTGTCCATGTTGGTCACATGTTTTCCATTAGATGCCTCCCCTGAAAACAAAACGAAAAAGAAATCTTTTATTATGCTCTGGGATGTTTGCTTTACATTTCTTATTTTAGGATGAATACTTACAGCAGTGCAGCTATGATAAATCTACAGGTTAAGCTACACATCGTATCTGAGCAGAGAAGAAGAGGATGACTTACAGAACAAGATCTCGTAGTCTCCTGAGTTGGTCACAAGGTACTGGCTGTCTTTGGACCAGTCCAGGTGGGTAACGAAGCTGGAGTGGCCCTGGGAGAGGGGGTGAACACAGAGAGTATGAAGGTTTGAGTTTTATTCACTACATTTTATATTTTATTGTACTTAAAACTCTCTGGGAAAGTCAGATTCTGTTGTTATTGGTCTTATTTTGGAGGGAGTCTTCTCCTTTAATACTTCTAATTAAAGTGCAAAGTCAAGTACTGACTCCTAAAAGCTGTACCAGTTGCTTTAATAATTATATCTGGCTTTATTTTTTATTGAAGTGAAGATATACTTACAGTGCATTTGCCCACGCGGCTGTACTTTCGGCCGCTCTCCGTCACAGCGTAGATGTAAACAAAGTTGTCGTGGGAAGCAACAGCCAGGAAGTTGCCATCTGCGCGCACAACGAGAACAGAGTTAACAGAAATGGCAGCAGCTCTGCACCGTGACAGTATGTCTGGAGCTGAACAGCTGATGTTTTACCTGGAGAGTACTTGACGTTGGAGATGATCTCATTGCCGTCTGTGTGCATAGAAACAAGATCCCGAGTGTCGGTGTCCAGCACCAACCACCTGCAACACACACGGGACAGTCATCAGGGGAGAAGGACCATTAGATGACACAGATGGTGTCTTTGAGTGGGAACTAGCACAAGTACAAGCACAGAAGATATTTCAGTCTTCTGAACTGTAACTGTGGGAACAATATGTCTGAGAGGCCGACCTTCCAGTCATGGTGCCCACAGCCACAACAGCCCCGCTGGGATGGAACCCTGCAGACCTCCCTGGATCCTGAAGCACAGCACAGAGAATAAAGTGTTTATGGTTTTTATTATTTAATCGTATTCTAGTGCTGTCCGGTTTGTTCTTAATGTGTCCTCCTCGTCCCTCCTCACCTCGATGGTCTTGCTCCAGAGGGGCTGATGGGAGTGGGTGTCCCAGAGGTGAACCAGTTTGTCCTGGGAGCAGGTCACAAACTGCTCCATGGAGGGATGGACGTCCAGACCCCACAGCTCATCTGTGTGACCCTGTGACAAATTAACAAAATTAACCACCTGCTATCAACATATACACCGATCAGGCATAACATTATGACCACCTTCTTAGGCTACATGTCTAAGTAACATCCACACCAATGAATGCCAGGTCCAAAAGTTTCCCAGCAGAACACTGAACTGTCACAAGATGGTCAATGTTATTTACCTCTCCTGTCAGTGGTCATAATGTTGTGGCTGATCATCTTTATAGAAATGTGCCTTATGTGTGTGTATACCTGTACGATAGGAGTTAAAGTATCAGGGAAGGCGGCTCTGATGATGGCGTTCTTGGTGGTTCCTACAAACAGTTCTCCTGGTTTACCTTCAGCCAGAGCCCGAACGGGACCGAACGAGTCACCAACCTGAACACACACACACACACACACACACACAAACACAAACGGGGTCAAAGAAAGAGTTTTACACACTTTATATCTGGAACTGAAACAAAGGTAGACCTGTAGGTAAATCTACAACGCTTGCGAATGCTAACTGCCGTCTCAATCTCTCCCCAAATCTCACGACTGCTCAGTTCAGCACTCTCACCTCCATCTCAGACTTCTTTCTGTAGTCGTGGTCCCACAGCACCACCTTGCGGTCTTTCCCTCCTCCAGACACCATGGTGCCGTCTTTCAGGACACAAATGGAGAAAATGCCGCCTTCATGGGCCCCCGACACCACCTGACTGATGCGGTTACCACCTGGAAGAACACAGGCGATCAGAACACATCACGGTCTCTGATAGATTCAAAGTGAAGACGGAATTAATTACCTAGTTTAAAAAGAAAACTACATGTGGTTGTGTTTATCCAGGTATGGTGATTCCTTTTATGGCTATAGTTTATTAGTGGAGTATATAATTATTTCAACATTTCTGCATCAAGATTTGTGTGCTTCACTGAGCTTCAGTTTAAATCTTTGGGATCAGGGTGACTTGTACTGTAGATTCTACCTTTGGCCCAGACGTAAATGTTTCCACTGGAGTCTCCGGTGATGGCGTCTCCATTCTCAGCAAATGCCACACACAAGACATACTTTGGTTTCTCGTGTTTCTAGAGAAAAAGACAGAGACAGCGATAGTAAGACGGTTTTCACTTTCTCTACCTTTCTAACAGTATTTTTTAGTGAGGCTGTATCTCTACCTCAAACAGGCCCTGCCTCTTGGTGAGCGTGTTGCCCTCCATGGTCCAGAAGTTGAGGTGAGATTTTCCACAGGTGACGATCAGGTTGGTGTCCATGGGGTGGAACACGGCGGCCAGCACAGAGTCATTGGAGCACTGCAGGGACACGAGGCACAATCATTTACTGCTCTGAGGAACATGTGTACTGTTAGACTATTAGAGTTAAGGCCACTAGTTAGGGGGAGGGAGGGTCAAGGGTCACAGTACCTTGACATCAGCCAATTGCTTCTCCTTCTGCCAGTTCCAGACTGACAAGATGTGATCGTTGGCGTCGTCCACAGCGCAGAGGAAGGTGCCGCCGTTCTGAAATAAATAAATAAATAAATGCATAAATAAATTAGAGGTTTTTGTGAATCACAAGTTATTTCCCTGATATGAGGAAACTCTACAGGAAGGGATGCTGCTCACCGACTTAGAGAAAGACACACAGGTGACGGCTCTGTCGAACACGCCCATCCCGATCACGTGGAGCGTGTTGAGGCTCACAGAGTCCCAGACTCGAACGTGGGGAGCGAGCAGCTGAACGGACGAGGACACAGACAAAGAAACAGATGCGTTAAACTTATTCGATGACCAGAAACAGAAATTCTAACGCAGAATTAGAAGTGAACCAATAGGCACTCTGTCCTCTGTCCTTTATAAAAAAAAAAAATAAAAAATGTCCAGGTTTTTCTCCCTTCAAAAGTTTAAAACTCCTCGTGGATACACCTTAAATATCTGAGATGTAATAAGTAAACTGAGGAAAACAGAACCGTAGAAGGATGTAAGTGGGATGTTCACACTACCTTTCCATCTTTAGAGTTCCCAGCCACTTGCCCCGTTGCTATGGTAACCATGTCAGGATGCACACTCAGGCTAAAAAGATAAAGAAATATGAATTATTACTTCACGGTAATTTGTTTTGCTGCTTCTGGCTTTTTTCTCTTTTTTTTTGGAAAAGGTTTAAAATACCAGAGAACAGTTTGATTTTTGATTCAAATGACTGATTCAGATAGAAATACAGTAAATGAAAGTAAATGCAACTGGAGAAATCATTTGTCCCCACTTCCTTGTTAAAAAACAAATACAGGTCCTTCTCAAAAAATTAGCATATTGTGATAAAGTTCATTCTTTTCCATAATGTAATGATAAAAATTAAACTTTCATATATTTTAGATTCATTGCACACCAACTGAAATATTTCAGGTCTTTTATTGTTTTAATACTGATGATTTTGGCATACAGCTCATGAAAACCCAAAATTCCTATCTCAAAAAATTAGCATATCATGAAAAGGTTCTCTAAACGAGCTATTAACCTAATCATCTGAATCAACGAATTAACTCGAAACACCTCCAAAAGATTCCTGAGGCTTTTAAAAACTCCCAGCCTGGTTCATTACTCAAAACCGCAATCGTGGGTAAGACTGCCGACCTGACTGCTGTCCAGAAGGCCATCATTGACACCCTCAAGCAAGAGGGTAAGACACAGAAAGAAATTTCTGAACGAATAGGCTGTTCCCAGAGTGCCGTATCAAGGCACCTCAGTGGGAAGTCTGTGGGAAGGAAAAAGTGTGGCAGAAAACGCTGCACGACGAGAAGAGGTGACCGGACCCTGAGGAAGATTGTGGAGAAGGGCCGATTCCAGACCTTGGGGGACCTGCGGAAGCAGTGGACTGAGTCTGGAGTAGAAACATCCAGAGCCACCGTGCATAGGCGTGTGCAGGAAATGGGCTACAGGTGCCGCATTCCCCAGGTCAAGCCACTTTTGAACCAGAAACAGCGGCAGAAGCGCCTGACCTGGGCTACAGAGAAGCAGCACTGGACTGTTGCTCAGTGGTCCACATGGTGTATCCATTTTGCATGTCATTCGGAAATCAAGGTGCCAGAGTCTGGAGGAAGACTGGGGAGAAGGAAATGCCAAAATGCCTGAAGTCCAGTGTCAAGTACCCACAGTCAGTGATGGTCTGGGGTGCCATGTCAGCTGCTGGTGTTGGTCCACTGTGTTTTATCAAGGGCAGGGTCAATGCAGCTAGCTATCAGGAGATTTTGGAGCACTTCATGCTTCCATCTGCTGAAAAGCTTTATGGAGATGAAGATTTCATTTTTCAGCACGACCTGGCACCTGCTCACAGTGCCAAAACCACTGGTAAATGGTTTACTGACCATGGTATTACTGTGCTCAATTGGCCTGCCAACTCTCCTGACCTGAACCCCATAGAGAATCTGTGGGATATTGTGAAGAGAAAGCTGAGAGACGCAAGACCCAACACTCTGGATGAGCTTAAGGCCGCTATCGAAGCATCCTGGGCCTCCATAAGACCTCAGCAGTGCCACAGGCTGATTGCCTCCATGCCACGCCGCATTGAAGCAGTCATTTCTGTAAAAGGATTCCTGACCAAGTATTGAGTGCATAACTGAACATAATTATTTGAAGGTTGACTTTTTTTGTATTAAAAACACTTTTCTTTTATTGGTAGGATGAAATATGCTAATTTTTTGAGATAGGGATTTTTGGTTTTCATGAGCTGTATGCCAAAATCATCAGTATTAAAACAATAAAAGACCTGAAATATTTCAGTTGGTGTGCAATGAATCTCAAATATATGAAAGTTTAATTTTTATCATTACATTATGGAAAAGAATGAACTTTATCACAATATGCTAATTTTTTGAGAAGGACCTGTATATTCTTGGGGTCCGGGAGGGCGTGGGAGGAGGGTGGGTTGGTTATCACTGTTTGTATAATGTAACCACCATTTTGTTGCATAAATTCTTTACTTTATTTTCTGTTTATGTACACATAAATATGTGCATATGCAAGATACTCTAAGTTCTATTTTATTATTATTATTTTTATTTATTTATTTATTTATTTATTTTTTTATTTTTTTTTTTATTTTTTATTTTTTTTCTTTCTTTTCATTTACTCATTTTTCATTATTATTATTGTTTGTATGTCTGTTTAACTCACTGTTAAAAAGTCAATAAAAATTGTTGAAACATAAAAAACAAATATATTTCAATATAAGTCAGACTGTCTTCATGTGTAAAAATAAAATAAAAGCTGGAGCAGAAGCGGAGAACTCAATATGACTGCGTGGGAGAGCGGAGCATGATTGTTTCCCTGCAGAGATGAGGAGCTTTCCCAGCGAGCCCCAGGAGGGTTTACTGTTTACGTCCCAGTTGTTCCAGCAGCAGAGCTCATTCAGGGTGTCTATCCGTGCTCATTAAGTAAACCGCAAATTTCATGAATGATAAACACAGAAACGATGAGACGGCAGCTTGAAACGCTTGTCTTTTGTCTCTAACTAGAAGAAAAATAATTTAAGTAGAATCTAATCTCTCTCTACATCCTCCTCGTCCTCTTTACTTGAACCAGACTCAAACAGGAGAAGAAATTCCTTGCAGGAGATTGCACAGCCTTGTTAAATATGAAAGCTTTCTCTTCTCTCACCATTTGACGTCATCGTTGTGGCCCAGGTAGTGTCTCTGCTGCTGCTCCTCCGTGTTGTACAGCACCACCACGGACGCATTGAAGTAGACGATCTCACCTGTAGGCAGCAGGTACAGGTTGGAGCGACAGTCTCGGCCGCGGTAGCCGTACCTGGTCCAGGCTTAAGTTAGGGAAGATGGCTGAAGCTGGATGGAACATTAATATTATTGCTTAAGACAATAAATTGGTGACCCAGGCCCCTGTTTTTACAATTGCTAAATTATCGATGAATAAACTGCAAAATTTAAAATACTATTCAATGTTCAGAGCTCCATTGTCACTTTACATAATTACATACGTCCATCCATGCATGAATTAACGTCTCATTCATTCATCCACTCCGTCCTGGTTCATTATTAGTTTGCTCATACTGTCTCTCTCTCTCTCTCTCTCTCTCTCTCAGGTCCAAGGATACACCCACTGCAGTTTGAGCTTGTGGTCCGGTACCGCCACCTTCTGGTCGAGGCTGTAGCCCTCCCTCTGCTGGTCGGGGATGTGCATGGTGACGGGACGGCCTCGGAGGAACATCCTCACGTAGCCGTCCTCTGTTGACGAGAGCGAGAGGGAAAAGAAATCACTCAAATAGAAGTTTAATATTCATAAACGAGAAATATTAGTTGAAAATGACAGTAATAAAAATCCCTCCTGAGTAATTAAGGAACTAATGGAGGATAATTGCATTTCACAAGTCAGAGACTGCTCATCCTCTTAATACAGCACATTAAATAATGGAAGCAGTTGGAGGGTAAGACATAATAATTAATGCAGTCAAAATACACACAACTGAAAAGCAAATAAAATAATATTTACCTGCATTGAAGGTGCATTCTTTGGATTTGCTGAAACAGAGGAAAGAAAAGATGACGAACCGTCTCCTTTGAAAACTGACCTGCAGCTTAATGAGCTTCAGGCTCTGACTTCCACTCATTATGATGGAAGAAGCTGTGAGGCCCCATTTAAGTGCATCAAACAATATAGGCAGCGTACATAATGCAAGGATTTTCCGAAGCTCCCGAGACGTTGTTCCATTCCATTCCATTGTTCTAGTCTAAATGATTTATTCCCTCGTTACTCAGTTTAACTGGACCGCAGCGATGTCCACGGACGAGCTACAAAGCTCAGAGTCAGCAGAAACACACAGGCAGGCCGTGCATCATATAATCAGCATTTAACCTCCTGAGGTTGAGATGATGCATTTAGGCTCCTCAGGATCTGATATGGCGTTTTCAGTCAACATAGAGAAACATGACCATCATTTACAAACTTAAATTGTAAACTACCTCGACTTCCAGCTATCATTAAATGCCTGGTGAATCTTTGCAGACACAGCTCAAACCTGTGTCTCAACAGGCAGGAGAAGACTGGAAACACTACATCTGGAGCACATGGAAATCTTTTAATAACAAAGAGCAGCAGCAGCAGCATGTCTTCAACAACGTGGCCGATATTTAACATCCCTGCTTTCTGCTAGAAACCTTCCTAAAGATGTAAAAGGAAACAATTACAGAACATGCACTAGATTCATTTCACATTCACAGAAGATAATTCACTCCCTCCCTTGTGTTTGGCAAACAAACCCAGTAGCTGGTTCATATTTACATAATCCAGTTATAATTATTAGGTATAGTTATCTGTTTAGGCTGCACTGAAAAAGGCAGACCACAATTTAATTTACATTTCTTTTCTAAATCTAATCTGGGGAAAGTAGGAAAATATAATAATAATTCTCAGTAGAGAAAACAAACAAGTACAAAGAGTTCTCTTCCTTTAAAGTTTTATGGCTTTATTATTTCTATTGATATCATGCCGATCATAGTGAAGACACATGTTCCCCCTGGCAATATATAATAAAAAGCCTCTGCAACTTAATTCATATTTCTTTGTGTTTGGTTTTGTGCATTGTCCACTAACAAAGTTCAGATTTTCTTTGATGAACAGAGAAGACGAATAAAAGCTCTTTAATGCAGCTGTCCATGCAGGTTAATAAAGACGAGCGGCTTTACTCAAGCCAGCGGACGTAAAGTAAACAGACGTCTTTATTGTAGTTGTTGGACACAGTATCTGTTGAACATGAGTAAACACGGAGCTCAGCGACGCAGGCGGCGGTGCAGAATCACAGATGACACACGGGAAGAGTTCCACGTTAATAATTTAAAGTTGGATAACTAAATTTAAAACGACAGATACAGAGTCAGCCACTTTGCCAAAACCCATGATTAGAGCCGTCAATCAGAACCTGCAGCTGAGTCAACGTGTCCCTGAATCAGCCGTCCGTCAGCCAATCAGAAGTGCCCACACTGTCCACTCAGCCTGACCTGTCAGGATGCTGTCAACCAGTCACATTATCAGGATGTTGATGCGCTGCCTCAGCCGACAGGTGGATATCACCGTGGCAACAGCGGCTATAGTAAAGCCTGATAAGATAAAGGCCGTTTCTTTCCTGCTCAGCAACAGAGAGAGTCAAGAGCCTGAGTTGACTTTCCTGAGTATTTCTGTGGAAGCAAAAGCAGAGGAAGGGTGGAGAGAAAACATCGTCCTCATCATCAACACACTTCTTATGCACTGTGAGGAAATTACAATCTAAAAATGAAAACTCAGGTCTCATTTTTGGTGAGAAACACTGAATGTAAATATAACGTTTGTCTGCACAGGGACATCTTTAAAATAACAGGATGAACTTTGTGTATCTACCTGCTGTGACATTTGTTTAACTGGGAGTTAACGGAGTCACAACACGGACGCATCTCTCTGAGCTCTCAAGTTAAAAGCGTTCATTTAAGCGATTTAACAAGGGGCACACGTGGCAAGAAACAAGAACCGTAATCAGTTAAATAAACAAGATCAGAGCTTTCATGTGTGCGTTTGAACATCAGCGCCTGAGGAAGATTAAAAGACCGACTGCAGAGCAAACACACGACTGATCTGAGGACCTGCGTGCTGTGTGTCGGGTCTCTGGAGAGCTGGAGGAGACCAGGCAGGGTGTCGGCTCTTTAAAGTCACCACATAAAGGCCCTCTTGTCTCTTGAACTGTGTGTGTTTGTGTGTGTGTGTGTGTCTGCCGGGAAGATGAGGTGTGGCCTGGTTCTGGCCAATAGCAGAACAAGATTGATCCAGAACCGGTAATTAGTTGCAGGGCATTGTGGGTAACTGGCAGCCGGACAGGGTGAAATAACTCTGTGTGTAAAACCCATGCGGAGGCAGTCCAAGTCACCGGGTTTCCAGGGAGAGGGAATGCACAAACAGACTGCTCATTAACATGCAGCACTGAGTGTGTTGTTGGTATTTTCTGGCTGCCTGCGCTTAGACAATACAAAGGGCTCTTGTAAGAATTAGATGAGACTAATGAGCAACAACTATCCTAAAAGGTTCCTCTGCACAATCCTGCATCATGTCAGGAAAGTGTCATCAAGAGCCGAGGATTCTTTGCAGGGAGCTGGCTTAAATTCTCCTTAATTATAATAAGAATAATTCCTCCTGCACTTAAATTTGACTCAACCTTGCCCAGATATAACTTTACAGGTGATTAGAACAGCCTTCAAACAGCAGACAGTTACAGTAACTGATGATCTCAGACTTAGCTAATTTGCTGCAGATCATTTTGTCCAAATTTAAACTATTAGCTTAAAAAGTTTCCAGCGGTTACGACCAATTCTTGTCTTTTCACATCAACTATTTGGTAAATGTTACAGCTGAGAGGGATTACAGCAACAGAGGCAGCGAGGAAATGGACGTTGAGGTTTTGACTAATGGCTCGCAGGCCCCCTGAACTGTGGAAAACTGTTAATCCATTTCCTGGTCCATTACGCCTGAAGCACTGCAGCTAATGGACACAAGCATGTCTGATTTTCTTCACAATACACTCAACTTTTAAAATAAATAAATAAATAAATAATGCATCAAGACAAAACCGCACCGGACTAATTGCCTCTGAAGTGACTGTGGTGTGCGGACAGAAAAACCCACATAGGGAGAAAGAGTGAAAGCGGGGGGAGGTGGATTTGACTGATAAAAGAGATGATGTCAGTCTTTTCAGCATCTTTTCATCGTTTCTCTTCGTCAGTTCAATCTGACTCATGCAACGTTATTTATTCTTGTTGTTCCTAACTTTTCAAATGTATTGTTCACACCACAACAGCAATAAGAGAATATGTGATGTCAATTAAACGAAGACAAAACGACAGAGACATGTTAAACAGGTTAATGACTGTGCTGCAGAATTCTTGTCGGCCATCCGATACGTGGTCAGTGTGTTAAACAGGAGGTCTGATCAATGTTATCAGTGGTTTTGCAAGCCGAGCTGAGTGAGCAGCAATCGTTATATATGATCCTGCAGCAAACACAGCCTCCAGTCTGTTGCCACAACCTGTTATAAAAAAACCAAACTAAATGAAACTATATTTTGCATGGACTCTCAATTTGCTGCTGCACCGCCAAATGCAAATAAACCCAGCGGGAGTACAGTTAGAGGAGAACATGCGTTTTTTTTGTGTGTCCTTGTGTCCCGTCTGCTGCCAGAGTCCGTCCAGCTCTAACAGAATAATCAGTTATCTGACAGATCTGCCGACTGATCCGTCACTTCACATCTCCTCATCGCACCCTCTAACTGTGAGTCTGCGTTTCATAACCAGACACAAATGTCTGCGGCACGTTGGTTCGTTTCTGTCGTGAGAAGCTCAAAGACAAAAGAAACCCTTGTGACACTTAAAAAGGCACATCATTCAGCCCAAGATAAGACAGATAGACTTGAAAAAAGTCATTTAGAAAAGTTAGATTTTAGTTTTTAAGCAGGTGAACGCTCTAAACCACATAATTAAAAGTTTAAATGTGTTCCAAATGACACATTTCAGTATTTTTGTGTCTCCTCAGATGTGCCATCTTGCTATCTGATCTGTGGTCCACTAACACAGCTGGCTCTTGTTTCTGTTTTATTCATGTAACTATGCAGCCGCCCCTCCCCACAGTCACCCACATCCCTGCAGACGGAGAGACACACGGCATCCGACGGCTTGCGTGACAACTGTTTCATAAAAACAGCTCCACTTCCCCAGGCTGTCCTGTTCTACACAAAACCACAACTGACTTTTCATAAAATGAAACTCACAAAAACAGCCTGACTGCATTTTACCAGCTGAATCAAACTTCACAAGGAACTAACTGGGCGTGACACTAAGAAATCACTTTAGATTAACTTTAAATTCAACCCTCTGATCAAAGACTAAAGCTACACACCTCCCTTCACTATAAAAACATCATTTCTATGCAATGAATCAATAGCAGCACCAGACCAACATAAACCCTCTGCTCATTGCTTCTCTGTCAGTCATTGACTATCCGTTGTTAAGCAGCTATTTACCTGGACGATCTCTTCATGTCTGCAGTGTTTCCGTTAGAGGAAGAGTGAACAGTGGTGAACAGTGGTGAACACTGGTGAACAGTGGTGAGCAGTCGGAGCGGTTTCTGTCCTGTCCTACAGCCACAGCAACACACCGACTTCCTCCTTCACTCAGCAAACTTTTAGCTCAGCCTGAAGACCACTTCAGCCAATCAGAGACCACTTCCTGACCATGCAGGCACGCCCCCCCTCCCATTCTACCCGGTAAACACACCTCCCCTCATACTTAGAACCATTGGAAATATGACCCATCAGCAGAAAGAGAGGGAGAGAGAGAGGGAGAGAGAGGGAGAGGAAAGGATTGGAGTTTAGGTAGGAAAAGTGGAGAAAAGTAGAGAGTGGAAGAGAGGAAAGGAAAGGAAAGGAAAGGAAAGGAAAGGAAAGGAAATAGGAAAGAAAAGGAGATAAAATAATAGTGAAGGAAAGGAAAGGAAAGGAAATAGGAAAGGATAGGAGATAAAAATTATAGTGAAGGAAAGGAAAGGAAAGGAAAGGAGATAAAATAATACGAATGGAAAGGAAAGGAAAGGAAATAGGAAAGAAATGGAGATAAAATAATAGTGAAGGAAAGGAAATGAAAGGAGATAAAATAATACGAAAGGAAAGGAAATAGGAAAGGAAAGGAGATAAAAATATAGTGAAGGAAAGGAAAGGAAAGGAGATAAAATAATACGAAAGGAAAGGAAAGGAAAGGAAATAGGAAAGAAAAGGAGATAAAATAATAGTGAAGGAAAGGAAATGAAAGGAGATAAAATAATACGAATGGAAAGGAAAGGAAAGGAAATAGGAAAGAAATGGAGATAAAATAATAGTGAAGGAAAGGAAATGAAAGGAGATAAAATAATACGAAAGGAAAGGAAATAGGAAAGGAAAGGAGATAAAAATATAGTGAAGGAAAGGAAAGGAAAGGAGATAAAATAATACGAAAGGAAAGGAAAGGAAAGGAAATAGGAAAGAAAAGGAGATAAAATAATAGTGAAGGAAAGGAAATGAAAGGAGATAAAATAATACGAAAGGAAAGGAAATAGGAAAGGAAAGGAGATAAAATAATAGTGAAGGAAAGGAAATAGGAAAGGAAAGGAAAGGAAATAGGAAAGGAAAGGAAATAGGAAAGGATAGGAGATAAAAATATAGTGAAGGAAAGGAAAGGAAAGGAGATAAAATAATACGAAAGGAAAGGAAAGGAAAGGAAAGGAGATAAAATAATACGAAAGGAAAGGAAATAGGAAAGGAAAGGAGATAAAATGATAGTGAAGGAAATGAAATAGGAAAGGAAAGGAGATACAATAATAGTAAAGGTAAGGAAAGGAAATAATAGGAAAGGAAAGGAGATGAAATAATAGTGAAGGTAATGAAACGAAAGAAAAGGAGATAAAATAATAGGAAAGTAAAGTATTAAAAAAGTGTAGAAAATGAAAAAGCAATGAAATCAAAGACAGAGTCAGGAGACAGATGTATAACGTGTAACAGAAGACATACGTAGACAGTCAGGAAGACAAAGACTGAAATGCGTGTTTGTGTTTTTAATAACTGACCAATGACCTTCCTCTGTGCTGGTTCACTGATGATGCGTTCACTTGACTGTGACACGTGGATACTTCAGTGTCCATCAGACTCACAGCAGCTCATTAACTGTTAAAGCTAATTCATGGTGACATCTAGAGCTGACTGTTCAACAACTGGTGCAAAGCAGAGTCAGTCTGAATAACTGAAGTCTCACTATATACAGTATCACATATATGTACTTATACTGTATGTTTAGAAATATTATCAATGAGAGGATTAAAACACTGAACGTACTGTGACACCTAAAAATCACTGTACGTTTATATAATGTTTTTGTTTTGTTTCAATTCATTCATTCATTGTCAGGGTCACAAGGGGCAATCCAGATCCCAGCATGCATTGCGAGAGAGACAGGCCACAACAAATGGACTCTGTTCTCTCGAATAAGTCTTAAATTAGTATTAATTGACACAAACACTCACTCAACCTCATTCTTTTCTACATCTGACAAACACAGAATATGTTCAGACTGACAGTGGCTGTGTCTGCCTACACACAGAGGACAGAGGACAGAGGACAGAGGTAAGACAGCTCATTACAACAATCTGAGCGACCCACTCAGCTCCTCCACAGCCCTGCTGACCTACAGAACACAAACACAGACTCAGAGCTTGTTAGGCAGTTTGTTTTCATGGCAACACTGGAGAGAGTTTTGTTTCTTTGTTCCATCTGACTTTTTTCTTTTTGTCTGTTTGTTTTATGGATCACTGAGTTTTGGGAAATCCCCCGGCTACCAGGACGTGCTCAGAGTATTTCTTTATAAAGCGCCTTATCCAGAATAGAGGACTGTTACCTTTTGCCACCCGTGGAGCTGCTGGAGGAGGTGGTTCGACTCCGACTCTCCGCTGCCATCTCCCTCCTGACCAGAGTGAGACGCTCTGTGGACATACTCTTTCTAAAGGAGAGGAGAGGAGTAACCTTCAGTGTAAATGTACTACAGAGTGCTAAAATGCAAACTGTTGTGTAGAAAATGTGTTGTTTCCCTTTTGTGATACCTCTTAATGGACTGCAGCACCTCTTTCTTTGGAGATGAAGGGGAGGAGAGGAGGCGTTTCTGTTGAACGTAGCCGTTGCTCAGAGGTCTGGAGGGGAGAGCCTGCAGGAGCTGACGCACTGAAAGGTGAGAAACCCCAGCAACGTGTTTCAGCTTCACAGGAACACTGACGGGAAAGCTAAACCCTTCACTCCCCTTTCTCCAGCTGCTTTACTCACCTTTGGTAGGTGCCGCTGGAGCCGTGGAGGCCAGAGACCTCCTTCCAGCGTGGGCGCCCCCCGGCTGCATCCCCTGGCTCTGCTCCTCGCAGTAACCGAGCCGGCGCAGGGCGTCAGCCAGAGCAGACTTCAGCAGCTGGATCTCGTCCTCCTGCAGCTGCAGCCTCTGCTCCAGGTGGGAAACCCGGTCCTCCATGTCCATGTTGCTGCTGGCTGACACCGTGTCATCTGGACGGGGGTGGGGGGGGGGGGGCGACAGAGAGCTTCAGTTCAGATCTAAGCTTTAACTGAATCAAGAAGCAGGCGCGAAGGAAACACGATGAGCGTTTGACATTGTTTTACCTTCGATCATTGCAAATAAAATTGCAATGTGGTGCCTGTAGGACAAGCTTTAGAAAAGTAAATGAATACTCCACTCAAAACTATATCACATCCTTAATAGATAACAGAAAATATATGTTTGATTGATGGATGATAGTGATATGAAGGGCTAGAGCTGAAAGAGCAACAAGCATTTAGCAACAGTGACGGCTATAAAATATAAGTTAACTGTAAATGTGAGGGACAGATGTTTATGGAGCGGCCCATGTGCATGAATGAAAATAAAAAATAATGAACGCCTGGAAACGTGAACATTCAGAACCATTTACTTCGACGTAAACACAAACGGCTGCTTTTGGTGAGTGTTATGGATATCTGCTGCTGCTGCTGCTTTGTGAATGAGAGGTTTTGAGTTTCTCAGGGGGGAATAAAAACATAAAAGAGTCTCGGCTGGTTTAAATAATTTAGATTCAGCGTATGAGCCCAAGAGAAAGAAGGAAAACAAAAAAAAAAGAACAATCAGACCAGCGAGATCAGACAGACTACAAGAGGAGACGGATGGAGACAAAGGTGCAAACAGAGAAATAAAGTTTTGTTGTCTTTATTACATCTGTGAGCATCAAGATTTAAAAGATGCCTGGAAGTGTTTTCAAAACATGAGCGGCACTGGTTGAAAGATCTTTTTTTTTACCCATTGATGCACAATAGTTCAGATCGTAGACAAAGAAGAAATGGACAACGCGTCTCCACTTCCTCCCATTGGCCACACTGATCCCGTCTTTCGAGTTTGAACCCAGAGTCTGATCAGTACTATCTGAAAGTGGAGCCATTTAATCGATGACCTGCCCACTTTCCCTCTGGACACGCTGGCGTTTACATTTGGTTAACACTGCGCCCATTACAAACATATTATACACTACACTACTCTTACAGTCCCACGGGACAGCTTCATTGAGCAGTTGTCAATGCCAACTGTCAATCACGATGATGTCACATCCTGTTTTTATAGCGTCAAATAACTAAAACTAAACTTCTCAGAAAAATGGACACTTGAACAAACACCTTTGTTGTGTTAACTACCAAAAATAACAGAAATCATCATTAATATATTATTTGACGTGTACTTAAGTCCCATCCACTAAAATAGAAGAGGTGAAGCTTATGACCTATACTGTAGCCAGCCACCAGGGGGAGCTCACTTTTGAAGAGCTGTCATGGTGTCCACTTTATCTACAGTCTATGGTTCAGATCAATCAGTGTCCTTTGCCTGCCTGTCTTCCTTCCTTCTTCTGTAACCACTTGTCCTGCGAAGGTCTCCAGTCTATCGCAGGCCAATTTAGAATCACCAATGAACCTAACCAGCATGCCTTTGGACGGTGGGAGGAAGCTGGAGTACCTGGAGAGAACCCACGCAGACACAGGGAGAACATACAAACTCCACACAGAAAGGAACCAGTCAGCCAATGGATTCAAACCAGGAACCTTCTTGCTGTGAGGCGTCAGTGCTAACCACCACGCCACTGTGCCGTGTAATCGCCTGCCTTTAATTTAAAGAAGTGTCTGCTAACATGCTAACCAAATAGCTTTCAAACTGTGGGTTGGTGTTTCAGTCTCTTCTCTGACACTCATTCTATGTCGTGTTGTTCACAGATCTGTTCGGTTGATGTTGATGATGATGGACAGCGATAGCGACAGATGATTCATCCAGTCGCCTGCCAAATATCTTTTTGGAAGTGCCAGCCCTTTTCAAACGGTTTCCGAGGAGGGCTTTCCTGAATGTAATGTGACTGAAATCATCAACTCTGCACTCCCACATTTTATTGCATTGTTTTTCTGTTGAATTGTGCTCTGCTGCCTTTATTCCTCTCATCCTGAACTCTTTTCACTCTTTCCACAATGACCTCATCAACGGCTGACCAGATTATCAAGCGGGCAAACTGCCCAGTGCAGATTATTCATCCGCGGCCTACATCAACAAGATTACAAGTGATTAAATCAGAAACTATTTTTTTTGTTTTTCCTGTTGGACAGAACATCTCGAGCTCTGACATGACGCTAGCCCTGCCACAAACATGTCCTCATGGTCACAAATACACATCAAGAGTCTGCTAGCTAGAGGTTTCACAGTCTTACAACCACTGAGACAAAAGGGTGATGATATCTCCTTTCTGAAAAATATGATTCCTGCATATTTGCTACTGCCCTGTTGGTCTGATACTACACAGACTGTAACTCAAGCTGGCAGCAGATATCAGGTAAATATCACGTGTTAGGGTGGGGATTCCTCATTAATCGACGTACATCTTGTCAATTAAGTCTTCATTTAATGGCATCTGATGCAACGGTGAGGTGGGAATCCTGTTATTATGACCACAGAGGTTTTTCCATTCAGACACCACATTTAAAAGTACTGAATCTTGTCACCAGTCACCGATATCTGCAGGATCAGCAACTTTAAAATACATTTGTCTGTAAATAACTACACTTCTGTCAGAAGAGAACAGATGCTAAAAAGAAAAAAGCTGCATAACCGCAGATAACCTAAAAATAAACAAAAGGCAACAACTCATCACACTCATAGGACGGTGAATTTCCTTCCGTTTCCTTGTTATTTTTAAGCCACACTCTTTGTCTCAACTTCAAAAAAAGAGGGGGATTTCACAGGTTTCACAGGTCAGCACGAGTCAATTCAACACTCTCAGCGGTGTAAACTGAGCCGGGGACACAGGGAGCACTGTTACTGTCACCGGATCATATCTCACAGTCAAATGAGACAGGAAGGGGTCACAGGGAAATAAAGCTTCAGATTTACATGCAAACATCAAGCTCGGGGGGCATTTGCATGACGGAGCTGTCCAGCGAACCAGCAGCAATATGTCGGATTCTCTAAGACCTTGGTCAGAGTTTCAAAGGTGGTTCACTGAATCACCCTTTATTCTAAAAAAAGCTGCTGCTTTCTAAAACCACGTCATCGCTGATCATACGATCTGAACGTCCATGCAGAATCGATGCAAAGGTTAAAAACAAAATGCATCTGGTAATGACAGAGATGATGGAGAGAAACCACCACAGCTCATCTCTTGAACACTCATTTGGTTGTTTTACATAACTTGTTGTGGACAAACTGATCAGATGAAGCCAAAGTAAACAAATAAAACTGAAAGAGTGAGCAAAAAGAAACCGTTATTAACTGAGAGGACAGACTGTAGGTGGGAGGAGAACGAGAGCGAAAGGAACGGAGAAAGGATGAGGAGGCGGGAGCACAGCGAGAAGAATTATTAATTTTTAACTGATGACTGCGATCATGGTGTTTATCTAAACTGCAGAGACCAATATGCAAACTTAACGGAGCGTGCAAACACACATGAATGCGTCTGTGTCTACAATCATTCAAATCTCATCTGTGGACTATAAAACATACATATCTCCTCGATTACAAGACACTTAATCAGCTGCACTGTGGCGGCACTAAACTAAAGATATATTTACTTTTGATTTGACTGGTGCATGAAAAATAAATGAAGTCAGCGGAGGAGAGGCCAAGTTGTTCCTTAAACCAGAGGGTTTTAACACATCCCTCGGCTCTACTTGCCAGAGTTGGATCAGCTGGCATCAGTCCAGTCCAGCTGCCATGCTATGCTAACTTTAACATGTTAGCATGGAAATGACTAGATAAGATTAGATAATCCTTTATCTACCCCACAGTGGCTGAATGTGTAGTGTTGCAGCAGCGTGTAGTGTAAAGGACATTACATCAACCTGTACCGCTCCTGTGTTTTAATTTTCATTTATAATGTTCACAACTTCAGGTACACAGAGGGCGACGTTTGAATAATGAGCCGCAGAGTTAACACAGACTAGAACGTAAAGATGCAAAATAAAACATGACGACGTGAACATTTCATTCTGTTGTTGTGACATGCCAAAACTTACCGGTATCACTGTTTTGTTACAGACTAAGAAAAAAAAAAACAAGTGAGAGAAAAGGGAAAGAGAAAGAGCGATCAAAGATGGAGAGATCAGCAGGGTTCACCTTCATCTCCTCTGCTGTCAGGACACCTGTTTAAAAGCTCTGCAGCGCCAAATGCTTTTCAGTTTGCCCTTGAGTTATCCCACACACACACATACACACATACACACACAGTAGCAGTGGTTACACCTCAGTGGCATTTCATTACTCTCCTAATAAACCACGTCTACTTGATATTCAGCAGGCGACACACACACACACACACACAGTTTATATTACAAGCTAACTTCCCTCTCCATCCCTGCTCAGACAGACATCACCGCAAAGCGTTACTTAAAAACCAGCTGAAGTGACGCTGACACAGACACATGGCTGCAATCAGGAAGTAGAAGAATAACCAGTGAGTGTGGAGGCCGAAGAAAGAAGGGATGGATGGAGAGATGGGAGACACAAAGGGAGGAGTCGGAGGGGAGGGAGTAAAGAAAAAAGATGGAGGGAAGACGGATGGAGGGATATGGATGATGAAATGCAGAGGCTGTGTACCTGTGTGTGTGTTTGTGAGCTGGACAATGGGAGGCTGGCGCAGGGCAGTAAGAAAACTGAAGGCTGCTGAAATAGTGATGAAGGTGGAGCTCGTCTTGCCTACCTGCCATTGTGCCACGCTGAGGGCCTGGTCACTCCTCCTGTCAATCAACCAGCCAGTCAGTCAGTGAGTCCACAGAGCTAACAGCCAGTCAGTCAGGTCGTCCACTTGTCTCACTCTTCCGTCCCCTAAAGGCTTTCTGGACTCTAACTCCCTCCCCTCCCTGTCCATGGCCAGTGCTGGATCACTCCCTCTCTCTCTCTTTTACACACAGTATCTCTGCCTCTCTCTCTCTCTCTCTCACACACACACACACACACATCAACAACCACTCCCTCCTCCTCCTCCACCTCCACTTCCTCCTCTCTTCCTTGCTTGCCAGACCACTCCCTCTTCCTCCTTCCATCCCTCCCCATCTTCTCCCTCCTCTTTTGCTCCTTCTTCCCTTACATCCCTCCTCCTCCTCCTCCTCCTCCTCTTCCTCCTCCTCCTGTCTCATTAGCTATAGGCAGAGAGAATAGAGTCAGAGTGGGTGGGGCTTGGCTTAGGGCCACGCACACACACTCTGCATCAGCATCTGTACAGCCAGGCACCACCAGGAAGAGATGCTGCAGAGCCAAACTACTCCAGGATCAGTGACACACACACACACTCACAGAAAGGTTACACACCACATCTGCATATAAATAAAATGACAGGATGCAATTTTATTGTGGAAAGAACTGATCTTGCAATGTTCTGCATCATCCCTCTTCTCTCAAACCAATGACAAACGATCATTTCACTTGTTTGCCAAGAATATATTTTTTCTTTGAATGCTTTTTATTTAATTGTGTTTCTCTCCTCCTCCCTTGCGCTAGCTCCAACTGTTGATTTAATTACCAATGTAGCATCTGGCTAGTTGAACAATGGTTGGAGATTAGCCCATTTTGGCTACAGTGGCACATTCACAGTGATGTTAATCAGTGTGCATTGTCCCTGAAAGAATAAAATCACATATCCTGCTGCTGTAACTGCTCACAGACGGGTATTAATGCACAGCTGAATCCCTACATGTAGCACTGCCTCAGGTGTAAAATCTGCACAAATCAAATGACTGAACTGGTTTGTGGTTGAAATTAAACTAAAAGATGAACGTCTTCGATAAGATAAGATCCAGACAGAGCCACAGAGTTAAAACCCTTCCTTTCAGCTCACTCCAGTGTAATATTTTCTTTTCATCGACGCTAAACAAAGATGAATCACAGCTGTGCAGCAGCACAACAAGCCTTGACTGACGGGTCCTGCTGCTGCACCACTCCACACACTGCTTCAGCCATCACTCGTCTCAATCTTCAGCTGAAGGAACAGCCTGTACTCGGCGCCGCTTGGATGCTACTCGGCGGGTTTCACGGCGTCTCTTTAAACTGTGACTACGGTCCAGATGTCATCACGCACTGATGTGACACGGAGATTGCAGCGGCATCCTTTTGACATGCTGATGTTTAAATACGCTGCATAAGCATGCAAAGAGGAAAATGGTTCACGGACAATTCAAATTCTAGATGTGAGCATCATTCGGCCTCCTGGTGTAAAAAACAACCATAACCAAACCTTTACAAACCTCCTGCAGACGCCAAAGACAACATGTCTGAGAAAAGTGTACTAAATTTTAATCTATGACCAGTGACGACTTAAATCTGTGATCTGCTCGGGCATGTATAAACTTACTGCAGGATCTATTTTAAATGTTTCTCATAATGCTAGGAGAATAAGCACCAGCATGACCATGATATCATTTGTGCAAGATTGTTAAAGCAGCCTGGAGTCCCAGTTTGTGTGAGTTTAGTTTAGATAAATCCATGACGCCTGTCCACACAGAACAAAAAATGCTAATGTGGCTCATTATATTGCCCTGCATGAAAAAGAAGAAAGAACATGTGGCTGCACCAGAGCACAATAAAACTATAAAAACTGTACACGGGGCAAGCAAACGGGTTTTGCCTCGATATGAGACCAGGTGTCAGAGGAGAGGATGGAGGATCTCTGGTTACAGCGAGGCAACAGATGGCAGACGAAGACAGACAGACAGACAGAGCAAAAGAAAGGAAGAGAAAGGAGGCGGTTGGAAAGGTACAAACAAAATGAGAAGAAAGTCACTTGATCTTCCTTCACAAACAGAGTGAGGCACCTCAGTGTTGCATCCCGACTGCCTAGTTCCTGCTTTCAGCATCAATTTGACCACCTCACACTCTTAAGACGCCTTTTACCGTTACTGTTTTAGTGATACAATTCAACATTAAACACTGGTGACACTGATCTGGACGCCCTTTGGAGGGTGCGAATGATTTCTCTCATCTTTCAGCAGAACCGTTTGAGCTTTGTTGCCGTAAGACGTGATGCAAAAATGACTAAAAACACACCTTCACCGCTGCGTCCCCCCCCCCCGCCTGCTGTCATGAAGTTACAGCTCGTGCTCCGGGCTTAAAATAGTAAAGCGGCTGATTTCACAGCTTTACGGTGTTTAAATCAGCTGCGTTTGGTTGGATGTGAAGTCGGCAGAGCTGCAGGAAGACGTTAAAGCGAGCACCGAGACTGAATCCTTCACCGAGCCGGGCAGCGTGACCTCTGACCTCTGACCCTCTTTAGCATCAATGCAGTTGCTGGAAATGCCACATACAGCCTGTTTTCCTACACTTAAGAAGAGCTTTACCAAGATGTTTTTATTTCTCTGAACACCAATTCATCCAGCTCTGAGTTAAAACTCACTAAACTCAGCTCCTTGTACATGAACGAGGACAGCAACCTCCTTAATCTACACATGCGAACCAGGAATCTGAGTTAATGACATGGAAGTCTTAAATTAAGCTAAACTTGTCATGAAATTAAATAAAATAAAATAAACACTTTGAATTTAATTATTTTGAAGGCCAGACAAAAAAAAAAAAAAAAAAAAGCTAGTCATTATCCACATGACAAAACCGTCCAAGCTAAGCAGCTGAGGCCTCACTGCAGGACCAGCTGTCGATCAACAAGCTAACACGTGACCCTTTTTTTAAATGTTTTATTTTAGAGTTTAATTTGACTATCACCTGAGCCATGAAGCTTTGACTCCCCAACAGTTTAACTGAAAGCATTTTGACCTGCGGAGCTGCGGGAGACTTTAAACCACAACGTTCGGAAAATGGCTGGAGTGCAACATCTTGGATAACAAACATCAACAGCTCTGCTCAGACACCCGTGACCCCTCGCTGTCTCTCCACCTGCTGCTCAATATGGCTGTCTGTGAAGTACTGCAGGGACAGTGTGTCAATCCACACGTACACACACACACACACACGCCTCTGAGATAACAACATCAGTTTACATGCATTTAACTGACTGCATTAACATGCACATCACCCCTGGCTGCGCGATAAGAGCTAGAGGAGCATCCGTCACAATCCTCCATTGTCACCACAGATATGATCTGGCATGGCAGCAGCACAAGTGCATTTGCATTGCATTTGTTAAGAAGGATGTGGCAAGATAGAGATGCACGGCGACGCAGCGGGGGAGAAGAGAGGAGGAAACTAAATGGCCATCAGAGGACATCATTCAAATTCCATTTCATGTTTTGAAAGGCGAGTGAAATGTGTCTTGTAGCCGTGGAACAGAGGGGAACTTCAGTCATGTCAGAAGTGGCTCAATAACACCTGGTAATTAATTTAAAAAAATGCAAATATCAGCCTGAACTCTAGGAAAATAACAATTCTGTCAAGAAAAAAAATAGCCTTTAAAGTGCTAACCAGGCAACAGGAAACACATACTGCACATGTGAATGCAAGCAAAACAACCCAAAGAAATGAAGAATATGAAAAAAATAAACATTTAATGTATGTAACACAATACTATCTAGATTAAAGAAATTACACCAAATATCAAAGTGATACCCAGGCTGTGTAGTGTGTCTTTGAATAAAAAATGCCATAATTTTCCATTAGAAATAAAATATATAGTCAAACAATGAATACCTATAAGAGTAAATTAACATTCATATATGCTGAATTCAGACAATAAACGTTTAATGGACCCTATTTCCTTATTATTTTGGTGATATTTCCAAACACATTGCTCCAAATTAAATAAAAGGCTAAAGCAGTGGTGTGGAGGTGCGTCTCACCGTTGTTGCAGTACTGTAGCAGCAGGTTGGTGCTGTCATACAGGCTCCCACACGAAGCTATCCTCTCCGACATCCTTATTTCTTCCCCCTCTCCAACTCTTCCTCCTCTCGCTCGGGCCCTTTGTCCTCCTTTCACCCCTCTCCGTCTCTTCTTCACGCCGTCACCCCTGCCTGCGTCCCCCACATTCATAAGCACGCAAACACACGCACCCTCACACACACCTTTACCTGCCTCGGCTCCCGCTACTCCCGCTCCTGCCTCAGTCACTCCGTCAGCGTCAAGCGCTCACACTGCACTGAGCTGCGCTTCCTGTTACTGCTTTCAAAGTAAGATCACCCCACAACAGAAAACACCCACTTGACGTTTGGAAATTATTTTTCGGTGAGGGATTTGGTGCCAATATGGACATTTCAATCATAAAATATTATTTTCAAAACATTTTATTCACCTATATCCATACAGGCTAACTTATTTATATACTATTCACAATTTTCATTAGTTTCCTCACAGTTTTTATCTTTTACGTTATCATTTACTTCTACACTTGAAAAGGAAATATACCAGTCTTCCCCATTCATCACCTGAGTCTATTCCTTCTTTTAATATGAGGAATAGCTTAAATATTTAGCCTACATATTTCTCATTATGGCCTAATCTTTCTCTTAAAACATTGCACGCTTCAATAATTTTATATTCTAATAATATCTTCCATTTTAAATCATTGAGCGAGTTTATCTCCTGCAAGCCGCGTCCATCATGTTTAGCCCTACGTTTCTAATGTGAGCTTTTATTTTGAAGAGAAAGCCTCGCATCTTCCGGTAATCGTCCTAACTGACTCCCCCCGTCGGTCTGCCCTGCGTACCGCTGTTACTATAGCAACAGCCTCTCCAGCAGCTCTGCCTTGTTTAACATTTGGAGGCAGGAAAGATGCGGAGAGACTGAGGTCTGTCTACAGGCTGCAACATTTATCTGGAGGAAAACCATAGCGAGGTTTCAGGTTCTGACACGAGAAAGCTGATCCGCGAGTTGTGCTCCTGAATAATTAATTGGGAAACGGTGTGTGCTACTACACCTGACGCAGGTGTTGGCAATTGATGCAAACGACTGTTAACAATTACCGGGGAAAGCGGGAGGGTTTAACCTCTCCACCTGAATCATGTGGCGCAAACAGCCAATCACTTCTTTAATGTGAGTAAAACTGCCCACATATTAACTGCGTATAATTTATAATAACAGTAATTATTTTAAAATATACGGTTTAAATTATATTATTGTGATGCAATAGTTTTAGTTTTTAGTTTTGGATTTATTTGGAAACTATAAACTTGACTCCTAGTATGATGTAGTTTCTCGGTGTGGCCACTGGATGGCAGTAAACACTATATGTGGACGTGAAACCATTAAATTAACATTTTAATTAAAACAACTCTTCGATTAGTACTGAAGGATGACTAAACATATTTTAATATGATTCAAATAAACCCTTTTATAACAATAATAATGATAATATTTAAAGAGTAAAGTCTTTGTATTATAACGTTGTGTTGTAGTTTCTAGTTGTGGCCACTGGGGGCAATAAACCACCCTCAAAATACATGATATACAGAAGAATAAGAAGTTTTGTTGTCATTGTCCGGTGGAAAACAATGAAATACAGTAAAATAGATAATATAAAGTATGAAGTATAACAATAGAATATAAAACACTGTATAAATAAAATGGGAATTAAGCTGACTGAATTAAAAAAATTGCACACAGACAAATTATTCCTGCAAGGAGGGCCTAGCAGTAAAAAAAATATCTAGATACACACAATACTACAATTGACTCTTCCAGTTGTATCTTTTAAAACTAAAACTAAACTTTATCTGTTTTTTCTCCACGTGTACTGGAGACACAGAAGTGGGGGTGGGACACAGAGAGTGATTCAGCGATAATGCTGTGAGAAAAGACTTGTATAATTTTCACTTTGATCCCAAATTAGGAAATAAGTAGGGAATACACAACAGGGAGAGAAAGCAGGATTGAATAACTGATGAGTTTACAGGAGCATGTATATATATATATATATATAAAAAAGTTTATTTATCTACGGAGAAGAGAACAACATATCTGTCAACCTGGAGCGCTCTTAATTTGAAGGCCTCTACTGCGGCTGCGCGAACTACGTCCGTTTGTTATTGTCACGTGACTCCCGACCCGTTCCTTCCTCAGTCCAACCAACTGTCGCCGAGTACTTACTAGTGAGCTCTAGAAATGATGAAACTCGGACAAATACTCGCTGCTGACGTCTGACTGAGACATATAAAAGCATAACTCCCGCTTGCATGTGAGCTTTAAAGTCCTGCGCTAGCCGTAGCATTAGCTAAATCCATCTCAGGAGGAGGAAGTGCTTCAACAATCGCCTGAACTAACAGTAAGTTTCCTCTAAAAGTCTCCAGAGGTGTGGGCGCGGTTCCTTTTCCACACTATTTTATGCATACATATTAAAATGTGTTGTTTTTAAAGGAAACTTAACATAAACGTTTGTTGCTAGGCTACTGGCTCTTGCTGCAGTTACTAATCTATACATATGATAACTGTCTAGGTTAAGTAGAGACACGTTTGTTATGTTAATGTCTGTTTCCTGTGTTTTATAAAACTGAGGTCACTTGTTAAATCTATGTTAAACCAGAAGTGACTGATTAATGACCCCCCCAGTCGTCTCTCCTCAGGCTATTAGCAGTATGCGTAACAGACGGAGGGGGTCCCATCTGGGCCTGCTGCTCCTGGCGTCCCAGTTGTTTCAGGTGGGTCTCGACAACATCCCACCTGTCACTCTGGGTGTCCTGGCTCTCAACGTATACCTTTTCCTCTTCCCTGCTGCCCCGCTGATGCAGGTAATACGCTCACACAACACTAATAATAGAAAGAGAGTGGATCGTTTTATAAATAACAAAGTTGTTGTAGTGAAAATGTGAAATATCTAAATATCTAATGAAGCATAATTTCCTCTGATATCCCTAGACCTGTGTGAGTGTCCACCAAGCATACTGGTATGGAGAATGGACACGACTCCTGCTGTCCCCACTCCACCACGCGGACGACTGGCATCTGTATTTCAACATGGCGTCCTTCCTGTGGAAAGGCACCAGGCTGGAGCGGCAGCTGGGAGGAGGCTGGTTCTTCTACCTGCTGTCAGTCTTCTCTCTGCTCACTGGGGTGGTCTATCTGCTGTTGGAGGCTCTGTTGACAGAGCTCACTCTGGATCAGTCCTACAGCATGACGTGTGCTGTTGGCTTCTCAGGTATGAGTTATTCTGTTGTTTCTAAAATCAAGAACCGCTGATATTCCACTGGTGAATGTGGGATTTAACCACTTATATCGTATCTGATCCCACAACACACTTAAACGGTGACATTAACTAACCCATGTTGGTAATGTGACTTTGTTTCTAGGTGTGCTGTTTGCTCTGAAGGTGCTCAACAACCATTATAACCCTGGAGGTGTGACCTACGTGATGGGTTTACCTGTTTCTAATCGCTATGCCAGCTGGGTGGAGTTAGTGCTCATCCACATAACGTCACCTGGGTGAGTTACGAATCAGATAAAGTCAATAAAGAGTTCAAGGCATTTCTGAACTGACTTCTCTGATGAACTACAGACATACCTGCGTTAACACCAGCACTGCCTGGGGTTACACTTCAGTCTTCAATGAGATAACCTGTTCTTAAAGGACCAGTTACTGGCTGCATTTCCTTCACCCCAGGCGATGCTTTTTCTTTTAGTTCTAGTCTCTTTCTAAACTAAAATGTGAGTTGATGCTGTGGATGTCCACTAAGTGGCGGTGTTTCATTAGACTCTCATTTAATCTGCGCTTTGCTTCCTTCAGGACCTCTTTCGTCGGTCACCTGTCCGGTATCCTGGTGGGTCTGCTCTACACCAAGGGACCGCTGAAGAACATCATGAAGGAATGTGCAGGTCTGGATTTGTGTGTTTTGCTTTATTGACTCGACTTAGGCTCTTGTAGTTTTGTAAAAGCTCTCTGGGTGATTTAAACTGTAAAGATTAATTTATCACGGAAAGAAATGCTGAACCGTTAAAATGTTTCACGTGCTCAGTGAAGCAGATGTGATTTAAATAATTCTCTGACCTCACAGCAGCTCATATTTTTATAAACTGCATCAGTTTAGGTTTGCAAAGTGGCATACTGTGTGTGTGTATGTTATAGTCACTGCTTATATTTAAATGAAGATGCATAACACATCTGTACTGAAGATTGTTTGTTTGTGTTTCCACCAGAGTTTGTGACATCAAGTGGACATAGTTCACGGTCCAGTGGATACTTCAACTCTTCAGGCACTTCAGGTATCAGCACACTGAGGGAAAGTTATTGTATGCATACAGACGCTCTTCCAGAATATGATCATGACTTTGAGATTAAACCTGAGTTTGTTGTCCTTAAAATGAACACACAAACTATCCATGATTTTTGGGATAATCCCACATTAGCACTTCTACTGGAAATACTCCTTGCGTACCAGATGTGTATCAAATCATGGCTGAACTTAGTCATTGGTATTCCTTCCTGCTGTGCTATATATACACTATATATATTTATTTATTTAAGATTAATGTCTTCAGTAAGAACCAATGAATTTGGGCCTGAGTGCTACAGATGCAAATGTACTGATTGAATCTCCTGGATGTTGTTGGTTTGAGGCTTTTCTTTCTTCTTCTTTCTTTGTACATAATAAGAAGAATACACTATGTACCAGCCTTAATTTTGTTTGTATGTGTGTGTGTGTGTTTGTGTGTTTAGGCTTCAGAGGAACTAGTGAAAGATACTCGGCCAATCATCAGAGCACACCAAGTTACACAACACATCATACAGCATCTTATACAGGTGGACTGACAGAGGAGGAGCAGCTGGATGCCGCCATCAGAAACAGTCTGAATGAAAGAGGTGAGAGAGGAGGGTTTAGATAGGTGGATGCTGGCTGGAGTGAAGCTTTTACCAGTTTAAAGTGATCTTAGATGAGCGTCTGTATGTACATCTAACTGTATTTAGTTTTTTTTAGGTGGAGACAACTGGAGAAGAGCTCCTCCTCCTTATGGCTTCCACCTCTCTGGGGAAACGACGGCTGAGGAAATCAGGCAGAGGAGACTTCAGAGGTTTGACAGATGAATTGCCAGGCAGAGAGAGGAGAGGACAATGTATTGGTGACAAGACTCAGGAGGGTCTGGTCCAAACGTTGATGCCATAGGCTGGATGAGGAGGTATAACTGCTCAGCCTGAGGCAGTGATGAGCTCGTTTAGAGTCTGATCCTTAATGTTAAGGCGTCTTTGAGCCTCTTCAGCGATGGGATGTTACTCTGATTTTGGATTCAGGGGATATTGAGATATAATATTACCTTTGAAATAGGGAGTATACATTAAAGTGTCTTAATGCCGTGTTACAAGCAATTTTAATGCATTTGTTTTTCTGCTTACATAAGCTCAAGATAAAACATGATTATTTACTTAATTAAAACTCTATGGCATATAATATTCAGTATTATTAAGTTCTATCTGCTTCCTCTACTCCAGTCACTACCGTATTTAGTCCTGTCAAACCTGGCATGATAATGTTCTGTTTCTATTTTCGCAGGCACAATAACAGCTTCTCAAATTTTGTTTAAATGGCATTTAAACATTATGAGACAAGAGAGACATTTAACAAAATATAAGAGATCAATCAATGGATACATGGATGTGAAAAAGTGTTTGCCCCCTTACTGAGGTCTTATTTTTTTGCTTGTTTGTCACACTTAAATTTTTCAGATCAAACTAATTTAAATATTAGTCCAATAACACAACATGCAGTTTTTAAAATGGCTTTTATTATTAAGCAAAAACAAAATCCAAACCTACACGGCCCTGTGTGAAAGTGATTGCCCCCTAAACCTAATAACTGGCTGGGCCACCCTAGCAGCAACAACTGCAATCAAGCACTTGCGATAACTTGCAACGAGTCTTTTCCAGCGCTGTGGAGGAATTTTGGCCCACTCGTCTTTGCAGAATTGTTGTAATTCATCCACATGAACCACCTTTTTAAAAGGTCATTCCACAGCATGACAGTAGGATTCAGGTCAGGACTTTGACCGGGCCACTCCAAAGTCTTCATCTAGTTTTTTCTTCAGCCGGTGCTGGTGTGTTTTGGATCAATGTCCTGCTGCAGAACCCAAGTTTGCTTCAGCTTGAAGTCAAACAGATGGTCGGAAATTCTCCTTCAGGATTTTTTGGTAGACGGAAGAATTCATGGCTCTATTTATCACGGTCTTCCAGATCCTGAAGTAGCAAAACAGCCCCAGACCATCACACTACCACCACCATATTTTACTGTTGGTATGATGTTCTGTTTCTGCAATGCAGTGTTACTTTTACGCCAGATATAATGGGACACACACCTTCCAAAAAGTATCTCGTCAGTCCGCAGATTTTCCCAAAAGTCTTAGGGATCATTAAGATGTTTTCTGGCAAAACTGAGACGAGCCTTTACGTTCATTTAGCTCAGCAGTGGTTTTCGTCTGCAGGCCATTTTGGTCCAGTCTCTTTCTTATGGTGGAGTCATGAACACTGACCTTAACTGAGGCAAGTGAGGCCTGCAGTTCTTTGGATGTTGTTGTGAGGTCTTTTGTGACGTCTTGGATGAGTCGTCGCTGCGCTCTTGTGCTCTTGGGGTCATTTTGGTCGGCTGGCCACCCCTGGGAAAGTTCACCACTGTTCCATTTGTGGATAATGGCTCTCACTGTGGTTCGCTGGAGTCCCAAAGCCTTAGAAATGGCTTTACAACCTTTCCCAGACTGACAGATCTCAGTTACTTTCATTCTCATTTGTTCCTAAATTTCTTTAGATCTCAGCATGATGTCTAGCTTTTGAGGATCTTTCGGTCTGCTTCACTTTGTCAGGCAGGTCCTATTTAAGTGATTTCTTGATTGAGAACACGTGTGACAGTAATCAGACCTGGGTGTGGCTAGAGAAATCGAACTCAGGTGTGATAAACCACAGTTATGTTATGTTTTAACAGAGGGGGCAAACACTTTTTCACACCACTGTAATTATTATCTCTTAAACTGTCCCTTATCTTCCACAAGCTGTGAATGAGTAGCCAGCCTGGTGGGCACTTTTATTACCTGACTAGTAAAAGGATAAAACCAAACTGACATGAATATCTGTTTTATCAGTACGAAGGTCAATGAAAAGGATCTTCAAAGGGTCAATATGGGGCTGTGTAATAGCACATGTGTAATAAACGTTCTTTTGTACTGCACCTGTGTTTGAGTTAATTAATGCTGACCAGTCGTCCACCTGTAAACTCATGGCTCAGTTCCTCCACGTGTAATTTTCAGTAAACCCTTAGGTCCTGCAGAATTTCCTTGTTTAACATCACCGTACAGCTCTAACCTTAGTGATGCTGTCTGTAAGCAAAGTTACAAAGCAACTTCTAAGAAGTACATTGGTGGCTGTGATTCCCCCAAAGCCCTGAGGCATGATGGGAAGTAGGACAGCTTAAATTAGAGCCAAGAAGCCCAGCACATCACCACACATGCGTCTAAAACCCTGTCGCTGTAGATTTAATGGAAATCTAACTCCTGTCCCCTGATGTTGGCTTCTCCAGCAGGAGAAGAGGTCAAAGGTTGGGTGTCGGATGTCCCGGCTCAAAGTCACAGCGGGTGGAGGTGTGAACTATTTTGACATGGGATGTGTTTGACAGCTTGCATGGTCGCTGCCAAGGGGAGCGTGGGAGCCGAGTGGAGCGCAGGGGCCTGGCAGAACATGAATGGGGGAGGCTGTGGAGTGACGGAGGGGATGACAGGATGGGGACGGTGGATGACACACGCTGCACGGCAGATGCTGCCGCCGCGGTCTCGTCTCGTCTGCGGCATGGGCGCGCATTAAAGGCAGCTCTTGGCATGTCGGTGGTTTTCGCGTCTTTTTCCGTGTCGGCGCGCGTCGGGGGAAGTTCCGTCTCCGTTCGTCACGTCGCATCACACCGCCTCTGTGAAACGGATGCAACTGATTGGTCCTGTGAAGAACTCCACCTGCTGCGACGCCGTCACTGAGCGTTAGAGATAAAACTGTGAGAAGCGCTCCCCTCCTGCTTCACACATGCAGGCTGAGTTCAGCTGACCTTTTAGGGTGATAAAGAGGTTCAGCAGCAGAACCAGATGCTTCTGACTCAAGCCTTTTCTTTAGACATCGGATCACTGCCACTGGATCTGCTTGTCGGCCTTTAGCTCGTCTTTGTGTTGAGACTGTTCGATTACAACGTCATCCTTCCTGCATGGTGACTTTGAAGACACCATTAACCAAACACTGAGACATGTAGGTGGGATAAACACTTGGTCATGACTGACCTAAAATACCCCTCAGCTCTCTCTGGCTGAGCCGAACCGAGGAGCAGCACCCCACTACCACATGCTGCTCTCCCGCTCCGATCACTTAGAAAAATACACCCACCCTCTCCAGTCAATCCATCGTGAAGGTCAATTTGTCTTTGCGTCTGCCAGAGCCAGCTGAGATCACAATGGACTCCCACGGGGACGCTAAATGTGCCACGGCATAAATGAAACAAGACCCGAGCCTCGGTTTTGGATCGCTCCTCTCCCCACAGCGCAGTGATTAACTTCATCATACTCAGATCCTGTTCAGCAGCTCATAACGTCTCGTGGAGGACGGTATTAACCAGTGGAGAGGTGCAAGGCTCATTTTTAGAACAGTTAAATCACTCGTGTGCCAGAGCTACATACTGGGACTGATGACTTAGGAAACTCGCCACGCTATTTATAGGATAATCTGGTGAAATCACTCCCAGACCACCCCCAGCCTTCCTCAGTTAACTTGCTTTGACTTTCTTCCTCTTCTTCCCTGGTCCACAGCAGGATCTCATCAACCTTCACTGTTCACAATGATAGATCTCTTCTAATCAGCTGGAATAATAATAAACTCTTAGCAATAATAAACTCACTAGCAATGTTAGTGCTTAGGGTTTAATAGGACAGGGCAGGATATGCACATAGATTTCAGATGAGATAATGCAGAATAATAATTCAATAGAAAACTGCACAAACAAAACACTCATTCATTTTCTGGGTTGGAGCCTATCCCAGCTGTCATCGGGCGAGAGGCGGGGTACATCCTGGACATGTCTCCAGTCTATTGCAGGGTTAGGAACGGTGGGAGGAAGCCGGAGTACCCGGAGAGAACCCACGCAGACACAGGGAGAACATGCAAACTCCTCACAGAAAGGCCCAGACGGCCCATGGATTAGAACCCGGAACCTTCTTGCTGCATGTTCTCCCTGTGTCTGTGTGGGTTCTCTCCAGGTTCTCCAGCTTCCTCCCACCGTCCAAAGACATGCTGGTTAGGTTCATTGGTGATTCTAAATTGTCCGTAGGTGTGAGTGTGAATGGTTGTCTGTCTCTCTGTGTTAGCCCTGCAATAGACTGGAGACCTGTCCAGGGTGTACCCCGCCTTCTCGCCCGATGACAGCTGGGATAGGCTCCAGCAGACCCCACGACCCTTCACAGGAACAAGCGGTTACAGAAGATGAATGAATGAGTGAACGTTCTTGCTGTGAGGCATCAGTGCTAACCACCACACCGCTGTGCCGTCCATTAACAAAACCTAAACTGGAAAATGATTAAGCTTCATTCATTCAGTGCCCCAAAGGTCATGCACATGTGAGAACTGAAAATGTTTCAAAGAACCATCTTTAAAAAAATAAATAAATAAATAAATAAGTGAAACCCCAGCGAGTGTGTGTCATTGTGTGTATTTGATTTTTAAAATCCTCCTCTTTGCATAGAGTGAACTTTTCTCATACTTGCCTTGTGCGACCTTGACAATCCATCTAGAGCTTAAATGTCAACCAAAGAAAATGCTAAATCACGTTAACGCCTCCTCGTGTCATTTGCCTTGTGGCCTAAAGCCCTATTTGCAGGGGACTGGCATTACCTGGGGACATCGTGTCAGTTAGAAATGGCCGCCCTACACTCTCAGTGTTTTACTGCTGACTTTAACCCCTGATATGACATCAAAGCTCTGCTGCCTTCTGCTTCAACCCCACTTCACATCAGAGGTAAGTATTTACAGCACCACGCGTCTTACCAACTTTAATTACTTTATTCGATTCAATAAAATGAAACAAAACGTATAAATGTGTCTTTATGTCATCCGCCTTTAGGGTTTTACTCTGCTGATGGTCTCTTGCTAGTCTTTGGCGTGGTTGGGTCTCTCTGTCCTGTGCAGCCACGGCTTCCTTAATGTGCATGTTTCCACACGCAGAAAAAAAAAAATCGGATTTGAAACAAAACCTAAAAACACACCCCAACTGATATGCAATGGTCCAGTATTCTGACAGGATCTCTGTTTGGAGTTATATGGTTGGTACTTTACAAATTACAGACATGTCACTAGGTATTACTAGTCCCATGTTAGTAGGGCTTAAGATGAAACTGCAATGATGTGCATCTATTTTTAAGAAAAGGCCAAAAAAACATTTACATATTTACAGTGTTATTTAGTAACTACACTGATCAGCCACAACATTATGACTGGGGAAGTAAATAACACTGACCATCTTGTGACAATTAAATGTTCTGATGGGAAACTTTTAGACCATTGGTGTGGATGTTACTTAGACATGTAGCACCCACCTAGACCAGACCAGCCCCCAAACCATCACATGCATTGCTTTAAAAAAAAATTACATATTTCTTTTTTTATTGTCATTAAAAAACCTTTTTTATCTACTGTAAGCACTGAAACCAATATAGTGCATCAGACTAATGGATCAGGCATGTGAAATATGTGTGTATTTTCCAAACAATCTCCTGTGCAGAGTGCTTGTATTCTGTTTGTTCAGTGTTATATCTCAGTGCCAGCCCATGTTTGTTTTGTATAACCTCCAATTAATTGCACCGTTAAGAGCAGCTGTTTTTTTTTTTTCCTCTGGAAAATGTGGCGTGCGCTCTAAAGATAGCTAGGAAGATAACGGAAACACAAACACTGAATAGACTGGATCCCTGAAGTCTCCTCCAGCGGTGGCATTCGGTTCAACTTCAGGCGCCCACCGTCCACTACTGGACTAGATTCACTACAGCAGCGTGAGGGGTTGACGAGGGTGCTGGAGCCGAGACTATCACGTTCACCCTTCAACAAACATCAAGTCAGATCTACTCTTACACTCCTTCCTCAGCCCGTTGTCTTCTGCGCTGCTGTCACACAATCTCTCCCTCTTACATTTCTCTCCTTTGTTCTCTCCTGCATCTCGGCGTGACTCTCTCTCCTGCTTTAGGAATTTTTCTCCCTTTGAATTTCGATTCCTCCCCAGTGTCTGCGCTCTCCTCCCACCTTTTCTAAAACTCTCCTTTCCCCCCTTTTTTTCCTCTCTCTGCATCTTTGGCTCCCTGCATGCCTCTCGGTGATGCTCTCTCTCGTCTCTCCCCTTGATGTTTCTTTCTGTTTGTCTCTTGATTCGTCTCACACAATCTAGCGTTGGTTTTGATCTCGCTATACCTCTTTTTTTTTTCTCTCAGCCTCACACACAAACCAAACACACACACACACACACATATATACACACTCAGACTATCTCTCTCCTTGTGGGTTGCCTGTAGATCAGAGTTGGCATGTCTCTCAGTAAGCTGCAGAGCTACCAAGCTCCTTGATTCATACCAGCTATCTGGGTGACCCATTTCTGCATAAACTTGCACAGTTTAATGCCGTGAAAGGAAGTACAGTAAAGTGTTTCACTGCATTACCTCCCCAATATACAGCACCTGCACTACCACCGGTGCTATAGATCCATAAAGTCAGCCTTTGCATATAAACATGAAGTACCACAGGGTTCTATTCTTGGTCCACCACGCAGAAGAAGATATATTTTAGTTTACCTACATTTATTCATTCATTTTCTGTAACCGTCCTCTGTCCTCTGGTGGGTCATGGGGGGATGGAGCTGGAGTCTTGGGGCGAGAGGTGGGGTACACCGTGGACAGGTCTCCAGTCTATCACAGGGCTAACATAGAGAGACAGACAGTTATTCACACACACACACCTGTGGCCAATTTACAATCACCAATGACCCTAACCAGCATGTCTTTGGACGGTGGGAGGAAGCTGGAGTACCCAGCCCACCCAGAGCCCACCTAGAGCTCACCCAGAGCCCACGCAGACACCGGGAGAACATGAAAACTCCACACAGAAAGGCCCCAGTCGGCCCTAGTTCACCTACATTAGACTTTGAGATATTTCTGCAAAAAGATGCAATTTAGCAACTTTCTAAAATAAAAAATTGTTCAGGTTTTATTCTGAACGAAAAAAACGTAAATTGTCATTTGTCCATAGAAGACACAGAAACTCAAACTAAATATTAATCTAAAAGGTAAGTACAGTCCTTAAATACACACTGTATGTACTATAACTCTCTCAGTCAAGTCTGATGTATCCATGGTTATACAGTATTTTGGTGTTTTGGCTGACGCAAAGCACTCAGAGCTTAAGCTAATCATCCAAAGTACGTAATGGAAGGTGCAGACTCTGGGTGCCGGTGTCTTTTCTTAGTAAACACATAAAATACATTACTTTCACAGTTTATGACTTGCTCTAATCCTTCATTGCCTCCTGGAGATATGATGTGATGAAGTTCAAATAACATCCTGGAACAGGACTTTGTCCCGGGAAACGTGCCTCCATGAGTATCAAAGTAAATTTGGTGAAGACCTCATAAACAATCAAAACGTTTTCTCATCCATGCAAGCCCGGTTTGAACTCTAGACTTCTAGAAGCTACGAAACGCTTTCTGGTGGCACGTACCTTGGGCTGTGACGACTTGGTGAGTACGCTCTTGTGGCATCGTTTAGAGTAAATCGGTGAAGTCAGAGTGTTACCCTGGGAGTCAGTAGAATGACTATCATGTTTAACTGCTGGGACACGAGCCTGCCTCACCTTACACAACACCTGCGCCAACCAAGTCTGGCTCTAAAGCTCTTCTTCTTTTGACCACATTGCAAACTGATACACGTCCATCAAATTCTTCATCATCTCTCTGGTGCTCCCCTGCCAGTGGCCATCTGGAAAGGGTGTCTGACGCAATATTACGTCAACCACGGTGGTAGCGCACCTCAAAAGTGAACCTGGACAACCCAACGTTGTTCAATAGCGCCTCGTTTCGCTGCATGTGACACAGAGGGTTTCGTATCTGTCGTTACAGTGAACTTGGAACCAAACAGGCACCCTCTGAATTTCTCTGCCTATTTGAGAACAATGAGTTCTAGTTTCATAACTGCCCGTGATTTATTCTCTGCATTTTTATGCTATCCCATCTAATCTGCCTTCCTGCGAGTGACACAGAGCTACAACCAAGCCTAAACAGCTAGCGTCTGTTTCAACAATTAAATGGAGGGAGAAACTGGCATAACCAAGAGGAGGGGGGCTGATAAGTGACTCATGACGTGGTCAAACGAGCTTTTAGACCTAGCTTGGCGCTGTTGTCTGACCTGCTCACTGGTAAAATCCCTGCAGAAGCCATCTGTGGTAGCAGCAAACCCCTAAGTCAAGTACCAAACTGTTGAGCGCCGGCCACTGCTTTGCTGCAGCTGGGTCTCTCCATATGCCCTCCGCTGAGGTTTGTTGGCCTTTAAGATGCTGCTAACCTGCCTCCACCTTAACTCCAAGGTCCGGACACTTCCCTATACTCCATGCTCTAAAAGATATCTCAGGCTTTTTTCCATCTTTGGTGAATTGAAATGTTCTGTCCAACACTCCCACCTTTGTTTGCCTTCCCACTGGCAGCGACACTCCCTTACGGAGTTTACCCAAACGGATAAACCTTCCTTTCTTCAGAAATTCACCTTCTTCCAGTGTAGCAGTAGACATCTCTTGTGCACCACTTGTGCGCTGACCTCCCTCATTCCAACTACTCAAGGATGCTTTTCCCACAGTCTGAAGAATTCCCCGGGAAACGGCAGCAAAACAATGCGGCTTCCGCTGTGTTCCCAGCATCTCTTGCATTCACAGGATAGAGGAAGGAAAGGCCTTTCCCACCTTGTTTCACAAGACTATAACGACACCAGAACTGTAACACTAAACAGCTCCTCGTGTGAAGATTTAGTACAAAGTTATGGCTTTTTCTGCTGATGCTATCGTCTTCTGGGGGCAGTTAACTTTAAATTCATCTTAGCTTTTTTGCAGATCAGTATACTCGTATGTTTATGCATACAAAACATACAGTATATGAGCTCATAGAACACAAGCTGTAGCTAAAACCCCCACCCAGTAAATTCTAACAAGTTGAGTTTAAATTTAGGAAACTGATTACCTTGGGAAAAGTAAGTAAACGAACTTAATTGTGCACTGTAAAACCCGATAAGTTTAATTCAACTCAATTTTTTTTTAAACTGATTACATCGAAAATTTTGAGTAAAAGTAACTAGATTTTATAAGTATAAGAATAGTTATAGATTAAGTAGCCTATACTAGTAATTTTAAGTAACACTAACTTAATTTTGTGAGTGAGCGAAACATTCCTGTTTAATTACATTTCGCTAGGAATTTTGTTTTCATAATACAAATAAAAATCGAGTATAAGAAACTTGAACATTCTTATTATCTTTAAAATAACGTACTTCATTTCTCTGTAAGAAATTATTCATGCTATGTTTACTTAACTTTTTGAGTTCAATTAAGTTGTTCAAACTCCTCTGTCGTTAAAAACTTTGCTTGATTTCAACTCAAAATGAGATGTTCCAGAACTTAAATCTTTTTTTTTTAAACAGATTACACAAATATTTTCATGTTTCTTTAACCCAAAATCCCAAAATTCAAATATTCTCAGTAACACTAAAGAACACATGAACACAGACAAAATGCAAGTTCCTGTTTTATTAACAGTAAGTAAAAATGACTTAAAAACAGTAACTATAGAAGCCATAAACAACAAATAATATATATGGCAAGAAGTTTTACACATCTTCAACTTTTGAAGTAGTGTGAAATTATATTTAAGTGAGCTGTACTTGTTTTTGAAGTAAGAACTTAATGTATCTCAGTACAGTTAAATTCAAATCAAGTTGTTACAACTCAAATACCTTGTGTCACATTTAATTTAATATATTCTGCCAAAACAAGCAGACATGACTTTGTCAGCACCCGAAGGCGCGCTATGGCCAGGTGGCGCTGCTCGTCCATTAGGTGACGTCGTGTGTTCATGGCTGTTTGAATGATGAACTTGGAATGACTTACTGACAATACCAGCTTTTTATACCCACAGAATGTTGAAAATTGATGCCACATTGAAAAGGGTTGTCTTTTAGTAATTTTTGGTATTGGCCCCAATATGTAAGGCACACTGTACACAGTGAAAAACACAAAATGAGGTGTGTCTATCACCCCAATACAATTGCCTCCCTATCCCAAAAATCTCTGAAGTGAAACAAACACCGTATGTATGACATCCACTGAGTCTCTCACAATATCCCTAACTTATTGTGAGTAGTGTAAGTCTCATACCACAAACCATGCTACACACTCAGAAAAACCAAGTTCATATATAACTTAGTTTTTCTCGATTGCTAAGACACATTTCTCGAAAAGCAGCTCTCCTTTTCTCTAAACTGTGAACTCAAAACCCAATTTTCAAGCTACATTCACAAAATCTCAGACTCTTCTTGCCAAACCAAACTTTCACCTCAGAACAGTTTAATCTGTGCTCAAAACTGAACCATGTTGTCAAATCGTGCCCCAAGTCAATCAAAATTAATAACACTACTGAGCAGTCACTATACACTACATAGAAAAATAGAAAACACAATGCTCAGGACATGAAGCTGTAGAAATAAATGTTTATTGTTCACTGTAGGCTAAATGCATGTTGCAAAACAAAAAAAAACTGTGCATTAGCACTTGTACAGTACAAAAACAAACAGAAATCTTGTGCATTTAGCACTTTCATACAGTAAGCCTACATAAAAATGAAGTACAAAAATATACAAAGGAGATTTCTATCGATTGTAGTGCCACACAAACCAGTGCTCTCTGAACTGGCTTATATATGTTCCCTCACATCATCAGCCACAGGTGTGATCAATTTTGAGTTCAACCGGTGACACAAGTGTTTTAACTGTGTTTGACTTTTGCCACCTGCGCTCACCATTTTGAACCACAGGTGCATCACAATGAAAATGTGTTGGCAAGTTGTTTTCTAAACAGGTCAAAAGGTGCTTATGGTTTTGCCAAAGGAGTGGCTGATTCAATCAGTGGGTTCAGGTAACTGAGCATTTGGTTCAGACAATAGGGTTTAGTGTTTTAGCAATTGAGAAAAACTGTAATGAAACAAGTATGCAGGTAAAAAGTGCAGAAAACTCAGTGAGAGAAAGTAAACTTAAAAAACTAGTATGAATTAAGTTAAATGCACGATTTCATCATAAGTCAGGACATTGTTTGCATTTACAGTGCAGTACACTTTCTTTATTTGGTAACACACAACAGAGTTAGTTTTATCCGACTTAAACATTTTAAGTTAGATGAACTTTGCAGACACGGACACAAATAATGAAAAAAATAAAAAATAAATGATGGCATGTGGTTGTGGTGTGGTAGTCTGGAGAGAGCTGGGGTGAACACAGAGGCAGATTAAAGATCAACCAAGCAAAACAGTGAACAAAGAAAAGAAAGGGTCAGAACTGGAATAACTCAAACAGATCTCAAAGGCCCTGTCGCAAAACCACCGCTGAACGAGACGGAACAAACTGGCTGCAGATGCTGGACTCGGAGACCAGCGGGTCATTTAAGGAGGCTTGATGAGTAGATGGGATGCAGGTGAGTTCAATCAACCAGGGGAGCGAGGGGTGGAGAGAGGGGGGAGCCACCCAGGGATCAGCTGGGACTGGGAGCAGAACACAAAACCCTGACACTTAAGTATTTGCTTTACTCAGATGTCACCTGCAACCTTAAGGCATTGTTTTAGAGAAAGTACATCTGTGATGTAAATACAATGTGAGATGTGTAAGATTCACTTACTTTACTTTATTAAAGGACATGTCATTGCAACATTGCAGTACGCCGCTTTCATTGCTCACAGGTTCAGTTATTGCATTTGCATAATCATCATAAAACTAACACCACGGTGAGTGATTGCATCCTGCAGAATTTTCCACATTTCTACATAAAAATAAATGAGTCAAAACATCACAGAAGTATTAGGCTTTGGTATTTATTGTCAGGAAAATGAGCCAATATTACATACCTGTGAGGTGCACAAGATGTCAGTCAAGCAACATTGACAGTTTACATATTAATACATATTTTATACTTTAAGTAACTAAGAGTAATGTTGTCAAGGCGGCACAGGTGGGTTAGTTATTCGGTGTGAAATTGTAAAACACATTTTTATGTATAAAAGAAATCCTCCTGGAACCAAGAACCCCTCCCCCATAGCAAAACTGGTCTGGCCCAGTGGTGGGCCACACAACCCACTTGCACTTGGCCCACATGCATGAATGAATTGCAGCCCTTTTGTGGTCCACATCTGGCATCCAACATGTGTGCCACGTAAGGGCCGCAACTCAGACAAACTGCAACCAGAGCTGGCCCTAATCTGGCCAAACTATTTTCAGAAGTGGTTCCTGATGTCAGCCTTAATTCAACCTTAACTCAGTCACTTAATTTATGTGTCATATTTGATCCAGATTATTTATATAAATATAACAAAACTCAACAAGTACAGTATTATAAGCAAATGTTTATTTTTTTTAGTCATGTCAGCACAGTACACATGTCCATAAACTGGATAAATTATCTTAAACTCTCAGCACGAGTTTAAGATCTGGTGCTGTCCATTCCCTGCTTCCTCTTCATCCTCTTCAGTCTGCCACCATCTCTACCTGGAGAGAGATGTAACCATCTTCCAGTCTATTTCCTGGTCTGTGGCCCCAGATGTTAGTCAGTTACGCCTTACAGCAGCTGAAACATACACACACAAAGCACAAATGATTGGAAATTAACATTTTTGTATCATTAGGTAATATAGCTACTGTAATTCTATTAAAACTGATCCTGATGACAATATTCAGATCTCAAGTGTTTCCCCTACATCTACTTCTTTGTACAAGACATTTAAATGCAGTTTTTAAATTTATGCATAGTAAAAACAAGGATTTACAGTGTTACGCAAACTATCAATATGTAATCAATAAATATAACACTTTAAGATTCTTAAAACTAGAGTCGGTAGGTTTGTTAATTGCAGTTTGTAAACACAACAAACTGACCCGGTTTATGGTTGTTTACACAAACAATATTTCAGTATAAGTTCCAAAAACTTCAAACTTCCCACCAGTCCCCTGAACTGAAGAAGCTACTCGGATGAGTTGTAAAACGTCTTCTTCTCTCGAAAAAAAAAAAAAAAAACAGTTGCCTTTTTAAACCCTATTTTTGGATTGAAGCACGATACATCTGCAATTGCCAGGCCAGCAGAATAAAAACGCCAATGGTTTTAGACTTAGAATTAGATAAACTTTATTCATCCACAAGGGAAATTGCTTGGTCACAGTAGCTTAGTTGTACATAAAAAACACTTAAGGACCACAGATAAAAGAAAGATTAAATAAAATAAAATAAGTAAAATAAAATCTAGTAAAATAAAATAAAAATAGTATAAGCAAAAATTTATAAATTAGCATATTAGCATATGGTCAGCTAGCAGAAGCTATGGCAGTAGCCCTAATGTTTAACGAGCCGGAAAAAGGAAACGACCCCTACGACAAAACGTCGCCTATTTTAAGTTTGTCTATATCATTTATTCAAAATGAATAAACAAGTTTAACAGCAAAACAGTGCAGTCCATCCTTTCCTGAGCCGCATTTTAGGCTAACGCTAATCGTTAGCCACATCGCTAAACGTTAGCGCCCCTTGTTAACATTCAGGCGAGACTCCAGACAGGAATTGTCTTTGTGTGCCAACTGCCAAAGCATTGTCTCAAAAACAAACGCTATCGTAAACATAAAACTGATGCGTTTCACTCACCACATCTTTATCGTCTGTCTCACCGGAGTGCATGGGCAGCAATCAGCCTTCATAGAGTGGGGAACGAATGTACATCGGAGCATGATCAACACCGCCACCTACTGGAATATGTTTTGGGGGCCGAGGTGGACTCATGCTTGGGTTCAGACCTTCGTTTATGGATCGGATTGGAAAAAGGCGAAAGGAATGTCTCTAAATTACCCAAACGGAAGCAGGGATGAATGTGCGTGTTGGATGATCTGCAAATGCAGATTCAGCACTTCACACACGGAACGTAAGGGTCGCAAATGAAATTTCAAGACAGATGCACATGCGAGAAGTGATATATGTTTACAAATGGGTATAATTTAATTTGCAAGTTTCCAAACGTTTGAAAAAATCATTACACCTTTGTGCAAATACCAATTTACAAGTCACGAATTTTGACTTTGCGTTTGCAAATTATATCATACGCGTGGATTGCAGTGTTTGCATATACGAATAATATTGAGACATATCTACAGCGTATCCTAACCTAACACAGACCTCAAGTGTAGTTCTGCAAGCTGTAGTGACCGCACAAATATCACTCCAGCTTGCAGTGTTCTCTACAAAAGTCCATTGTTATCATGAGGAAAAACATTTTTGTAAAATTCTGCAATACGCTGATGGAAATGTGGGAAATTAACTGAAAACAGTTGATCTAGTAATAAACTCTTTATTTTCTACTAAATAAATGATGGAATCTCTGTCGTTCGATTGATTGTTGACGGCCATGTTACCATGGTAACAGTAAATGTGACCTCACTGGTGAGGTCAAATCTGTGACATCATCAAAAGATCAAAGGAATCTCTGCCTTTGATCTCAGATAGCTTAAATAGGACCAGATTCATCAGAGATTCTCTAGATCTTCGCTGAACTGACGACATTCAGGTAATTTGCCAGGTTAAATTTTGTTCTTACGACACAAATTCATCAGAGATTCACTTGATATTCGCTGAACCGACGACATTTAGGTAGTTGATAGACTAAACGAACACATCCAAAGTAATGTATCGCAACACGTCAACAACAGCTCCAATGGACAGAAGGAGTCCTTCCCAGACAGAGGAGATCCCACAGATCACAGCGGACATGGTTCGTCCACTGATCGAATCCTTTGTTAACACTATCACACCGGACCAGTGGGTATGTTTGAGTTCCGGTAAACCAGACAATGATACCAAATATTCGCTGGCACAACTGATCAGCGACTTGATAGGGCTCATTTCCAAATCCCTCCTGGAGAAAATCAAACCGAGACGTGTTATTTCTCAGGAGGTTGTCTTGTCCAGCATTGGCGACACACTTTCTCAAACCTTTGCTCAAGTCCTGGACGTTAAAGAAGAGGTCGGCTCTGAGAGCTCAGATGTGTTGACCAGCTTAATTGCCCTAGACGTGGCTGAGAGTGTCAACTCTGTCCTCTCTGCTGGCGAGGACACTTCAGAGCCTGAAGTTCAAGAGCACGTCACTCCCAGAAAAAGAATTAAAGCTATGGTCCGTTCTATCAGCGTGATGCTGAAAGAATTCATTGGGAAGATGACGTGCAAACCTCGGACACGTAGGAGGAAAAAACGCGTGGTCACCCCCCCGGAAGACGTAGACGCTGACAGAACGTCAAAAGATGTGGTGTCTACAAAATCTGAAAGTTACATTCAGTCGTTAGACACAGACACCCGGGAAACGGCCTCCACAGGAAGCAGGCAGAGCTGTAAGACTCCAAAAACAGAAGCTGACACAGAGAGAGAGGAGATCCAAGAACAAGCAACCTCAAAGTCCTCCTCTCTCAAGGCTAAAGTAGTTGAGGATGACGCTGCTAAGTCTGAAGATGAGGAGGACAAGAGCCCTGAGCGCAGGACGTGCAAACTGTCCCTGAAGAGAATGGGGGGCATGATTAAAGGCTTCTTTGTGAAACCTTCATTCAAAGAGCCTCCTGCTGGAGTCACAGTGTCATCAACACAGTCAACAGATGTCCCACAAGTGACCTCTGTGGATGTCATTGTACCTGAGCAGCAGTTTCCAGATGTTGCTGCTGTGGTGCTCATTGTACCTGAGCAGCAGTTTCAGGCAGGCAACTCTGTGGAGGTGGTTGTACCTGAGCATCACTTACCAGGTGACAAACCAGCCCAAGACTCTGAGCAGATGGAAACCTCCTCTCTGGAGATCATAGTAGTGGAGGATGAAAGTGCTCAGTCTGATAAAGAGACCAAGAGCTTGGCAGAGGGCAAGGCTTCAATTGTTCGCCCAAAGTCCAAGAAGAAACTGTCTCTGAAAATCAAAACTAAGGGCTTTTTTGCTAAAAGGATTTTCAAGGTGCGACCTGCTGTAGTCAGATCAGCATCAATAAAGTCATCAGAAGTTGGTGCTACAGAGAGCATTGGGCCTCAGCAGCAGGTCACTACTTTTCTGGTCACTGTTCCTGATGAGCAATTTCCAGAGCCCACCGCTGTGGTGCTCATAGACCATGAAGACAAACCAGTCCAAGACTCTGAGCAGCTTGAACAGACAGAGGAGATCCCACAGATCACAGTGGACACGGTTCGTCCACTGATCAAATCCTTTGTTAGCATGATCTCACTGGACCAGTGGGCATGTTTGAGTTCCGGTAAACCAGACGATGATACCAAATATTCGCTGGCACAGCTGATCAGAGACTTGATAGCGGTCATTTCCAAATCCCTTCTGGAGAAAATCAAACCGAGACGTGTTATTTCTCAGGAGGTTGTCTTGTCCAGCATTGGCGACACACTTTCTCAAACCTTTGCTCAAGTCCTGGACGTTGAAGAAGTGGTCTGCTCTGAGAGCTCAGATGTGTTGACCAGCTTAATTGCCCTAGACGTGGCTGAGAGTGTCAACTCTGTCCTCTCTGCTGGCGAGGACACTTCAGAGCCTGAAGTTCAAGAGCACGTCACTCCCAGAAAAAGAATTAAAGCTATGGTCCGTTCTATCAGCGAGATGCTGAAAGAATTCACTGGGAAGATGACGTGCAAACCTCGGACACGTAGGAGGAAAAAACGCGTGGTCACCCCCCCGGAAGACGTAGACGCTGACAGAACGTCAAAAGATGTGGTGTCTACAAAATCTGAAAGTTACATTCAGTCGTTAGACACAGACACCCGGGAAACAGCCTCCACAGGAAGCAGGCAGAGCTGTAAGACTCCAAAAACAGAAGCTGACACAGAGAGAGAGGAGATCCAAGAACAAGCAACCCCAAAGTCCTCCTCTCTCAAGGCTAAAGTAGTTGAGGATGACGCTGCTAAGTCTGAAGATGAGGAGGACAAGAGCCCTGAGCGCAGGACGTGCAAACTGTCCCTGAAGAGAATGGGGGGCATGATTAAAGGCTTCTTTGTGAAACCTTCATTCAAAGAGCCTCCTGCTGGAGTCACAGTGTCATCAACACAGTCAACAGATGTCCCACAAGTGACCTCTGTGGACGTCATTGTACCTGAGCAGCAGTTTCCAGATGTTGCTGCTGTGGTGCTCATTGTACCTGAGCAGCAGTTTCAGGCAGGCAACTCTGTGGAGGTAGTTGTACCTGAGCATCACTTACCAGGTGACAAACCAGCCCAAGACTCTGAGCAGATGGAAGCCTCCTCTCTGGAGATCATAGTAGTGGAGGATGAAAGTGCTCAGTCTGATAAAGAGACCAGGAGCTTGGCAGAGGGCAAGTCTTCAATTGTTCGCCCAAAGTCCAAGAAGAAACTGTCTCTGAAAATCAAAACTAAGGGCTTTTTTGCGAAAAGGATTTTCAAGGTGCGACCTGCTGTAGTCAGATCAGCATCAATAAAGTCATCAGAAGTTGGTGCTACAGAGAGCATTGGGCCTCAGCAGGAGGTCACTACTTTTCTGGTCACTGTTCCTGATGAGCAATTTCCAGAGCCCACCGCTGTGGTGCTCATAGACCCTGAAGGCAAACCAGTCCAAGACTTTGAGCAGCTTGAACAGACAGAGGAGATCCCACAGATCACAGTGGACACGGTTCGTCCACTGATCAAATCCTTTGTTAGCACTATCTCGCCGGACCAGTGGGCATGTTTGAGTTCCGGTAAACCAGACGATGATACCAAATATTCGCTGGCACAGCTGATCAGCGACTTGATAGAGCTCATTTCCAAATCCCTCCTGGAGAAAATCAAACCGAGACGTGTTATTTCTCAGGAGGTTGTCTTGTCCAGCATTGGCAACACACTTTCTCAAACCTTTGCTCAAGTCCTGGACGTTGAAGAAGTGGTCTGCTCTGAGAGCTCAGATGTGTTGACCAGCTTAATTGCCCTAGACGTGGCTGAGAGTGTCAACTCTGTCCTCTCTGTTGGCGAGGACACTTCAGAGCCTGAAGTTAAAGAGCACGTCCCTCCCAAGAAAAGAATTAAAGCTATGGTCCGTTCTATCAGCGAGATGCTGAAAGAATTCATTGGGAAGATGAAGTGCAAACCTCGGACACGTAGGAGGAAGAAATGCGTGGTCACCCCCCCGGAAGACGTAGACGCTGGCAAAACGTCAGAAGATGTGGTGTCTACAAAATCTGAAAGTTACATTCAGTCGTTAGACACAGACACCCGGGAAACGGCCTCCACAGGAAGCAGGCAGAGCTGTAAGACTACGAAAACAGAAGCTGACACAGAGAGAGAGGAGATCCAAGAACAAGCAACCCCAAAGTCCTCCTCTCTCAAGGCTAAAGTAGTTGAAGATGACGCTGCTAAGTCTGAAGATGAAGAGGACAAGAGCCCTGAGCGCAGGACGTGCAAACTGTCCCTGAAGAGAATGGGGGGAATGATTAAAGGCTTCTTTGTGAAACCTTCATTCAAAGAGCCTCCTGCTGAAGTCACAGTGTCATCAACACAGTCAACAGACGTCCCACAAGTGACCACTGTGGAGGTCATTGTACCTGAGCAGCAGTTTCCAGATGTTGCTGCTGTGGTGCTCATTGTACCTGAGCAGCAGTTTCAGGCAGGCAACTCTATGATGGTGGTTGTACCTGAGCATCACATACCACGCGACACACCAGCCCAAGACTTTGAGCAGATGAAAGCCTCCTCTCTGGAGATCATAGTAGTGGAGGATGAAAGTGCTCAGTCTGATAAAGAGACCAAGAGCTTGGCAGAAAGCAAGTCTTCAATTGTTCCCCCAAAGTCCAAGAAGAAACTGTCTCTGAAAATCAAAACTAAGGGCTTTTTTGCTAAAAGGATTTTCAAGGTGCGACCTGCTGTAGTCAGATCAGCATCAATAAAGTCATCAGAAGTTGGTGCTACAGAGAGCATTGGGCCTCAGCAGGAGGTCACTACTTTGCTGATCACTGTTCCTGATGAGCAATTTCCAGAGCCCACCGCTGTGGTGCTCATAGACCCTGAAGACAAACCAGCCCAAGACTTGGAAACCTTCTCTCTGGACAGCACTGCTCAGCGTGAGGTTGAAGAAGTCCAGGGTCTGGAAGAAAGACCTGCTCCAGCCACACGTCCAAAGTCTAAAAAGAAATTGCCTCTGAAAGGACTGAGTACTGCATTTGGTGGCATCTTTGGGAAACCACCTACTGTTACCCCTGCCCGCATCTCACCAGAGGCTACCACCGTGGAGATCCTTGTGCCTCAGCACCAGTTACCAGAAGACAAACCAGTCCAAGACTTTGAGGAGCTTGAACAGACAGAGGAGATCCCACAGATCACAGTGGACACAGTTCGTCCACTGATCGAATCCTTTGTTAACACGGTCACACCGGACCAGTGGGCATGTTTGAGTTCCGGTAAACCAGACAATGAAACCAAATATTCCCTGGCACAGCTGATCAGAGACTTGATAGCGGTCATTTCCAAATCCTTCCTGGACAATACCAAACAGAGATGTCTTATCTCTCAGGAGGTTGTCTTGTCCAGCATGGGCGACACACTTTCTCAAACCTTTGCTCAAGTCCTGGACGTTGAAGAAGTGGTCTGCTCTGAGAGCTCAGAGGTGTTGACCAGCTTAATTGCCCTAGATGTGGCTGAGAGCGTCAACTCTGTCCTCTCTACTGGCGAGGACGATTCAGACAGTGAATTTGAAGAGCACGTCCCTCCCAAAAAAAGAACTAAAGCTATGGTCCGTTATATCAGCGAGATGCTGAAAGAATTCACTGGGAAGATGAGGTGCAAACCTTGGACACGTAGGAGGAAAAAACGCGTGGTCACCCCCCCGGATGATGTAGACGCTGACAGAACGTCTGTTACCCCCGTCCACATCTCACCAGAGGTCACCCCCGTGGAGATCCTTGTCCCTCAACACCAGTTACAAGAAGACAAACCAGCCCAAGACTTTGAGCAGATGGAAGGCTCCTCTCTGGACAGAGTAGTTGAGGACAGCACTGCTCAGTGTGAGGCTGAAAAAGTCCTGGATCTGGAGGAGACACCTGCTCCTCGAAAGAGATTTTCGTTTCTGAAAAGATTGAGGGACGCATTTAGAGGCTTGTTTACGAAACGACGCGTTGGAGTGGCATCAACTCAATCACCAGACGTTACCCCTGCCCGTATCTCACCAGAGACCACTTCCGTGGAGGTCACTGAACGTCGCCAGTCATCCACCGACAAACCAGCCCGGGGCATTGAGCAGGTGGAAGCGTCCTCTCTGGAGATTAGGGTAGTGGAGGATGAAAATCTGAGTCTGACAAGAAGTGGAGAAGAAGAAAAACTTGATGAGGCCTCAAGAGATGATCAAGAAAGGTGCAAACTCTGTGTCAGCGTTTTTGTTGAGAGCCTAATTTCACGGGCCTACGCAAAAGCAAAGATAACATACGATGCGGAGGAGTTTGAGGCCATCCGCTACAGGCTGTTCATCAAAATCTGGGATGAATTCAAGCGAGATAATGTTAACATACCCCCAGAAAGGTTCAGGAACCTCCACAAGGCTGTCTTCAAGGACCTCTGCAAAAAGTGGAAATCTGAAGACAATGTCGTGTTTTTCATGGATCTTGACCGACCAGTGATTGACAGAGTGATTGTGGCTTCTTTCAAAGAACATCTGATGAAATCCACATGCAAACCCACCTGGAATTTCTTCCGTCGTTGAGTTAAGGTCGGTCCCATGTAAATCATGGGGATACCTTCTGCTCTAGCGGTTTCTGCAGGACACAGACCAGTGGAGCAGGGGTTCCCCTAATGTAGGTAAGTATTAGAGTTCTAAACTCATCTCATGGACAGTAGTACAACCTGACAGCTACAAGACAAAGGTTTGATTCCCTGTCCTCAGCTTTTGTCAGCTTGTGCTTCTGTCTACTTTATTGTGTGTGTTGTGTGTTTTCCCCGGGTAATCCGGTTTGTTCCCTCATTTTTCATTTTATTTCCTTTTATTCTGTTTTATTTCCTTTTATTATGTTTTATTTCCTTTTATTCTGTCTAAAAAAAAAACATCACAAAAATAACAAATGTTATTTATGTGCTGTTGTCTTCTTTGGTGTGGAGGGTTTTCCCCGGGTATTCCGGTTTGTTCCCTCATTTTTCATTTTATTTCCTTTTATTCCATAAAAAAAAAAAAAAATCACATAAATAACATTTGAGTTCCTCCTCAAGGAGGAACTCAAATGTTATTTATGTGCTGTTGTCTTCTTTGGTGTGGAGGGTTTTCCCCGGGTAATCCGGTTTGTTCCCTCATTTTTCATTTTATTTCCTTTTATTCCATAAAAAAAAAAAAAAATCACATAAATAACATTTGAGTTCCTTCAAGGAGGAACTCAAATGTTATTTACGTGCTGTTGTCTTCTTTGGTGCGGAGGGTTTTCTCCGGGTAATCCGGTTTGTTCCCTCATTTTTCATTTTATTTCCTTTTATTCAATTTAAATATAAAACATAAACAAAACAATAACATTTGGGTTCCTCCTCAAGGAGGAACTCAAATGTTATTTATGTGTGTTGTCTACTTTGGTGCGGAGGGTTTTCCCCGGATAATCCGGTTTGTCCCTCATTTTTCATGGTATTTCCTTTTATTCAGTTTAAAAATAAAACATAAAAAAAAAAAAAAATAACATTTGAGTTCGTCCTTGTCTCTTTTTTTTGTCAAATCAACAGTTGAACTAAATTTCTTCTTTTTCTTGTAAAAAAGATTGTGTTGTTTTGGGGGTTTAGTATTTCTTTCTATCAAATTAAAAACCTTTGCACAGACACTAAAGATGGTTGCATGGCTCAGTTGTATTACACAATATACTCTTTTATGTCCTACGTCACAGCTACGTCACGGAGGTCAGCTGGAGGCATGAACCATAGAACCACAGAGCAGAATATGAGGCTACAGTTATCAACATGTCATCTTGATGTGTTGTCAGGAGCCAGAATCAGAGGAGTAAGGTTAATAGCTCCAAACTGAATTTTATTTTATAACAGCGGCCAGTCCGAGTCAAAAAGAAAAACCTGTGGTTAAATGTAATAAAACCAAAGGATTGGACCGAGGCCTTTGTCAAGAATGCTCATGTGTGCAGTGACAATAAATAAAGTTTTGTCTTTTGTAGGTTTGGTGTAAGTGCAGCAAGCTGACTCACTAGCTTAGGACCTCAAAGTTCTTTTGTACTCAACACAAAACGTCAAAAAATAAAAGTCTTGAATCAAAAGTTCTTCGTTTGTCTGTTTACTAAGGATTTTCAAATCATACAGCATAACAAACTTAGAATCGCTTTACTTTTCTTAAATTTACTGTTCCGTGTAGGTCAAAAGACTGTGTTGCTCCAAAGTCCAGCAGCTTCTGACTGTTTCGCTGGGTTCTATTATTTTTATACTAAATCTAACAGCCAATCAAATTACACTATTGTAAATCACTCATGAACTGTTTACATTCAAATTTCTATGTTACATTTGCAACACAGGTTTTCTTAATTGTTACAAAATAAAATCAAAAATATTATTAATTCCATAGAAATGGCTTCAACATTTGGTTTTTCCTCTAAAGACAGGTCATTAGATTAGATAACTTCTAGTTGTATGTCTGCGTTCACTAAATACTATTAGCTAGCTAGAATTCACTGGAGGGATCGACTGGCCTGTGATCCCTCACGATGAAGTAGAGTTTGTGGCTCGGGACAAACACGTCTGGAGTACCACGCTAAGGCTGCTGCCGCTGCAGCTCAACTTCAGGTCAGTGGATGTAAATGGATGTGATCTGAGACGTTTAGATTTATTAACAGGTTTTATCAGTGGTCCAATATCAATAATGTCACAGCCACTAAAACTCATCAGGTCAAATCTGTTTGAGCTCATTCAGCACAACTCATGGTTGAATATCATGGGAGTAGAGAGTAGCCATGGCGACGAATATAAAGAAAGATATTTTAGCAGTAAAAAGCATCAACAATGATCTAAAAATATTTCTGGGTCAAAATTAAAATAAAGTATTCGTCAAGTAAATCACTGCTGGGTCTGTTTTTAACTCTGTGGGTTTTAGTGTGTAATCTCATTTTAAAAAAACAAGTCTGTGATGACTAGACTACTGGGTCAGAAGAAGAACCAGAGACAGGGTCATGGATCATTAATGCAGGTGTGGTGCTAAGGTTGGCCAGTGTGGTGTGAACAAGACCAGCCGGTGGAGTCAGTGTGATGTTTGGTCCATGTTCTGCTGGGAGACCTTGGGTTCTTTCATTCATGTTCCTTTGACTCTTAGCTCCTACCTCAGCATCGCTGCAGACCATGTCCACCCTTTCATGGAGACAGAATTCCCTGATGGCCTCTTTCAGCAGGATGATGCTCCCTGCTTCAGGAATGAGTTCAAGGTATTGACTCCAGATTCAACCAGATCTCAGTTCAGTCTGGCATCTGTGGGACGTCCTGGACAAACTAGTCTGACCCATGGAGGCTCCACCTCTTAACCTACAGGACTTAAAGGATTTGGAACACCTTCAGATGTCTAGAGACATAATGTTATGGCAGAAATGTGACAGCTACTAAATCAAGGGTGGATATTTAAATCAAGACAGATATAAAACACATCTGATAGAAACAGGATATCACTCTCTTTAACAGGAGCCTCCAGGATGAAGAGGGAAACCTCCACTCTCTCCTCGTCCTCACGGAGTCTCCTCCTCTTCCTCCTGCAAACAACACCGACCGATATATTAGACACTTCAAATAATTATTTCCAGTTCATTAGTGCAACACTAACTATAATATTTATATTTCTCTGTAAAGATGATGAATCTTGAATCTGCATTTGCAGATCATCCAACACACACATTCATCCCTGCTTCCGCTTGCGTAATTTTGAGACATTCCTTTCGCCTTTTTGCAATTCGATCCATACGCGAAGGTCTTAACCCATGCAAGAGTCCACCCCGCCCCCCAAACAATATTCCAGTAGGTGGCGGTGTTGATCCTGCTTTACCGATGTACATTAATTCCCCACTCTGAAATCCAACATTTCTTGCACTTCAAGAACGAAATATGGAAGCTGAAATAATTGCTAGCAAGCTGCAAATGATCTCTTTTCACCAATTTCCATTGATTCTCATGCCAAGACCTATGCTATCGGTCATACCCCCATAGCAAAACTGGTCTGGCCCAATGATGGACCACACAACCCACTTGCACTTGGCCGACATGCATGAATGAATTGCAGCCCTTATGTGGTCCACATCTGGCATCCAACATGTGTGCCACATAAGGGCCGCAACTCAGACAAACTGCAGCCAGAGCTGGCCCTAATCTGGGCCAAACTATTTTCAGAAGTGGTTCCTGATGTCAGCCTTAATTCAACCTTAACTCAGTTACTTAATTTATGTCATCTTTGATCAAGATTATTTATATAAATATTAATAAAAATCAACAAGTACAGTATTATAAGCAAATGTTTATTCTTTTAGTCATGTCAACACAGTACACACACCTGCACATTTAACAAACATTTAACAAATTTAAAAACTATACATTTATGATTCTACACATGTCCATAACCTGGATAAATTGGATTCTCCCCACTCTCAGCACGAGTTTAAGATATGGTGCTGTCCATTCCCTGCTTCCTCTTCATCCTCTTCAGTCTGCCACCATCTCTACCTGGAGAGAGATGGAACCATCTTCCAGTCTATTTCCTGGTCTGTGGCCCCAGATGTCAGTCAGTTACGCCTTACAGCAGCTGAAACATACACACACAAAGCACAAATGATTGGAAATTAGCATTTTTGTATCATTAGGTAATATGGCTACTGTAATTCTATTAAAATTGATCCTGATGACAATATTCTGGTGTCAGATCTCAAGTGTTTCCCCTACTTATACTTCTTTGTACAAGACATTTCAATGCAGTTTTTTAATTTATGAAAAAACAAGGATTTGCAGTGTTACATAAACTGTGAGTCAGTATCATAATGTAATCAATAAAAATAACACTAAGATTCTTAAAAATAGAGTCTGTAGGTTTGTAAACACAACATTCAAACTGTTTTAGTATATGTTCCTAAACCTCAAACTTACCACCAGTCCCCTAGAATTTAAGATGAGTTGTGAAACGTCTTCTCAAAAAAATAAAAATAAAATAAAAACCTCTACAAGTCCACAGTTACCTTTTTAAACGCTATTTTTGGATTGAAGCACAATACATCTGCATTTGTCAGGCCAGAAGAAGCTATAGCAGAAGCCCTAATGTTTAACTAGCCGGAAAAAAATGTGGAAAAATAAAACGACCCCTTCGACAAAACGCCCGCTATTTTTAGGTTCGTCTTATATCATTTCTTCAAAATGAATAAGCAGGTTTAACAGCAAAACAGTGCAGTCCATCCTTTCCTGAGCCCCATTTTAGGCTAACGCTAATCGTTAGCTAACGCTAACCACACGTTAGCCACATAGCTAAACGTTAGCCACATAGCTAAACGTTAGCCACACATAGCTAAACGTTAGCCACATAGCTAAACGTTAGCCACACATAGCTAAACGTTAGCCACATAGCTAAACGTTAGCCACACATAGCTAAACGTTAGCTACATAGCTAAACGTTAGCGCCCTTGTTAACATTCAGGCTACTCTTGACAGAAATCATCTTTGTATGCCAACTGCCAACGCATTGTCTCAAAAACAAACGTTATCGTAAACATAAAACTGATATATTTCACTCACCACTCCCACTTTTTCAACAAGGTGACTTATTTCATCCCCTCCACTTTTTCCTAAAGTATTAAACCGTTTGCCCCTAATGGCAGCGTACAAGCGTACTGAAATGGCGCGCACCCCAGACGTGAAAACCCATTGGTCAAGTTAGATTGATTGACAGAAATCCAGCCAATCACAGCCATTTGACCAAACCCACTAGTCCCGGCCGCCCGGGAAAGTAAACAGCTACATGCTAACACGGAGCTAATGTCGATCACTGCTGCAGACAGCGAACAGAGCAGAAGAATGAAACGGTAATTCAATTTTAAAGTAGTACATATTCTTGCATTAAGGTCATGTAGGTGTCCATTTACATAACTTAAAGCTATTTGTTGGAGCTTAAAACTTTCTTTTCAATGAAGATAATCCCCTACATCAACTCATCCCTGTTACTGCTCTCAGAAACTAGCAAAAAATAGAAATGAAGACAATGAAATGCAGTAAAACTATTAAAATCTTAAAGAATAAGAGGAATAAAATAATAATATAGAGTACGATAAAGGCTAGGATGAAAGATTAGTTAAAATCAGAATCAGAATACTTTATTAATCCTTCAAGGAAATTGTTTTGTTGCTGTTGCTCCCATAAAGTGACAGTTGTTAGTTGAATAAAGGTAATACAAAAATATATAAAAAATAAGCAAGATGCAATATACAGAGGTAGAGGTTGCAAATAAATTAACAGCGTCTAAGTGTTAAAGTGGGAGGAGTTATAAAGTTTGATGGCCACAGGCAGGAATGACATCCTGTGGCGTTCTGTTGTACATTTTGGTAGAATGAGTCTGTTACTAAAGGTTCTCCTTAGACTGACCGGTGTGTTGTGGAGTGGGTGAGATGTGTTGTCCAGGTTGGTCTTAACTCTTGCCAGCATCCTCCTCTCTGCCAGCAACTCCACCCTGACAACATCACTGGCCTTGCGGATCAGTTTGTTGAGACTATTTGCGTCTGCCGCTCGCAGCCTGCTGCCCCAGCATGCAACGGCGTACAGGAGCGCACTGGCCACCACAGAGTCATAGAACATCCTCAACGTTGTCCGACAGATGTTGAAGGACCTCAGTCTCCTCAAAAGGTAGAGTGCCTCAGTGTTCTTTCAACAGTCCAGTTTACTGTCAATGTACACTCCCAGATACTTGTAGTCCTCCACAATGTCCACCTGGGCCCCCCGGATGGTAACAGGGGTCACTGGAGCCTTTTTCCTCCGCATGTCCACAACCAGTTCCTTTGTCTTCGTCGCATTCAGACAGGAAGTGAAGGAAGTTGTCCTCGCACCATCGTACTCAGCCTCCTCACCATCACTGATACATCCTACTACCGCAGAGTCATCAGAAAATTTCTGAAGGTGGCAGGACTCTGTCTGGTAGTTGAAGTCCGTGGTGTAGACGGTGAAGAGGAAGGGGGAGAGGACTGTCCCTTGTGGAGCCCCAGTGCTGCTGACCACCCTGTCAGACACACCGTGTTGCAGCCGCACATACTGTGGTCTTCCAGTGAGGTAGTCAACAATCCAGGACACCAGGGGGGCATCAACCTGCGTAGCTTTGAGCTTGTCACCCAGAGGAGTCGGCCCGATGGTGTTAAAAGCACTGGAAAAGTCAAAGAATGTGACCCTCACAGTGCTTACCGGTTTATCCAGGTGAGCATATGCACGGTTAAAACAGATTAGAACAACAAAATGTATGTGAAATAATTAATAAAAAGCAGAAAAAAAAGAACAACAAAAGAGCAGAATGTTTCCTCATCAAAATCAAGAGGTTTGTTCCAAGTTTACATCAAATATTTCGACACTTCCATGTTCAGGAATATTAACATTGAGTTCTTTATGTAGGATGAGGAAGGGAAGTCCAGGAGTCAGGACAAAGGAGAGCATGGAGAAGATGAGGGAGGGAACAGGAGAGAAGAAGAAGAAGGGGAGAACATCACACTTGTTCCTAATTGCTTAATACCATGGTATGTGATTATTTGTGAATATCTTGGGTTATATAGCGTAATGTACATTTTGAATGCAATATTATTTGCATATCCTCATGAAGAAAATCTAGAAATCTAATTGGATTAGTTTTGGAGACTGAAACAGGAGCCAAAGGTGGTTGCAGTGACTGCTCATGTGCTGCCCCTAGAACCCCCCTACACTTTTAAAATTGCTGCTCCACCCCTGGCTATGTGGGCTAGTTTTATTCGGAGGTGGGGGGGCACTGTGACATATGAATTGTGTTGTAATTGTAGATAATTGGGTGCCAGTGCGCAGACACCCCACCCACCTTCCCCACCCACCACCCCTGACCCGCTGCGAAGTGAAACGTCGCCGGATCGACTCCTCCTGTCGTCCTATTAAGAGCTGTGCCGCGTTACAAGGAGAATAACAAGGCGCAACAAGAAAAAAAAAAAAAAGAGGGAAAAACCCTGATCTGACTGGATCTGGGGCCGAAATGTGAAGAAAACTGAGAAATAAGGACGCGGTGATTTGCTGCTTCTTCTTCTGCTGCTGCCGCTGCGTTTCCGGAGTGTCTCCTTCACCGGAGAGAGGATGCTGCATCTCTGCTCTCCGCTCATCAGTCTCCTCCGCCGCATCTCCCCGTGATTAACGCGTGTCGGGTGGAGGACGATGTGCAAAGAGACAGGAAGCAGAAATGTTGAGTGAACGTTTAGAGGGTTTGCCCTGAGCATCTGCGAGGATTTTGCTTTTTTTTTTTTTGCGCGCAGCTCTCTTCGGTCGCATCGCTGCCGACTTCTGTTCGGCGCAAAGGAGGGAAGAAGACAAGCCTGCTTGATATTCTCCTCAGTGTTCAATTATTTAGGAGTATCTGTTCCTCCAGCTCAACATATGCTGGCGTCTTTGTCTTACGTGTCCCGTGCGTGATTTTATTTTTTTAAAGCCGGGCTGGAAGTGGCGGTGACACGGATGAAGGCTGATGGCCAGGCGCCCCAAATCTCCTCAGAAATGGGATGCAACCTAAAATAACCCCTGTGTCAAATGGTAAGAGGGCAGATTCATGAGCAGAAATCAGTGCACTGGATCCGAATTAGCAGCAGCAGCAGCATTTCTCTGGGCTTTTGCAGTTTGTGTGCAGCCTATAAGGTCTGCAGATGTAACCCGCGGTTGTGAATTCTCCCCCTGCAGCTTTCCGCGCATCGCGAGCCGAGGGAGCCCTGAATCTGCGACACGTACGGCTTCTCCTGAGACCGCCCCAAGTACCCCTCCTGGCCCCCCCTCCCTCACCATCACCCCTCGGAGCTGGTACGCCGGTGACTTTTTTAATGGCTTTTGTGTTGAGGAGATGGAGGGTCCTACTGGTGCTGAACGTGCTCGCGGTTGCCGGGTTCATGACTTTCTGGACCAAGTGCAGCACACGCAGCGTCCAAGCCGTCGGTCCGGAGGCTCCGGCTGATGGGAAGAGGCCCCGGGGCAACGGGACGGCGCAGGGGCCCAACATCAGCCACGAGGTGCTCCTGAAGAGGCTCAGCTCGCTGGAGGACGTGGTGTACAGGCAGCTGAACGGTAAAGAGCAATGTCACACTTAAACTGCATGTCAACCTGATTTCCCTTAAGGGATCTGCAAAAAGATGGAAAAGTCTATGTTTTTAGACTTTTCCAAGACTTTCTCCAGGGGCCCTGGCACAAAACAAAACAGTGTCCTTAATATTTTTTATTCTTTTATAAGAATAAAACATTATGTCGGTCATTTTTGGTGCAGACTTTGATGAGACTGTGCACCACTTAACCGGCACTTGAAGACTATTTGAAATAGTTCTCAGCCTCTTCACATAGGTAGCAGAAATCAGCAATTGATTCTTAATTGATTTGCAACAAAACTTTCATCTCTAAATACCAACACAGACAACAAATATGTGTTTAAATAATCCGGATATCTTTTCAGTGCAGCCAATACAAGGTTATCCACTTGATTAATCCCCAAGGGGACAATGTCTCTCTTCCGTCAAGGAAGTTAGAGGTCGGGGTCGACTACAGAGGAGCTTTTCTGGATTCAGTGCCTTCAGGATGTAGGATGTTTGCCAACACAGAGGCTTAAACACAGCTTATCACGTTGAAGGATAGCCACTTTAATCGCTCTGCCAACCGCAAATACACAAAGTCACCAAGAGGAGTCTTATTTTATCCCCAATTTGTCCTCAGAGGCGTCTTGCAGCCTTGTTAAATGTCGTGGATGTCTGTTGTTAAATAAATAGTTGCTTTAAGTGTATTTTCATCACTGAGAGAATGAGTAAAAGTGACCTCAGTAAGAGCGGGAAGCCTTGTTTAAAACATCCCCATCTGTAGATGAAGAAGTTCTGTGCCAGCTCTTGTTCTGACGTGAATGCAGCTCGGAGGCTCACCTGTTCTGACAGCCACTGACCAAATATCGTATTTCCATGTGTGTCTGGAGCTGCGATGGCGTGGCAGGCTATCAGCTGTTCGCCCTGAGAGCATTACTGAGAAGAAAGTGAGTCAGCCATGCAGGCTAAAGGATCCTGACATGTAATCTTCTCCTGTTTGCCTTGCCCAGGTCTGTCCAAATCTCTCGGACTGATCGAGGGCTTTGGGGGTCGGGGTAAAGGCGGCCTGCCCGCCACGCTGTCGCCGGCCGAGGAGAGCGACGCTAAATTCCTGAGGGAGAAGTACGGCTACAATGCCTACCTCAGTGATAGGATCTCTCTGGACCGGACCATACCGGATCACCGGCCCAGCAAGTGAGTGCAAGTCCAAGTGTTGATTCACCCAAATTACATGTCCATATCCATCTGTGAAGTTTCTGCCTCCAGCCCAGTAAAACTGAAATAGATTATCCGAGGTCCTAACTGCATCGAAAAATCCATCTAAATAATTCAGGAGCTCCTTCCATAAACAGTGTCCCTGCTGCTCTGCTGTGAACAACTTTAATTGGAACAATTTCTACAAATAATGTGTCAAAATGTGTTTAATTATTTAGATGGAGAGTGGGGTTGTGTGCAAAGTGTGGACCCTTAGCCATCTCAAAAGTGAACCAATATTCAGTGTAGTGTAACTATTTATTATATGCACTTAAAGAAATAATAATTTTGCCATGTGCAAAAGTCATTGATAGTTGATAAATCAGTGAACCCCTCGTTTTGCAGATATCACATCTCGCTCTCTCACTTCAAGTTTAGAGACATTAGAATCAGAGTCAGAATACTTTATTAATCCTTCTAGGAAATCGTTTTGTTGCTGCTGCTCCCATAAAGTGACAGCTACTAGTTGACAGAGCAAATACAATAGAATAAAAGTAGTGCAAAAATATATAAAAAATAAAGTAAGGTGCAGTTAAAGTAGAAGAAACAATATTGCACAAGTATTCACAATATACAGAGGTAAAAGGTTGCAAATAAATTAACAGCGTCTGAAGTGTTGAGCGTGTTAAGAGTGACCAACACTCAGCGGGAGGAGTTATAAAGTTTGATAACCAAAGGCAGGAATGACCTTCTGTGGCGTTCTCTGGTTTTCTCAGGTTTTTTTTCACTGAGGTTCAGATGTGAGGGCCAGAACCCTCAACTTTCTCTGAGTAGCTCATGCTTCGGATCAGTGTCCTCCGTTTCGCTTCCTTTACTCCCTACGTGAAATCTTGAAATCAGACTTTTTCAGCCTTCCTTTAGCTCCTACCGCACGAATCGAAAGCAGAATGTTTTCACCCTTGCAGTAGTCAAGGTTCAAGGTGTTCATTTATCACATGCAGCGAAATGAAACCGCAAAAACTACTGAGTGTGCAAATTAGCAGATCATTTATATGTAGTAGTGTTTGCAGAGAAGAGAGGGGAGAGGTCAGTTACATTTATAAGAGAATAACTGTATACGTGGAGTAAAGTCGTATATGCAACGCTGTCACTGTGTCAGGTTTAACCCCTTGACGCCTGAATTGATTTACAATTATATTAGCTTTCAAGCTGATGCTAAATTAAGCGGAGATTGTTAATTTGTCTATAGTACATAGTACAGATATAATTTTATGCGTGATGCAAATTAGACAACAAGCATGAATGGTTAAAATGGTAAAACATTTATTGAAACTACAAAATTGATACGTACAAATACATGACAAATTCAAATTACACACTAAACACTATAACACCAACTATTATAATCCAGTTTGAAACAGAGCTCAACCTTTTCACTGAGGACTTAAAAGCGTTAATTTGTCCTATTCGTTAGCTTCCATTAACCGTAAGTAGTCCCCACTCCGACCGGTCCTACGAGAAACTAGTGCTTGCAGAAGGTTCCTAGGTACGTATTGAATGTGCACAAACCGGCACTGGAGGGATACATACGTTATCTCGGCTGCAGTCTGAGTGGAAGCAGCGTCACTCTGCGTCAAGGGGTTAAGGTGTTGAGAGTGTGTTTCATCAGTGGAGCTCCTTTTTAGTCAGTATGTTTCTGCCTCCAGCGCTCCAAATCAACTCTGTTTTATAAAGCTTTACCATCCTCCTGATGACTCCTCCGTGTCGACCTTATTCGTGCATCAACGCTGCACAGTAGCTAAACCTTCTTGAAGCTCCTCTGCGGCCGTAAGAGGAGGTTTACGTCTCCATTCCGACCAAGTTCTTCTTGATCTTCCAGGTCTTGTCATGACTTAATTTCAGATCCACAGCAATATTTGCTGAATGCTACGCCGGTGTCTGAAGCGTCAGGAGAATTTATCATCTCTGAGACTGTCAGCAGCTGACAGTCTAGTGGCAATATTTGAGCTGCCTGACAAGCCCCAAAAAGTCTACAGAGATTTGTTTCTTAATGAGCTCTCAGGGTTTTACAAGTGCCCTATTTTTTAGTTTTTAAGTTAATAAATTAAAATGTCAGCATGAAATTTTATGTAGGGGTTATAGTTGCTTAATTTTCTTCTTTATGCAGTTGTAGGAGTAGTACAGGGAAAGCGCGAAGATCACGCTTGCATTCATGATCCACAATAGCTGGATAATTCACAGCTGTGTGGCTATCAGCGGGCTAGTCATGTGTAGTTATATTCCTGCAGCTGCGGTTCCAGACGTGCAGTTGCATGAACCTCCTCCAGCCTAACCTCCTCAGTGATGCACTGTGGCATCATTGATTTGAACCGAAACAAAGTTAAGGCGTTTATTTCTCTCAGCAGAGCACGCGTTACGGTTCTGATTCTTTGAGAGCGCCCTCAAACAGCCGAGCAACAAAAACAGACAGAAAGAAACTGAAAACTCTAACACAAACAGTGTGAGTCAACGCTCAACATCTCTGCATTTTCACTCACTTTCTGCAGGGTTTGTTTGTGGAGCACTTCACCTGCCCCTTTTAATCCTGATCCCTCTCTCCTCTCTCTGCCTCGCTGCCTCTTACTCCCATATTTGATGAAGTTGCACTGTCAGGCTGGCTATCGATCTGCAGGCATTCATGCATGGGCACACGGGCCCAGCAAAGTGTGTGCATGTGTGTGGCAGTGCTTGGGTTAGCAGGTACAATATATATGCATATACATAGATATATACTCGTCATTGATAAATATGCACATGCACATGTATGTCACAAGCAACTCTTTGCACCAATTTCTATCTGCATACATGCTGCAGCTTTTTAAAAGTTCGTTCTTTGCCAACGTTGCTGTTTAAGCAACTAACAAACCTTCAATTTGAAAGTCATTTATGATGAAAAGGCTCCTGCCACCAGCTGCACGCCCAGTGTGTGTGTTTTGGGGATGGAGGGATCAGAGTCCAGCGCTCTCATTTGTCACTCGGGGGGTCTTTTATGTTTGTTGGGATCAAAGTGGCATGTGAAGCATGTTGGGGCGCGATAACTTCAGGCTCAGCAGCGGCGCGTAAGCCGAGGTCCGATGAGTCCACGTCTGACTGAAAGTCCTTTTACGCCGCAGAGCCCAGGGTGGTGGCGAAACGAGATAGAGAGATGGAGGAAAACAAAAGTGCAAAGATGAAATGTCATACGATGAAGAGTACGGGGAAGAGACACTGTAGTTTTGGGGATGGGGTCTGTGACTCTTACTTAAACTTAAAACAGGCAGAGCGGTTTCATCGTACTGTGTAGCAGACGTGCTGCTTCTGGCGCATCATCTGAAAACTAATTAAGAAAGTGCATTACAGAAATGCCACGAGAAGAGTCATCAGCTGATGAGCCGACGCTTTCAGTCACAATCACAGTCACAGTCAGATGAATTAATGAAGCTGTTCTTGCAAAGTGACAACTTCACAGTTTCACGTTTGTGATCATTCATGCTGCTCTCTTGTACCTCTTACACAACGCTGATGTTTGTGGCTGCGCCGTCCCCGCCGCCTCCTGTTCTCAACCCTTATTTGCCATATTTGCTGTAGCGTCTCTCAGCTGTTATAGACGTATAAGAGTGTAATGTTAGTGCACTTCTCTCTGGCTGCACTCCCCCTGGGTTTCAGTCGGGGTGCTCACTCAAACAGAGTGTATTTTCTGCAGCTGTATGTCCTTTTGTTACACAAAAATGCTTATTTCAGTGATATATACTGTATTTCTGACATGCATGGTCATGGTCATGTTCATAATATTAATAAATTAAGCTTTATTCTTGCAAACCAAAAACCTAAGCCGCTAAAAACTACATCAGCACCTGCTTTCTGGAGTTTCCCATCAAAAATCACCCCTCCCAAAAAAGTGCTATCTCAACACATTCATTCATTCATTTTCTATACCCGGTTATTCCTGTTAAGGGTCGCGGGGGTCTGCTGGAGCCTATCCCAGCTGTCATCGGGCGAGAGGCAGGGGTACACCCTGGACAGGTCTATCTCAACACATGAATCAGAAAAAAAAAAAAAAAAAAACAGATTTATCATAGGGTTAATCAAAATAAACATTTTATTTTACACTGGAAATAAGATTAATGACAAAAGCAAATGACAAAAGCAAAATGAGGTGACTAAAGGAAGGCGGTTCCTCTCCCACACTTACTAAAAATAGAGTCAAAGCCTCACCCTGCCTCTTTCCTCTTCATTAGAGCTGTTTCAACAAAACAGCAGCAAAAATAGGCCCTCCATCAGCAGCAGACACACAGTGAATAGGGCAATTTGGAAAAGAAAAAAAAAATCCAAGTGATTAAAGCCGAACAGGAAGCGGCACGTGCTTCGCCTTTCAGCGCCATCGAACCAGACGTCAGCAGCTCCACGGAGGCACTTTGGTCTTTCACGGCAGTAATGGAGGAGGAGTGGAGCGTGCAGAGTCCAGAATGCATAAATTCCCTCGCAGGCACGGAAAGGTTTCGTTTTACACATGGTGCCGTGTGTTTGCCTGTCTCTCTGCAGATGCAGAAAGGTCAGCTACCCGAGGGACCTCCCTCAGATCTCCCTCATCTTCATCTTCGTCAACGAGGCGCTGTCGGTGATCCTGCGCTCCGTCCACTCGGCCGTCAATCACACGCCCGCCCACTTGCTCAAAGAGATCATCCTGGTGGACGACAACAGCGACGACGGTCAGTGGAGATGGAATTTGTCCCATGTTGAGTTAAAAAGAACTGTACAGGGGGATGAAGAGAGTATGGGACGGCTCGGTACTAAGCACCAGAAATGATTTTACTCTAGAGTTTAATGTCTTTCATGCTTTTAATAATGTCCCATACATCTCACAACCTTTAATGATTGCATTTTAGTAATCTAATGAAGGAGATGTGTAGGTTGAGGTTATGGTTGTTTTACACCGATCAGCCACAACATTAAAACCAGTGACAGGAGACGTGAATAACATTGACCATCTTGTGACAATTCAGTGTTCTGCTGGGAAACTTTTGAACCTGGCGTTCGTGTGTGGATGTTGCTTAGACATGTAGCACCCACCTAGACCAGACCAGGCACCCCCACCCCATAGCAATGACACTCCTTGATGGCAGCAGCCATCCCCAGCAGGATGCAGCCTGACACAGACACACACGCAAAAACACTTTAGGAACAACTAAAAAAAAAGGTGTTGACCTGGCCTCCAAATTCACTAGATCCCAAACTGATCAAGTATCTGTGGGATGATCCACAGACGCCCCTCCCCTCAACCCATAGAACCCAAAGGCACCCACTAACAATATTCAGGACACCCTCAGAAGGTCCATGTCCCTTCTCTAAAGTATCTCAACTGTTTTGGAGGCACAACGGAGACCTACACAATATTAAGAAGGTGGTCATAATGTTGTGCCTGATCGCTTTCTGTCCTGATCTGACCCTGGTTCATCATCGGTGCATTGGCAGCAACAAATACACACATCTCATTAACCAGGAATAGACAATGAAGACTACCTGCAGTTATATGTCAATGAAGACAATTAATTTGTCTGATCTCAAAATAGGAATATCCAAACGTAACTCAAAGCTTGTGTTTGCACCTTTTGCATGTACACCACACACAGCATTTCCAAACTTATGACCGGGCTTTGTCAGCGCGACTGGGGGATGAGTGTCTCCTTGACAAAAGGCCGTGGTCATTGCTTCTGAGCAGCAGCGTTCGCCGAGGTGACTGATAGTGTCAACTTTTTGCGGAGCAGACTGGCAGATAGAGGCGCGGCGCACAATTGGATGTCACGGGAGAGACGCCTCTGTCTTATTTATTGGGCCGGGGCTGCCAAGCTGGGCTTTGTGAGATGAAGGGAGGAGAAGGAGATTAAAAAAAAAAAAAAAAAAAAACAGAGCAAAATGAACAGAAGAGAGGAGGCATGAGGAACGATGAAGAGGTGCTGGGGAGGAGAAGTCAGGGAGACTGAAAGAAAGAGGAGAGGTCAAGGAGGGAGGAGGGCTGAAGTTTCTGGAAGTGGGAAAGGAGAAGGAAGAGACGAACTGAGACGAGGGCGCATCGGAAAACGAGAGGAGAGGCTGACAGAGAGAGCAAACCAGGCTATTAGAGAAAGTGGCAGAGAGAGAGAGAGAGAGGATGAGAGACAGAGAGGCACTAAGATAAATGAGGTCGGACAGAGAGAGGAGAGAGTGCAGGCAATGAATATCTAGGAGAGAGAGAGAGAGAGACGGAGCAATCTCACAGAACGGGAAGCAAAGACAAACAACAAGGAAGCAGGAAGAAACACATGAGACGGTGGAGGCTTTGAAGGAGGAGGCTGACATCGTCTGATTCACTAACTGTCAACGATTCCCACCAAAGGATCAAAAACAACAATGCATTAGTCCGCCACACAACACTTCCTGACTTCCCTGCCCTGTCTGTTTCACCCACACCCCCACCCCGGCCCATGGCCCCCGGCCCCCGGCCCCCGGCCAATTTGTTTATGTCACTGAAGTGTCACAAATATATGGTTCAGTTTAATACAAAGGCTGAATCGGTTCCTAAGAGAGGCTTTTAAGCAGGAAGTAGAAAATATGAAATAGAGCATAGTTTCCGCCGTGACTCAGATTTATTGCGTCTTTTTCTTTGTGAAAATTGCAGAGATCTGGTCGCCGGCAACAGAAATCTAATAGGGAGAAGAAACACAAGGATAAGAAAGGACGTAAACAAATCCTCCTCTTGGCAACATTTTTATTAAAAAGGAGAAAGGCAAGGTTAATGGTGCACTCTTAAAATAAAAACATCGAAAAATAATGTTTTATGGTTGTTGTTGGCCTGAGACAGCTTTCTTTTGCAAAGGAGAGTTACACCAGTCAGCCACAACATTATGACCACCGACAGGAGAACATTCATTCATTCATTTATTCGTCTTCTGTAACAGCTGGAGCTGGAGCCTATCCCAGCTGTCATCGGGGCGAGAGGCGGGGTACACCCTGGACAGGTCTATCTCAGGGCTAACACAGAGAGACAGACAACCATTCACACTCACACCTACGGCCAACTTAGAATCACCAATGAGCCTAACCAGCATGTCTTTGGACGGTGGGAGGAAGCCGGACACAGTCCAGTTGGTTCCAGGGAGGCGTTGTAGAGTCCTGAGGGACAAACGACCTACTCAATCTGTCCCGTGGTGCAGGACAGAGACAGCAGCCTGTCACTGGACGAGCTTCTCTGCCTGATTATGGTGTCCTATAGAGGGTGATGGATCTTGTTCAAGGTCCTTCCATCTGCGACTGATGTCAGGGACTCCAGCTCTGCCCTGTTACCACAGAGTCCTCCTTCTGAATCAGCTTGTCCAGCCGTGAGGTCTCCTTCTTTTTAGTGCTGCCTCCCCAGCACACCACATCGTAGAAAAGGACACTGCCTACGATAGTCTGGTAGAACATGTCCAACAGCTTCCGGCAGATGTTAAACGATTTTAACTCTCCTGAGGAAATAGAGACGGCTCTGACCTTTTTTGTGTACTGAGTCTATGTTAGCCAACCGGTCTAGTTTGTGATCCTGATGTAGACCCAGGTACTTACAGGGGTAATGAACCTAAAGAGCATGTCGTTGGACGGTGGGAGGAAGCTGGAGTACCTGGAGAGAACCCACGCAGACACAGGGGGAACATGCAAACTCCACAAAGGAAGGAACCAGTCGGCCATGATGGATTAGAACCCAGAACCTTCTTGATGTAAGGCATCAGTGCTAACCCAGGAGGAGGTGTTGACCTGGCCTCCAAATTCTACACAATATTAAGAAGGTGGTCATAATGTTATGCGTGATCGGTGTATTAATGACATTAGGGGTTTTCGTGTTAATGAAGACAGTAGCTGTCGGTATAAGAGACATGTTGAGTGAAAGGAGTGAGACAGCTGAGCCCCATCGCCCCCTCCACCCCCTCCACCCGACTCTGACTTGACACTGCTGCTTGGCTGACAGCCAGCTATCCATCACGGGAGGGAAGACATTACAGAAGCGCAGAGGGCGAGGCATGCGAACAAATAACACTCAACCTCATCTCGCTGCCGGCCTGAGTCACCCAGCGCTGTGGCTTGTGTGTTTTGTGGAGAAAAACACAACGAGAGAAAGAGAGAGAGGGAGAGGGGGGAGGTTTGTGATCAAGGGTGTATGCGAGATAAAAAGATTAAAAGATCCGGGGGTAGGAAAACAGAAAGCACGGAGCATGAGATATGTGCTTTTTGTTTGAGGGGATATTTGTGCGCGCCTGATGCAGAGGAAGGAGTGAGTGTTTGGGTCCGGAGGGAAAACGCTGATGAGCTGATTGAGAGATCAGAGGTGGGTCGGTGGTTGACGCTCGGGAAGACGCCGACTCCCTTTGGTGTTGTTGAGAGTCTGTTGGAGCACAAAGCAGCTCCACAGGGAACAGAGGGACTGGATTTATGCCATCTCCCTCTTTCTCTGCGTGTCATTTGTGCATCTTTCTTTTTATATAAGAAAAACATTGTGTACTTTTTTATGTCTGTGTCATTCACTGGATGATGTGGCAGTGACGATAGCTGGTCTAGGACTAAGTCTAATTTTATATCAGCTATCTACTGTTCAGCAGTAACAGATCAAATACGCCACATTTACAGGTTCATAGGGTTACATGAGTTAATGTAGATTTCTCTTTCTCTTCTCTCGCTCCTCGTGTCTCTTTTCCACTCTGCTGGTTTCGGTCAGCAGCTTAGATTGTGTGTCTTGCCGGACCAGACCGTAGGCTGGCGTTGTGCAAAGGTGTTAGGTGGTGATAATGGACGTGTGACAGAGGAGATGGATGCACAGTAAACAGGGCAGTTCAGGAGCTGCATACTCTCTGGGATAAATGACCTCTCTCTGTGGACGCTTCAGACCTTTTTAAAGGCTTTTACAAACATTTATTCGCTGCTTAATGAATTTATGCTTTCAGGAGTTCAGCATTCAGCTTTTTGGTCGTTTAAAAAAATTAAAGACTTATAGAATATAGAGTTAAAATGCTCTTTTGTAATAAATCGACTACCACTACTATAGATCTGACCTGCCTCGAATGTTTCTAAAGCACATGATTTGATATAAATGTCATTTTGAAAAGAAGTGTACAATATACACCGATCAGGCATAACATTATGACCACCTTCCTAATATTGTGTAGGTCTCCCTTGTGGTGACTCATCAGAGAATGGACGTGGGCCTTGTAGTTGAGGGGAGGGGCCTCTGTGGATCATCCCACAGATACTTGATCAGTTTGGGATCTAGTGAATTTGGAGGCCAGGTCAACACCTTGTGCTGTTCTTCATGTTTTTTTTTTAGTTGTTCCTAAAGTGTTTTTGTGTGTGTGTCTGTGTCAGGCTGCATCCTGCTGGGGATGGCTGCTGCCATCAAGGAGTGTCATTGCTATGGGGTGGGGGTGCCTGGTCTGGTCTAGGTGGGTGCTACATGTCTAAGTAACATCCACACCAATGAATGCCAGGTCCAGAAGTTTCCCAGCAGAACACTGAACTGTCACAAGATGGTCAATGTGATTCACTTCTCCTGTCAGTGGTCATAATGTTGTGGCTGATCGGTGTGTAGTAAGAGAAGACGGCTAAAAAAATTGTAATACTGAATTAGGTGATGTATTTGATTTTAGGCTTCATAAAAAGTCCAGGAGAACGAAAGTTTCAAGGTCGATGGGATGTCAGTGTGGACAGACTGAATCTGTAAATGTGAGGCTTCGATGAACGCTCTAGAGAAATGCTCGATGCTTTTACGCCCTATCTTTAGGAGGTCAGAGGTCAAGATCATATACTGTGCTGCAAAACTGGAAAGGCTTTCATATCCTGTCCATGCTGCCCCTACCACTACCGTCTCTAACCTGGTATTTGGTGCGTTATCTTTGTTTTACGGACTGCAGAGCAGCTCAAAGGACCTCTGGAGGAGTATGTGAACAAGCGCTACCCGGGCCTGGTGAAGATCGTCAGGAACCAGAAGAGAGAGGGGCTGATCCGGGCCAGGATCGAGGGCTGGAAGGTGGCTACTGCTGAGGTGACCGGATTCTTCGACGCCCACGTGGAGTTCACCCCGTCATGGTGAGCAAGTCTGGAGGAAAAGGCTCAGGGTGGGAGCTACAGTTTGTTTGTTAGGTTTGTTGTGAAGCAGGTGAAACATTTCATTTTAAAAGAGCACATATGAAGCAGAACTCTTAATAAAACCCATCGCAGAGAGTGAAATTAGAGAAACCATCACCAAACTAAAAAACAATAAAACACCAGGAACAGATGGTTTTTCTGGAGAATACTATAAAATCTTTGTGAACGAGCTCACTCCCATGTTATGTAAATTATATAATTATGTTCTAACATCTGGAGACCCTCCAAAGTCATGGTCAGAAGCCATAATAACTGTCATACATAAGGAGGGGAAGGACCCCATGCAATGCACCAGCTATCGCCCAATAAGTCTACTTTGTGTAGATTATAAAATCCTCACTTCTATAATGGCTACTAGAATCCAACAAAATATAAAGAAATTAATTAAACCAGATCAGACGGGATTCATACTAGGACGCCAAGGAACAAATAATATAAGGAGAACCCTGAACCTGCAGGCAATAGCGTCAGGGGACAAACAAGGATCAATGCTTCTCAGCTTAGACGCAGAGAAGGCATTCGATAGAGTTGACTGGGTATTTCTGAGGCAGACACTGATAGAAATGGGCTTTGGCAAAGAATTTGTGGCTTGGATTAGCTTATTATATAAGGAGCCCAGCTCCAAGGTTAGAGTTAATGGTCACTGTTCCAGCTTTTTTAGAATCGAGCGGGGTGTGAGACAAGGGGATTCACTGTCGCCCATCTTATTTGCTCTTAGTGTTGAGCCTCTGGCAGAGGCGATACGTCAAAATATACAGATTCAAGGGATAGAGGATGAAGGGGGGTCAATTCATAAGATAGCTCTCTTCGCGGACGATATTTTACTTTTTGTAAGAAATCCACTTCTTTCCATCCCTGCACTTATGAAATGCCTGCACAAATATGAGTCAGTGTCTGGATACAAAATTAATGAAAATAAATCAGAAGCTATGATGATTTCAGGTACCTGGCCTGCACAATTAAATAACAATGTCTCTTTTCACTGGTCCAAACAAGGATTTAGGTATCTGGGAATTGTTATTACACCCAATCCCACTCAATTGTTCGAGGCAAATTATAACAAATTAATTAAACAAATAAAAAATGATGTGACACGGTGGGAGGTCCTTCCCCTTTCTTTGATTGGCAGAGTAGAAACAGTAAAAATGAACCTATTACCAAGGCTTCTTTTTTTATTTCAATCCCTTCCTATAAGGGTACCTGCTTCCACTTTAAACACGTTGGACAAACTAATTTCAACATATATTTGGCAAAAGAAGAGGCCGAGGGTAAGATTAAAATCCCTTCACTTATCCAAAGACAAGGGAGGTTTAGGTTTGCCAAACTTGAAAAGGTATTATTGGGCTGCACAAATAAATGCAATAGTGGCATGGATGGGAAATGACCGGGAAGCAATATGGCCTCAGATAGAGCAGGACTCGGTGAAGGGCATTTCCTTAGCAGTATTACCATTTATTGGTACAAAATCAGTCAGTAAAATCAAAATCAAAAACGAATGGATAAAACACACTTTAAAAGTTTGGACAACAGTGAAAAAAACACTCAGGGGACCGGAGTCAATCTCAAGGGCCATGTTGATAGTAGGAAATATAGAATTCCCACCTTCCGTGTGGGATAGCGGGTTTAGAAGGTGGGCTGACAAAGGTCTCTATACAATTAATCAACTTTTTAAAGAAACAGAATTTAAATCGTTTTCTCAACTTCAAGCACAGTTTGACCTCCCATCAAAGGATTTGTATAGGTACCTCCAGATAAGACACTATATTACAAGTCATAAGGAAAGGGAGCTGGTCAGCAAAAACCCAAATCAAATAGAAGAATACTTTATTAGTGTTCTGGAGAGGCATTTCCCTACGAAAAAACACATATCTAATATATATAAAAGGTTAACGACTGGCACTTCACAAAACACAGACTACGTTAAGGAAAAATGGGAATTAGAACTGAATGTTATAATTGAAGATTCCACATGGGTGGACATTTGGACAAGTTGTCATAAGGGAATTAGCAGCCAACTGTGGAAAGAATTTGACTGGAAGGTAAAGATCAGATTTTTTAATACACCCATTATCATATCTTCATACGTGAAAAACCCCAATGTGGCATTATGTTGGCGAGAATGTGGAAATATTGGGGACACCACACACATTTTCTGGGATTGTCCGGTAATACAAGGATTTTGGGATAATGTTAAAAAGGAAATTGATATTATTTTAGAAGTAGATGTCACTCTGGAACCAATGTTATTTTTGCTGGGAGTCATACCCAAAGACCTATATAATGCAGATCAACGATATATACTGAGGATTCTATTATTAGTAGCAAAGAAAATGATTACAGTGAACTGGAGGGATGTAAAACCACCCACAATAGGTCAATGGGTCCAGAGATTGAGAAATGTATACATGATGGAGCGAATGACGGCAAGTTTGCAGCTGACTATGGACACTTTTGTGCAAAGATGGACTTGTATTTCAAGGTACCTGGGGGTTTGATGGATGGGATGATGTGATAGAGTAATGTTTGGAAGGGATACTTATCTAAATTCCTCTTTAATAATTTTTTTTAGCTTAGCTAATATTTGCAGATATTTACTCCTATGCCTGTTGCTATGGTGGTAGTTACTATTATTAATATTGTAACTATTTTATTTTATTTATCTTTGTATGTTTTTACTGTAACCTAAAATACCTGTCAATTGTTTATTACTTTTATATATCTGTCAGGAACTGTTCTGCAAAATGATTCAAATGTCTAAATAAAAAGTTCCAAAAAAAAAAAAAAAAAAGAGCACATATGGCATGACTCTCCAGACAAAATAATGTCTGGAACAAAAGCTAATCTTCTGAAAGGATTCCCTTTAACTTAATAGTGTCCTAATGGTTTACTAATCATAACAGCAATAATAGTAACATTACAAATCAATCAGCAGAAGCAGAAGCGTGCCCTCTAGAGCTGAACTAAACAGAATCATTAATAGAGTTGGTAAAACTTTCTGTCTGACTGAAAGTGGGTGGAAGATCCTGAGAGACGCTTTGTTCTGTCTGCCTTGTTTCTCTGTGAGCCGCTTACACCTGTACCTGTTTGCACTCTTCTTTTTTTTCTTTTACTTATCAGGGCCGAGCCGGTCCTAGCCAGAATAAAGGAGGACCACAAGAGGATCGTCCTGCCCTCCATCGACAACATCAAGCACGACACGTTCGAGGTGGAGCGGTACGAGAACTCGGGCCACGGCTACAACTGGGAGCTGTGGTGCATGTACATCAATCCTCCCAAACAGTGGTGGGACGAGGGAGACATGTCTGCTCCCATCAGGCAAGACAGCTTCACACTCAGTCAATCAAGAGACTAAAGCACTTTAATATCTGCATTTATAGATATAAAGATTAATTTACCAGTTATTTAAGATACTAGTACTTATTGGGATATAAGAGAAAATGAGAAATAGACAAAAATGCCAGCTTAAAGCACAGAGAAGTTCATTCATTGTGCTGCAAAAGGTCATTTTATTTATCTGATATCAGTCGTATACACCGATCAGGCATAACATTATGACCACTGACAGGAGAAGTGAATAACATTGACCATCTTGTGACAGTTCAGTGTTCTGCTGGGAAACTTTTGGACCTGGCATTCATTGGTGTGGATGTTACTTAGACCTGTACCACCCACCTAGACCAGACCAGGCACCCCCACCCCATAGCAATGACACTCCTTGATGGCAGCAGCCATCCCCAGCAGGATGCAGCCTGACACAGGCACACACACAAAAACGTTTTAGGAACAACAAGGTGTTGACCTGGCCTCCACATTCACTAGATCCCAAACTGATCAAATATCTGTGGGATGATCCACAGAGGCCCCTCCCCTCAAAGCCCCCCCCTCACTAACAACATTCAGGACACCCTCAGAAGGCCCATGTCCATTCTCTGATGAGTCACAACTGTTCTGGAGACACAAGAGAGACCTGCACAATATTAGGTCATAATGTTATGGCAGATTGGTTTATATGTTTTAAATCAGATTTTCATGTAATTTTGAAATCAAATTTAAAACAATATGAATATATCAAACCTTGAAGAACCACATTCACACAGAGACAAATACAATATGCACCACATGTGCACATGCACAGGTTCGGCGTCACTTCCATCCACATCGTGTTTTTCTTATCTCAGGACTCCTGCCATGATCGGCTGCTCCTTCGTGGCCAACCGCGAGTACTTCGGAGAGCTCGGCCTGCTCGACTCGGGCATGGACGTCTACGGGGGGGAGAATATCGAACTGGGCATCAGGGTTTGTGTGTCACCCAGTTTCCTCTTCTTCCTGCTCCCTCTTTACCCCTGTAGGTTTAAGTGGAGCAGCGGCCACCGTAGCGTGGCACCGCTGATAAATGAGGCCCCATTAAGAGTCCTGGAGGACCGGTCCTGTGTGTGCAGCTCACAGCAGGGCAATGGAGATAAATAGGTCACGTAGAGCAGGAAGGTTGGGGAGCTTGTTTCTGTACATTTTTTTTTTTTTTTTAAGAGACTGGAGAGTCTGATTTTATTCTGCAGGGTTATTTTTGTTCCTGAAAAGCAAAGGAAATAAATGTCAAAGATTTTTCCAATCTAACCAGATATGAATGTTTCAACCTGATTTTTATCCATTACTTGATATTAACATCAAATCAAATTGCTCTATAATATGAAGGGGTATCTTGTAGAGTCTTAAACATAAAATTCATACCCCGAAGACCATTTTTAGCCTCTTATACCCCATTATTCTGGTTATTAGTATTCTTAGGAGTGAGTTAAAAAAGAACGCCAGCCATGTGTGCATCACGGTGACTGTGCATCTGCCTGTTAGTGCCATTTCCTGCCCTCTAGTGGGTTAAAGCATCCCCCCCGCCCCGTGAGCTTAAAGTCCTGACAGCGCCTCGTCGTCTACCTGCAGGTGTGGCTGTGCGGAGGCAGCATGGAGGTGCTGCCCTGCTCCAGAGTGGCTCACATCGCACGGATAAAGAAACCCTACCACAGCAACATAGCCTTCCACACGCGGCGCAATGCACTGCGCGTGGCTGAGGTCTGGATGGATGAATACAAGTCCAACGTCTACCTGGCCTGGAACATCCCCATGGAGGTGAGAGTGGACAATTGTCGCTGCATGTCTTCTGTTGTATCTAATGGAAACTGGTTGACACTCTATAAATCAGGTTTAATTTAATTGGAAAAAAGCAAAGACTTCCCATAACGACTTCCTGTGCTCTGCTCCGCTCAGAACCACGGTATCGATTACGGAGACATATCCCAGAGGGTCGCGCTGAGGAACAGTCTGCAGTGTAAGAGCTTTCAGTGGTACCTCGACAATGTCTACCCGGAGATGAGGAGGTACAACAACACGCTGTTCTACGGCGAGGTGAGTCATCAGTCCAGCTGACGCGAAGGAGAAAGAGGCTGGAAAACAAGGCCGGGACGTCTGAGGTCTGGTGCATCTGCACAAATGATGCAACCGCTGGGAATGAACGAGAATGAGTGAGCAAGAGATGAGACGGAGAGTATCTACCGCGCTGAGATAAAAGGAAACGTTTAGATAGAGTCGGTGTGCACTTAGAGATCTTTGTCTAACACATACTGATATAACTGATATGTACACCGATCAGCCAGAACATTATGACCACTACTGACCGGAGAAGTGAATATTGAGCATCTTGTGACAGTTCAATGTTCTGCTGCTAAACGTCTGGAAGAACAGCACAAGGTGTTGACCTGGCCTCCAAATTCACTAGATCCCAAACTGATCAAGTATCTGTGGGATGATCCACAGAGACCCCTCCCCTCAAAGACCCCACCACTAACAACATTCTGTTACCAGACACCACAGGACACCCTCAGAAGACCCATGTCCATTCTCTGATGAGTCATAACTCTTTTGGAGGCCTACACAATATCAGGAATGTGGTCATAATGTTATGCCAGATCAATGTATGTGATCATGCTAATTATCTGAGGCTGTAATTTTTATTTATTGATCTGTTTTTTTTCCCCAAGATTCGCAACTCTAAAGCGAGCCACCTGTGCATGGATCAGGGTATGAAGGAGAACCACACTGCCACCCTGCACCCCTGTCATGGGTGGGGTCCCCAGGTACAACACGGGCACCACGTGTTCCAAACATTTCTCTCTGCTATCTTTGAAAACACACACACACGCTCAGCTCATTAGAGTGTTTCTCACACAGGCTCAGTTGAAATCCTCTTAGGAGAAAGTTCTGCTGTCGGAATAAAAATGCATCCGTGCTGCACTTTTTTGTGTTGAAGCCAGGAGTCAGCCAGCTCCTCCTCAGCCCCTCGGCCCACGGGGCCCGTCTCTCTAGCTCACAGTGGTAAACAGGAGCTTCAGGGGACAAGTCTTGGCTCCAGTAATAAAATGCTAAACGCTTATAGCGCTAAATAATAATTTAAGTTCTGGCAGAATCACCCTTTTTTTTTTTTTTGTTAAAGACAGATTTTAGTTGCATTTCTTAAAGTTATCATCTGATGAAATGTGCTTCAGGGTTTTATAAATACACCACTTTACTGCAGGTCATTGCATCCCTGAATGTATTAAGAAGCAGCAGTGACCTCTAGGGACAGAACATGAGACTTTAACGTCCAAAATACACCTTTACGGTGAAGATCTGCACTGCAACATCAGAAGCTGTGGTTTACAGTTCAGATGAAACCCTCTGGAGCACTTTATATTAGAGATACAGAAGCTTTAAAGAGGCCGAGCTGCTAATTTGAATGCATCATTTTGTCTTTGTTGAAATTACTAAGTACTACTGCTGCTAATCTGGACCGAAATCCTCTGGCTCGCATTTTAAGATTCTCAGAAAACGAGCCCTTCAACCCGAGGCTGACTCTGAGCATTTGGCAGGTTTTGTGATGCCGAGCCTTAATTTATATTCTGTTCTGTCTTGTTTTTCATTTTCGTTGTCAGAAAATGTAGAATTAGATTTGAGCAAACTAATCTTCAGCCTCTCAGCGTGTTGGCACATTTCTGAAGCAACACAGTGATTTACAGGAAGATCTTATTGCAGCTACAGTATTTGTCGAACACGGACATGTTTTGCCTCTCGGCTCCGTTTGGAACACCACCACCCTTCTGTTCAAAGCAAGTAAAAAAAAGAAAGAAGCAGAAGCAGCAGCAGCAGCAGCCTGCATTATGAAAACACGTTCCTGCCAGATTCTCATAATTCCGTTGCATGATCTAAACCAGAGGAGTGTACTTGTTTTTTTGTTTTTTTTATTTATTTGTATTGTGTTCGTTTTTCCCCTCAGTTAGGACGTTACACCAAAGAGGGTCAGCTGTTCCTGGGTCCGCTGGGCAGCACCGGGGACGACACGCGCTGCGTGGTGGACGATCAGATCAGCAGCTTCCCTCAGCTCCTCAACTGTGACAAGGTGACCAACGTGAAGCAGAAGACGTGGCATTTCACTCAGGTGAGAAGAGACTCGTTGTCTTCAGAGACAGGTATGAGAGACAGGGGAGAATAAGAGGAGGTGATAGTAAACCAACATGAAGCAGACACTGATCTGCCACAACATTATGACCACTGACAGGAGAAGTGAATAACATTTAAACCATCTTGTGACAGTTCAATGTTCTGCTGGGAAACTTCTGGACCTGGCATTCATTGGTGTGGATGTTACTTAGACATGTAGCACCCACCTAGACCAGACCAGGCACCCCCACCCCATAGCAATGACACTCCTCCCCAGCAGGATGCAGCCTGACACAGACACACACACACAAACGCTTTAGGAACAACTAAAAAAACATGAAGAACAGCACAAGGTGTTGACCTGGCCTCCAAATTCACTAGATCCCAAACTGATCAAGTATCTGTGGGATGATCCACAGAGGCCCCTCCCCTCAAATGCCCCCCCACTAACAACGTCCTGTTGCCAGACACCACAGGACACCCTCAGACGGCTCATGTCCATGAGTCACCACAAGGGAGACCTACACAATATTAGAAAGGTGGTCATAATGTTACGCCTGATCGATGTACTGCAATTACTGCATTACCTGCAAAGTTTAAATGCATCTGTGAACCTTGTTAAAATCAGAGTTCCATCTCCGCTCCTGCCTTGCAGAACGAATCGATCATAAACCGAGCTTCGGGGCGCTGCCTGGAGGTGCTGCCGGCTAACGTTTACTTCGGCCACCTGCTGGTCCTGCAGCCCTGCTCGGGGCAGAGGTGGACCATCAAGAACACCATGAAGCAATAGTGGACCGGCTAATTTCACTGGGACCAAACTACACCAGAGGCCATTTCCAAGAGCCGTCAGCTGACCTCAGCTGGGTCGACGGACTCCTCATCTCCTCAGAGATAGGAGCCGTGAGAGGAGGTTTGGGAGCAACTGATGAGTTTTTTTACAGATTGGACGTTGAAAATGATGCAAGTTTAGCATGAGGAGTGTTTCTCTCTATTTGAATTTTACAAATTTTTCCGTGTGATGTTGCCATAATTCCTGTTTGTGCCACTTTGCTACGATGTCTTCTAGGTTTAAGGATAGAGATTCAATCAGCCGTCTTCTGTCTTATGTGGGGCGGGGGATAAAAATGATGCTTCATCGTCAAAAAAATATCTGCAATATTTCATTCTGTATCATGTAATGTCATTTAAGAAGTGAATGGAAATTACCTGGAATCAAAATTTCAGTTATGCGCACTGATCAGAATATATTTTAGCGTAAGGTACCCGAAAAGAAGGTGTATCTACTTACGATATAAATTATATATTTAACATAATTTAACGTAAAATGCCCAAAATAAAGATTTTATGTTCTTTAAGAAGTTTAGACCCTGTAAATATTTATAATTTGAAGAAACAAGCACTAATGATAAACATGACTTGATGTATTGGAGCTTTTTTTGTTTTTAATTTATTTTTTGCAGTTGTCGTAAATCGTCTCCAATCACCTCAAGGATCACGTTGTCAAGAGGGCTACCGGGCTAAACCATGGCTCCAAATGTCACGCACATTCGACTTTTGTACGGCCGTTTTTACTCCGAGCATTCTGTAGAAGCAGACGCAGTACGTCGTGTAGCATGATTGTAAGGCGCCGTACGTGCGTGGGTACAAGTTTAAGTTGCCGTTGAGTTGATTTGCTCCTGCTGGGTGCCATAACGACTGCAGACGGCCAAAACTAACGAAAGCACTTTTGCGGGCAGGGAGATGGAGCCGCCGCAGGCCGAGGAGAAGATTGAATCAGGGGCGGAGGAGAGTGCACATGCGTTATCGATTGTGGAAATGCTGCAGGCCTTCGAGGCGATCGTTAATGTCCTGAGATGTATATGATGTCATATATTCACTTAATTCAGTGTTATCAGTTGGAGTTTTGCTCCCGAGATTGTCTTCCAATAAACAACTGGTTTCCTGGTTTCTGTTTCCGAGTGTCAAACTTAAAATGTTGAGAAATATATTCTCCAGAGTGTGTTCATAATTAAGTTTTTCCTCCGTTTCAGTTTAACTTTAAATAAGCTCCAGACTCTGCAGAATCGGAGCCACCATGCTGGGCCCACTCTCTTTTTAACTGCTCCATCCATTCGCAGGGTTTTGGTCAAAATATTTCCCTCATGCTGTGAGATTAGTCCTCGAACTCATCTCCCAAAATAGACCACTTCAAAAGAGACTTCGCCCCCCGGCCTCCAGCTGCATTGCATCTTGCACCAGCTTGGTTTATGAGTACTTGAAGCACACGTTCTTTATGAAAAAGTGGTACAACAGCACGCCACATCAGAGGGAGCCAGGTGGGCCGACGTTAAATGGATTCAGTCCTGTGGCGGCCACGCGTCCTGTGGAAAGTGTCCTTGAATGAGACAGTGAAGACCGACCGCTCGCTGGCACTAAGCTGCTCCGGATGAAGCATCGGTTAAGAGCTTAGGATGTAAATGAAATAGGAGACGCACGCTGGGAGCACAAGGGCCTGTTTCTAGCAGAGAGCAGGACGGAGTTATACAGCTGTGAAGGACGGAGGCTGCATGCAAAACGCTGAACGCTGATCAGACTCTTAATGACGAGGCCTGCCCGGCGCCCACCGCCATGAAAAGGGATTACTATACGTGGCTGAATGACGCTCATCAGCTAACGAGGCCTGTCAGCTCTGATGAATGAACTGTAGCTCTCTGAATGATGAACAGGGATCTCGTTACTGGACGGAGGAACTTTAGGTGATAATATGAACAGTTTAGATATCAGCTAAGAAGCACGGCGGAGGCGTCTTTAAGGTCTGGGGATGTATTTCTGCAAAGAAAATGTTTGTGGCCTTTCTAATGTCAGGACACAGTCAGGTTCCTGTGTATTGTGACCAGTGTCTTCTGATCTGTCACCCACAGGGAGTGTTCAATTTGGTAAAGTTTCATTCTGCAGCATGACAATAACATGATGATGAAATTTATTGTATTTAATAAAGGGACAGATGGTCATGAAGAGAAAAAGTTCTAGTGGAGAAAATGTTGTGTTATTATTATGGTAGAAAATTCACCTTTTATTTTACTAAATTGTATTTATTCAACCTTAGACTTTGACAGACTTTAAAATAAAATAAAAAAAATACAAATAAAAAAAAAAAAAAAAAAAAAAATACAAATAAAAATAAAATAAAAATACAAATGAAAATAAAAATAAAATAATACAAAATAAAAATGAAATAATAAAAATACAAATGAAAATAAAATAAAAATACACAATAAAATAAAAATAAAAATAAAATAATAAAAATAAAAATAAATACAAACACAAATACATATAAAAATAAAAATACAAAATAAAAAATACAAATGAAAATAAAAATAAAATAATACAAAATAAAAAAATGAAATAATAAAAATACAAATGAAAATAAAAATAATACAAAATAAAAATAAAATAATAAAAATACAAATACAAATAAAAACATAACATAAATACAAATAAAAATAAAATAATACAAAATAAAAATAAAAATGAAATAGTAAAAATACAAATGAAAATAAAAATAATACAAAATAAAAAATTAAATAATACAAATAAAAATGAAATAATAAAAATACAAAAAAAAAAAAAATGTACAAGACATTTTACAAGTGTTCAACTGGGCCATCTGCATGTGAAAGTACCAGTGACTGAACCTTATTGCACTATGTCTGATGTAGTTCTCTGTGAGTGCAGCCCTCAGCTTCACAGTCTGTGTGTCTGATGCTACCCTCTTGTGGTGCTCACCAGTAAACCATACATAATATATACTGTTTGTAGACGAGGAGTGACTGAGGAACTGTGCAGATCAAACCTGTGACCTCCAAGCGTCTCTCTCTCTCTCTCTCTCTGACCTGGAGCTGTGTTCTCCCCTCATTGATCTATCGTTTTTTTGTCCTTCTCCCTTCCCTCAGATCATCTCTCCCTCTCTACACCACACTTTTATTCTATGATGTTCCGCATCACCGCTCATATTTACACTTTACAATGGCCATAAAAAGCAAAGTTTTACAGTTTTCAAGGACTTATGTCTCATTAAAGGAAAGGAAGCATGGGATGGAATATTAAGAGCATCACAGCTTGTGATTTAAATGTGGTTTTATCAGCAATATTAATCGGCACAGCCAACATGGATGCATTTCATGTGGAAAGAAAATATTTATATGAAAATAAAATGCAACTAACACATGTAATAATATCAGTTGTATTCAGAGGTATAAAGAAGAATATAGATATCAGTATAACAGTAAGACTGTAGGAAATTGTTGTTGTAAATCAGTGTTAAACATACACTAAATAATAGTGTTTTTTTGTGTAAGTGTTTTATATGAATCTTTGTCAAATTTAGCAGTAAAACAAAATAGTGTACTTCCCTCAGTCTTTCCACCATGTGTTCATGCTTCAGCTCCCCCCCTCTCCCCCCGACCCTCCTTCCTCCCTGCACACCTGCCCCTCATTGTTTCCTCATCAAGCCTCCACCTGTCACTCACTCTCATCCTTCTCATATTTACTGCCGGCCTGTGACCTGTCCTCCTTCCTCTGCTCGTCTATACTGACAGCCTGACTCATCCCTTGATCCCCAGGAAGATGAGAAGTGTCTTGTTGTTTAGGTGTCTCATTCCTCTGTTTACACCACTGTGGGTGTAAAATGATGCAGGAAAACACGACAGAGACAGTCTGGCATCTCAGATAGATAGATAGATAGATAGAAATGTTTTTTTATTCATCCATTCATTCTTCTTCTGTAACCGCTTGTCTTCTGGAGGGTCACGAGGGGGCAGGAGCCTATCCCAGGTGGGGTACATCCTGGACAGGTCTCCAGTCTATCACAGGGCTAACACAGAGAGACAGACAACCATTCACATTCACACCTACGGCCAATTTAGAATCATCAATGAACCTAACCAGCATGTCTTTGGATGGTGGGAGGAAGCCGGCCACAGTCCAGTTGTTTCCTCACAGGTAGGCGTTGTAGAGTCCTGAGGGACAAACGACCTCCTCATCCTGTCCGTGGTGCAGGACAGAGACAGCAGCCTATCACTGAACGAGCTTCTCTGTTTGACTATGGTGTCCAGTAGAGGGTGGTGGACATTGTTCATGATGGACTGGAGTTTCTTCAAGGTCCTTGCATCTGCCACAGATGTCTGTGACTCCAGTTCTGCTCCCCTACCACAAAGCCCTCCTTCTGTATCAGCTTGTCCAGCCGTGAGGCGTCTTTCTTCTTAGTGCTGCCTCCCCAGCACACCACAATGTAGAAGAGGACACTGGCTGCGATAGTCTGGTAGGACATGTCCAGCAGCTTTAGGCAGATGTTAAACGACCTCAGCCTCCTGAGGAAATAAAGACTGCTCTGACCTTTTTGTAAACTGAGTCTATGTCAGCCAACCAGTCCCGCTTGTGATCCAGCTCTAGACCCAGGTACTTATAGGTCTGAACCACCTCTACACACTCCCCATTGATGGTTACAGGCTGCAGGTGGGGCCTGGACCTCCAGAAATCCACCACCATCTCCTTGGTTTTAGCTGTATTGATAAGAACATAATTCGCTCTGCACCATGAGACAAAGTTGTTCACTAGATTCTTGTACTCCGGCTCCTGTCCATCCCAGCTGCAGTGTCGTCTGAGAACTTCTGCTGGTGACATGACTCTGTGTGGTACTTGAAGTTTGAGTTAAAAGGAATAAATAACTAAATTATTTCTTAATACCTTGCACTAGTGAAAAAGGCATATCATTATTTTATGTTAGCTCTGCAGGAACGTTTATTGCAAAGTTAGAGACTTTCCCAAAACCGATAACTGCCTTGATAGCAAGTTGGGTGCAAAATAAAAACACAAAACATCATTTAAAAAACACTAGTTTATTGCAACAATTCTTAACTTTTGGCTTTTGTACAGATGTCCGTATTTACAATTTCATAATTATTATGCCTCTAATAAATAGTACAACTTAAAGTCATTCTCTAGTCTCTACGTGTTTAAATATTGCACGTGCAAAGTATGTATAGTATGTGCTTGTCTAATAGATATGCTGTCTCATTAACTATGTACAAAGTTACACATAAGAATCAACCGAACGTGAGATCCAACCGCCATGCTACTGAAGAGAGACACTGTGCGTTTCACAACCCTTGAGAAGATCATTCTACTTCACTGATGGAGACATGCAATCATTCTGCAGGAACAGGGCGACAGCAGCTCGAACTTAAATCCCCCCTCAAAAAAAAACCAAAAAACATTTCAAATAAAAAGCAAAACTTAAAACTTCTTCCTATTTAACAGATCAATGATAAAACAACGGCAAGCTGTGAATTCGGTGGGACATTTCCACCTATGCTGCAAGATCCACAGATTAAAAAATAAAACATAATTTCAATCTGTGTGATTTTTTTTTTTTCCAGATTAAAAATAAAAAAAATCTAAACCAGTGTGACCTACAAGGTTATCAAGACTGCTTCTGCACAAGTGCTCCTTATCCAGTCTCCAGAAACGTAATGAATCATCTGTGAATGAAACCTTTCACAGGTTCAAAATGACTTTTCTGCCATAGGCAAGAAATCTATTTCTATAAATACACAGTTTAAATACGTGTTGGCATACAAGTGCTGCTCCACCGGCAGTGTTGGGTAGAGCAAAGTCAAGCTATACATTGTACATAAAAATTTGAACATTTACTACTGACAGTTTCCAGACATGGTGAATATAATGTGCAGTCTCCCCTGACAACACGTTCCCGTTTAGTGTTCAAGAGAGTGAGAAATAACAGACACTGGGACGGGATGGGACGAAGGTATGGCCGCTGTGATCTTACTCCACATCTAGATGGCACTATTGCACAAACCTACAACCCTCCTGAGCGTTTCGTTGGAATGGATGACAGACACAGTGCAAAAACAACAGCAGGAACAAACCAAGCCCTATGTAATATACAGATTTCTGCAGAAAAAGAAAACATAAAAATAAAAATAAATGCCCGTTTGTTCTTGTGTTTCCATGTGGGAACAGGCTTGTGTTGTCAGGTTCACCTCTGCAGAGTTCTATGGCTTTGGCAAGAGGGTCGAGAGGAAACAGAAAGGGCCTTGACCGCCTGCTTCCGCCGGGTTTGTGACAAAGCGGCCTCCTCCGTCGTCTGAGCTCCCTCCCTGCACCTCTGAACCCGAGTGAGCAGAGAGCACCGACAGTCATGCAACACACTGAAGACACTGAACACCTCGACAGACACTTGAGACACATCAGACGTGGGTATTACGGTATTTACAGAAGACACTGACTTCGATCGCATGCACTTGATAATATGGGTGTTTCAGTCAAACCCACCGCCCACCTGGCGGGGTTCACATGTTCAGATGAAAGTCAGTGCAGGAGTTCAGAGCCGGCCGCGGCAGGACGCAGCGTGTCAGGATGAGGCCTTAAATTATTCAGTGCCGCAAGAAACTCTGGACACCTCGGGAGTTCATATCGTTACGTGTGGTCTTTATATCACACAGCAGAAAATAAATGAAATGTGGAGCCGTAATTGTGAATTTTATCTCCACTGTCAGGTTGTGAACGCTGCACGCCAGCTGTCAGGAGAATATAACTACGCTAATGGTACTGAAAATTAATTTTCAGTATCAATCAATGCAGATTTTGTTTCTCCAATAAAATGCTTGGAAATAATAGTGAATGTAATTTCAAGGTGATGCCTCTGATGATCGCAAATATAGAAAAATAATCTAATGATAATTGATTAAAACAGAAGAAATTAGAAACTTGAGCTAAAATGGTGGATAAATCATAGTGTGCCTAAATTTCACAACACTTTTATTTGTAATTTTTAACTGTTATTCTTAACTTGACTTGCGATAATGGAAGGACAAATCTTCCCTAAAACCTCATTTTTATTCTTATGTACGATTACTGAAACCCAGAGTTTATGTCAGAGATATACTATATTTCCAACTGTGGCTGAGTTTCAGAGCAAACTCAAATGAAGTTTGAGGCCGGAGCCAGATGCTTAATTTAGCGGCGTCACCAACAGACGCGCAGGTAGAACCCCACATCACAGCGAGAAGGCTCGCCGCGTTTAGATCCGAAGGAGCAGCAATTGAGGTTTTCTCGACTGGAAAACATCTCGCTATTTCGCCCGTCACCCATTATCCTCGCTCTTTTCCCGCCCACGCATCGAGACACAGCCGAATGCGACGAGTTCAGACCTGTTCTCTGGAGGTTTAAGGTCAATTTGGGAAAATCACCAACTGAGGCGGAAGTAGATGAGACAGACCGAGGGGAAGTAGGGAGGAAAGAAAAGTTAAATAACGTCAAAACCGACTCCTGCGGTGAACTCAACACGACAGACGGGGGGTATATGTGTAATATAGTGTGAGAGCACTGGAGGGTGGATTCTTTTTTTCCTTTAATAGGACACAGACACGTTATTATTTTTTTTTTTGCACAAAACACAGGTCCTTTATTTGCCATAAAACACTTTCCTTGCTTTACTAATCGGTTTGTTGGGTTTCGGGGGTAGAGCAGTTGGAGAGCTGAAGCATCGTAACACCACGAGAGCTCCAGGAGCTCCGGCCTGCTCCGTACAGATCCTTCTAGTTGAGCGGTGGCGAGCTCTGCCATCATCCAACCATAAAAAGAGGACAATTGTTCCCGTCCTCTCGTTCCCTCCGGGGTGCAGGCTGTAGCCGGGGCAGCTCACCAGACTCCCCCCGGTGGGTGACAGATCAGCAGACACGGGTCACATCAGCAAGCAGCTCTTAACTCCTGCACTCACTGCTTTTATTTATTTATTTATATATTTTTTTTATTGCATCAGGGAAACAGAGACGACAGTGTATCATGTGGAATGTCAGCCCTTGAGTGTCCCTGTCAGAATAAAGGGGGAGGAGTCCTGCATGACTCCTCATGCTGGCTTCACGGTTTTATTGGACGTCGGGTGGAGACGTGACCCTTGTTTGAAAAAACAAAACAAAACAAAAAAAAAACTAAGAACAATTTTAAAAACAGATTTTCGGCGCAGTTCGTTTCCTATCAACAGGGACATGACCTCACCCACTGGCATGCACATGCAGGCTGGCTCATTCCCAGCTCACAGTGGGCGCAGCTACTACTCCATGCCGTTCCTCAGCATCTGATTGGCTGCGATGAGCATGACGCTGATGATGAACGCCATGGCGAAGGCGCAGATGAGGCTCTTCCTCACGCACGTCTGACGGTTCTTCTTCGAGGGGTGGACTGGAAGAGAAGTGGACAAATAGGAAGATGAGGAAAACATAAACAAGTGTTGATTTAAAAGATGAGAACACTTTTGTTTCTGACAGGACTTTGAATTTATCATTTCCTGTGCCCAGAGGAAGAATATAATGAAGACAAACAGAGGGTGCAGGGACACAGAGCACGTTGTCAGTGATTTATTTATATTGTGAAGCACTTCCTCTTCTCAGTTCACTGGTCAACTTCTCTCTCCCAGGAAAGATTAATGCCATTCAAACTTAAATAATAGAAACTGCCCATGGAGGCCTAAAAATACCAGTCTTGATCCCTTGTATGCTTTGTGGTTTGCTGTCGGGAAAACAAACTAATCATTCCAGGTATGAGGAGATCTACAGTGCAAGGGTGTGGACCAAATCCCCACTGTAGGACAAATACAGCATTATCGTATCGTATCGTATCGTATCGTGCCATATCTTTTCTAATCTTGTCTTATCGTGTCGCATCTTGACGTATCTTGTCATATCTTATCGTATCTTGACGTACCTTGTCATATCTTGTCCCATCTTGTCTTATCATATTGTACTGTACCATACCATACCTTGCCATATCCTCTCATATCGTATCGTATCGTATCGTATCTAGTCATATCTTATGGTATCGTATCTTGACGTATCTTGTAGTATCTTGTCCTATCTTATCATATCATATCATATCGTATCCTGCCATATCTTCTCATATCTTGTCGTATCTTGCCTTATTGTATTGTATCTTGTCATATCTTGAAGTATCTTATTGTATCTTGCCATATTATATCGTATCTTATCTTATCTTATCTAGTCGTATTTTATGGTATTGTATCTTGTCGTATCTTGAAGTTTCTTATCATATCTTGTCTTAGCTTATCGTATCTAGTCGTATCTTATGGTATCGTATCTTGGCGTACCTTGTCATATCTTGTCCCATCTTGTCTTATCATATCGTACTGTACCGTACCATACCTTGCCATATCCTCTCATATCTTGTTGTATCGTATCTTGTTGTATCGTATCGTATCGTATCTTGGCGTATCTTGTCCTATCTTATCTTATCGTATCATATCGTATCGTATCGTATCGTATCGTATCGTATCTTGCCATATCTTCTCATATCTTGTCTTATCTTGCCTTATTGTATTGTATCTTGTCATATCTTGAAGTATCTTATTGTATCTTGCCATATTATACCGGATTTTATCTTATCTTATCTTATTATATCTTATCTTATCTAGTCATACCTTATGGTATTGTATCTTGTCGTACTTTGTCGTACCGTATCGTATCGTGTCATATCTTATGATATCTGCTCTTATTGTATCGTGTCCTATCTTGTCTTAGCGTGTTGTATCCTGTCGTATAGTATTTTTTCTTATGTTGTCATATTTTGTCGCATCGTATCGTGTTACATTTTGTTGTATCTCGTCATATCTTGTCTTATTGTATCGTATCTTGCCGTATCTTATGGTATCATATGTTGTTGTATCTTGCCTTATCTTATGTATCAATGGCAGGGAAAGTGGGTGAATACACTTTATGCCGACCATGTATTAGGCAACAAACCTCATTCAATCCTCTGCACAATACTTTTGTTTTTTTAAACTCAAGCGACCTTTAGTCACAAATCCACTTTGAATTCAACCGTGTTCCACAGAGACTTTTTTTTTTTTTGACTGAGACATTTTCCATTCTAGCTGGGACCAAAGGAAATAAACCTGAGGTGTGATCTCACATTAGTGTTGCTGGGCAGAATTAACAGCTCTGCTCTGGATCTCGGCTGAATGAACAGCGGGTTGCTGGGAAGTTACCAGCAGAGAGGGACACTAGGGTAAGCGTCACGATTCGCAGACCGACTTCTTAGCCAAAAGTCATAAGAAAAAAGCCCAATTAGTCCTGCAGCTTTAGAGGGGTATTACGCTACAGAAATATAAAACACTTGGGAGTATAGTTGTATATATGAATATATATCTTTACGGAGGCTATCATTTCTGATAGAGGGGTCATTCAACTTTAGGAGCTGCATTATACTGAGACGAGCTTCTGTTCCAATCAAGTAAATTAAAGAGCAGAAATAATATTAGAAAAGTATTGTATAAAAATGATGGTGCAGCTCTGAGTAGCAGTGTCATGCTCCCTGAGCAGAATTTAGATACCTCACACCAAAATCCTCCCTCAACACATTCACCTCTTTGTCTCCATAATACCCACTTCAAAGAGGACATGACAGCGTATTAAACTGAAGCATTTTATATAGAAATCCAAGCTGACACTCACATTCACGCAACAGCACGCCAGGTTCTCTCCATTTTCTGGCTCAACCAACCGTTGGCACCGACTGGTTACTCAGCAGCGGGTGAGATGATTTTACCGGGCCACGGTAATTAGGGGGAGCTGGGCCAATGACCCACGGCCGCACTCGCGGCTCTCACTCGCTCTATTTTTAACTGGAAACTCAAGAGGCACTGGAGTCATCAGAAAACGCCGTTCCAAATAAAACCCAATGTGGAAAGAAGGTCAGAAATGGCCACATCTTTCTTGGCTGAGGCGCTGAGGCCGTGTCATTATCTGGCAGTCTTCATCTGAATAATGCTACTCCAGACTTTTACATAATAGGAAACATGAGCCGACTTCATTGGATTAACCAGGAATGAGCTTTACCACCAAGGTTATATAACTTCAGCACTGACTGGGTGAAGGTTGAGTTTTTACTTGCGCTGTTATTTGTATGTACGGTACATCGTGGGACATATGGAATATGTTTTTAATCAGAGTCATTTTCCGAGAACAAATCTCTTTTCAGGAACGGCACTGTCGCAGTCACAGTTACTCACATTCACACGTTGAAGCTGCCTGGTACCACAGCCTCAGCCTCAGCCTCGGCCTCATCCGTTGAACATTTGTATCAGAGATGGAAATAAGGAGGGCTGCTAGAAAAACACACTCTCTTTTACTCTGCCCTGGACCCTGTGTCTATACATTTTTTAATCTATTTCAAAAACTGTACTGACAGCATGTAAAATGATCTTTAATTGGGTGTTTTTCATTTGCTTGCTCTGTCTATGTGCATTGATTAGAGAAGAGGTGCACCGTCTCTCCTGATAAACCGTCTTGCTTCCAGATTTTATCCTGACCGTGACAGCCTTCGTTTAGCTACAGCTTCCTAACGCCACTTTGGACAATGCAAACTTCTTTTTCAGTTCCTCAGAGGAGCCGTCTGTCTTTGGCTGATAATTAATTCTGACAATTCTTGGCCCGTCACACAAGTCCTTATAAATCAGTTAACACTACAACGCTTAAATACATCATATTTGATGCATCAGCTTCTGGGACCTCTGCACATACAATCAATACTTTTCTAAAAGGCTGACTTGTGTTGAGTTTTTTTTTTTTCTTGCAGCGTGCACCGATATTACAAAATGTTTTTACAAAGTTTATGTTATTGAAGCAACCTACACACTAACTTTAAACAATATGGTACAGCAGGTATATATGGTACATTTACCTGAGTCGTACCATAATGCATTTCATGATGCAATTTGCATCGATGCTATTTTTTTTCTTCGATTTAATTAAATTGATTATTTAAAACATTAAAATAGGTATTCATTGATTCCATATTAGCGGAATTTTTTAATATTTATTTGTGATTTTTCTGTGCAACCTAAAGTTGCAGAGGTTCACTTGGTGATTATTGTTGGTACTGGTAGTTTTCCAATATATATTCACCAATTCAAAGAAGAAATTCAGAGTATGCAAACATATTTTAGTCCATCTTTGCCTGTGCAAAGGCAGAAATTGTTTTTTTCTTCCAAAGGGGAAAATAAAAAAGGTCATAAAAATAATCCTGTTTGGGTAAAATACAACCAAACCAACAGAAATTAAGTTTTTTTATTCAGCTTTTATTTCTAAAATAAAAAAAACTGCAACCAGTAAATCGCCATAAATGCCCCATGTATCAACCATCATATCAAAAACCATATGACAAATAAATTTATTGTTTGCTTCAGAGGGTGAGTTAAAGCTCAGAGACATGCAGGACGTTTATGGATGCTACAGTTACTCTTTCTACTTTTTAATTTACCAAAACTTGTGTGTACAGCTGTAAATATGAGATGAACAGGGTGTTAATGGAGAGAGCATGTGTTGATGGGAGGGGAGTTGTGGTCTAGACATGAGTTCTCGGTCCAGTCGCCTGAACCTGTTTTCAGCCTCGTAAAACACCCCAGCAGACGCCTGAGTCCTCGCTGCCAAATGTCCACAGAGACCGGACTGTCAGCACCGGGCCACTGTGGTTTTAAAGGTAATGGAGGACTCGTTGGTTTCCAGGCTGCTGACTGATGGCAGTCTGGATTCACATGCGCTTCAGAGGCATTCGTCTCTCTGTTCATACTCAGCTGAGACATTTCAGCTGACAACCCTTCTGCGGCTATACATATTTATTTTATAGTTTCAATTTCATTTTAGTGACGTTTCTGATGTGTGTTCTCAGGGCTCTGACATTTATTTCCATATTGCTCTAATGGAAGAATGATCTGTTAATTAAAGAGTGTGACTTTCATCTGATAAAGTCTGAGGGGATTGTATTTGTCCAGCAGGCTCTGGTGGAGCGTTTCTAAATGTTCGTCTGCTGCAAAGTAAGGCTGTGTTTGGCTCCGTTTTCTAATTATACAGATATAGGAAATACAAACCCCAATTTCACTGAAGTCGGGCCTATATCCCACTGATTAAACTACAAGGACAAAGATATTTAATGTTCAAACTGAGAAACTTTACAGCATTTTTGCACATATTCACTCATTTTGAATTTGATGCCTGCAACACGTTCCAAAGACGCCGGGACAGGGGCACATCGTGTTCCATCAACTTTCCTTTTAACAGCACTCGATAAATGTTTGTGAACTGACGACACTGATTGCTGAAGCTTTTGTAGGTGACATTCTTTCCTATTCTTGCTTGATACACAACTTCAGTTGCTCAACAGTTCACTTTGTGCAGACCAGCCTAGTTCCTGCATTCTTTTACTATGAAGCCACCCTGTTGTGATATGTGCAGAACGTAGCTTGGCATTGTCTTGCTTGGATGGCAGCATATGTTGCTCTTGTATGTACCTTTTAGGCATTAATGGTGATCCCGCGGGCACTAACACACACCCATACCATCACAGTTAATGGCTTTTGAACTTTGAACAATCTGAACAGTCCTTTTCCTTTTTGGACACAACGTCTGTGATTTCCAAAATGAAACGTGGACTCGTCTGACCACAGCTCACTTCGTGCCAGTTCATCTCAGACGAGCTCGGGGCCCGTAGAAGTTTTAACTTGAACTTGTAGATGTAGTGATGAGCTGTGTTAACTGACAACGGTTTTCTGAAGTGTTCCTGAGCCCACATGGTAACACCCTTTACAGAATGAAGGAGGTGACAGGCATGCTTGGTTTTCAGTTTTGCCACTAATGTAGAGATTTCTCCAGACTCATCTAATATCATCTTTTGATGATATTATGGACTTTAAATGATGAAATCTCTAAATTCCTTGCAACTGAACACTCTGAGAAACACTGTTCTTAAACAGTTGGACTATTTGCTCACACAGTTGTTCACAAGATGAAGATAAGCACCAATCATTCTAGGTATGAGACAAAGGTGTGGACCAAATCCCCACTGTGGGTTAAATAAAGCATTATCATATCGTATCTTGTCATACTTTGTCAGTTCTCCTCAAAGCACATAACCTCATCCCTCCCTTGCTTGTGAACAACTAAGCCTTTGATGGAGGCTCCTTTTATACCCACTCACGACACTCACCTGTTTCCAATTAACCAGTTCACCTGTGGATTGTTCCCAACAGGTGTTTTTTTGAGCACTCATCAACCTTCCCAGTCTTTCGTTGCCTCCGTCTCAGCCTCTTTGGAACGTGGAATCCAAAATTAGTGAATATTTGCAAAAAAAATATCAGTTGTCTTTGTGGTGAATGCAGCTGAGTATAGGTTGAAATTCTAGGTTGTGTTCTGCTTTTATTTAAGTTTTACACAAACTTTACTGGGAGTGTGGTTTGTATATTTTTCATGTATCGATGTGGCGATTGATCCAAAAACACAAAGCCGCACGAGAGCAGGGTTACAGAAGTAGAATTTAAAAAAAAAATGCTATTGACTGTATGAAGAAAAAAAAAAACATAAGGTTGGGAGCTGCAGTTGGGAGTCTGGGTTTAAGAAGTCATATAGAATGTCTGGTATTAAGACAGATGTAGTTTACTGCTTTCACATATAAGTCTCAAACATAGCGTTGCAGGATAATTTAGTTCAATGCATCAACTCTCTTATTCCAGGAGTATTTCTGTGCTCATAACTGCAAAAAAATAAAAATAAACGATGTTTATGTAAGTGAAAAAAGTCAACACTTAGAGCTTTAAATGATGCATGAAATCCATATGCCCTTAAACTGATGCACCTGCATGGCAGCTGTGACATTCATGGATCAGGGTTGATTTCCACGCTTACAAGTGGCTGCCGAGCGTCCCGCGGACAGCTGCTGCTCCGGTGTGTTTCTCCGCGCTTTGCGCTATCGCTGCAATTTGTTCGGCAGTGAATCGGCGCCTGGTGAACCTCCACGGATCAGTGGTTACATTCTTCATTCCGTTGTTTTTCAGCTCAACACTATATTGATTCCAGAGGTAAAGCCAGAGGGAAATCAGGTCCCTCTTATGCTACCTCGTATATCAGCGAGCTGAAGTAATAAGAACCAGAGTAGCATGATGAATTGTATTCGGTATGAATCGCACTGTGACACGATGTATTGATTTCTCCATGACGGAGTGCGTTTTGGTGTCCTCCGTGTGGCAGGTGGTACCCATGGAGCTTGGGGCTAAATATGTGATTACTCTGTGTGATTCGGAGCCTTCGTCATAAACCTGCTCGGAACATTATGTTGTCATCCCTCTACACTAGTTTTAGGACCCTGATAAAGTGCCGGTGCAACCTGTGTCCATCCTCAGTGACACCAGTGGATTCTCTCTAACAGAGGACAGATTGGTTGGTGCCGTTTGGGAATCATTTTAGTCCACAGCCATGACCAGAGTGAAAAATCTCAATGCACTGGAATTTCACACATACAGGATCAGACACTTCTGATGAGCACAGTCTCACCGCATGACAAAGTAGGCCGGGACCCGGTTCGACTACGCTGCCTTCAGGACGCGTGGGAGCCGGCAGTGTTATGAGTCAGCGTTTCATACACCCTAAAATCACGTTACTGGTGCCGCGGAGAGAGTCGCATTATTTAGCTGCTCTCAAAAGCACACGAAGCATCAGTCAAGGTGCACACACTGTGAATAACGCTAACAGCCTACAGCTAAACAGCCACCGGTTAAAACAGAGCGAGAACTTTTCATTTTTCATTTTGGTTTCTAGCTTCACCAAACATTAGCTCGTCCTCTAATTTTTACTGAAGTCACTGAATATTTTTAATCAAGGTTCAACAGCATCGACAAAAAACTGTATACAACAATCAGGCAAAACATTATGACCAACTTTCTAATATTGTGTGGGTCTCCATCAGAGAATGGACATGGGCCTTCTGAGGGTCTCCTGTGGTGTCTGGCAACACAGGGTTGTTAGTGGGGGGCCTTTGAGGGGAGAGGCCTCTGTGGATCATCCCACAGATACTTGATCAGTTCCTAGTGAATTTGGAGGCCAGGTCAACACCTTGTGCTGTTCTTCATGTTTTTTTTAGTTGTTCCTAAAGTGTTTTTGTGTGTGTGTCTGTGTCAGGCTGCATCCTGCTGGGGATGGCTGCTGCCATCAAGGAGTGTCATTGCTATGGGGTGGGGGGGTGCCTGGTCTGGTCTAGGTGGGTGCTACATGTCTAAGTAACATCCACACCAATGAATGCCAGGTCCAGAAGTTTCCCAGCAGAACAATGAATTGTCACAAGATGCTCCATGTTATTTACTTCTCCTGTCAGTGGTTTTAATGTTGTGGCTGATCGGTGTAACTTGGCTGCTGGTTAATAACAACAAGCATCTGTTTAGTAGAAGTGTACGTACAGAAGTGCCTCGACGACATTGTGAGTGCTGTGACTGTCGGCTTTAATTTCCTATCAAAATGTTTTTTGTGAATTAAAGTGTTTTTTTGATCTGGTGTTCTGACCCAGAGATCTCAAAGGCTGACTCATTCACTCTGAATCCAAACGTGGCATTTAAAAAATGTTTTAAGCTAAATTTGAGATATGAGTGGTTTGACAGAAACAATGCCATTTCCTGTTTTTATGGCGACAGTGAAAAAAGTCCTGGAATACCCTCTGGCGCTCTGCTGGCCATAAATCTTGGATGGCTGGTTTTCCGGAGTGAGCTTCATGCATATTTCAATCTGAGCCACCGTTGAAGCAGGTGACCAGCTCACACCAGTCACCACGAACGACCCCAATCAATAAATCAGCAGGTGTGCTGCTGACTGTAGATCCCGATGAGCAGCTCAAATTCTTCCTGACAGCAGCACGAGTTACTTCCCCTCTCGCAGCCCACACGCCACAGACAGACTGCACATCTGCAAAATGCACGCACACACACACACACACACACACACACACACACACACATTTGCCTAAGTGGCTGTGTGTGAAGTTAGCTCAGGGACTTTCACTCACCTCCCTCAAACTCTGTCTGACAGTTCCCAGAGTTTTCCTTCAGGCTTTCTTCCTCGTTGATGATGATGTTCTCGATGTCCTTCATGGTCAGATGGTCGCGGAAGGCGTAGAATAGGATGTGTTTCAGCTCCTCCAGGGTGATCCTCTGCATGTCGAACTGCGGGATCAGAGATGGGGAGGAAATTTAGAAAAAGTGTGTATTCAAGTGCAGTATGCCTGGCCGTGTAGTGTATGATCGGAAGACGAACCAACGCGTGTGCACTCGTGACACGACTAATTGCAAACTCCACGAAAACGTCACAAAACTCCACGTCACCCTCACCCTGAGCTGTGGAGCACAGACATCTCTAAACTTTTTATAAATGTGCACTATAAGCACAGAAGATGCTCCAGTAATTACCTCCCATGGACATCCCAGAGATTCTTTTGAATCAGAGCGTTGCATTTTTTAAATTAAATTCACTGGTCTGAAAGTGATTGATTTATGGTCCACTTTCTGAAAAAAATCAATCCAAATTAAGGCACATCCACAGCAGCGCTCGTAAATCAAAGAAGTTTGAAGGTCTTCTCTGAGAGCAAAGAGCGGCGGAGAAGTTTTTTTGAATCTAAAGTTCAAGGATACCGAGTTTGATCGGAGGAAGACCTCTTTGCATCTGATCGTCATCTCCCTGCTGTACTTCTCCACTTGAGAGTGGCAATTTAAGCAAGACGCGGTTTCATTTTCTCCCACATTAAGATGTTTAAAAGACGCAATGCAATTAAGCCAAACAGAATACGTGACTGAGAATGAATCCATAAAGAGCAGTGAGCCCTGAGCAGCTGAAGAGACTGTGAATTGGTTTAAATGTTATTAACGTACTTTCCCACATGTCCTCACTCAGTAAACAAAACTAAATATAACCGCCTACTGATAGTAGAGTCTCTCTGCTTTGGCATTCACTGGTGTGGATGTTACTTAGACATGTAGCACCCACCTAGACCAGACCAGGCACCCCCACCCCATAGCAATGACACTCCTTGATGGCAGCAGGATGCAGCCTGACACAGACACACACACAAAAACAAGCATCAGGTATGTGGGATGATCCACAAAGGCCCCTCCCCTCAACCCATAGGACCCAAAGGCCCCCCCACTAACAACACTGTGCTGCCAGACACCACAGGACACCCTCAGAAGGCCCATGTCCATTCTCTGATGAGTCACAACTGTTTTGGAGGCACAAGGGAGACCTGCACAATATTAGGAAGGTGGTCATAATGTTATGTCTGATTGGTGTATAGCTCTACCTCGAAATTTAAGAAATTAATCTTTCTCCCTTTTCTATTAGTTGAGTGTGAGGGGATTACATTAGACAACAAGTGACAGGGAGGGTCCCTAGCTTTAGATCTATATATAGAGAGGTTATTTTGGACATATCCAACAAACACTGAACTGTGATTATCACCTTTTCTACTGATGTCGACTCCCCGGCCTTGAACCCAGCGGGTGGTTGGAGTCTTTTTTTTTGTGCTGTCTATCACGACTTGTGTCCCTGTCCTCCACCCAGGGAAACAGGAGCCCTGTCCTATCCTTGTATGACCCCTGAAAAGGAGGGTAGCTGCACAGAGGAGGGATGAATATGCAACGAGATGGCTAAGCCAGATCGATCCGGATCAATGACGATTCCGAAGCTGGAGCAAGCAGAGGGGTAATCTGAGTTAGGAAATCCAACCTAACTCAGTTTAAAAATACTAATAGTAATTATTATGTGCAGAATCCAACTACAATTTGCGTTTATGAACCCCGAGCACTTCCAGGAAAAGAGTTTGTTGAACCAAAACCAACCAAACAATATTAAGTGCAAGCTAAACACAATGGAATTGCACAAATGTGTCTCAGATTTAAGGAAATATACATGATTTACATCCTAATTCTGGAAGGATCCCTGACTCACGCCGCTCTCAATCCACCCAAAGTGCATGAACACAGCTAAATAAGAGTGGGAGCAGATTACACCAAGACTCAAATTCCAATCACTCCATTGGACTGAAACTAAGTCGAGCTGGGGCACGACGTCAAACAATCTTGTTACAGAAGAAAAGTATTGCTTTTTTTTTTTGTTTGTTTGTTTCTTCTTGTGACCTTGAATGTTTTCTTGACGAATCAAGAAGAAGACGTCTCTTTGTAATCTGAAACGATCCGTGTGGTCTGTAGACATCAAGTCAAATTTATAATAACGCTGCAGTGAAAACGATGAGATGAGACCTGCAGACGACACCAGGGGGGAGATCTAACAGTGGACTGGACTCGTTTTATGGTTCAAAAAGCAAAAAAAGCATCTAACAATAAGACAGCCCACAATATTAATGCTATCAATTCATTACTACAAATCCTTAAACCTCACGAGTTTGTTATGCCGAAGGATAACGTTCGCCACACTCAGTCGCTGGATAATCACGTAAATCGCCGACATTTGTTATCTCTTAACCTCAGAGTGAGCTAATGAACCCTCACGCTTGAAAATGTTAATCAGCCTGCGTAAAGATTCATTATCAGAGTTAATTAAAAGCTCAGGGTCACTGCTTCGGCTTTAGTTTGTGGCGTCTTCAATCGACGGTGACAATAAATGTTGGCAATTTAAAAAGTTAAATAAAAGTGTGTCACTAACACGTTCAAATCTGTTTTGCTGTCATTTAGTTTTTGTATTTGTGAATACTAACCCTAACCCATCTTATATGACTCACCATGGGTAACAGATTAAATAAGACGTTTTTCTTTTTTTTGTTTCAAGCACAAATAAAATGTCTCACTCTGTCATTTAAATGAACTGATTTATTTAAATCCCCTCGCCTCCCTGTTGGGCAACAGAGACAGGATGAGATGCTAACTTGTCCTAAACAGACAGATGCACCTGAAGCAATCCTGCTGCATCTGCCACTTAAAGTTATAGCCGACTCCTGTGCGACTTCTCCCCTACGGAGGCAGGTCGGCGGTCTAATTGTGTTTACTCAACCTTCGCGCAACCTTGCTGCCTCCCGAAGACGGCGTCGCTGACAGACATCAAGAGACTGCCGCAACTTCATTTGCGAGGGAAAACAGAGACGAGCCGGAGGACAGCTCCGTCCACGCACGGAGCCGCTCCTCCGGTGACAGATAAGAAAAAAGCCATTTTATTTTCACTTTCCATATCCCACAGACTTTCTCAGAATATATTCACATTCAAGCATCGGGTGACCTTTATGAAGAATGTGGTGAAATAAAGGGGAGTAAGAGAAGAATGACACACCTGGACCTGAAGCGACTCCCACAGAAAAGATCTTTAGCGGGACGCCCAGCGCTGTGTGACCTACAGTTTTATTCTCAACCCCACGCAGGAAACCTTCGGCCGTCTTTGTCACACATTCTTCACAAAAGTTCAGTCTGAAGTGCAATCACATGACTCAGGCAGCTGTGCTTTTAATGGGGAGTTCGGAAAAGTTGGAAATGTCACATGCTGTTAAGGCCTGCTGTGGCCGGCGCTCAGAACCAGACTTGTGCTGAAATGAAACTGAACCCCAGCCAGACTTATACAACCGGAAGAGATTCACATGGGCTTTAAATCTCCTCTGAGGTGGAGGCTTACTCGTTTATCAGTGATAAGCGATGAATAAGCTTCCACAACGTCAACAAGATGCGGGGATTTGGAATCGATCTGTGGTGTCTAAGACTGGTCGATTATTGTTCAGTATGCGGGCACTCAGAACTGCAAAGGGTTCAGATCCCTGTTGGGTCTGTAAAAGCCTAAAACAACTTTATGGGTGAGGAGTTTCCTCCACAGAGCCTTAGAGATACAGTAGGAGGAGGTGGTTCAGGTATCTTGTGAGGATGCCTCCTGGACACCTCCCCTAGGAGGATTACCCGGGACCGTTAGCTTTGAGGATTCCCAGAGTTCGCTAAAGGGATTGTGTATCTTGACTGGCCTAGTAATGCTTTGGGATGTGTTGATAGGGAGAGAAGTATCTGGAATATCATCTTTACCCTGTTCCCACTGAGACTTGACTTCAGATAAGCAGATGAAAATGGATGGATGCATCCAGGTCACCTTTAGTAGCTAAAGAAATGACTGATCCAGCTGCATTTCTTCTGATTAACAGGTTAAAATTTAAACAAATGGATCTGACATCGTACACCTTTTAACACTTTTAAAGGGGAACTACTGTACTTTTACAACCTGGACCTTATTTTTAGCATAACATACCATCGTTTACTCACCAATATCACTTTTGTTTTGCATTACTGCTATGGTTTGTCCACAACCTCAGAATCGGAAAAATATTCAGCCATGTTACAAAAAACTAGCAGAAGCAAATTACAGGTAAACAAGCCGACCGTCGTGGATTCGTGTGCCGCTCAGAGACGACATCGTCCAGGTCAGAAGACATCATCCGCGGTCTGTAGGTCAATCTACAGACCCCGGATGAGGATAACAGGTAACTCCGGACTCAACGGGGAATAGCACTAGCGTACGATAACAAAATATCGACGAAATTAACGAGTTTCGCGGCAGATAATGCGTTATTTAGAGGCTTCGTCTCGATGCCCTGGTGCCCTTGGTGAGTAAACGATGGTATTTTATGCTAGAAATAAGGTCCAGGTTGTAAAAAACAGTAGTTCCCCTTTAAAGTTTCACAACCGTAACACTATAAGTCAAAGAGTGGACACAAATGGTAGGAAGGGCTGCTTCGGTTGAATGTCCAGTTGTAGTTGATACAGGATCCAAAAGACCATTGTTGTGTGGTGGTTTGGACTGATGCCTCACAGCAAGAAGGTTCTGGGTTTGAATCCATCGGTCGACTGGTTCCTTTCTGTGTGGAGTTTGCATGTTCTCCCTGTGTCTGCGTGGGTTCTCTCCAGGTACTCCAGCTTCCTCCCACCGTCCAAAGACATGCTGGTTAGGTTCATTGGTGATTCTAAATTGGCCGTAGGTGTGAATGTGAATGGTTGTCTGTCTCTCTGTGTTAGCCCTGTGATAGACTGGAGACCTGTGCAGGGGCAGCCTCCAGAGGACAAGCGGTTACAGAAAATGAATGAAGGATAAACCATTACGGAATGAATGTGAACTGAAACATGGAGTAAGTTTAATATTAGCATAATCAAGCTCCATCTAAGAAGATGATTGTCTCACCCTGGCAGGAACACTGTCCTCAGACTAAAGGATTTTTCTTACTCGCATGGATGTCTGCAGAGTGGATACAGGGGCTGTGGAGGGAGTCACCCTAAAGAGAGTGGTCTGTTCATCTCTGCACTCGTAAATGAGGCGCCTTCAGCTGCTCACACACACGGGCGGTGTGAAGGCGCCAAGAGCCAGCATCCATCCATCTGCTGAGTTCAGCCCTTTGCAGCACGGCCAAGTTACAGCACACGAGACGAGGAGTCCAATTATATGCGTCCGCTGATCCAGATTTTTAGTGGCAAAAATGTTAACGCATTTAAGACACGCTCTAGGCTGGGAGCAAGCTGCAGGGTCAGTGATACGGAATAAATACAGAACAATGCACCAGATACTCGTTTTGTTAAATACACCTCCTCTACCTCTATTAATATGACATTCTTTCATAGAAGTGGATTGGGGGAAAGTGTAAGGGGTTGTTTTTGCAGATTTTTCTTTTTTTAATGGGTAAATAAGCCTGACCGCCAAGGGAGACAAAGGTACAGGTGTGTCACAGACAGAAATGTTAGTGAATAAAGACACCTGGCAGCAGGTCTGGAGCTGCTAGAAAAACTGTTAACTCCCCTGAGATCAGCGGGTCTCGACCTCAACGCCTTTACGTCCTGACAAGACAAACAAAGAAACAGGACAATATAGAGATGAGGCTGCGTAGACAGGCTGTGTATGCACTTACTGAATATTTTTATGGTGCACTGTCAAAAGAAAAAGAGAATAAAAAATAGAAGAAAAGCAAATCGGTTTGCGATCCAGGAGAGGATGACAGTTCTTTCTCCCCTTCTGAACAAAACTGCATCCTCTTGCACTTTTGGAAGTTGCAGCCTTCACTTGAACAATTTCCACATTTTCTTCAGATGCTGCAGACCGACCTAACTTGCATCACCATCCAGTCATGAATCAGAGGAGGAGAGGAGTGAGAACGCCCCCCCCCCCCCCCCCCCCATCCCTTCCACTCGTTAGATATTTGCACATGAACTTAAACGGAGGATTCTACGTCGACACGTTAAAGTTAATAAGCTTCGATCTTGACAGCTGTTAGCCGCCCAGCTCCTGACTCCCATCTGCTGCATGTGAGACAAGTCGTATAAAGTAATACCTCGTCATTGCCATCTAACAGTCTCGGGCTGATAATATTTATTGCGAGGGCATTTATTATTTACAGAGCAGTTTATAAGCGCTCCTGCATTATTCATGCTACAGTATATGAATCTGCTTGAGAATATTCACGTTCTCTGACTCTTATATTCGTGTCTGAAGTTTCAGTACAGCTTCTCTTTGCCGTGATGTATTCCACGCAAACACAGACACAGCGCTGCTCGTAAACCACATGTTTATTTATTGCACTTACGTTGAGGAAGCTATTATTCTGATTCACGCCGTCTACAGTATAGACTGTGTGTGCGTAAGCTGCAAGTTGACCGGGGTTAGTAAATTCATTAGGCCCTCCTCTGCTTAATGGCCAACATGCACACATTCTCTCCCTTGTTAAAATGAAGGCTCAGCATCTTTATCGATCTCCGCTCTTAAACATCCGATCTGTCCCCCTCTCTCTCTCTCTCTCTCTCTCTCTGAAACGCCCAGAGCTTTCTGGAGAAATTTATGTCTCCATTACCACTGCGTCACCCGGCCATCAGAGGACAGAAGATTAATTGAGTTGAAAGAAAAGAAAACATAACGTGCGCCGCGGGGGTAAGAACAGGCGGGAAAATGATTCGGGGCTCATATCTAGAAGCAATCATGGGAGTGTTGGAAGTGACAGAAACATTGGCCACATGGGTCGCTGAGGACTCGACCTCAGACTCCTCTGAGACCTTTAAGGAAAGTTCTGCAACCTGTGCAGGTAACGCCCCGTGATCAGTCACAGCAGATATAATTATCACGCCGCCACGCACACCTTCCATGGATGTATTTTCTCTAGATGCAAACAGGCAACAGATGAACGTTCACATCAGGTACCTAACAGTGTGCGAATCCTTCAGGGAAATCTATTTGAATCTCAGTACAGACGAGTCTCCCCGTCAAGAGGCTCGCTCACTTTAACGTTCACTTCTAATTTGCTGCGAGCACAGTGGCACGAAGCCAAAGCCCAGAGTGAATCAACGGGACGGCAGACTCTAGCATGGCTTTACTCAAAGGCAATGTGAGGAGAATAAGGAAAGAGGAGGGATTACCTGAAGCACACTGAGCAAGTTATCAATAGCCAATTACTGTTAGTATGATTAATCAAGGAGAAATTACTTCCTTTAACTCCCGGATTGCGGCGGGCTACAGGAGCTGCCTTAGGGCTGCTCTTCTCATTAGCAGGACTCAGTGGATCTATACGGTGTGTCCGGTGTAGTCCTGTCCCTGTCCTCTTATAAGACTGAAGAACAAAAGAGACAGACAGGGCGGATGACAGAGGTCGAAGAGGTGGAGAAGAAATGTGCGAGCAAATTACTCTGAGGTTTAAAGCATTCGATTGGAGTTTGATCCAAACCTGAAAATATTCAGCGCACGGTTTAATTAAACCCATAGGGTGGCTTCAGGACCAATGCACGAGCCTGAGACAATCCATTGATACTTATATATATATCTACCTAATGCATTTCTTATCTTAAAGGAGTCAAAATATAGAGATCAAACCCAAATAAGTGAAGAGTACAGTTTAATTTTCCATTTCATTCCTTTACATTCAAGCGAACATCCAACATTAAATGCAGACAGATCCGTCTAGCCGCCTGTTTATTCGCATATCTGAACTGAAAATCTTCACAGACACGTCACATTAGGAGCTCTGTTTTAGCAACTCGAGACCTGCATCACCGGGGACTCGGAGGCTGCTCTTAAAAGCCAACGGGAAATGTTAATTCATGCAGCGCTGCGAGTTCAGCAACCAAACTGCAGACGCTAAATGATGAACGACGAGCCTAGATCTTTTGAAGTCGTTACATCCACATTCACTCCTCATCCTCACGGTCTGCAGCCCCTGATGGGACTTTAAAGAGCAGCTGGGAGAATAAAGGTACAGTACGCTGACCAGCGCTGTGAAATGATGAACAGTGAGAATCAGGCCTACGTCTTTTCGATTGCACTTAACTGACAAATGAGTTTCTCCAATCACCTCAGTAGAATCCTGCACTGCCATTACTTAGTAGATAAAAATGAAGAAGGTCCCCTCTAGGAAATCCAACATGTCAGTGTGATGTAGTCGGAGACATTTATTTTGATTGGCAGATACATCATTAAAATTCTGGGCACTCGGTAACACAAATGATCCTCCAGCACGCCTGTGTCTGAGTGTGTGTGTGTGCGTGTGTGTAACTTTGTGTTGCGTTTTCCTGTGAATCGACTGTGCAGAAAATGCAGTAATGTGTCGCTGACACTTCTCGGAGCTGCGGTCTGGACGAGAGAGAGCTGTAATGAAGTGAATCACAGAGGTAGCCAAGCTGACTCACATGTAATTAAAGCTACATGGAACATAAGGAGGAGGGGCCGGGCCGAGGAAAAGGGAGCAGAAATGTCACGTAGAGTGCATGAAAAATGAGCTCTTCCCTATCAGGCGGAAAAAAGCTTCACATGATGAAGGGAGCCGCCCCAAAGCACGAGTCAAAGACTGCGAAGTTAAAGCGCTGGCTTCTCAGGAGGCCGGGCGCCGCTGCAAAGCTTCAAACATCGGCATCCACGTCTCCTCGTGGCGAAGAGAAGGAGTCAACGCACAAGACTAATTGGTGCGGCACTTTGCACCGCTCACAGCTTTTATATCCACATAGCTGTTCAAATGGTTAATGTCTGAATCTTAATGAGCCTCTTACTGCGTAGTAGTGTATATCCTGATATTATTTGTGTCTGCTTATCCACAGATACACAGTTTCTTCTTAGACTCTTAGACTTTATTCATCCACAAGTAAAAATAAAAATAAAATAAACTGCACCCAAAGGTGACGTTCCTCCTGCAGCAACTTGTCATTTTCCGCTCAACGCCAACATGAGGTAAAATGTCCTGGAACAGTATCCGGGTGTGCAGGAGCAAAGTGCTATTGTTACGTGCACTATAGTATCAGACTTACAGTTTATTCTGGGTAGCTGCAGTGATGTGTGATGATTAAAAGCATCAGGTCAAAGCCACAAAGCATCAATCAGCCACAAATTTATGACTAATATTGTGTAGGTCTCCCTTGTGGTGACTCATCAGAGAATGGACATGGGCCTTCTGAGGGTGTCCTGTGGTGTCTGGTAACAGGATGTTGTTAGTGGGGGGGCCTTTGATCAGTTTGGGATCTAGTGAATTCGGAGGCCAGGTCAAATTACATGGAAATCTGATTTAAAACATATACACCAATCTGGCATAACATTATGACCACCTTGCTAATATTGTCTAGGTCTAACTTGTGCCTCCAAAACAGTTGTGACTCATCAGAGAATGGACATGGGCCTTCTGAGGGTGTCCTGAATCTTGTTAGTGGGGGGCCTTTGAGGAGAGGGGCCTCTGTGGATCGTCCCACAGATACTTGATCAGTTTGGGATCTAGTGAATTTGGAGGCCAGGTCAACATCTTGTGCTGTTTTTTTTTTTTTGTTGTTCCTAAAGTGTTTTTGTGTGTGTGTCTGTGTCAGGCTGCATCCTGCTGGGGATGGCTGCTGCCATCAAGGAGTGTCATTGCTATGGGGTGGAGGGGGGTACCTGGTCTGGTCTAGGTGGGTGCTACATGTCTAAGTAACATCCACATGAATAAATGCCAGGTCCAAAAGTTTCCCAGCAGAACGCTGAATTGTCACAAGATGGTCAATGCTATTTACTTCTCCTGTCAGTGGTCATAATGTTGTGGCTGATTGGTGTATAACACATGTTTGATATGGTTTAAACTTAAGCTATCATGTTGCTAAACTAAAGGTTACATGATGAAAATAAAAAGGAAGTACCGGCCAGCTTTACTTTTTATTTTTTAATATTGATGTGAGTGAGCAAACCCAAATCTGATCCAAGGTCAGTTCTAGTAGCTTCATTTGTTTTGACAAAGCCATTTCAAGCTTGTAACTGCCTCAAAACATTTTATCAATACTTTATATCAGTATCAGTTGGTACATTTTGCTTTTAAATGGATGAAACTTCAGAAAATAGTCACAGCATGACATAAAAAACCTCAACCTGCCGTCATGAATATTTCTGATGATGCACATAAAACTTTTTTTAGACATGGGACCTCTGGGGCTGGACTGTGGAGTCTGCCGCTGAGAAGCTGACAGCTGGCGCTCCTCCAGGGCAATTTGGGTTTCCGGGGTGGAGCCTCTGAGGATGTGGCTTGATCTAGCGTACCCTGCAGGTGCTCAATTGCATTGGGATCTGGGGAGTTTGGAGGCTGGGTCAGCATCTTGGGTTTGAGTTTGAGTACCTGAGAGTGATGGCGTTGCATCAGCTGTTCCTAGGGTGTTTTTGCAGTGCGGTGGTGGTGGTGTGGGGGAGTGTACCTGTCTTTAACCTTGTGGCTGATGGTGTATAAGGATGACAATGAACCCCCCCGTTTACCCTGGTCAAGATCAAAGTTAGCTCTAATAACTCGTCTGGAGGACATCATGAAGGCACAGCTCTGGCTCACAGTCAGAGTGAAGGCCTCAGAGGAGAAAACTGGCCACAGATCAAAATTCTCTCATGATAGCGCTATAAGGTTTGTCACGAGTGAGACAAATGGAGTCATTTTCATTCACTTCTCGACCTCTTCGCTGGAGCACGTTAAAGGAACAACGCTCAGAGTAGATCAGATTGTTTGAAGGAGGGCGATTAGGTGCACGGAGGGAACGTGAGGACATGCGGGTTGATTAATCGTCCCTAACGTCGCGTCTCTGTGCCAGTCGAGGCCATAATATGACTCTTCTCCCTTCTCTGCCTCAGCAGCGGGAGACGTGAACGCCTCGAGAGTGCGTTTACATCCTGCACGTCGGCCTTGAATCCGTCAAATGCTTCGGCAGCTGCAGGTCAAGACGAGTGCTGGCTCTCCTCGCGGCGCCTGCCTGGAGCAGGACTCCTGACAGTCAGCAGTTCTTCAGGGGAACGGCTTCATTTGAATTTCAGCGATTTAGCACGGCAGACTGGGAATCTCGGAATTATGCTTTCATCAATGCATCCGATGAGGGTGAAATGATGAAAAAGGGTAATTGCAGACATTACTCAAAAGTACCATTATGGCTCTAATAGGCTTATTCAAATAGTGTCACATAACGTTCCACTTGGTCAGAGAAAGGAAGAGGTTCAACAGTTCAAGCTAACTTTCCTCAATGCAAACATTATTCATAAATAAACTCACCGAAGGTCATTATTTCTATGCTATTCTAGTCGACAGTTCTCCCGCGTGACACTGATGATAATCAAACACGTCTTCATTGATACTGATATCGACTGCAGCTTTGAGAAACACGTCCTTGATTTGCAGTCGTTACGTCGTGCGTGTTTGTTCTCACGAGAAAGCGAGCGCCTGTGCACAGCACCTGCCTCCAGCCTCCTCTGACTGTGAGTCACAAACATACGACGCCGCTCACCGTCCAAACCGCACACATTTTTATTTATCCGCTTCATCTTATTTCATCTCATCTCATCTCAGGACTGACCTGAGGCTGCTGGGTCTGTGCCAGTTCTTAAAAAGCCTCCACGTTTGATGCGCGGATTAATAATCTGCCGACACGTTTAATCGTGATATTACGATCAGCAGCAACAAACGGGAGGAAGGTGGAGATTAGTTTTAGTCCAGTTTATTCATGGTCAGATCAACAGTAATCCGTGCAAGAAGAGCAACAGCAGAAGAACGCAATAAAATAAAAGTGTCACCTCAAGCAGAAGCAGAGGACATCCCATGAAGAGAGACAACTACCGGTTGCCTGACTATAAAAAAGTACTTTTTATCATTTTTTGATATTGGCTTAGTGTTGTTATCACAAAACAAACTCACCTTTAAAGGGGAACTACGGTTTTTTACAACCTGGACCTTATTTCTGGCATAAAATACGATCGTTTACTCACCCATATAACTTTGGTGTCATTTGGTGTCGTTCGGACGATATTTAGATCCGCGTAAATCCATATAGTGGGAGTGACTGGGGCACCGAAACGCAGCCTCTAAATAACGCATTATCTGCCACAAAACTCGTTAATTTCACCAATATTTTGTTATGATACACTGGTGCTATTCCCCGTTGAGTCTGGAGTTACCTGTTATCTATTCGCGGACGTGCAGCGGTTTGTTGTTCTTTGGCCAGCTGTTCCTCTCTCTGCATCCGCATCCTCCTTTCAACAAGCTCCTCATCCATATACTCTGGCTCAAAACGGTAAGGACGTCCATCATATACAAAGTTGTTGTCTACAACCTCAGAATTGGAAAAATATTCAGCCATGTTGCAAAAAAAATAGCAGTAGCAAATTACAGGCCACGTGGGGTGTGTGCGGCGCTCAGAGATGACATCATCCAGGTCAGAGGTTAGTAGGTCAATCTACAGACCCCGGATGATAATAACAGGTAACTCTGGACTCAACGGGGAATAGCACTAGTGTATCATAACAAAATATTGGTGAAATGAACGGGTTTTGCAGCAGACAATGCGTTATTTAGAGGCTGCGTTTCGGTGCCCCATTCACTCCCACTATATGGATATATGTGGATCTAAATATCGCCAGAACGACTCCAAATGACACCAAAGTTATATGGGTGAGTAAACGATCGTATTTTATGCCAGAAATAAGGTCCAGGCTGTAAAAAACGGTAATTCCCCTTTAAGCTTGAATGTGTCACAAGAAGAAACAGTAATAAAAGTACGGTACTGAAGAACATTTTCCGTAGCTCCTGTAAAAACCATCCAACTATCAAATATATTAGAAGTTATTTGTTTCTAATAAGAGTCTGACGGCTTTTATTATTGTAATTTCTTGCTCATTTCTTCCTGCAAACAGCTGCATTAATCAATATTACAGGTCTGATCTGTATTCCCCCGGAGTCCACCGCAGCGCAGAAACAATTACAGAGCATGTGACAGACTCCACTGAGTTTCGGGACACCTCTCACCTGTCTCTAGAAAAATCATCCCGACCCACGCATTATTCATCAAAGCAGAGTTGTTCCAAAGTCGTTATGAATTATAAATTGTAGCCGGGCTCAAAGGAGGGGAAAAGGGAAGATTAATGGATGTGATTTAAGATGGAAGTCTACATTTATGAGCCAGACGGACCGTGTGTCTGAATGTCAGGAGCAGAGAAACAAGTTCATATTTACACCGATCAGCCACAACATTGAAACCACTGAATAACCCTTTTGGACCTGGCGTTCAGTCATGTAGCACCCACCTAGACCAGACCAGGCACCCCTACCCCCAATGGCACTCCTTGATGACAGCAGCAGGGACGTGCACAGACATTTGGAGGGGCTATTGCTCTAACCTGGAAAAAGGGCACCACGCCCCCCCTCAAACACCAATCAGGCTCCGGTCATAGGATGTTATTAGTTTCCTTTGGTTCATGTTACTAACATTAATAAAAGGCAATGTTGCGTGACGTGTGGGATCATTCCACAGAGGCCCCTCCCCTCAAAGGCCCCCTAACTAACAACATTGTGTTGCCATGTCCATTCTCTGATGAGCCACCATAAGGGAAACCTGTACAATATCAGGGATGCTCTTTTGGGGATTGGAAACAATCACCAATTTCCTTTTTCAGTCTGAACATACAGTAGATATGTGTAGAAGCCTAACACAATATAAAGCCAGACTCCTCGCTGATTAACTCCTTGAAAAGAGAGACGATTTTATTCCAACGTACTCTATAAAACAAGCAGGATGGTGTGAATATCTGCTCATTAGACTCAGGGCTCCTCCTGCGCCTCTTCCTCCTGACGCCTGCTCACCTCCGACTCCAAACTCTCTGCCCATTGTTTTCTAATTAATAACAGCTTTTATTTTTTTATTTTTTAGGGGGGGATTCACCGATATCGTCTCAACAGCAACTATTTAATTACTTCTTATTACTTACAGCCAGAAACCTTGTGACACATCTTTGTTTAAGGACCATCCAAGCTGGGCTCATTGTCAGCGTTTACCATGCATCATAATTATCATCATTTGAAGAACGCAGCCTGTTCAGTACGTGACTCGTCGGTCGACTGTACATTCAAACACTAAACAAAAACACTAAATTAGCACTTTATCCTCACTACTAGAGAGAAATACAGTGGAAACATTATCCCTCTCTCTCCTGGACTGAAGGATTTGATCTAAATATAAAAGGACAATGTTAAACACGTAAACATCTCAGTTGATATCTATTGCTGTTGTTAAACTTTGTGCAGTATCCCTGACGCCTGGAGAAAGAGCAGACTAATTGATCCACCAGAAAGCCAACCAGTTTGACTTTGTTGTTCCATGAGGATTTAGTTTCTTAGTCATAGAGGGGCGTGCAGATCGATTACAGAATGATTACAGTGCAAGCAGCTCTAAAATAAACTCACTCATGCTGATCGGTGGAACCCTAATCAGTCATTTGTCCTGTGTGTCAGTTTACCTGTGACAGACGTGACCGGTGCAGCTATAATTTAACAACATGCACAGGGCTCTATGCTGCGGTTTGTTTTGGAATTTTAATAAATCTGTTTCTCTAAGAAACGCAATGTGATGTGAAAAACGAGCATCTTAATCGACCGTGGATCCACTGACGGCTTTTTATTGATTGCTTATGAAAGGGCAATGATGGGGATAGAAGAATTCATTTAGAGCTCAGCTCAGTGCGAAGCTCACAGCAAGGTGTCTAGTTAGTATTGTCCATCCCGTGGATGACAGATTCACTGATATTAGTTCTTATTTTCTTGCATTTATTGCTCTTGTGAGAATACTACTTAACCCTTTGTGGCACGAGGGACCATATTTGGTAACGTAGTCATTCATTCATATTCTGTAACCGTTTGTCCTGTGAAGGGTCGCGGGGGGGGGGGGGGCTGGAGCCTATCCCAGCTGTCATTGTGCGAGAGGAGGGTCCAGTCTATCACGGGGCTAACACAGAGACAGACAACCATTCACGCTCACACCTACTTCGAATTTAGAATCACCAATGAGCCTAACCAGCATGTCTTTGGACGGTGGGAGGAAGCTGGAGTACCTGGAGAGAACCCATGCAGACCCACCCAGAACCTTCTTGCTGTGAGGCATCAGTTCTAACCACCACACCGCTGTGCCGCCCCCAAGGCAACATTCGGTCTGCAAGGTCCACCTCTGCATGAACGCTGAGTGTAACTGCTTTATAGGCAGTGTTATGCAAGTTCACGCTAAACAAGAACTAGTTCAAAGTTCAGTTCACACATATAAAAGTGAACTAGTTCCAGTTCATAGTTCCCATTTTTGAACCAAGTTCACAGACTCCAAAATGAACAGTTCATTTTTTCAGTTTTTTAAATGAGCAGCTTCGAGCTATTCTTGTTCAATAGAATCTCTGACTGACTTGCTCATCCATCCCCAGCCCGTGATTTTTATTCCACAAGGATCTGTTCTGCTTTTTTCAATAACCACTGACTGTATATACTAGGAAATAACTCAACTGCTTGTGTGGATCAGCTGCTCCTGTGGTGCCGGAGGCGGCTTCTCTTTCAGCTGCACCAGCGCGCCGCTCAGAAATGACATCGTCCAGGTCAGAAGACATCAGATGATAACAGCTAACTCCAGACTCAACGGGGAATAGCACTAGTGTACGATAACAAAATATTGGTGAAATGAACAAGTTTCTGACCCCGAGAGACTCGATGATCTGAGAGAAGAAGGGATGGATTGCAGTTCTGTACTGACAGAACGGTAATTGTAATATATTTTTTATTTTATTTTGAGGCCCCATTCATTCTGCATTTATGGTTTTTGCGGTTTTGCGACGCAAACTGAACGTAACTGAAGATTTGGAAGATTGATTCATAAACTAAAGAGCTCAACGAGACACTGAGCCCCTTTTAAAAACATCTCTACATTACCTCTCCAGAGAAAGAAGCCCTCAGGTTCTCCTGGACGGACACCAAGACATAATGTTTGCTGTTATCATTTTAGCTGCTTCATTTTGGTCCTGGGACCCTGCTGAATTAAACGAGTGAAGTACTAGACAAGCTCAAATTGAAATGTTGGTCCAGGGACAGTGTAGATCTCTGCCAAATTTCCCCGCCACCAGAAAACAGAATCTGGAGAGATAGCAGAAGCTTCTCTGGGTTGATTATAACTAAATAAAAGTGTTGTAGAGCAGTACCTCACAGCATGTCAGTGCACTGATAAACACCCAGTATGGATTTTGGAACAGTGTGCTTCATAAAACCTCATATTTTATCTATAGAACATGAACAAAACGAGACAGAACCAACATTAAAATCAACTAATTTCAGATCTTTCTTCACCCCTCAAGTGAAATCATGTTGTTAATCTTGAGCACACACTAGTTCTGACAAGTTTCGACTTCTGAGTTTTCACAAGTCATGAATTATGACACAACTTAAACGATATGCATTTCCGCCATTCTTATTCAGAGCTGCTTGGTCACTTGGCATAAATCACCATCTCAATGACGAGTCACTGTCCTGCTCAGGGATTAATTAGCACAGTGAAAGGGACGCTGACCTCCAATTAAAAGAGCAGCGGAGCTTTGGCCTTCTAAGACAATCCGTCCACGCACCTTCAGCTGTTTCTGCACACGAGAGGTACGCCAATGAAGCCGTCATTCCCAAAAAACAAAACAGACGTTCTTTAAAAATACAAATAAACTGCAAAAAACATGAACGTTTATTCTAAAATATGATAAAGAGTCCGCCTCTAAGGAAAGTCTAATAGTTTTTTTATTATTCATGAAGTCCTCCTTTTCTTAATCACACTGCAGATAATTAGCAGAACAAAGGGAAAATCTAATGTTTGCAGTTGTTCAGTAACGAGGTCATGATTATCCAACGGGATAATGAGATACATTAACAAACTGTTCAAGAGCAGATATGAGTGAGTAGGAAGGTGAGCGTGTGACAGCGACTGAATCATTATCCCATCACCCCAGCTGGTGAGGATGTGACACTCAGCCTGATTTTACTGGAATGAGAAAAATCTCTCAGCCAAGACAAGAACCGAGCTCCCCTCGAGGTTCAGAAAAACCAAACCGGGACGTAGTATGAGGACGCTACGAGTTAGCCGGGGTCTGGCGGTGTCACGTTCCCACTTAGTGAATCCTGTTCTGCTCCGAGACAAATACTGACTGCAGGAAAAAATAATAAACGTTTAATCATCAAATCCTACAAAATGCTGAAAGAAGGAAAATGTATTCTGTGATCTTTATGAGGGTTACACAAAGACCCTCCAGCTAAATGCTATCAGCGTGATTCATGTTTTATGGAAAATTCAAACCGACTAGATTTTGCTGCGCACAGAGGTGATCGGTCTCAAAGCTACGGCGGTTTATGATTTATTAAACTGCTTCAAGCTCTCATTCCTCAATGTTTACACGGCTTCCTTTGACGAATGTGAAGGTTTCTGCAAGTTCTACATTTTTTTTACTTTGACTCGCTGCAGCCGATTCAATCATTCATTAAAGGTGGGTTTATTGGTTCCTCCAGGTGTAATGAAAGTAGTTCGTCGTCATGCTCTGCATTAGCTCGATGTTTGCTAACAACCTGGTGATAAACCAGTGTTTCAGGTAATAAGCTGGACTTGAAGCACGAGTGTGTGTCACCAACAAGTTTAAGACCTCTACATTTTTCATATAAAGACTGCTTTTTTGGCGACGCCTCACAGCAAGAAGGTTCTGGGTTCGAATCCATCAGCCGACTGCATGTTCTCCCTGTGTCTGCGTGGGTTCTCTCCAGGTACTCCAGCTTCCTCCCACCGTCCAAAAACATGCTGGTTAGGTTCATTGGTGATTCTAAATTGGCCGTAGGTGTGCGTGTGAATGGTTGCCTGTCTCTCTGTGTTAGCCCTGTGATAGACTGGAGACCTGTCCAGGGTGTACCCCGCCTCTCGCCCGATGAGAGTTGGGATAGGCTCCAGCCCCTATGTGGCCCTCCAGAGGACAAGCGGTTACAGACGATGAATGGATGTATGAATGCCTTTTTGGCGTCACTGCCATCCTCTCATTTGCATGACTGCCAGTCTGACCTGAAGGTTGATTGGATTTAAAAAGTATGATGACGCGGAAGAGCTGCACGAGCACAAAGACACATGCAAGATGTGAAACTAGAGGGAAAATACGCATTGTTGAACATCCAGGACTTAGACATTGACATCGAGGAGGAATACAAATACCTGGTTGTTCACCTCAACAATAAACTGGACTGGGCACACAATACAAACACCCTGTACAAGAAGGGCTAAAGTCATCTTCACCTGTTGAGACGACTAAGACGACTCCTTTGGGGTGTGCAGGTCACTGCTCAGGACTTTCTTCTGCCATCTTGTATGCAGTGGTCTGCTGGAGCAGTGGGAGCTCAGAGAAGAGTTTCAACAAGCTGGTCAGACAAGCCGGCTCTGTCCTGGACTGCTCTCTGGACTCCATGGAGGAGGTGGGTGAGAGGAGGATGTTGGCCAGGCTGACATCAATCATGGACGACCCCTCTCAGCCAGCATCAAACTGTAGGGGACCAAAGCAGCTCCTTCTGCAGCAGAGTGCTGCATCCATGTGAGTCAGAATCAAACTGATTCAGGAAATCTGTAGCAACTGCCAGCTCTGTTCTATATTACTGACCTGAAACTGAAACATGTGCACTTGATGTTTAGATTCTTATCCACCGTGCAGCACCATCAAGAGGGATCTAATCACGTCCAAATCAACCCTACAGCATGGTGACAACACCCCTGAGCAAACATAGACTCATAAAGAACTAGATTTTATAGTTTTCTCTTCATCTGATCATCACAGATTAAATCTACCATCTTCTCACCTTTAGTTTTAAGTGCTTCGTCAGCTTTTTACATATTTACATGGTGGGTCTATTAAAGCTGAACTATATATTTGCCAGATCCAAACAATGAGCTACAAGGGGATGGAACTAAAAGTTTTCAGCTGGCTCGTGACTGTGATCTCTTTCTCATTTCACACAGTCATTAAAGTTTGTCTTAATATTATGACACTCAACATTTCAGCTTCAAAGAATAAAACTCAAAGACATTAGGTATATATCAGGAAGGAGGAAAATACATTCCTGCAACACTCTTCAGATACATATTAATTGCGTATTATGTATATTGGTGCATATCCTGTTGTTAACTCACACACACAAATAAGCTTTTGTGAGCATGTAAGGCCTGTTGAGTGCGGAGTAGTTCCTGAATTTTGATGAGCGGGGACATAATGAGCGAGCAGCATGAGTCGTCTTAGTTAATGGTTTATTCAGTGTTTGCAGAACTGTTGGGAGGGCTCTCAAGCAGATAGTGTTCTTTTATATTCTTGGTTTTCTCCATGTAAACTTGCACTGCTAAGATCATTACCGATTGTTGAACAACAGTCACGCAGCCTGTCAGTTTTCTTCTGAGCAGAATTATAATGTATCACTAGACGTTACGTAAAAAGAGGTTTTTGCAAATGGTACCTACACATAACATCACCACCTTCCTAATATTGTGTAGGTCTCCCTTGTGTCTCCAAAACTGTTGTGACTCATCAGAGAATGGACATGGACCTTCTGAGGGTGTCCTGAATGTTGTTAGTGGGGGGGCCTTTGAGGGGAGGGGCGTCTGTGGATCATCCCACAGATACTTGATCAGTTTGGGGTCTAGTGAATTTGGAGGCCAGGTCAACACCTTGTGCTGTTCTTCATGTTTTTTTTTTTAGTTGTTCCTAAAGTGTTTTTGTGTGTGTGTCTGTGTCAGGCTGCATCCTGCTGGGGATGGCTGCTGCCATCAAGGAGTGTCATTGCTATGGGGTGAAGTGGGGGGCCTGGTCTGGTCTAGGTGGGTGGTACATGTCTAAGTAACATCCACACCAATGAATGCCAGGTCCAGAAGTTTCCCAGCGGAACATTGAATTGTCACAAGATGATCAATGTTGTTTACTTCTCCTGCCAGTGGTGATAATGTTGTGGCTGATTGGTGTATATAGTGATTATATGGGAGGAGGCATTGCCACAAGAAGCCTCGTCTGTTCAGGGTTTTAAATGGATGTCGTCGTTACATATTACTTAAAGAAACAAGCTGGACAAGCCAACTATTGACCTTTGAGCTGAAGTCCCACTCATCCAAAAATGTAGTGCATGGATATACTAACACAGTAATGACAGTATTGACAGGATGCAGTCTCTCTAACCACGAGTTCCAGGTCCAAAATTTTCCCAGCAGAATTGTCACAAGATGATCAATGTTATTTACTTCTCCTGTCAGTGGTCATAATGTTGTGGCTGATCGTTGTATCTGGCCACCGGCCAAACCTGCAGAATCCATCCCACCAGTCTGAGGCTTAAACTTTTACCTCACAAGAGACGCTGAGGAAGGATGACAGACCACAAAACAAATCCACTGAAAGAGGCTGAGTCATAAACCGCTGACCTTTAACAAAATAAACCTGTAATATGTCAAGCCACTAATCATCTGAGATACGTGTGGCGAAATAATCCTGATAGATCAAGCTCAAGCGGTGTGTTCTTTCCTTCTGAATATGCTCCACACATTACACGAGTGCAGACTGACGCTCCCGGGCATTAATTCATCAGATGAGAAATGTGAGGTTGAAAATGTAGAAGTAATAAACCGCAAGCAGCAGTCTCTCTTCGAGGGGGTAACAAAATAAAAAAAAAAGAAGAAAAAAAAAACTGTGTCAAGCCAAAAATCTCTCATTTTGGAAGCCAAGGCCACTGCAGCAGCCAAATGTGTCTGGCAGGACATTTACCCAGCCTGCACTCGTACCTCCAGCGTCCAGTGTCCCCACGGTGTAAACCACAAGCTGCTGCCCCCGAGAAGAAAGCCGGGGTCAAGCTGATGATTACATCGAGGGGACGGCGCTGCCAAGTGTTACTACCAGCGCCAAATGTTCTGCTTTTTGTCACCGTTTCTGCCCCCTCCTTTGCTTCCCATTGTCTGCGTATTCATCGCTCCATCTCGCTCAGTCTACTGCGCTGACATGTTCCCTCTTGTTTGTTCGCTACGACGCTGATCCCTCCGTCTCCTCGGATGCCAAAAAGCCCTGCGGCTGCAGTGATCTCGTGGCTGTCGGTCACAATATCACTCAAAGGACACCGGGTGATGTATGTTAAACTAAATTTGTTTTTACGCTGCCGCTGAAAAAAGGAGGACGGAGACAGTGCATGTGTGGAAACTGAGGTAAATGAAGAAGACGGTATTTCAGCAAATGTGATTTACAGACTGTAAAGAAAAGACTCTCCAGGCTTGTCACACTTTGAATGGTTGGAGTCCAAACCCAACGCGTAAATATTCTTTTGCACCAACATAAAATCCTAGATTGCACAAGACCATAGCTCATCAGCAGCAGCTTTAATAAGAATGTAGCACATAAGAGGCATTTTATGCACAATTAGCTCAAGTAACTCAGTTAAATAACATTGATCTCAGTTTTTGTGTTCTTTAAACTCCAACTCATACATAATGGCACAGGATGCATTTCATGTACTTAATTTCCAGTTTTTACATCTGCTGGGGTAAAGAAAGTGCCCACAGGAAATCTTTAACTTAAGCCCTGACCACCGTTTATTCTCCGGTATTCACCTTATTGTCCAGTGAACATGGGACCAAACATGGGAACCAGTACAGAACAAAAGCAATAACACACCTCCTCCCACCCCACCCCCACAGCTCAGGACTGCATTCATTCATTCATTCATTTACTGTAACTGTGTGTACTCTGGAAGGTCACGTGAGGGGGCTGGAGCCTATCCCAGCTGTCTATCCCAGGTCTATTGCAGGCCTTTCTGGGGTTGTATTCTCCCTCTAGTTTGACATCTTGCATCTATCCAACTAGCTTTCATTCCAGATTGGTAGTCATGCAAAGGAGAGGATGCAGGAAATGGTATAAATTGATATTTGATCTTTCAAATAACTGCTGTGATGCCAAAAAATCATTCATTCATTCATTTTCTGTAACCGCTTGTCCTCTGGAGGGTCCCATAGGGGGGCTGGAGCCTATCCCAGCTGTCATTGGGGCCAGAGGCGGGGTACACCCTGGACAGGTCTCCAGTCTATCACAGGGTTAACACAGAGAGACAGACAACCATTCACATTCACACCGACGGCCTATTTAGAATCACTAATGAACCTAACCAGCATGCAGACACAGGGAGAACATGCAGGAAGAACACGCAGAAAGGTCCCAGACGGCCTGGATTGGATCCTGGAACCTTCGTGCTGTGAGGCGTCAGTGCTAACCACCACACCACTGTGCCAGGACCAACATGTACACATCCAAAAAAAAAAGAAAAAAAGACAGTGTCATGTCCATTCACTTCTCTAAATTAAATTTGGAGGATTCAATGGAAGGGGAAACCTTGGACAAAGTCTACAAAAGGTCTCCAGGTCAAAGTAAACCTCCTGTTGTTTCTGCCTATTTTGTATCTGAGTCTTTCCAAAGGTAGAAAGGAAAGCACCTCTTCTAGCCACTGTAGGAACGAGGGGGCTACGTTTGATTTCCAGCTGAAGAGAATGAGTCTACGGGCAATCAGTGATGCAAATGCCAAAGCATTAGATCGCATGTTCGTAAACCATGTATCTGGCTGTATGGAAGTCGGGAGTCTGATTACAGACTACCTAAGGACAGCAAATCCAAAACGTATGCCCTACAGAGGCTGGACTGTGCTCGCATCGGACCACCAGCAATGTGAAGGACTTTAGCCAGCTTATCCTCTGAGTAGTGGAGGCCATGAAGCACCTTAAACTGAATTAGACCACGCCTCGTGCATGGTGCAGAGGTATGTACGCAGGTCAAACTATCTTGCCAGGCCTCTTCAGAGAGACCTCAACCTTCAGATCCCTGTCCCTGACCACAGTTTTTAAGTCAGTGGACTATAAATTCTGCCTCGGACCACATCTAAATATCACAGCTTTCATCCGACAAAATCATTTTTTAATTTTTTTTTTAAAGCCTCGGTTCCCAGTGCACAAATAAATACATACATAATGCTGACTGATTACAATGACTCATTTCCTGCTCCACTTCCTGCACTTATCCTTCAGCCCAGACGTACAGCATCTGTAACTCCATATGCATTTCAAACTCATGACTCATGCTTGCGGCGGTGCGAAGCCAAACAGATGTGTTAGAGAGGATAAATATTTACCTGCCAGAAGATGGTGTCTATTGTGCTGCCCAGGAAGCCCTCTCTCGTTTCAGACGACAGGAGCTTGGGGCCGAGGATGGTCATGAACTCCTCGAAATCAACTTGTCCATCACCTGACGAAAACAAAAAAGCTCGTCTTTAATGCTGATATCAGACCAAACGAAGCTTAATTGACTCAATCCTCATCCATCTGACAATGTGATGACCAATTCTTCTGTTAATTGAATATGCACAACCAAGAGAATATCATTTAGTCAAGTCGATACAGAGGAATAGATTCAGGTAAGTTCTGCTGCTGTCACGATCAACCATGGCTGATGTGCCCCTGAGGAGCAGAGCACTCCGAAATGTGCAAGTGTATCAGAGGAGGACACATCAATGAACTGCTCTTGGATTAAATAAACCTCATATAATTGAAGCCTTCGGGGTTGCAAAAGTTTCTCCGCAGTTGTTTTCTGCCAAGTATAGAAAAACACCAACTATTTGGCCTTAAAGGGGAACGTGGATGCTGCTGCTGCTGCTGCTGCTGCTGCCTTTGCTGCTTCAGTTTAAAGCCAGCATCCTACAGATTACACATTTACTGCTGAAATGAGAGATAAAAACCTGAGCTCCAAGATATTAGAGACACTATATCAATCAGCTCACAACACAGGGCTCCTGGAGTGCACGTCAGGTCCGACAGCACTGATCTGGAGGTCTGTTATTAGTCCACAGAGCTACTGCCAAAGCAAAGAAACTATCACATCATTGATTCATGTCAGTGCTGCTGAAATACCTTTGATTTATTTTCTATTTTTGTCTTTGGATGCGCGAAATGATCCCAGACTTGTTTGTTTACGTCGTCTCATGTTACTCCGTTGTAAACTCATCATCGGCGCGTCTCTCCTTCCCACCTGCTCCCGCTGCATCTGTAGATGAGGCTGGGACCTTGTCAGTCGAAAGTTATCGATGCAGAACGACTCAATCTGTCCCTTCCAACAGCACCTCCGCTTCCTGCCTTGAGCCTGGCAGCCGCTCTGGGGCAAACTGGCACCGTAGCGTTTGACGCCATTGACTTGTAACCATGCATATTCAGCAGGGCTAATGCAGGGCTAGATGAAGCGACGCAAAGAGACAAGGATGTCAGGATGGATGGATGACAGAGGAGGTAAAGGTGAACTGGGTAAAGGTGTTGTGTAAAGCTTCATTGGGTAATTTTAATTATTTATTTATTGCTTAACTGAGTAACGTGAAGAGAACGGTTCAGTCTCAGTGCTCTAATCTTATCCAGCAACCGGCGTCTGCTCTGAGTAAATATCTCCTGACAAAGCTGACGGTCTAATAGCTGCCACGCACCAAATGCAAAACGTTATCGACTAGCTGAGAAGAAAGTGAAAGGTCCAGGAGCTAAAGAGCCTGATTACTTTCTTAGGGGTTTGTGGAGATGGAACCAGGACAAACGAAATGATAATGATGATGGCCATGTGTTAAGAGACTAAGAAATAACTAAGATAATAGACCAGCACCTCAGGACCTGTGAGTTTGTTCAAGAGACTTCTTGCCTGTGTGGTCAAAAAGGGGTTTATGGCAACTAAATCATTAATTATGAGACAGTCCAACGCTTTAAAGTCAAAACTGACAGCTGGGACTACTTGGGACATCCGGGTGGAAGGTTAGTCTGGAACCCCTCTGTTGGGAAATGATCGTGCTCCGGGCAAAGATCCACCGGTCCAATCAAATCGCTTGGGCGGGGGCTTTATGCGGTGATGGACACAAGAGCAATAGCGACGTAGATTTTCCGCACTATGTGATAAGTAGAAGCTCCTGCACATCCCGAGTACATGAGGGGAACTACTTTAAAAGGGGGGTAGGGTTAGGGTTAGAAGGGTTACAGAAGATGAATGAATGACTAAATACTGCATTTAGCTTGAGTTAAAGACAAACTAATCACATTAAAGACACTAGGGAATACAATAGAGTTTCAAACTTGGAGATTAAAGTGAAACTTAGAGAGAGGCAGGGGACCAAGATCATTAACACCGCAAGAAGAAAAAAGAAGAGCGTGTGTAATCAAGACTAAAAATAACAAAAACAAAGGCTGGTGCGGTGCTTTGATCGGGGACGAAGAAGAGCAGTCACATCTCTCTCTGTGAAGGGCATACGGCGCTCAATAACAATCACATGGATCGTCTCGGCGGTGGCAGCAGCAGCAGCAGCGATGAACTGAACAGATAACCCCTCAGTATTTTCTAGAGATCAGCTGGACTTGGCTGCTGGGAAGCTGAGAAGCTGCGAATCAATGACTGTGAACGAGGATCTGATCCTCACGGCTGCCCCTCCACCACCACCACCACCACCACCACCCGGCCCTGAGACAATCCATTCTCATTCATCTGCTAATACTCCTCCTCCTCTCCTCCATGTAATGGCCTTTTGATGAGTGGCACCTAATCTTTATGTCAACCCGCGTTCATAAGAAGATCATTTCATACATTGCAGACTAGTTTCTTACCAACAGTGTGTGCTGGACTGCAACTTAAAGCCACTTTCATTAATTAGAAAAAACTAAATTCTTTATTTATCCTTTATAGGGCACTCATTTAAATACTTTTTTTATTTTCATGTAGAAAATCAAGACCAGTGAAGTTAGCATATATGGTTCCTTTGTCCTGACAGTAAGTGGTAAACAAATGAAAACATGTATTTCGACCATTAGAACATAAGTGCTGATTCAGGCACTTGTCACCATTCACGTTATCACATTAGACATTAGGACACTTCTTCTTCATGGCACCTAATAAAGCAGTTACGCTCAGCGTTCATGCAGAGTCAAGGTCAGAGTCAAGGCGTCTTTATTTGTCTCCCTTGGGAGAAACTTGTCTTAGACAGAGGGGTCTGCTGCACAGACAACACATTCAACACATTCCACTCATGCATCCAGAATTAATTACATAATAAATAAAAATACAGAATCAACAGGATCAGGTAAAAAGTGCATTCCAGCATCTCAGTGCACATTCGGCATCACCTGACCTCAGACTCTCCTTTTCTGTCCATCCTGAGCAATCTGCAGTGGGATGAACGAGCGTTTATATCTGTTGTGTTTACATAGAGGAACTCCCCTTCCTGAGTTGAGTAAAACATATTCAGAGTGCAGCACATGAGACGTATCAGAACCTTGGTGGACCTTGCAGACCACATTTGACCCGAGAATGTTGCCTTGGCCTGGGGACACCATTTAAAATGTGTGCTGAAGCTACCATATATGGTTCCTTGCCCCATAAAGGGTTAAATTGATAAATATCCATTAGTAATCTTAGCACTAATAATAATGTTTTTGCAGAAATCCAGTATATACTTTTACTATGTTTGACAAACTGTCAGCAAACCTTTATAAAGGTGTGAGTAAAGCAGCTTTTAAGCTACTCTAAAGGCATAGTTTTCATATTTTCTGCACTGAAGCTAACACCAGGGAAAAGCTTTCTATATTCCTACAGTGATGTTTTCAAACTAGACCTATAGTGACTTATAGCCTTAATTTGAAAACTGACTCCCACTGGTCTACTGCCTCTGGTTGAGTCTTAACTGTCTATTTATACACACCATGTAGCTTCTAAGACTACATCCTGTAAATCAGTCCAATTCTTTCAATATAAAACTCTCTCGACGATTCTTTCTAGTCATTTGCTTGTCTAACACTGCAGGATAATTCCTGAGTGAAGGCGTCTCTTTATCTAATAAGAACTCTGCAAATCAAACAACTCACAACCTTCGCTGTTCGTTCAGCCTGATCTCAGATGATTCAATACCGCCATAATAAACTAAAGCCGCAGCGTTTTGCTATAAAATCAATACAAACAAGTGGGCCTGAGTCATTTAAAGGAAAAAAATAAAACAGGTTTTCCACACTGACACACACACACACACACACACACAGCTCCAACAAACTCAGATTCAATTCACAGAGACGGGAAGAAGATAAATGACAACCAAGAGAATAAAAAGATAAATAAATAAGGAGCATCGCTCGTCACAGACTTCCTGAGACAAAGGCTGCTGTGACCTTTGTCAGCTCCCGGTGAAGCCTCGCCTGTTCCTCCGAGCTGTAGCAGATGACGCTCCGAGATCCGGCCCCCGAGGCACAAAGCAGTTAGGCTCTCCTGAGATCCCGAGACGGATGAGTCAGAGAGGGAATAAAGACAGTCGAACTTCCAAAACTTTCAAATTCACCCTTGAACGCTTACAGTATCTGAAAAACACTTATGAAAGACTACTGTGATAGCGGCATGAAGAATTTCGAACATTTTCCCAGTGATCTGACATTTGCATATTGCGTTTTCCCCACTCCAGCCTTGAACAGCTTTAAGAGTCTACTCTTTTAGAAAACGACAGTCAGAGAAACCCGGCTTGGCACATATGCTGCGCGCCTGAGAAAGGGGTTGCTTGTGTTTGTGTTTTCTTGCTCTTCAAAGCCTTAACTCTGAGGACAAAAGGTCGGGAGGACGCAGGTGAGGATTGTGCTGCAGAACTAAACCTCAGCTGATTCAGACTTCACTGCAGGGATCGCATGCACTCGGCTGCATTGCAGTTGTGATGATAGATCAACCGACATGTGCACACACGTTTTATAAAGTTGTACATTATTGTGGAGTGAGCACACAACAATGCATGCATGGAGAAATGTTTTATGCATGACACAGAGGAGTGTAATCTGCACATGTGAACAGGCGAGATTGCACAGAAGAATACTTTAAACCATATAGCTGATGGTGTTTAAATATTCAGCAGAGTGAATTGGTTTTCATGTCTGTGCACGATGTAACACACGAGGGGAGGAACAACTTTAAACCCGTGTGCATGTGTGTGTGTGCACATGTGACTCACCGTCCATGTCTAGTCTCTGCATGATGATGGCCAGCTCCACCTCACTGGGCATGTACCCCAGAGACCGCATGGCCATGCCCAGCTCCTGTTTGGAAATGAAGCCGTTTCCGTCGCGATCCAACACCTTAAACGCCTCCCGGATCTCTGCCAAGGCAAACAGGAAACGGACTCAGCATCCACACAAACAACGCCTCCGACTTACAGAAACATACCCACTCGTTCGTGTTGCAGTCAACCTTGTTGTTCTTCTTTCGCACCGTCCTCTGCGTTATTTTTAGTCCTTTCTTTGGCAATGATATCCTTCTCATAACTTCATACTTTATTCAGTGAATCTGTCGGCATTTCATCCTCCCCCCTCATTCATCATCATCATCATATGCACGCCTTTCTCTGCCTCCTCCTCCCCTCTATCTCTCTTCATGTCTGACCTAGCTTCGGGCCACGCTTTTATGCAATTGGTCTCGCACCGCTGCCTCGAGTTAACAAGATCAATCCCAACCATCGATTCATTTTCTCCACCTGCCGTCACAGCCGCTGTCACCTTTGCTCGGTTTCATTCTCTCACACTCTCCAGTGTAACCCTCCCTCCAGTGTGTTCCTATTCTCTGAGTGTTTCTTCTTTTACTCTGTGCTGTGTCTCTCAGCGAGCTAATCGTGCCGAAAAGAGACAGAAGTCATAGAAGCGGGGTTTGCTTATTGTCTGTTAAACGTGTGACCTTCAGGACATTGATTTGTTCTCCGGTCCCCTAACGCCATTCCCTGAATACGCCATCTCCCCCACTGATGCTGCTCTATACATTTTAAATGTAGAATATCAGAAACCCCTTTTAAAACAGAGACACATTCTCTCTTTGTTTCCTGTTAGACTACTTGCAGCCCCCTGGGGTCTGATCCGCACTGCGGTCGCATCATAAACTCATACAATTACGACGTGAAGTGTGGTTTTCCATACTTTCACTTTTACACCAGTGCCCATGAGAAATAATGCATGAGCATGAAGGCTAAACAGGGCGAATATAATAAAACACGTTATAGTCTCACAGAAAACATCAATTCATACGGTGCATAAAGTTCAGTTCATTTCGGGTCTCACAGCAACGTTGATTCAGCTCAACTTTAAAATAGTTTGTAGAGTTGTTGATGAACAAGAGGTCCAGAGGGACGACCTTTACTTGGTATTTGGAACATGTTATAATGTTTTTAAGGTTATGTTTTGCTCATATTATTGTAAATCAAGCAATAAACTACATGCATTTGGGTTTGGGGGGAGGGGCCTCTATGGATCATCCCACAGATACTTGATCAGTTTGGGATCTAGTGAATTTGGAGGCCAGGTCAACACCTTGTGCTGTTCTTCATGTTTTTTTTTTTTGTTGTTCCTAAAGTGTTTTTGTGTGTGTGTCTGTGTCAGGCTGCATCCTGCTGGGGATGGCTGCTACCATCAAGGAGTGTCATTGCTATGGGGTGGGGGTGCCTGGTCTGGTCTAGGTGGGTGGTACATGTCTAAGTAACATCCACACCAATGAATGCCAGGTCCAGAAATTTCAATGTTATTTACTTCTCCAGTCAGTGGTTTTAATATTGTGGCTGATCGGTGTATATGTAGTGAGCAAAAAAAGTTAAAAAAAAACAAAAAAACAAACAGATTTTGTTTTAGATTTTAGATTCTTCACCTTTTCCCTTTTTGCTTTGACGACAGCTTTGCACTCTTGGCGTTCTCTCAGTCTCTCATGAGGTATTCACCTGGAATGGTTCTCAGTTCAACAGCTGGGCTTTGTCAAGAGTGGATTTGTGGAATTTCTTGCCTTCTAAATGTGTCTGACACCATCAGTTGTGGTGAGAGGTAGGTTTTTATACACAGCTCCCTACAGTGACTGGCGCTAGGCCGCTGTTCTAATCCATATTACGGCGAGAACCACTGAACTCAGTAAAGAGAAACGACCCCCAGTCATTACTTTAAGACACGGAGGTCAGTCAGTCTGGAAGAATTCAGGAACTCATTCACTGCATCGTCAAGTGCAGCTGTGAAAAACACTTTGATTAAACTTGCTCTCACAGGGATCGCCCCAGGACAGGAAGACCAAGAGTTACCAACCTATGAAACCACAAATTAACAGCGCCTCAGATTAGAGCCAACAGAAGTGAGCTCTAGTGGCAGATACATCCCAATATCAGTGGTTCAGAGGAGACGGAGTGAATCAAACAAGCCTTTATGGTCTAAAGAATCTAAAATAATCTAAAACTAGTAGTGCGTATTCTGTTCTGTTTAACACTTTTTATTTTGTACATAACTCCATAAAGTGTTCCTTCCTAGTTTTGGCATTTAATGCACTTTAGCATTAATCTACAATGTGGAAAATTATAAAAATCTAACAAGAGGAAATCTTGCATAAGGAAAACTGTGTCTGCAGAACGATAGCCACAGAAAATCAATCAAGACGCACACGTGCTGCATTTTATTGTGTTGTCATGCAAACTGCAAATGTAAATTAATGAGACATTAAATAGCAGCGAGCTACACTGATGTCTTGGCTTTGCTGTTGCATGCTGAACGGCTCAGGCTGCATTTTAAAGCCGATTGAAATTCAGATCAAAGACAGAAAAAATAATAATTAAAAATGCCTCATTGTGCACAGTTGAGTCAGCAGCTGGTTCACTCGCTAGCTGCTTAACACAAGATCAAGTCATCAGTAGAAGGAGTCAGCCGGCCTCGCCGTGCTTTTCAAAGTGCATATTTCATAAGTGTGCCCACTTGTGTGTGGAGAGGCTGTGAGGAAAGAGACCGACAGGCATCTGGTGTTTTTCTTTTTTAAAACAGAGGTGGAACGTCACTTCTGTGAGGAGCACAATGGCTGCATGACATGCATGAGCACGCTGTCGAGCACTGGGCTCGGCAGCAATGAACACATTGAGACTCTCTGACTGCCTTAACCAAGGAAAAAAATAAAAGCAGTCATTAAGGAACAAGTCCATCCATCACCTGGTTATCTGCTGCGCCGCCTCCATTCTGAACCAGTCGGCCGCTAATGATTTGGAACGACGAAGCGTAAATGGAGCGTGAATTAGAAATCGTGGTCTAATATTGACAACAGTGTGATGGTGTTAAGTACGTACTCTAGATCATAAAAGGTCACAGTCTCTGTCCACGTCGCAAAGAAATAGCTTGTTACCGCTTCCCCCAAACATCTGCTTCTGAGAACATTAAACCCCAACCTCATTTGCAGCTTATCTACACAACCTGGCCAAAAAAAAAAAAAAGGTCCCACATTCTAATATCTCGTTGGTCTTGTATTGATGATGGGAGAGTCTGACCACTGCACAAAGCCTTCTCCAGCACATCCCAAAGATTCTCAATGGGGTTAAGGTCTGGACTCTGTGGTGGCCAATCCATGTGTGAAAATGATGTCTCATGCTCCCTGAACCACTCTTTCACAATCTGAGCCCCATGAATCCTGACATTGTCCTCTTGGAATATGATCCATTGATGGAATAACCTGGTCATTCAGTATATTCAGGTAGTCAGCTGACCTCATTCTTTGGGCAACATAATGTTGCTGAACCTAGACCTGAGCAACTGCAGCAACCCCAGATCATAGCACTGCCCCCACAGGCTTGTACAGTAGACACTAGGCATGATGGGTGCATCACTTCATCTGCCTCTCTTCTTACCCTGATGCCCCCATCACTCTGGAACAGGGTAAATCTGGACTCATCAGACCACATGACCTTCTTCCATTGCTCCAGAGTCCAATCTTTATGCTCCCTAGCAAATTGAAGCCTTTTTTTCCAGTTAGTTTTACTGATTAGTGGTTTTCTTAAGGCTACACAGCTGTTCAGTCCCAATCCCTTGAGTTCCCTTCACATTGTACGTGTGGAAATGTTCTTACTGTCACTATTAAACATAGCCCTGAGTTCTACTCTTGTTTTTCTTCCATTTGATTTCACCAAATGTTTTTTTCCAACCACGTCTTCCTCAAAGACGATGGTTCTCCACTATCCTTCCAGTTTTTAATAACACGTTGGACAGTTCTTAACCCACTTTTAGTAGTGTCCTCAATCTCCTTAGATGTTTTCTCTGCTTGATGCATGCCAGTGATTTGACCCTTCTCAAACAGACTAACATCTTTTCCACGACCACAGGATGTGTCTTTAGACATGGTTGTTTAAGAAATGAGAAGCTACTCATTGCATCAGTTGGGGTTAAATAACTTGTTTCCAGCTGAAAGATAATCACCCATGCAGTAATTATCCAACAGGAGGCTCCTACCCATTTGGTTAGTTAAATCGATGTGGTGACTTTTTTTGTGTACTAAGCAAATGATTATTTTCCAGGATGTAAACACATATAAATGCTAAAAAGAAAAAAAAAAAAAACTGTCACATCAAAGGCACACAGATTATTTTTTTCCTGGGTGGAAATGAGTGTCTCATGCATAAATCCATCAGTGACTCAGGCCTTTGTTGAGTACGTTCCTGAGTCTGGAGCGAGCTGGAGCAGAAAAACAACACTGGGACTGCGTTTGTATACTCAGATACCTCCGTCTATTTCATGCATAAATGCTTCTATCCATCAAGACCCGTGGCACATGGGACATAGTGAGCTGCTTCTGGTGAGGTCATATTTCAATCAGAGCAACAAAAGACGTCACAGTGGACGACAAGTTAGAAGGAACAGGACTGTGAGGTGGTGCAGATTCTTATGTGCGTGTCTGTGATTCAGTTTACTTCAGTGATCCGAGGTGTATATTGTGCAAGAAAATAAAAAAATGTCCGTGTTTTTATCTTTTAACGACAGCTGTGTGGTCTGAATATGTTTAAAAACATTATTTCTGAAGACGGAAATCATTAGTTTTCTACATTCATTTAGTTTTGCCTGGAGTGGATTACAGGATATATGCATATTTTCAAACTAAATTAAAGTCAAATGTTTATTTAATGCTGCACAGTATGTACAGTTAGGGTTTTGCATTTTAAAGAAATTAAATTAAATGTTAGGGTTGAATTCTCTACAACAGAATTTTGTGCAGTTGGTTTTCATTTACGTGTGTATTTGGTTTTGCAAACATGAATATGCTAATCCCTCATTAATACATATAAATGCAAAAGTCTTAAGACATAATTCTTTAAAGACTATCTGCCACAACATTAAAACCACTGACAGGAGAAGTAAATAACACTGATTATCTTGTGACAATCCAACGTTCTGCTGGGAAACTTTTGGACCTGGCAGTCATTGGTGTAGATGTTACTTAGACATGTAGCACCCACCTAGACCACCTAAAGTTTGGTTTAAGTGTGACTGACGGGAGGGAACAGTCAGCACCACGGACAGCTCCCCAAGCTCAAAGCTAAACCAAGTTGTCTGCTTTGTGTTCTGCAGAAAGTGTGTGTGAGCGCCTTCAGTCCACCTTGTTCTAATTAAACCACCAGTAGCTTCAATGCCGATACTGGTCTCTTAGCCCAGTGTTCCCTGTCAGCAGAGTCTGGCGACAAAGAACCTGCCTAGCACAGGCACAAAAAGCAGCACCGCCCGTTTCACTTGTCTCCATCGTTCAGGGAGAGCTCGGTGCTGATGAGCCGAGCAGACGAACCAGCGCGCAGGCTTCCTGTCGCTCAGCGTGTTTTTTTGTGAAAGAAGCGCCCAGGTGCCAGCCAGGAAGGATTTCTTCCGCCGTCTCTTTCGCTAAACCTTTAATGAAATAAGCTATTTATGTATTTCTCTTGAGAAGCCTGGCTGAATCCACGCCGGATTACCACTGTGGATAGAGACGGAGCTCAGCATGTGGCGGAGTGTCTAAGTGCTGCTCGATTCAGGTGAATATTAAAGTGGCTGTGTTGTCCTGGATATCAGAACCACCCAAGCGTCGTGCATTTGAAGCACCACCACTGAAATATTACACTGAACCAAACGAATAGATATTATAAAACAATCAGGTCGTGATGTTCAAACTTTTAAACCACCTTTCACCTGCGCTGGAAAGAGGTCACGGATACAATTAACATTTATTTGCATAAAAAAAAGAAAAATGAAATTCCCTGGAGGTTTCTCTGAAGTCACAAATGTAAGAAAGGTCTCTGACCCCGTGCACCTCTTGACCCGGTCTAAAGTACCAACATAACTCAGCAAGAGCACGACCGAGACAGTGCAGAACTTTAGGAAGAGCCCCAACATCAAGTCAACAAATAAAGATGCAAATCACATTGATGCATGCTATGTAGACAACATTTGAATACGTCAGTGAAATGTTATTTGAAGGCTTAATAGCGATTATGTCAGTCCAGTTCTTTCAGTGCAATTGAGGAAGTTTCCCCAGTAAGAATCAAACAAAAGCAACGGATCAGAGAGCACAGAGAGCAGGAGGTGATTCTTGAAGGCTCGAGTTTTACTGTCATTTATTGAAGAGTGGATTATTCTCCTGCACTGCTGTCTTCTAAGCCGTCCCCCTGCACCACGACTTGATTTACGTAATGAATATGCCCAAACTGTCTGCCGTTAAAGCATCGAGCGAGGTGCAAGTGACGTACAAATTGCTCTCACAGCCCGTAAAGGCTGCACTCAGGCCGTGGAGCAAGGCCAGGGAAACTCTGGGAACTACACAGAGGCTTGATAGCACGGGAATTAATCACCGTACACACTGAGATAAATAAACAGCTGTAGAAATGAAATGAAAACAAGAACAGAGACAAGGGTTTCAAGATTGGCCCGTTGGTCCTTTCACAGGGAATATAAAATGTTGATGCTGGGTGTTAATGAGCTGGCCCAGGCTTAAACCCGATTAGCGTTTAGATGTGAAGCCTCAAACTAAATCTACAAAGCCGGCCTTCGGTTGAGCGACAGCCGCGCTCTGACTGGATCACAGATCAGAGGCTCGGATCTGAAGCACGGCCCGGTGGAACGCGAGCACAAGTTCACAGACACGGGCTGAAATCTGCATGATCAGAGGAGCATCTTGCCAATTCTGTTTTTTTTTTTTTTTCATTAACAACAGAATAAAGAACCAACTGCTCGCTGCAAACAAACACCGAGATGAATGCCTCCAGCTACCCCTGAGCGGCTGGCACACGGTGCGGCAGGAAAAGGCTGGAGGGCCCTGATGTTGTTGTCTTCATAAATCTCTGCAGGCAACAACAGCTTCTCCTGAGAGGAGAGACATTAACAGAACCCCAGCAGCTGACTGAGTCCACGCTGCCAGCAGCCGTGTGATGGCTCAGCCCGCTGCTGCAAGCTCTTTAACGGCACCGGACAAATACAGTAAATTGCCTCTTTAAATATTGCAGAAGTGTTGAATGTGCAGAACGTGGAGGCTGTGTTAAGCTGTACCGGGGAACGGGAGGCGAAGGGAGACATGGAGGAGTTTCTAATCACAGCTGAAAATCACACAAGTTGTCATGGTTGTCACATTTCTGGCCATACTCTCCTTTAAAAGTCTGACACTGTGTTTATTCATCAGATTTATAGAAGAGCCAAGATCGAAAAAGTGAGCAGCTCGTGTTCAGCTTATTTTTACAACGTACTTAGGTTCTGTGACGATCATTTTCTAGATATAAAATAAGACCTAATGTTTTCTGATTTGAAATGGCACACATGCACATGTACACCGATCAGGCATAACATTATGACCACCTCCCTAATATTGTGTACGTCTCCCTTGTTGCCTCAACAGTTGTGACTCATCAGAGAATGGACATGGGCCTTCTGAGGGTGTCCTGTGGTGTCCTGGTAACAGACTGTTGTTAGTGGGGGGGCCTTTGAGGGGAGGGGCCTCTGTGGATCATCCCACAGATACTTGATCAGTTTGGGATCTAGTGAATTTGGAGGCCAGGTCAACACCTTGTGCTGTTCTTCATGTTTTTTTTTAGTTGTTCCTAAAGTGTTTTTGTGTGTGTGTCTGTGTCAGGCTGCATCCTGCTGGGGATGGCTGCTGCCATCAAGGAGTGTCATTGCTATGGGGTGGGGGTGCCTGGTCTGGTCTAGGTGGGTGCTACATGTCTAAGTAACATCCACACCAATGAATGCCAGGTCCAGAAGTTTCCCAGCAGAACACTGAACTGTCACAAGATGATCAATGTTATCTACTTCTCCTGTCAGTGGTTTTAATGTTGTGGCTGATCGGTGTATATAGTGATTATATGGGAGGATGCGTTCCCACAGAAAGCCTCATCTGTTCAGGGTTTGTCGTCGTCGTAGATTTGACAGACATTACTTAAAGAAACAAGCTGGACTGAAAGCATTGAGTTTAGTTTTTAGTTTGACTGATTCACTGCACACTAAAAAGAAGCAGTTTGATTTTTCTGCTGCCTCTAATTAGCCAACTATTGACCTTTGAGCTGAAGGCCCACTCATCCAAAATGTAGTGCATGGATATACTAATACAGTAATGATAGTATTGACAGGATGCAGTCTGTCAGTCATGATGTTTTTAGACTGACCTCATGAGGACCTTCCAACACTATTTATTTATTTTTTTTATTTTTTTACACGAACCAATTGAAAAAGGAGCGAGGCATTCATACGCCGCTGATTGCTTCATGCATTAAAACTCGACCCTGACAGACTTATCTGGCGATTGCCTCGTGCTGCGCTGCCAATTTTCCAGGCGGCAGCTTAATGTTGCATCAATAGATTAATATTCTGGAGGTCTGGGGGGAGTCTGGTTCGCTCGCTACCTGTGAGGCTGCCACTGCTGACTCCGGCAGACTGTTATTGATCAGGTTTGTGTTGTACAGGCCCGGGTGATTACTCTCAGACACAGAGCCCAAAACAAAAGGTTCATAAACAACACAGCCTCAGAGAGAGAGAGAGAGAAGCAGGCCGTGAATGCTGCTGGTGAGATAAGCTACGCAAAGAATAATGCATTACTGTGCTTTGTTGGCTCGCATGAAGAGCAGGACGCTGGTATTGTAGCGGCGTATTGTCCTTCAAAGCATTACCGACTATAAAACTGACTGAGGCAACGTGGATCAGCACATTTTAAATCAAAAACTATCTCAGTTCTTAGTTCTGTCTGGGTGTCATTTCCAATACCAGATGATTTGTGGATCTGCAAAGGAAAACAAAGCCCTGCACAGGTTTGGGATTCTGCAGCATGCATGGGCGCGCTGCTCAAACTAGTGATTCTAATGCTCCTATAAAGTGACTATCGGTTCCGCCTAAAATTGACCTGGCTGGCTTTTCCTATTGTCCTCGGGGAGGGGGAATACAAATAATTTTCGTGCCAATGCTGTTGCTTAGCTTCTGGTAAGTGCTTCCTTTAGTTCTGCTTCGACGACCTCCTCAAGCTAATGTGAAGTGTAAGTAAACACAAAGCTGCAGCGGGACTGTATCATTTGTATGCAGCGGTGTATTTAAGGTCCGAGTATCTTTGGAGTCCTTTTTGCACCGTAGAGCTGAAACCGTGTTAGCTCTCGAAAATAAACAAACCGGAAAGTGGAAAAGAAAAATGCACTCAAGCTGCAGCTGAAAACACAAGGCACGGAGATTTATCCAGAATCTATACGTATGCATGTGCTTAAATTGTGATTTAAACATTGATTTGACCCTAAATAAGTTCTTTATCTTGTGCATTTTTTGTTGTTGTTGTTGTTTTTTTGCAGTAGGGAATGTCAAGGACAGTTTCCAGAGACGTCTTACCATCGAGCTCCTCGACAGAGATGCTGGCGAGCACGTCGCTGTCGCTGTCAGACAGCGAGCGGCTCAGGTAGTTCCCCTTGTAGAGCAGGCCTGCCGTCACATGGTGGAACGGCATCTTCTCCCTGAGAGGCGAAAGAAATAAACATTCAGGCCGCGATCGAAGGAAGAAAGGAAGAAAAGAAGAATGGAAGGAAGGAGCTGAGCAAGAGATTTCTCTCCTGGGGTTTGATTTTAGAATTAATTCCAAAACATAAGCACCAGTTAAAAGCTCAACACATTACACGTTTCCAAACACAGGGAGTCCCGTGTGTGACGTTTCACGGTAATTGCAACATCGCTGCACATGAAACGTGCCATCACGCATTTTGTTTTTGAACCGAGAGGTGCACAGATCTCATTTTCAACCAAACAAGATGAAATGCGGACCCATAACAATCAGCCGCGGGAAGCTGGCCTGAGCCGTACGTGGTTCTGGTAAGGCTAAAACAAATGAACATCCGAGGGGCACGGCGTAAACGAGATCCATAAATGAAGCAGAACTCATTCGCTAAATGGGAAGTCACAAACTGAGACAGACTCACACAACTAGAGGTAAATGTAAGGAACGTGGGTGTGTGTACTGTATGTGCAAATGAGTCTGAGGCAATTAATTATTCAGTAAATTGAAGCCCAAGGGCGCCGGGGGAGAGTAAGAGAACATCAGAGATCTGAATGACTGCTCCCTCCTTTCTAGCGCGGTTCCATCCAGAATGAGGAGCTTTAAACCAGATCAGATATCAACACTGAAGCTTCGCCAAGGACCAAGTCTGTCTCTTTTAGCAGACGACCTCTACGTCGCGTGTAAGCCTCACATTAACGAGAGATTTAACAGCACAAACGTGCAACTTTTAACAAAGAACTAAAGGTGAATCAAGACACTCAGCAGCATCAGTTATAAACAGATATTTTTAGATGTTATTACTTAGCACGCTCTCCTGAGTCGATGAGTGGAGTACTCCTGACTGTTCATCTTGTGCCGTTGATAGTTTCTGCTTATATATCTCTCATTAAACTGTTAGAGCAGATGAGCAGTCAGTGCATGCTGCTCTGTTTTATAAGTTGTGTTTTATTAAATATTGAGGAGCAGCAGGACACCTGTAAGACCGTTAAATATACAGAATACATAATAAGACTTAAAGGTAACTGCACAAGAATACATGCCATTTGGATTTCATTATGTGTCAACCAGTACGGAAAGAAATATATATTATTATATATCTGAACGCAATTAGTCCCACAACAACAGCACCCAAACATTGGTCCTGCAGATCTTCACTGGAACATAAGTAGTATTTTGTGGGTGGGGGGATGTTTGGGCTGCCTTCCTGGCTGCTAAAATTTAAAATGCATCAAAAGTGTTCCCATAAACTCTTGATTTAAAAACAAAGCTTAGTGCACACAGTGTAGCATTTCTGTCTACACACAACACGAGAGGACGACACACAGCCAGGGCAGAAAACATTTCCTCTTCTTCTGTAACCGCTTGTCCCGTGAAGGATCGCGGGGCAGGGCTGGAGCCTATCCCAGCTGTCATTGGGCTGAGAGGCGGGCTACACCCTGGACAGGTCTCCAGTCTATCACAGGGCTAACACAGAGAGACAGACAACCATTCACACTCACACCTACGGCCAATTTAGAATTACCAGTGAACCTAACCAGCATGTCTTTGGACGGTGGGAGGAAGCTGGAGAACCTGGAGAGAACCCACGCAGACACAGGGAGAACATGCAAACTACACACAGAAAGGAACCAGTCGGCCCATGGATTACCACGAAAGATCTCGACTCGAAGCCTTCTACCTTCAAGTTGATCACCTGCCGGTCAAACTGCCTTCGTGGCAAGCTGCCTGCTTTGTTCAATTGCTAGCCGACAGTAAATTAAGTTAGTATTGTGAGCACATGGAGAGAACGGTGTGAATCCCACGTTCATCCAGAGTGCTACGTGCAACAATACACGATCTTGCATGTCGTGTTGAAGGGCATGCGTCCTGGAAATTGCGGTGACGTATCCTCCAGAGCACTGTCTCAGGATCAGGAACTATTTAGACCTGCGTGTCCTCCTCTAACGGAGCATACAGTGCACACAGGACAGTCCATGCCAAAAACAAACTGTCACAATAAAAGATAAAAGTAATAGAGATCTGGCAGGAACAGATTAAGGCTTTATTAATGTGCTGTTTAACTGATACTGGCAAAAAATTTACTGTTTTGTTAAAATCGCAGTTTGAATGTACAGATTTAAATCTTTGAGTTAAAATTTTGCCTCTTTTGGATGGTTTCTTTTCTCACCACATCCAGCTCCTAACAGTCCACGTTGGTGAAAGCCACCAGCGATCCGTTAGCTCCCAATCCACCCCGACCTCTGCGTCTTTCTAGACTGTCACTTCAATAATCATGAATATCAAGACGGCTGCTACGACCGGCTCTTTCTAGCGCGTGATGCCCAGATTTTTCATTTCCTAATTCATCAATTATTCAAACATCTCTCAGCTGTCATTTTTGTTAATACAATCATCCCTCTCGTTGCATTTTTTTTTTTTTATTTCAATTTTATCACCACGAGCTGAGCCGTATACCGTCGTCTGTTTGACACAGCTGTGTAGTATCCTCAGTCTGTGCTGCTGCTGCTGCTGCTGCTGCTTGTAGAAATATTGATCGGAGTGATTCACCGTGCAGAGGCAGCCTTTACATACACTTTATTAGAGGAAACTCTCGAGGAGCAGAAGGCCAGTATAAATAATAACATAAATAAATGAAAGACTTATGAATGACTGAATGAATAACAGAAGCTCAAAGTTTTGGTTTTATAATGGCAAAAAAAAAAAAGAAAGAAAAGATTAACAGCTTTGTGTGTTCTATGTATTCTCTGTGTGTACTCGCCCTGTGACCGTGGAGGGAAATTATAGCTTTCATTGTGAGTTCTGTCACGTTTCTGACGCATTTGACTCTGCATTAAATAATCTGTTTACAAGGCTAAGAGCTCACACTATCCAGCGCCGAGCAGAGGGCAGACATTTTAGTAACAGGAGCCAGGATGAGGACGTTGAGGACTGGACCTGGTTAAGCCTGTGTGTGTGTGTGTATTTATTTATTTGCAGTTAGTTTCAGATTTAATGTGAAAAACAGGCAATGGTTATCTGGTTAGTCAGTTACCCAACATGATTGTTCCGATATATACACACACAGATCAGGCGTAACATTATGACCACCTTCCTAATATTGTGTAGGTCTCCATTGTGCCTCCAAAACAGACATGGGCCTTCTGAGGGTGTCCTGTGGCGTCTGCCAACAGAATCTTGTTAGTGGGGGGGCCTTTGAGGGGAGGGGCCTCTGTGGATCATCCCACAGATACTTGATCAGTTTGGGATCTAGTGAATTTGGAGGCCAGGTCAACACCTTGTGCTGTTCTTCATGTTTTTTTTTTTTTTTTTAGTTGTTCCTAAAGTGTTTTTGTGTGTGTGTCTGTGTCAGGCTGCATCCTGCTGGGGATGGCTGCTGCCATCAAGGAGTGTCATTGCTATGGGGTGGGGGTGCCTGGTCTGGTCTAGGTGGGTGCTACATGTCTGAGTAACATCCACATGAATGAATGCCAGGTCCAAAAGTTTCCCAGCAGTGTTGAGATCCTGAATAAGTAATATTAACCTCTATTTTGACTATTTTCAGACTATTTATAGACTAAATGAAGATCAAAATCAGCAGATTATAAAGGTTAGTGTTTGGCCTTAGCTGCTTCAGAACATGACACCTCCCTCTCGCTGTCACTTGCTGCAACAAATCCCCTGACTGCAGCAACCTTCTCCTCGTCGGGTCCCATAAGTGCATGCTCAAAGAGCCCGGGCCTCTTCTGTCAAACCCGTGCAACCATTTGTTGCGTTGAAGCTTTGCAAAGAAGAGTTGACTTCTTAGAGTCCAAGACACAAAAAAAATCTTTAACATTTTCAGACCATAAATTTTCAAAAACTGTAAATGGTTCATGGTTTTTATTTGTCATATGCTTAATATGCAGGCACAGCAGGAGTGGAATAAAACTGCTGCATTTCCTGACTGCGCAAACAGCACATAAGTCAAAGTTAAATAAAATAAGATAAGAAAAATAAGAAAATAAAACATTGGTGTAGTTTAAACAAAGGACTGAATAATAAGAAAAAAAAAAACTATAACTAAAACTATCTGACTATAAGGTAGCAGCAAAAAATCGTATGGCAAATAAACAGCAGATGTGTTTTTTGCATTTCTTAATGCAGAAGATGAAGCGAGAGATAATGTGCTGAAAGCGTAGAACATCAGCTCTTCAGCCGTTCAGACTGACAGCGCAGCACAGAGCTGTTCACGGCCCTCAGCATCATTACACTTGATTAAATTGATCAAGGTCTCAGCCGAAGAAGATAATTTGCCCTTCAGGAACGGGGCGACAGCGTACAGTAATCACTCCTAATCAGAACGTGATCACCAAAGCTTCAGCAGAGACCTCTCCTAGTTTTTAGTTTATTTTTTCATCTAATTGCCATTCCCTGCATACTGCGATTTATCAGTTCAATAGAAGAAGAAGAGGAGGAGGCGTGGACTGAGGAATATAATACTTAGATTGAGTCTCTGATAAAAATGAGCCATAGAAACGACTTGGAGATAAAATCACTGGATGGCACCAAAGTATTTTACTGAACGGATTGTTCTGACAAACTCTGCAGCTCTAAGTCTTTGAAGATACAGAAACTAACTCCTTGTCCAAAAAAATAAAAAAAAAAAAATCTTAAGAATTAATGACTGACTGGTATTGATTTAAATCACTCATTCTTTATTCTATAAAATATCACAGTACGGTGTCGTCACAGTCCAAACAGAAATCCTCAGTGTGCTCGTTCTGTCCAACCCAAACTCTGCAACCTCGCTCACAATGACGTGAAACTGAGAGAAGCCTCAGAACTGTGGGAGGTAGTAGGTAACATAGAGCAGTTAACTAAATGATTAGTTCAACTTTCCTCGTTTCCTTGAAATGGACTAGAAGTTATCTAGTGTCAAAGCATGTTTTAGTTGAGAACGTAGACGAACAGCTCCTCAAAAGTGAAGCCAAAGCAAGTAGAGCTCCCCCTGGTGGCTGGCTGCAGTATAGGTCATAAGCTCCACCCCCTCCATATTAGTGGGCGGGACTTGGGCCAAAATAAATCACAAAATACATGTCAAATAATTTTTGTTCAAGGATGGTTTCTGTCATTTTAGGTAGTTAATATAACGTTGACGCATGTTCAAGTGTCAAATCTTTGGATAAATTTTGTTTTATTGGCTTGGACAACTGCAAGCAGCTAACTAACTTGTCCTTGTACCAGTTATACCCAAAAATGGTAGACAGCTGTTGTAGCCCAGGATGCCAGAATAGTCGGGGACAAGCAAAGAGGGAAATCGTTTTATAGGTTCCCAAAGATCCTGCAAGATGGCGGATGTGGATTACCGCGATAAAACAAGAAACAGGCAGGAGAAAACGAAGTGGTGGGATCCCTCAAGAAACATATTTGGCTTGTGCAGCGATCACTTTATATCAGGAACAGAATCCAGCGTTTTCCAGGTGTAATGTCTTGTTTATTTAGCATGTTTTTAATGCCATGTCCAACAGATTTCTTTTCATAAAGGCAAGTCAGGCTAATGTTTATAATGTGGATTACAAAGGGATGTTGCTCGGACTGTACTGTGTAGACTCTGGTTCTAAAGTGGAAAGATGGCGCCGCCGCCGATGCAAGTGGGGACACGTCGTCCATATTTATATACAGTCTATGCTTGAGAAGAACATGTAGTCGGACCTGAGCTTTACACTAAAAGCAGGCAAAGCTCGGCCTAGTTTTATGGGATAGTAACTCATATTTTACATTAGTTTGAGGCCATTAGCTGATGTTGTTATCCAAAGTGACTTTCAGTCAGTGTGTGGCTCAAGGACGGCGTCTGAACTGACAGGACACTGCTGATGATGTCTGCACTAGCCGTGATTGGACCAGTGGCATTTAATCAGAGAGACAAGCTGTCGGTTCTTCTGCTCCAAACTTCAGTCCCAAAACTGTTTCCACACTCTGACCAAGTGGTCTATTGATTTTTTATTTTTTTTTAAGGGGTGCGTTGAGACGGCGTTTGACAGCGGAGAAAAATGTGGCCACAGATAAAGGTCTGAAGTTTGATTCAGCAATATCCGGAGCCCACCAAGAAATCTTTCCTCAGTTTAATGTAAAAGCGATCAGAGCAGTTCCTTCACAGACGACAATATGAGTACATCAAAGCAGCCTGACGGGAGACAAACTATTACTGCATCATTGTGGTACTTTGTTAAGATTAGGCCAGAGGTGAAATGAACCCGATCACAGGAGAGAAATAAATAGTTCATGCCTCAAGGAAAAAGCCTCAAGGAGAAGGCAAAGATGGCGTGACCACTCAAAACACTTTGACCCTGAAGGACAAAGCAGGACGCTACAGTTATCCATCATTAAAAAGCTGCATGTACTCACAACAGATTACTACCACACATTAACATATAACACAGAGCAGGACACTGAGCAACGGAAAGGCAATAAAACGTGAAAAACGCACATTTAAACCTCTGCAAACATTCAAAATGTTTGTCTGCGTGAAAGCTCAAGACCGATCCAGCATTCGTCGCCAATTAATCATCTTTTGCCAATTAAATAATTCATAAATGCTCCTTATCTTACACCTTCCTTTAAGGTGTCACTCATGACACACATTGTAAACTGTTATTAAGCATTCTTCTTTATAATTCTCAAGTGAGTTTGAAGCAAACTTTGGAAATAAATGGAGAAAATGGGAGACAAATCACTGACAAAGAAATGTAAAGAGGGCTTCATGATGTTTCTTTCAACTGGGGGAGTTGAATTAATCACTCATGTCAGCCAGTACTGGCCACGTCTTGTCCTATCTGGAAATGAAGACAAAGAAAAGCAATGGTGTTTACCACAAAATGGATCTGATTGGTTGGAGGACTATCTAATGCACTGATGCCTCATAGCAAGAAGGTTCTGGGTTCTAATCCATCATGACCGACTGGGGCCTTTCTGTGTGGAGTTTGCATGTTCTCCCTGTGTCTGCGTGGGTTCTCTCCAGATACTCCAGCTTCCTCCCACCGTCCAAAGACATGCTGGTTAGGTTCATTGGTGATTCTAAATTGGCCGTAGGTGTGAGTGTCTCTCAGTGTTAGCCCTGCGATAGACTGGAGACCTGTCCAGGTTGTACCCCGCCTCTCAGCCCAATGACGGCCCCTGACCTCATGACCCTCCGGAGGACAAGCGATTACAGAAAACTAATGAATGAATGAATGAATAAAACGGTGGGAGTTAAATGTTTGCTATGTCAGAACTTATTTGTTCCCATCTGTCGACCATTTTTGCAAAAACCACCTCAAATGAACATGAAAACATTCGACTCATGGTTCAAAGCAACGTAAAGCATGATGAAGGCAGCATGATGACATGAACATTGACATTGGTTCCAATCACTCTGGGTCACTAGTGTTTATTGATGATGTGACAGAAAACAGAAGACTTAATTATCGGGTATACGGGCGTTAGAAACCGTCTGCTTCAGATTAAAACGAAGCAAAGCTGATTGGGTCGGTGCTTCACAGGACGGACGGACTAGCACCCAAAACAGAAGGGGAAGCAAGCCAGGGGTTTCTGAAGGTAAAGATGTGGAATAATTCTAAAAGGCTGAGTCAGAGACCCCATCTCAACCGGACCGGGCTGCGTTTCACACTTGCACGCTGAAGACAAAACTAAAGCAAGAAAAACACACGAGCAGCTGCAGAAAATGAATCCAATTCTTTGATGAAGTCCACGGGTTCCAAACTTCATTCAGCGACTGCATTAAAAATGAACCTTTTATTTATGTTCATTTCTGAAAATGAGTCCATTTCCAAACGTTTTTTTTTTTTGTTCAGCCTCTTGAATCAAAGCCATAAACATACGAACCGAGCATCCATACATAGAACTATTTCAGCCAGTCCTTTTGGTGCCAAACTTCCCTCTCTCCTGGCTGACTAATCTCACCCATGGCCACGCCAGAATGCCAAACCAGTCCTCAGCTCTGAGACTCGACTCTTGAGCGGAGTGCAACCTGGTGAAAAGAGCACAGCCTTACTCACAGCTTTCTGCATGACAAGAAGGCCAGATGGCAGTTTCTTACATCAGACCCTGCAGCAACAACAGCCACTAGCAATGGTCTGATAACTGAACGAGGAGACACACACGCAAGAAGAACACTGTGTACCGGCAGCAGACCCTCCGGCAACAAAAATCAACGGATTGTGATGGAGTGACATGTTTATGAGTGTGTGGAAAAATCAGAACCAGCTCAAGTTTAAAGACGCTGAGTTATCAGCAGTATGTGGTGGAATGGAGTCCCTTCCAAAACGGGGGAAACTCTATCGCTCAACTGTGATAACAAAGGAAAGGTAAGCCTAGCTTTAAGCGTAGATCCACACCAACTGGATAACAGCCTTATCAGAGATGTGACGGCAAAACTAAAACACTGCAAGTGACATCACAGACTGACGTGTGACCACATCAGCAGAATACTTGAAAAGTTTCCACTCACAGAAAAGAAAAATAACAATAGAGCAGAAAGTTGCACGCGTGGTTTCATCTAAACCGCCGAGGCCAGGACACGACGGCGGTGGATGTCTGCACGAATAACCTTTAGATCAAGGCAGAAGTTTGGTATTACGATCACACGTCTCATCTCTCGTCACGTGGCTCGGCGCCGGCTCTCATTATTAATCGCAGGGCTTCGTGTAAACACAGCGAGACTTCGACTAGACTGTATAATGCTACATCAAACACACAAAATGAGACACGCGAGAAATCATCAGCGCACAGCCAGAGCAGTTCCATTAGGCAAACCATTATTAAGATGGATTAACCGCCTGCTGCTTCCGATCGTCCAACGCGTTCGGCTCCTAATGTGCGTTAACCTAACAAACTAATGTAAATAACGATATGCAATGAATGAGTATGAATTAACAAAGCATGCCTGGACTTTCTGTGAGAACACAGAGAACTGTGTGCAAAGGCAATTCATTACAGCTCCCCTGCAAAGACCGTCTCCAAACTGAGCAAAGAGACGGGAGTGTCCCACAGAAGTGCCACCTCTGTGCACACATCACCCACAGCCGCCTGCAGCAACAGACAGACTCTTTCTCTGCCTCTCTGACTCTCTCTGTGCTGATTCTTACCCACACTGGTGGCTGTCACTGTACTGTGGAGAATACTGCAGCACAACAGGCTCCCTTGCTGGACTCTCCATCACGTCCACTGTCCCATCCCTCAGGTATGGGTTGCCTGGCAAGTCTCCGTTTACCTCCGAGTGTGTCTCCGGCGGTGGCGGTGGCGGCGGCGGCGGCATGCCGGAGGGCTCCACCGTCTGTGGATCGGGCTCTGTGACCTCCTCCTCCATCAGACTCTTAGATGCAGCGGCGCCTCCAGCAGCAGCACCAGCAGCAGCACCAGCAGCACCGCCTGTCCCGCCTGTCCACGAACCACTGAGCCCGGCTGCCTCCACAGTTTGGGCTCGTCCCAGAGCGGCAGCATCAGTTCCCAGAAATCCGTTGTTAATATTTGAGCAGAGAGAGCAGCAGGTACGGCGGCTACTCTCACACTCCACTGCTTGGCTCCTTACTCACTCCCTCCCTCCCTCCCTCCCTCCCTCCCTCCCTTCCTGTGGCTCCCTCTCTCCCCCCTTTGCTCTCTCACTAACTCTCCAGTGCAAACATTCCTCCACATGGGGAAACTGAGTGCAGGGCTCATTAGTGAGTCCCGATGACAGACTCAGCTCTGCCCGCCTGAGACTGGGCTCGCACAATACACTGGGAGAGGACAAATAGATAGAAGTAAAGGGAAAGATGCAGAGACTGAGATAGAGGAAGAAAAAGGGACAGGGACACAATAGGAGACGGACTAGAACGAGAGACCGACAGGGGCTGATAAGAAGGAAGCGAGGCTGACGAGTCAGGTGAAGGAGGATCTGAGTGTGTGTGTGTGTGAGTGTGTGTTTGTACGCACAGTGTTTCTGTGGATTGTGCTTGCAGTGCGCTCTGCAGGTCAACACGGGGACGCTGTGAAGACACAAAGAGGGGACTCAGCTTGGAGAGAGCTTTGGTGCGCCACCGTGTGGAGCAGGAGAGCGCACTGGAGGCTATAAGCAACGGGAGAGGGGGGGTGGTGATGGTGACTGTGGGTGGATGGATGGAGGTGGGGGAGGTGGGGAGGGGGGGTCCCAGCAGGGGGTTCAAAGCTCCAATAGCGTACATCATATGGACCTCCAATACACACGCACACACTTCCTGTGAGAGCTGCCAGTCTGTCATCAGTGTGACAGAAATGACATTTGCGCATCTATCCATCCATCCATCCATCTCTCCATCTATCCATGGTGTTCTAATTAAAAGCCGTTCTGCTCAGATCTTCTGTTTTAAGAGTGAATGATGTGGGTTTTCAAATAAACAGCAGCCAAGACACAAGTAGATCTGTCGAGTCCAGCTCAAAATGGGGATTATCTCAGGAAAACAAATCTTAAGCAGGTTAACACTAAACATTAACAGTAATAATTATAATTAAATCAAACTTGAGGGAATAAAATGACTCGCTCTAGGCTACAAACAAACATTCATTTAACTCAGATCATCATCTGCTGACAACGATCAGAGCCTGGACAACAGGTGAGGAGACCACACAGCAAACATGAGCAACAAGCCTCTAGCCGTCTATATTCTTTCATCCCCCGATTCCCACAACTCACCTTCGAGGGTGTTAAATGTCTAAAATCAGTCAAATCCGTTAATCGATGCTCGCGGCGGGATCCAGTTTCGAGACTTGAGGCGGACTCCTCGATCAGCCTCGTCGATCGAGCCCCGACTCTGACGATTCCTGTCGATCTCTGCGCTACCGAGTTACTCCTTTATTCTGACAGCGCAGCCTGCTCATCTCTTCCCACGGTAGGACCGACGGAGGGGCGCTCTGTGGGCTCTTCTCACATGTGAAGTCCAGATATGAAGCAGCAGAGCTCCGCGCATTCATTCATTCATTCATTCATTCATTCGAGTTGGACTTTTCACCAAAACTCTCGTCAGTGTTTCAGATCCTGTCTGGCGTCGCATCCGGTTATGTTCAAGCAAAGTGGAGTCTAATCAGAAAAACAAAAAAGAATTAAAAGTAAAATAATTATAACAGACCGTTGAGTCAAAGTAAAGATCCATGGACTGAGGACCCACGCGCTCAGGTGCCGAGCGTCGGTAGATTGATGAGAGCAGCCCGGAGGAGACGGAGACGCTCCGACCACAATCAATACGCAATCGAGCAGGAAAGCAGCGGATTGGCTGTTTGGACTCGTTTGCTGTAATCGTTTAATTGTGTCATTAAACTACATTTAAAGACATTCAGCTGGACACTGGACACGTCTCTGTGAGGACAGCTGCAGCAGGCTGATACACGCACCTGCAGAGGTTCATCTTTACCAAACAGACAAAACAAGATCATATGTTCCGCTGATTTCAAAGTAATGAATCCTCTATCAACTACAATATACACCACTGCACACTCATCAGCCACAACATTATGACCACTGACAGGCGAGGTAAATGACATTTCAACCATCTTGGGACAATTCAATGTTCTGCTGCAGCATGCAACTTCTGGACCTGGCATTCATTGGTGTGGATGTTACTTAGACATGTAGCACCCACCCAGACCAGACCAGACCAGGCACCCCCCACCCACTCCACAGCAATGACACCGCCATCCCCAGCAGGATGCAGCCTGACACAGACACACACACAAAAACACTTTAGGGACAACTCAACAACAACATGAAGAACAGCACAAGGTGTTGACCTGGCCTCCAAATTCACTAGATCCCAAACTGATCAAGTATCTGTGGGATGATCCACAGAGGCCCCTCCCCTCAAAGACCCCCCCACTAACAACATCCTGTTGCCAGAAACCACAGGACACCCTCAGAAGTCCCATGTCCATTCTTTGGACAAGGGAAACCTACACAATAGTAGGAAGGTGGTCATAATGTTAAGCTTGATCTGTGTATTTGCTATTCATTCTCAGAGAGTTTTTGATTTTATTCCCAAAGATCAGTTCCTTCAGTTTTTATATTTTTCTGCAGCTCTACTTTTTTTAAATTTGTAATTTAAAATATTTATTACCGTACAGCTGGGATCAGCTCCAGCGCCCCGCGACCCTCCAGAGGACCAGCGGTTACAGAAGATGAATGAATGAATGAATTTATTACCGTTTTGATTTTACGCCTCCCTTGGATGGGCATTCCTTACAGGTTTGCATAATTTCTTTACGCAGCTTATCAATTCAGATTCATTTTATTAATCCTACAGTCAGGCTCCAGCTGGAAATGAAATAGCAGTAGACTATAGTACCGTAGACTCTTCTTATTGACTCCAATCAGATTCTGGTTCTTAGACAGAGAAACAAAGGAAACACATTTACAGAAAAAGTCAATATTACAAATATGATAAAATAATTAGTCTTATTTTATTCACCCCTAACACGTGAGCTAAAATCGACCCAAATAATTACGCTGGACATCAGCTCAAACCCGGCTTATTCACACGACCCTCGCCCCGGTCCAGACTACTGAGCAGTGACTGACGTCCAAACAGAGCCACAAACAAGACGGATGACTCAGAGCGGCTAAGTCGGTGATGGATGACTGAATGAAGCTGAAACACTGGCTCTGACAGTCTGCTGGTGTTTCTCTTGGGGATAAGGGCACCTCTTTTGGGGACACCGGCTAGCTGGAAGTGATGAATGTGTTCAGAACAGAGCTGACTGAAGGAAGTGACGCCGGCTTAAAAATGAAACGTTATCTTGTTCTTTTAAAGGACAGTAGTGAGGAACGGAGGGTCCTCACGGCTGAAGGCCACAGTGACCGCTTAGTGCATGAATGAAACGATAAATAAAACATGCATACAGGTTTTCAGGGCATGCATAAGTACGTTGAGTTAATGTAGTTTTGGCTCCTGTGGATGTGGATGGGGAATAACAGTCAGCAGTCACTCTGAAGCTCTTTATCCCTGGATTTATTCAACTTTGAGGAAAGTTTCTGCGATCGTGACTCTTTTTTTGCACGTCAAAATCAAAACGGTGAGATTCTTCTTCACAGAAACCAGTGCACCAAGATGTTTTAGTTGCTACAGAAGCATTTCCAGGTAGAACTACGTCTCAGTGTCTGTAGAAAATGTATTACAAACAAGAACCACCTATGGAAGTGATTTCCTGTTAAACGCCTGCTACGAGCCCGCCGTTGATCCCTCCTGAAGGCTACGAGGCTGATATGGCGGAGCACTTTCCGCACACCCACTCTCTTCCTTTATTCCTATTCCTGTCAGTCTAATCAAATGAATGTCTAACAGGGTATTGTACATTTAATAGTGGTACTCTAGAGTCGGGGTAATGCGCCTGCTACGAATGCCAGAAGGACAAAAAAGGCCCTGCCAAAAATGCCACCCACGTTCTTTTCTTTCTTTTTTTTTTTTTTACTGTCATGGTTACTACAATTATTTTTCACATTTTAAGGCATTCAGCGGGTTCTCACCCAGTGTGACTTTAGTGTGAGTCAGCAGGCAGACAATTTAGTTATTGTGCAGTCTTAGACATGTTGGACAAAACTCCTTTTACTGGGACGCCTTCATTTTCCTGTGATACGCCAGGAGTTTCTTTTAAAGACGTACATTTTTTAAAAGGTTCTGCCCAAACTAGCAACTAGTTGGAATCGCAAACGTCTCCGCACAAAGGAAGCGGAGCTGCAGCTAAAAGGTTCCTGCACTGTCTCTGGGTCTGTAATTTAAAATGCAAAGGATTAGATAAGACAGTTATGTTCTCCAAACATGGCCTCCGTTGTTTTGATGTTGTCTCACTCCTGTGCTCGCTGTTCTGCAAACCAACGGCCGGAAACGTTTCATCTCGCTGTTTATATAACAGCTACATTTTTACAGCGTGCCCTGCAATCACTCTGATTGTAGGCTCCAATCACTCCAGGCCTATTATTTACCTGCAGATTGAACGTCATCTATTACGAGCGCACAACTGTGACTTTGACTCTGTGGTCACACTTTAAACATCAGAGAGCTACTGTTCAGATTCAGGAAATATTTCACTGATTTTCATTCACTCATTCATTTACTGTAACCGCTTGTCCTGTGAAGGGTCTCTGGGGGGGCTGGAGCCTATCCCAGCTGTAATAGGGCGAGAGGCGGGGTACACCCTGGACAGGTCTATTGCAGGCTTTTCTGGGGTAGTATTCTCCCTCTAGTTTGACATCTTGCATGTGTCCAACTGACTTTCAGGCCAGACTGGTAGTCATGCAAACGAGAGGATGCAGGAAATTGTATAAATCGATATTTGATCTTTCAAATGAATCGATTTGAACCTGAAAATCTATTTTCCTAAATCTGGATTTAAAGTGCAGTGACGCCTAAAAAGCATTCATTCATTTTCTGTAACCGCTGGTCCTCTGGAGGGTCGCTGGTGGGGCTGGAGCCTATCCCAGCTGTCATCCGGCGAGAGGCGGGGTACAACTTGGACACGTCTCCAGTCTATCACAGGGCTAACACAGAGAGACAGACAACCTTTCACTCTCACACCCTACGGCCAATTTAGAATCACCAATGAACCTAATGAGCATGTCTTTGAACATGCAAACCCCACACAGAAAGGAACCAGTCGGCCATGATGGATTAGAACCCAGAATCGTCTTGCTGTGAAACACCAGTCACTTCATTTTTTTGTTTTTAATTCCAACTTAATTTTGAGTGATGCACAGAGAGCGTGTTGTACATGTTGATAAATGTTGGTGCATTCCCACGCGGACTCAAGAACCTTCAGGAACAGTTTTTGACAAATTTAACTTCGTCTCACACATCACATTATGTTTTTTTTTTAAAGTTAATAGCAGCAGAGGCCATTTCTTAGAGAAGGGGGAAAGGAAGCGGTTCCATTCTTCTCTACTCTCCATCATTCCTCATCGTGGCTTCATATTCTCTACTGACACATTAAAGGACATAGAAAGCACAACACAAACGACAAGGGAATCCATGCTAATATTGAAATGATTAATGGCTGCCAAAGTAAACTGCAAACTTGTCCAGTTCCTACTGTGATTTTATAGCCTTGTAAGATTTATATTATATATAATATTTATATATAACAAGCAAGCTTCTAACAGAAAGCTTGCTTGTTGATGAAATGAAAGTCCTCGCTGGAACGGCTGAAGGATTAGAACCCAGAACCTTCTTGCTGTGATGCATCAGTGCTAGCCACCACACCTCTCTGCCACCCTTTCACTGATGTCTAGGAGCCTTAACTGTATTTATCACGTAGTCTGTGGCTATAATGAGCTGTATGTAACCGTGGCTTTAGTGAGCCTGTGCTGCAGAGACCCTGCACCAACAAATAAACAGTAAAGCTGTTAAATCATTACTTAGGCAATTCAGAGAAAGAACTTTGAAATAAACTGCAGCCGTAGCAGTTTCATCAGGTTTGGGTTTATTATGTGGCTCGTGCGGGAAACACTGCAAGCTATTCTGATCCTCTCCCTCCGCACACATACTGTACAAACACACACACACACACACACACACACATGCAGTCAGTTAGCATGTATCACATAACCAATCTGTGCTCCTCCAGCAGCTCGGCCTCGGAAAGCTCATCGCCATGAGGTCCGTGTGTGTGTGCGCACAGTCGAGCGTCTGTGTGCGTTTGTGTGTGTTCCTGATGGAATGAGTCACACCGTCCCTGCTCCTGCTGCGCCTTCATCTAACTTTTTTCAAAAAAAGGGAATCTAATGCGTCAATACGTCTGCTCTGGATTTGCCGCGATGAAATGAAAGTCCTCGCTGGAACGGCTGGGAACAAAGAGAAGGGATTTTCTTTTTAAAGCTGAACCAACACCGCAGTGATACTCTGAACACTGAATTATTACAGTCAAAGCTGTGATCCTGGATTCCACAAACACGGGGATATTACTCTCTGAAATAAAACAAAATGAAGAGAAACTCGTTGAAATGCCACAGTCTGGTTACTTGGACTTTCAGATTGAATTAAAGCGAAGCCAAACTCCAACTTCAGATCAGTTTTGGGTCCTAAAACCAGTGGAAGCTCTGTGCATCGCTGCAACAGCAGTGTCATAGATGCAGAGGCCTTTCCCAGCATGCATCGGCTAAAGGCAGGGAACACCCAGGACAAGTGGTCGGTCCATCTCACTCAGACAGTCCAACACATTCACACTGAGATTCACACTTCTGGGCCGTTTAGAGCGTTTAGTGTCAGTTTCCTCCCACAAAGACAGGAAGTGTTAACTGGCAACTCCAAAATGTCTGCGTTATGATTCTCGCTGTGAGGAAGTAGAACAAATACGCATGAATAATAAATACGGAAAAAAAAAAAAAGGCCAGGAACAAATATTTAGGGAAGCAGGTGAATATAGTGTGAAAAAACCTCTGGGTCTGAGTTGAGTTCAGCTCATCCAGCTGAATGAAGGGATGAAGGGATGAAGAGCAGGTGGCTTCAGAAAACTTCCAGCCTGATTCAGGTCCACGATAAGTTGCCCTAATTTCATGGAGCACGGTGACGGGAGGCAGCATGTGGCAGCTGGCCTGCGCTAACAGGGAATTTTATACTTTATATTATATAATGTTTTATATAATACTGATATTTCAGGCCGTTGTACACCGATCAGCCACAACATTAAAACCACTTACAGGAGGAGTAAATAACATTTAAACCATCTTGTGACAATTCAGTGTTCTGTTGGGAAACTTCTGGACCTGGTATTCATTGGTGTGGATGTTACTTAGACATGTAGCACCCACCTAGACCAGACCAGGCACTCCCACCCCATAGCAATGACACTCCTTGATGGTAGCAGCCATCCCCAGCAGGATGCAGCCTGAAAATGGTTTAGGAACAACAAAAAAAAAAACATGAAGCACAAGGTGTTGACCTGGCCTCCAAATTCACTAGATCCCAAACTGATCAAGTATCTGTGGGATGATCCACAGAGACCCCTCCCCTCAAAGACCCCCCCACTAACAACATTGTGTAGCCAGACACCACAGGACACCCTAAGAAGGCCCATGTCCATTCTCTGATGAGTCACAACTGTTTTGGAGGCACAAGGGAGACCTACACAATATTAGGAAGGTGGTCATAATGTTATGCCTGACTATGTAAAAGACATATAATCTGGCATATAATTTCAGCTGCTTCACACCAGGTTATTAAGCACATTAAACATTTTAATGATATCATGCATCCCGGTACTGTTGTCTACACTGACAGGTAGTTAGACTTTTTTATTTTATTAATCTGTGCTTCATCTTAAAATACATTTTAAAAAATAAACAACGTGAAGCCGTCTGCTTCCAGAACAATTATCATCAGTCTAATTAAAGCGGTCCTGGTCTGAGCGTCCCCCCGTCACATGTCATACGTGATGTCTCCGTTACCGACTGCCACCGCTTTATTTAGAGACAACACAGCAGAACAAATCAGAGTCATGTGGAGGACAATCGGGCTGACAGGTCGGCTGGTGGGACACTGCACCGGGAGAGAAAACCAGTCACCAGCGTTCAGACTCCCTGCTCCCTGAAGACGGCTACATATTCTATCCTCCTGTTATTGATAACGGGATTCAGATTGAAATCATTTCTATCGGACTCGGACTGGGCCGAGCTTCAAACCACCTTGTGTAGTAAAGAAAGTAAAGCTTTGAAGCCAAAAGATAAGATGTACTGTACGCTGCTGCAGCTGTAGAAAAGAAAAGACGTCCTGAGGCAGTCAGGCTTTAGTTCCCCCGCTTCTGCTGCTGGATCTGTAGTGTGTGTGCCACTAAGAGATATTTCTTAGCTTACCAAGTTCAGGATATTTATTTTCACCTGTTATTTATCCTCAGAAATTAAAAGTTTGAGTTGATTTTACTCATGCACCTAAACTCCAAGAACCTGTTGCATTATATTAGTTGCTTCTAAAGTCAAATGCATTTCAGTACATGTTCCTCGTTGTCATCCAGTTAGATTAAGAGCATCAGACTTGAGTTTAGACTGAGAAACAGATGACTTACACTAACACACAAACAAGGCACCTGGAAAAAAAATATGTTGCTTACTCCTGCAATCAACCGAGTCATTTTTCATAAGAGCTTTCAGCATAAGTTGAAGTGCACCGCGTCCAAAAGAGGTGTTCCTTTAGACGGACTGTCGCCTTTCAACGTGTTGCAAGATTATGTTCTTTTTAAAGAAGTCAGTGAATCCTTCCACACACACACACACACTCCTGACATTTCCTCTACTCTGATCACACCTGCTGATCTGAGCCCATGACAGCCCCCCCCCCCCCTCCCCACCAGTGCCTCGGCTTTCTATATTTGGTCAGCCGTACTCCTGCCAAGCGGATATTTCTCACAGATGCAGCGCATATAGCATGCACGGTTTCTCCGAACAACGGACCAAATGCGAGGCATCTGCGTTCTCTGACTGGTCATGTGTTCACTGTGTCCATGTGCAAAGGAGAGCGGAGCTTCACGGTGCTGGAGGCTCACAGGCATCTAGGAAACACTCACAGAAAAGCTCAGGCTTAAAGGAATCAGTGTACGTTTTTAAATCAAATTACTGCCTGTGAATTAATGCAGGTTCTGAATTCACTGTGACAGCATCGGGGGGCCACATATTTAAAAGATGACAGCCGCCGCAGGTTCAAAGAAAAGGATGCAGGTATCAGGGTAGAGGTAGAAAGAAGATTAAAGACTTGTCCGACTCATTATGCTACGAATCTCCTCCTACAACACTGAATTAAAATCCTTATGCTGAGTGACGACTGTTAAAAGATCAGAAAGACACATAATGAGCACATTGAATATTCATCAATGGCTGAAATGTGCAAACTTTGTAGTTAGAGTACATATGTAGAGGCATCTCAGTATAGGCGCTTAGCTTTTTTCAATATAAAATTAATAGAATTGATGTGTACACTGATCAAGCATAACATTATGACCACCTTCCTAATATTGTGTAGGTCTCCCTTGTGATGACTCATCAGAGAATGCACATGGGCCTTCTGAGGGTGTCCTGTGGCGTCCTGTGTTGTTAGTGGGGGGCCTTTGAGGGGAGGGGCCTCTGTGGATCATCCCACAGATACTTGATCAGTTTGGGATCTAGTGAATTTGGAGGCCAGGTCAACACCTTGTGCTGTTGTTCATGTTTTTTTTTTAGTTGTTCCTAAAGAGTTTTTGTGTGTGTGTCTGTGTCAGGCTGCATCCTGCTGGGGATGGCTGCTGCCATCAAGGAGTGGGGGGTGTCTGGTCTGGTCTAGGTGGGTGCTTCATGTCTAAGTAACATCCACACCAATGAATGCCAGGTCCAGAAGTTTCCCAGCAGAACATTGAATTGTCACAAGGTGTTATCGTCAATGTTATTTCCGTCATAATGTTGTGGCTAATTGGTGTACATCTTCCATTCACTAAAGCACACACAGGTCTAACATAGCTCTGGCTTTGTTATTGGACACAAGACTGGTTTCTGGGGGGGCGTTTTCTTTTGTTATTTCCTCCCAATTAACCCAATTTAGGCATAAGATGTGAGCTGAGAGGACGTACTTCCCCACTTTGAACACAGAGGGAACAAATCCAGAGCTCACCTTGTTTTAGACAGAGTTCAGGAAAAGGTTAGAAAGAGTACAGGTTAGTTCCACGTGCGGCTGTCTCTTTGTCAGCTTTCCATCTATAGGATTATTTGCACAAGCGCGCACGCTGCGATAATGTGCTGCATAACAGCTGCAGTTCCGGTGTAATGAGGTGCAGCACCACTACACAGCCAGCGTGATGCACTTTTCAGTAAATAATGAAACTGCAGGAATTCACATTTCTACATCATTTGGCTTATAAAAACATTGATATTATATGGAACTGCTGCTGCTGCTGCTGCTGCTGCTGCATGAGTGAATCACCTCCACTTTTTCCTCGGCAACGTGTCTGAAATCCATACATTCAACGAGGTACGGCAGGCCGCGTGCCAGACCACGGGAAGCAGGAGAAAATAAACGCTGAAACGTTTTCAGTGGGAGGAAACCTTAGAGAGCACACAACCCACTGCAGGCTGCAGTACATGTGCACACATGCGTACTGCGTCAGGCGCACAAAACATCGCACACCTTCCCATGACACAATCTGTGTAATACAGTCAACAGCAGACTCAATATATCTCTCTTTGAGCCAGTTCGTGTGTCGCAGGTCTTTATTTCAGTCCGTCTGCGTGATGGATAATAATCGGATCAGTGTGATTCGGCACAAACTCTCTGGACTCACATAGCAGGCCTACACCATGAAGAGGTTACAGGAAAATATGGTTCACCTGATACCCACCGGTGGTCTTTCTCTCTCTCTGCAGGACGGTAACATCTCAGATTTAAGAAGCAAGGTGAAAAGGTGTCTTTATAATCTCTGTCTCTGGGTTTCTATGTCTTTTACATTCTCGCATTTTCCAGAAGGTTTCTCTTTTGCATAAAAGCAGCGCCACGACTGCTTGGAATTCTTGGATCGGAATAGATGGACGTAAACAGCAGATGATAGCTTTTATTTTTATTTATTTATTTATTTTTTTTTAATGCTGACTGATTGTGCAACACAACCGATACGTCTTGGCCCCCTTCAATGTAATGATGGGGTTGGCAGATGTAAATGCATGTCTTGATTGCAGCGTTCATGTTTGTTGCCGTCTCCTGTAATGCAGAATTTAGTGTACACGCAAAAAAGTACAAATGCAAACCTGCAGGTGTTTCTATTTTTTTTCAGGTCAACATTAACTGCATCCTAAAATCACTTGGGGTCAACGGAAGAAAACAGGTAATTAAAAGATGCTAATAAGACAGTGAAGGTTTTAACCTTGGGAGTGATCTTCTAATTGCTCTGGATGGTGTAAAACCTATGCACGGACCGTTCCCTTTTATTCACCGACTTGTGAAGCAGACCATATGACAGCTGAGCTCGAGGAAAGAAAGAATGATCCAGGACACGCAGCAGGCAATTAGCACATATCTCTCCTAAACGCTGCACCCCCTGCACGCATCTCAACACTCATTATTGAGACACATTCTGCGTGATTCATCGCATTGCTGTTTGATTTACCAGCAGTCAGTTGTCAAGCGAGAATTCATTACGCCATTAGAATGCACGCTCCTCGTTCCTTCCTGGAGAATAAAGCATCAACATGCAATGCGATGCTTTCATTAGACGGTCATTTGGTTAATAGAGTCACTTTGTTTAAAGGCGGGATTAGCATACGAGATAATGAAGGTCAGAGAGGCCTCGACGACGCCGCAGCCTCCTTCTGGGGACGGACGTCAGCGTTCAGGCATTTTACGGGTCATGCCCTTCAACAGCACCAGATGATAAGAGACACAAGTGAATGGGCAAAATTAATTTAGCGAACTTCCACAGAAGAAAGAGGTCAGGTGCGTTTATCTGTTGTTGGAACATTTGTGTTGCTGAACAACAGCTGAGCTCCACTGACGAGAAAAAAATAAATAAATAAAAAATGAACTGCGGTTCGGGAGAAAGGAGCTTTCACACAGCTGGAGCAGATAAACATGCTCAGCACGTGAACTGTGCTCTCCAGCTACAACATCTCAAAAATGTTTCACAGGATTGTACAGGAAATAAAGGCTTCAGGAATACACCAGTCAGGCATTTGATCAGTTTGGGATCTAGTGAATTTGGAGGTCAGGTCAACACCTTGTGCTGTTCTTCATGTTTTTTTTTTAGTTGTTCCTAAAGCATGTTTGTGTGTGTGCCTGTGTCAGGCTGCATCCTGCTGGGGATGGCTTACTTTCACTATTAAACATAGTCCTGAGTTCTACTCTTGTTTGATTTCACCAAACGTTTAAGTGATCGCCGATCACCATCAATCAGGATTTTGTTCCAACCACATTTCTTCCTGGAAGACCTTGGTTCTCCACTTTCCTTCCAGTTTTTAATAATGCGTGGGACAGTTTAGAAACTACTAAAACTGGGTTAACAGTTTTAGTAGTTTCTTCAATCTCCTTTTCTCTGCTTGATGCATGCCAATGAGTTGACCCTTCTCAAACTTTTCCACGACCACAGGATGTGTCTTTAGACATGGTTGTTGAAGAAATGAGAAGCTACTCATTGCATCAGTTGGGGTTAAATAATTTGTTTTCAGCTGAAAGATAATCATCCATTCAAGATTTTATCCAATAGGAGGCTCCTGCCTATTTGCTTAGTTAAATCCAGGTGGAGACTTTTTTTTTTGGCCAGGCAGCGTACGAAAACACAAGTGTTTCCAGTGAACCAACCACCGATAAACTCTTGTCTCTATTACAGGTCGTCTATTGTGTCCTATTGGTGTTTTAGGCTTCTTAACGTTTGCCTCCTGCTCCCTTTAAATCCGTTTGTCTGACAGAGCGCCCTCTCTGTACGTCTGAATGAATTTATGTACAGACAGACAGTCAAAACCGTGCAGATTCAGTGTCGTCTGAAAGCACAGGCACAGACATAAACACAGCAGCGTGCATGCAGGTTTAAAGGTCACCCTATACAAACTACAAACCGACTGGAACACAGGCTTCTGAACACTTACTCTCACAGATGCAGGTAAAATGCATCTGATGTAGAGCTCAGAGTGCAGAGAAAACATTTCATATATTTAAAACGGTGCCTCCGATGTTTTAGATGTTGCATAGTCCCATTTATGCCACCGTAATAAAAATATAAAATAAAAGTCACACATAAATACGAATTTAAGATCCAGAAAAATCCCACATAAGGATCCAAGAGATGCGTATATGTGGAATAAATCGTGTCTCTGTCTAATTCCTATATAATAATCTTGTTAATGTTGCTCAAAATTTTACAGACAGCACCATATCATAACACTGCAACTATAAAATCCTAACAACAGCACAGAATCAGCTCGTTGCCAGTTGCTGACCGGCAGTCTATCTAAAGCTTCCCAGAATTCCGGAGCGGGTCACGGTAAGCCTCCACATCAGCCAGGAGGGGTGCTGCGTTACAGATGGTCAATGACAGAATTAACCGAGGAGCGGAGATCTGTTCGGAGCCCGGACTCTGCGCACATCTGGACCAGAGCAGGACACACACACAGTTAGAAGCAGCCAACACACACACACACACACACACACACACATAGAGAAGCCGAGGCGTAGAGGGGGGCCCCTGAGTAAAAGTCTGATCCGGTGGTGTAAAGCGGTCTGTGAACACTCGAACAGATGAAACCCCACGGATAACATCCTGCAACACATTTACCAGACGTCTGCAAGAACCATTATCACTTCCACATACCCTTGAGCTTTGAGCACATTACGATTAGGAATACATGGGTGCGCACACACACACACACACACCCGCACACACAGCAGCAGCACCTTTCTAAATACAGTATAAAAGGAGAACGGCATGTTTACATGACTGAATATGAAGCTGCACACACAGATAATCACAGCAGATACATGGATGACAAAGGCAGACATTTTTTAATTGTTTCTGGGTCAAACAAACAACGTGACCCTCGCTTTATTTTTCCTCGAAGCGCTATCTTTGGAGATTCCACTTTTTACAAGACAGAAAAAAAATCTAATTTCCTACCAAACATACTTCACACCTGCATCAAGTTTACTGAAGGAACTAGTTCCAGAGCGTTTCAGACAAACAGAAGCCGTTTAACTCACCATCTGTCATTCTTTGCGTCCTTTTACATTAACATATGTTTGAGTTGAATTCTCAAAGTCCGGGCTTCTCTGCTCTCTGCTCTATCGTTCCTCTCTCTGTCTTTTAAAAAATGCATACTGGCATAAGTGCACGACTACAACCTCTCACCTAGTTTTCCCCCGGGGCACTAGAGCCATTACCCATCATCCCCTGGGAACTTCTCGCCATCTCCAGCAGGATTTGTACAGCGAAACAGATACAGCAGGAAAGAGTGTAAGCTGGCAGAGTGGATGTGAGCTGGCATCTTGTTAAATTTCACCCAGGTTTTGTGTGTTTGTCTTTTCTGACACAGGATCTGCAGGATGAGTGTGTTTAACTTGACTTGTTAGTTCATGTTTAAAGATAAAACAACTTCAGCCTCAATCATCCACAAACATGCTCCTTCTTGTGCTTTACATAATCCAAACTAAAACAAACTCAACTATTATTTATTGAAGACAATCAGAGCCTGTATGAACTACCTACATACAAGTTTCTGCTTCTGTAAAAGTCTCGTTATAACTTTGATAAGCTCGTCTTCCTCTCGTTGCACAGGGAACGCTCGCACTTTTTGATTTCTGTCTCCCAGGCATCAGTGTTTACTCTTAAGAGAACGGCAAGAACAGGAGTCATTAAATATAAATTATTACTAGGACGGGAAAAAAATACTTTTTATTAGTTGTGAAATGTCTTTACTGCATTATGTGCAGCATAGCTGACTCACTCATGAAAGCAGGGAAACAGAAATATCTCTCTTATTCATCATTTAGTTTCTCCAGGACGCCCCACAAACCTTAGAAATTAAATTCTATGTTTTAAAATAAGCCTCAGTGACTAATACTTTCATCTTCCTGTTTGCACACAACAGCAGTAACAAACTAATTACTTCATTGGCTTTAATAGGGGGAGTAAAAGGAGCTATGGTACTCTTGAATTACTTCTTAAAGTCTTAAAATGTCAACTTATCACTTTACTGACATTAAAAAAAAAAGAGGACGTATTGCCTTGTGGTTGTCCTCCAGCCGCCTGTCGAGCTGCAGTTTATACAATATGTGAAGACGTTGAAGGAGTTCATTCAGTAAAAGGTCTTACACCGATCAGCCACAACATTATGACCACTGACAGGAGAAGTGATAACATTGACCATCTTGTGACAATTCAGTGTTCTGCTGGGAAACTTTTGGACCTGGCATTCATTGGTGTGGATGTTACTTAGACATGTAGCACCCACCTAGACCAGACCAGGCACCCCCACCCCATAGTAATGACACTCCTTGATGGTAGCAGCCATCCCCAGCAGGATGCAGACACAAAACGGTTTAGGAACAAAACATGAAGAACAGCACAAGGTGTTGACCTGGCCTCCAAATTCACTAGATCCCAAACTGATCAAGTATCTGTGGGATGATCCACAGAGGCCCCTCCCCTCAAAGGCCCCCCCACTAACAACATCCTGTTACCAGACACCACAGGACACCCTCAGAAGGTCCATGTCCATTCTCTGATGAGTCACAACTTCTTTTGGAGGCACAAGGGAGACCTACACAATATTAAGAAGGTGGTCATAATGTTATGCCTGATCGGTGTATACTGTATGCCCTAGTTTGTTTTTCCCAGAGGTAATTATGAAGTGTGTTGTGCCGAGTTCATTTAGAGATTGACATTTTATTTTCAGAACTAAAGACCTTGAATGAGTTCAGAATTCTTGAGATATTCCATAGCACGAATGGAACGAAGTACAGGCCAATATAATAACTGTCTGACACATGTACCTTAATGCACCTTAAAAAACTCACAAGTGACAAGGCAAAATTATTCCAAATACATTTATTACAGCTGATACTTTCACACACTTGTTGTTCTCCCAACGGGGGAGGCAGTGCAACAACAGAGACACCCAGGAAAACAAATCAAACGGACTTTAACATTGATATCAAACATATTCATTCAAATAAAACAAAACAAATGGAATCGATTTCCTTTACGTGTGGATTTAATGTCTTGTTCTGGCAGCTGGACTCGAGAGGACGCACAGTGCAAGCGGGACACCACCCATGATGCCTTCCTTCTCCCTGCAGACCAGACAGCTCACAGTGCTGGACGAATGTTTCAAATGTGCCGACGCGTGCGCCTTAAGCTCCTGTCTGGGAATGTGGCGTGTGATTTCGATTTAAATGTACTCTTTCCTTTACCCATCTTATTATATTAGACATTTTAGGATTGTTCCTGGAGACTGTTATCCATCCACAAAATGTTTAAGGTGTTACGATGCTTGGTTGTCAAAAAACTGCATATTTTCTATCATCCCGGCTTAGAGTAGTGAAACCAGGCAAAGCTGCCGCCGCTTCAAGACTGAAAGTGTGCAGACGACTGAGCTTTAAAGAGACTTTCTCAGCAGAGCCGCAGCGTCGATGCTCTGCTCTCACCGCCGGGTAAATACAGTCCCCGTCCTAATGAGGAGGAGGAAGAGCAAAGGTGTCTGGGGAGAAAAAAAAAGTAGCTCCCACAGATGATATGAGGAGAAATGAGAAATAATAATAAAAAAGGCGCTATTCCTTACATGCTAATCACGGCTCGTGCTGTGCAGTTGCGTCACACGGACCAAAAGAGAGGCAGGTGATGAAGCTGCTGCCAAGTTCGACTTCAACCCTGTTAATTCTTCCCAACTGCTGCCAGATGATTATAAAGATCAAAGCCCTTGACATTTATAATGATGACCCTCAAAAAGTGCAACGCATCAAAGATCTTTGAACGTTAAAATTAACGTGAGGGGGAATGTCATGAAAATAAGCGGGATTTTGTTTTTTTAGTTGATCTTTGGGGTGAAACCAATAAAATGAAGGATTTAAATCAAAGAGAAACTAAAAGAGAGTTCCACATGAGAACGAGGGAAGCTGTGAGCCCCTCATTCTTAATTCTTAACTATTTTCTTAGCGAACACTCTCTCCACCCTACCTCTCTCTCTCTTTCCCTCTCATCTATCAGCATCCCGAGATGTCTTTGGTTTTGTTGCGTCGCTGGAAGCGCGTGTCGGTGGGGTCAAAACCTCGTTCCGTAGCTCCGAACAAAGCCCAGCTGGGGGTCTTGGCCATGTAGTCCAAGGCCGAGAAGCTCCGCTGTCCTCCACTCTCCTCGTGGGCCTGGACCAGCTCCTGAAAACGCTCGTAGTCGATCCACGTCCACCACTTGCCGTCCACCTTGAACTGAAAGCACAGAGGGAAGGACGGAGAAACCAGGTGGTGGATGAGTACTCATCCAAGCAGTGATTACAGAGGATAACCATTCATTTATTAGTTAATAATACAAAAAAAAGACTTTTTTTGTTGTTGTCTGTGCAGCGCAGATCTGAAAATAGCATAGCTGCCAACCTAATGATGAGAAAATGAAATCTCTCAAACTCTATCATTTAGTAGCGTGAGATTTAGATAATTCCAGATGACAAACTATTAAAAGACCTACACGTATTTGATCTCTATGGCACATTGCACAGCCACTGGATGTGGTCAGATACAGAAACCTTGAGGGAATCGACGTGCAAACAGAAAAGTGTTGTGGATTTCCAGATGTGATCAAAAACAGCAGCTTCTCGCTCCACATCTGCCACCGTTTCGTTTCCTCTTTCTTTACATGGTCGCGGATTCACCGGCTCCACCTCCGTCCCTTCTCCCACCATCACTTCTTTTATCAATCACCGCCTCTTACTTCTTCACCCAACTCGCCAATCCATCTTACCGAAGAGAAAGAAAATAGGGCGATAAATGGACATGATGGAGAGAGGAAGAGGAGGAGGAGGAGACGCCCGCACAACCAGAGAGAGAGAAAGAGAGAGAACAGCATACGTGTTTGACAGTGAGAGAAAAGCCTCCAACAACATCGTGCCTGTCTAAAGCCGACTTGTTTTCCCAGATCAGTGCAGAGGGTGAAGAGCATGACCTCTACTTTCTCAGCACCGTGCTGATTGAATACCACGTTTCGACACAGAGGTGGGAAACACTGACAAGAAACAAGAGCAGGCAAAGCAGCACAAAACAAAAATCTTTCTTCTAAAGTTTACGGCAAAGTTTGATCTTTAAAATGGTCCTCGATGGCTTGAGCTCAGCCATGGGCGTTGTCTGAACTATTTGATTTCGCTTTAACCGGATGCAAACTGCAGCCGAGCTTGTCACCAGGGACGACTGCTTCGCTTTTTAGCATTTAAAAGCTCTTTCAGGTTTGTGGCCGCTTTGGCCAGGCCCCCCCTCGAGTGTACTGGGGTTTGCCTTTTTAAAATTCTCAGACCTACACCAAACTGCTTCCAGGAGTATAATTCAGAAAAGAGATAAAGAGCAGGCATGACTCAAAGCAGCTCAGAATGACACACAATGCACATACTTGTTCAGTTAAAGACTTTCCTGATGGAGACGACGCCTCACCAAAGGTGAACATTAAGAGTTTGAGCGTTAGCGTTTAGACGCTTTGTGCCTGCCTCAGCCATTAGCCTGCACAGCTTCTGCATTGCTAATGAGGCCCGAGAAAAAAAACGAAAGCGGCGTCTATTGGGAGTTAATGTTTCTGGTAATGAGAAAGGATGATATTTGTTCAACTCCAGTCTCTGAGCAACAAAGCGAAGACGTGCTGTCTGGAACCAGAACTAGGCAGCCCTGGTGTTTTAACGAACTGCGTCTTTTGCTGAGGATCATCGACAACGCTCAGGGCGGCTTCCTTACCGAGCACAAGAGCAGAAACGCACGCTATGAATGGAGTCTTATCTCCGTCTTTAAATTAAACGGAAATTAAACGGCATGCTTCTTCCACTACAGCCTGAAGACGCTGTATTCTCTGCAAATGAGATGTTTCATAGAAAGAAAAAAATTGTTCTGTGATACACAGCCCAGCGTGAAAAACCTTTGATGAATGGCGTCTAGTTGTAATTTCAGAGCCATTCTGACAGCTACAACAGCTCCTACTTTGTGAAATGGACAATAGAGCTGTCAAGAGACCGCAGAACTGTCAGCAAACTGAGCTCAAAGCCATCTAGTTGAAATCAAATGTCAACACCAATACAATTTTGTGATTAAAGAAGCAACAATCGTCCTTGCAGACACAGTGAATGTTAATGGAGTTGATGTAATGGCCGACTTCATTTGGTCTTGATCTGGTAACCTATGTACGTAGCTGAAAGAGAAAGAGGAAAGAGATGGAGGGAAGGAATGAGAAGCAGAAGAAGAGAGATGAAAGTCTGGTGGAGAAAATAGAACGAGGATGAAACAAGCATTGAAAGAGAAGCTTCGACCAATGAGAGGATCCCAGTGGTTGAAAAAGAACTGACGGTGCAGGGGGGATATATTGCAAGAAAGACTGACGCACACAAACCCACAAAATAAGACTGCCGCCCTGTAATGCATTTTAAACTTTGCCGTTATGTAAGTTAACATTAAAACCAGGAGGAATTCATATTCTGGATTTTCTTCCCGCTGAGCGAGAGCAGCAGGAAGATATTCAGGACACTGGAGACACGTAACAGCAAAACATTAGACTCCCCGTTCACAGGAGGGACCTAAAAATGTCTTCAGTTCCCAAAGTCTGCTGGATTATTGATGACTGCCTGAAGACAGCATTGTGCCGACACACACACTCAGACACACACACGGGTAAATATTGACATAGAACGCTGTGGGAGGCATTCATGCTGAAGGTTTTAGATTTTGATTAAACTTTAATTTAATTTTCTTCACAACTTCCTCTTCTGCTTTAGAGCAATTTTTGGTAGGGATGGACCAACTACAGACTTTCTCCCCCGTTACTAATTTTGATATACACCTATCAGCCACAACATTATGACCACTGACAGGAAAGGTAAATGACATTGACCATCTAGTGACAATTCAAAGTTCTGCTGGGAAACTTTTAGACCTGGCATTCATTGGTGTGGATGTTACTTAGACATGACCTGGCCTCCAAATTCACTAGATCCCAAACTGATCAAGTATCTGTGGGATGAAGCACAGAGGCCCCTCCCCTAAAAGGCCCCCCAACTAACAACATATTCACCACAGGCCACCCTCAGAAGTCCCATGTCCATTTTCTGATGAGTCAGAACTGTTTTGGAGGCAGGGAGACCTACACAATGTTAGGAAGGTGGTCCTGATCGGTGTACAGTGTCCTCTAAAGGCTTGTGAGCAGCAGAATAACATTTAGTCCAATAGCATGACGTGAAAGCAGAAGCCGGTGTCTGTGTTTGTCTCATTTTCTTCTCTTTTCTTCTCAAATTCAGCTTAAATTTCTCAAATTGGTACATTAATTTAACGCAATATTAGGTTCTAACAGTGACACGCACTTCCGATTTGTAATGGATAGCTCTAATAACTTCACCTTGTATTTAGGCTTCTGCTTTAGAGATCAGGGAATTTCCCTCTTGCCCTATGAACCTTTTAATTCATTGTCCTCAACAACCGATTACTTTAACAAATGTGTGCACTCTGCTTGCGAGCCTTCGCAGCATTCATATTAGAATTAATGAGTGCCATATTTTTAATTGGAGCATTAAACATTTTTATATTCTAACTGCCTTTGAGTTTATGCAGATGCCTCTCTCAGGTTATGATTTAAATTCATTATTAAGTTTAATGTAATTTAATAATCTGCAATAATTCACTTTCTCCCCGGCCCTTTTAGAAATGAATGCCTGCACTTCTTTGTGCATTCATGCCCTGATGACTTGAGGATTTGTGTGAGCATTTGGTAAAAGAGAACAGAATACAAACAAAAAGTGTAAAACCAGGAGGAATTCATATTCTGGAGGGTGCGTGTTTGAACCTAAGGCCCCCGTCCTCCTTTTCTTTAAAAACACAGATGCTTGAAAGGCCTCAGCGGAGCAGTGAGTGGTCATTTTTCACACGCCACCGTACTACTTAACAGGCTACAGAGCATCGCGCACTAATGCTGCAATCTACGTGACTAACAGCAGGAATTGGAAAGCGATGGAGAGAGCGTGTGTCTATTAGGAAACACTGGACGCTTGTAGGCGAGGAGGTGCAAATGAATTAAGGCGTCTGAAGCGGCTGCATAAATGGCTGCCGTTAGAGTCGCGCTGGTGAGATAATGCTGGGAAGACAAAAAAAAAAGATGGAACAGAGAAGAGGAGAACAGCAGCAGAATGGAGCAGAGATGGTGGAAATCAGTTGAGTGAAATATTGATCCACGCTGGCGTGTGACCGATCGACTGGAATTAAGTCAACAACCGGCTTTTAAAGCGTTTTTTTTTTGTCCCAGGTGATTGTTTTTGATTGTGTGCTGTGCATGCAATCACTAAAAATGTAATAACAGTTATCATGCATTTATACGGTTCCTGGTCTATGTGAACTGCATTTTAGTATGAGGCACTCAGAATGTGTGCGTGCATTGTTTTGCACTAGATACATTCTCACAATGACAGTGTTAACAAGCTGATGTTATCTCAGTAAAGCCTTTTAGCACGCTTACATTTGTTAACCAACAAAAAAAAAACACCAAGAGTAATCAAGGTTGCTGTAGAAGCAAATTGGAATTTTGACCTGACGGTGAAACCTGAGGAGATCTAGAGCAGTCACGTCGTGTGTAACCAACTACACGGATATTTACCTAGTATTTGTTGAGACCTTTCACTTAAAAAAAACCCCAAAACACAGACGTATCTTTAAAAATATTTGATATAATCTTAAAAAAATAAATAAAAGGCTTTGATTTTGTGCACTAATCCACACAGTAGCTGCTGTAGACGTTTTAGTCTGGACCAAACGGACCATCTGATTGACCAGCAGACAGACACTGATATCATGTTCATAATAAATAAATATATATATATATAAACTCACTTTAAATATGAAGAAACCTCAGACAGAATTACTATTATTACTATTATTATTATTATGACACTGTAATCTACTCTTTTCCTACAGCCATCTTCTTACTATTTTTTAGGTAATAGGCAATCAGTCAATTTTCCCAAATAATTTATAGCACACGCACACGCACACGCACACGCACATGCACATGCACACACACACGCACACGCACATGCACATGCACACACACACGCACACGCACACGCACACGCACACGGTTGTGAAGTTAATTTCATGTCATTGCAATTTAATTTTTAATATATATTCTTGTGGTTCTCTCCAAGGAACTCCAGCTTCCTCCCGCCGTTCAAAGACATGATGGTTAAACTGGCCGTAGGTGTGAGTGTCTCTCTGTGTTAGCCCTGTGATAGACTGGAGACCTGTAACAAGCGGTTACAAGCAGTTACAGAAGATGAATGAATATATATTCTAGTATATATTGTGTATATAGATTGTGTATATAGAGGGCCCGTACTTTGCTCTTCATTCATTCATCTTCTGTACCCACTTAGTCCTGTTAAGGGTTGCAGGGGTCTGCTGGAGCCTATCCCAGCTGTCATCGGGCGATAGGCGGGGTACAACCTGGACAGGTCGCCAGTCTATCGCAGGGCCAACACAGAGAGACAGACAACCATTCACACTCACACCTACGGCCAATTTAGAATCACCAATGAACCTAACCAGCATGTCTTTGGACGGTGGAAGGAAGCCAGACTACCCGGAGAGAACCCACGCAGACACAGGGAGAACATGCAAACTCCACACAGAAAGGAACCAGTCGGCCCATTTTCTCCTTTAAGAGCTTTGAGCCCGGGACCTTCTCACTGTGAGGCATCAGTGTTAACCACCTCGCCACTGTGCCGCCCCGTACTTTGCTCTTGCAAAAGTGAAATTTGAGATTAATTAAGCATCCGTCCATCCATCCTTGTTGCATAAACATACATTTTAGTAGTTGCCTTGCTCAAAGCTCTAAGCAAAATTTAAATTCCACCCAGATTAATTTTCTTTGTCTCAGTGATCATGGAGACATCCTCTCCAGAAACTGTGACTATTTTCGTCCTTTTTCTCTGACCAGTATCTTGTACCACATTTAACATAGCAAAGCCTCTTTCACACGGAGACTGCGACATAACGCCAGTAAGAAGATCCCAAACAAACCCAGCTAAGAAAACATGCAGTATTTTTTTTTTTGGAATCAGTGTCCTGACGTGTAACACAACAGCGCTGGTGTCTGGTGTGTCGTGGCCCGTTGATGTGGCCCCGTTACTATCTCCACTGTCGGCTTAAAGGAATAACAACTACGCATTCAAACAGGACGACGAGGTGGAATAAAGAAGCTGCAGTCCTGGCTCTCTCCTTTTCACGGTGGGCCCAGCATGAGCCTCCAGACACACATTCATCACAGAGGTAAACAAATCTGTAATCAGCCCCAAGAAAACAAATCTTCATTAAATAAAAATAGCGGAGGATTAGGAGCTCGGGTTGTTAAATAAATTCTGGTAATACATGGAGCTCAGTGCACAGTTCATACAGTATGAGTTTGAGTGACAGAGACTGTGGGTGCCTTTACTGGCTGTCTGCAAACTCCTCCATGTCAGAAAGAGCTGACACGGCAATTAATCATCATTCTTTAATTATTGACCGCTGTCTTGGCAGAACCCAACGCAGCCGGGTACTTTCTTGGACGGTTTCTTTTTTATAAAGGAAGGACGGACAGGAGACTAAATTATACAAGTGATGAAACAGGACAAAATTAAGCTACTAATTTAAAAAGGAGGAGCCCGCTGTGAGCCTCTGAGCTGCTTTGAGAGGGAAGACAGATGAAAGATGACCGAGTCTGGACAGAACAAACCAAGTACATGTTATTCATTATTATCTGTGAAGGGATTCTGTTGTAACATCTACTGTCTGGGTGCATTTATAATCATGATAAATTAGAAACACTGCCTAATTGAGTGTAGGATGACATCAGATTTAACCCTGGAACTATTTATTGGTTTAGTTTTGCTGTGCAAACACCTGGTGGGTGGGCTGGAGCCTATCCCGCCAGTCTAGTGCAGGGCTAACACAGAGAGACAGACAACTATTCACACTCACACCAATTTAGAATCAGTAATGAACCTAACCAGCATGTCTTTGGACGGTGGGAGGAAGCTGGAGAACCTGGAGAGAACCCAGGCAGACACAGGGAGAACATGCAAACTCCACACAAACAGACCCCAGTCGGCCATGATGGATTAGAACCCAGAACCTTCTTGCTGTGAGGCATCAATCCTAACCACCACACCACTGTACCAACCTAAATTGAGTATTGTTGAATCTAATATGTCTTTTTTGACAAGAAATGTACAAACAAGCCCAATTTAATGTTGATTAATGAAGAATATATAATAAATATTCACCCTCCTTAAGATTTTGAGTGACGGACCTAAGTGAACAGAGGTGCAGCCAGTTGGTGCTAATAGTCTGACAGTTAATAACAGGAGATCACCTGAGGGCAGCGCATGTGTCTCAAGTGGCTGTAGTATAAAGACACCTGTCTCTGGAGGTCCCGTCACTTGTTAATCAGCAATCTAGCCTATAATTAGACCAAAGAACACTCCGAGCAACTCAAAGTATAAGTCTGTGCATGGACACATAGTTCAGTTAAATCCATCATTAAGAAATGGAAAACATCTGCCTAGAGCAGGACTCAAGCACCAAGACATCTATGAATGAAGGAGTTAAACGCTTCGGCAGCTGAGACGAAGAGAGTCTCTGCACAAAATAACTGCGGCAGAGGCTCTTTACCAGTCAGAGCTTTATGGAGAGGGAGAATAGCAAAGCTCATATTAAATCTAGACTGGAGTGCACGTGGGAGACTTCAAGGTCAACTGAAAGAAGGTCGGATTAGACCGAAATGGAGCTTTTTGGCAGCGAGACTCGACGCCATCCTTGGTAATGTGTGACAATGATATTAGTTTGTCTCCTGAACCCAGTCCCTCGCAGACATTACTGTAGATTCATTATCTTTCATATCAACATTTGTTGTTTTCTTTACGGACAAATTAAATTAGTTTCCTGCTAAAACATTTTGTCTAAAAAATGTGAGTCTGTCTGACCAACAGTCTAATAATAAAGATTCAACTTAGGAGCAGTAGGGAGTATGTTAATCAGACAATCTTTACATATGGGAAGCTAGAAATTATTAAACATATTTTTCTTCACTTTAATAAAAAAGACAATTATTTAATATAGTGGGAGATCATTTCTTTCATATTAGACTAAAATTCCTCATTCACCAGGTTAAAAAACCACCACCAACTAGCTGTAAGGTATCATGGTAGATTGATTCTGCAATAAACTGATGTATCATGCAAAAATCCTATTTCATTTAGGAATTGAAAACCAAGAGAGGGATGTTTTTAGCAGCAGGAGTAGTCCAGATCTGATGTTTAACCGGTGCAGGTCGCAGATGTGCTGTGCTGTTCAGTTATGCACGTGCCCCCGATGCTGCGGGTCTTACCTTGGTGTGTGCAATGAGCAAACAGTTCGAATGCTCGTGCTCGCAGGCAATCTCGTACTGAGGCAACATGTCAGCCAGCTGCTGGACGAAGGCGACCACCTCCTGGTGCCAGGGAACATTAGCCATGGTCAGACTGCTGGCAGAGCTTTCCCCACAGTACGTAACACCCTGGACACACAAGAGCACACGATTAGAAGACAAGCACAGAAAAGACAGAGCTTTACAACGCCTTTACTGACCCACTGAAAACATCAGGCATCCAGGAAAAAGACACAAATGTAATGCTACGGTGTATTAATCAAATGCATGACATGTTGGACGTTTGGCAGAAACACGTTTTGACATTTCTGACGTAAAGAGTACTTCCAATTTTGACAGATACTTCACACACCGGCTGATTTTTGCAGGTTAAGGTTACGTAAAACATAACTGAGAATTAAAATATTAAGGAAAAACTATTAGTGAAAACAATGCGAACACAAGCTCAGACATGGCACTTTATTTAATTTGAATTAACTGTCTCAACACTTGCAGTCAGGACAGTATATACCCAGATCCATATACAGCATCTGCAGTAATCCTTCTAACACTCCGCACTCAAAGGACACCTAACCTTGGGCTATTAATGTACTAAACCGTGCTGCCAAGAAATCAGAAGAGGCTTACAACAGATAGGTCTCTGATATGAATTTTAAGTTCACGCCATAATTTACATACCCACGGAAAGAAAATGAGATCGTATTTCATCTTTTATTATCAGCTGCACAAGCAAAATTATCAACTACTGCTAAATGTCATGGTGATACTTTTCTACTCACTATTCAGTGACTCATTTAGTGCAGCTCATTAGTTAGGCTTCATTAGTTTTCAGATAACTGACAATGTACGGTTGATGAACAGGCTTGATACGCAGCAGTGACTCAGCTAGTTATCACTAGTGAACGTGGGAGCTGCTGGTGAAAGAGCATCTGTCCTTGGCCACAAAAATCAATCAAAACAGAGGGCTGAGTGTTTTCTGATCAATAGTGGCAAAACTTTGCTGCTGTTACAAGTGATGAGGAGGGAGAGAGGCCCTGGGAGGAGAACAGAGCAGCAGCCCCCCCACGGCAGAGACAAACTATTGACCAGACTGGCCTGAGTGCAGAAGGGAATGTGTTGAATGGTACAAGTCTTGATGCCCTTCTTGTACGACCAGAAAGAACCTCTGATACAAGATTTACCATTATTTTTCTTTTTTTTAAAAAGCAGGGACATTGACATGGACTCGATTTCCAGTTTCTTAATAACTGTGCGGGTCAAACTGTTCTGTAGTTTATTGGATTTCAAAGCCAAGCTGTCACCACAGACCAAGGCAGTTAAACCCAGGCTGACCTTCTCTTTAATATCTTCCACTCACTTATAAGAGCTCTTGAAAATACAAACCAAAAAAAAAAACATTGTAGAGATCAGAGACACAAGTGATTTTCAATATGTAGAAGTTGAATGGGTTTTGGTTAGCACTGGTTCCTTTCTGTGTGGAGTTTGCATGTTCTCCCTGTGTCTGCGTGGGTTCTCTCCAGGTACTCCAGCTTCCTCCCACCGTCCAAAGACATGTTGGTTAGGTTCATTGGTGATTCTAAATTGGCCGTAGGTGTGAGTGTGAATGGTTGTCTATCTCTCTGTGTTACAGGCGGTTTAGACTATAGACTGTGTGAAATTGAAGTTACGACAACAGCGCAGACCCCTAGCGCCGTAGCTGATGTGCACCTACCGCAAGAGCTGTGATTGGTCTGCTTGGTAGTAGCGTGTTTCTGTTTTAGTATTTCCAGCTGCTTCTCCATCTCCATGATTTTCAAATTGATCGTTTTGGATCAATAAAGATGGAACCCATCGAGGAAAGGTTAACTGAGGAGGTTCGGAGATACAAACATTTGTACAACTCGTCTTAATAATTTTGACGAAATTTCAGCGAAAGTTTCAGCCGCCATTGTCGAAAGTGAAGCAAAAAATGAACCCGACTGGCAAAAAAGACACAGCGACGACTGGTGTTTGGGTTTTTGTTTTTACAGAGTGAGCCAGACTGACGAGCGCACAAGTATAAATGGCTCGCACTGACGTAGGCTTACGTACGTAGGTTACACCGTCAATGTCCCACAGTACCTTAAATGAGCCTTTAGCCCTCCGATAGACTGCCTCTAACCCAATGACAGCTGGGATAGGCTCCAGCTGCCCCGCAACCCTCCAGAGGACAAGCGTTGACAGAAAATGAATGAATGAATGGATTTTCATTTTTCAGTATTTCAACATTAAATCAGCCTTTCAGAGTCTCCTCACACTGGCAGAGCAGCGCAGAGGTACGGGAAGACAGGGGAGAAATTGTGTAGACGAGATGAGTGTTTATGACAGTAATTAATCAAATATGGGCTGAGAGTACACCCAGGAGTTTAGGATTACTGCGCTACGCTACGGCATATGATACATCAGAGTTGATTTTATTTTTACCCTTTAAAGTGAGAAGGACGCAATGCAGCAAACATGAACCTTCAAATTATTAAACTAAAAAGTTTGTATACAAGCAGGTAAAACCAACCAATGTACAGTGTTTATGTATTATGTGAAGGAGAACGGTTTTGTTCTTCATACAAATTATCTGGCACACGGTGCAGTCCTTAGCTTCTTAGCCACCACAAATAAAAGTCCATAAAACCAAGTCTTAACCCTCAAACAACCGAAAAATGTCCTCCCTCCAAATACTCTGACTGGTCCTCGTAAAGACAGTCATACAGCCACAGTGACACACACAGAGACCACCTGTGTGGCGAGGTGCTGTAACTGAGCCAAGGCAGCAGCTGTGCTCCCATAATTCTCTGATCTGTTGGCCAGGAACAGAACGCCGTCTGATCCTCACCCAGGTACCACACGGAGGAAACACGAGAGTAACCACTAGTACGAATGTGTGTTTATGGACGTGTCTGCTGGTTTGTGGAGGACAATGATTGAGTATGTTCAAATGAAGTTCAAGCACAGAGCGATTTCTGATAAATACACAGATGAACCACAACATTATGACCACTGACAGGAGAACTGAATAACACTGACCATCTTGTGACAGTTCAATGTTCTGCTGGGAAACTTTTGGACCTGGCATTCATTGGTGTGGATGTTACTTAGACATGTAGCACCCACCTAGACCAGACCAGACACCCCCACCCCATAGCAATGACACTCCTTGATGGCAGCAGCCATCCCCAGCAGGATGCAGCCTGACACAGGCACACACACAAAAACGGTTTAGGAACAACTAAAAAAAACAAAAACATGAAGAACAGCACAAGGTGTTGACCTGGCCTCCAAATTCACTAGATCCCAAACTGATCAAGTATCTGTGGGATGATCCTCAGAAGCCCCTGCCCTCCACCTACAGTGATTTTTGCGAGACACCACAGGACACCCTCAGAAGGCCCATGTCCATTCTCTGATGAGTCACAACTGCTGTACATGCATCTTCCTTCTATTGTTTAGTAAGCGGCTTCGACGAGTACTTGCACGTGCGAATGATCTCCCAGACTGTGAAGTTGGGTAAGTTAAATTGTTTTGACCACTGACCAAGATAAAACAACAGTTGTTTCACCATTTCACAGGAGACATATCAAACCCATTTGAGGCCAATATCCTAAATGCCGTAAGTTGAATTTATACCAATGAAAGAAGTGATATATTGAAGGAAGCAGGGAATTTAATTGTTTTCCTCGAAGGTACACTACACAAGAAACACTCTTAAAACGGATCCCTTTCTCACCCACCTATTTCAAGAGGGCCCATTCCCATCAATTCTAACTTAACCACTCAGGTGCTGCAGGGAACCTGACACAGGCCATGAACTGCAGCCATTACCTCCGTAATTTAACCACATATGTCTTGTCGGGCTGCTTGTGAATTCACCGCACAAAGAAAACAAACACCAACAGAATAGTGCACCGTGCATCGTTATGGGGTTGAGGTTGGAGACACAAATGGGGTGGCTGAAGGCAAGACAGTGCAGGACAGAATTGATGAGAGACCTTGGGAGTTATCAGCGTAGCCAGAAGGCCTGCTGAATAAAGATCAACTATCCAGGACTTGGTATAAATCAGCCAGGAATGGGCCAGGCAGGATGATGGTGCTATAGGAAGAGATGGAAAAAGATTGGAGATATATGGAGGAAAATAATGTCCTGTATCACCTGAGGAGTTTGTGGGAGAGATAGATTATTTGAGTCCTTCACCTGCTCGAATAATCTATGTCTTCCGCTTTTAATGGAAACCATAAATGTTGATGATCAAGGCCCCACTCAGGTGTGTGTAACATACACCTGTGTGTGTATGTGTGTGCACGTTTCACCAAATTCATCTCTGTACCTTTATATTCTTTCCCAGTCCTCTCCCTCTCTCTCTCTCTCTCTGTAATCCATTTCCTCTCTGGGCGAGTGAGGGGCCAGTGGCAGGTAAGTGGTATTGATGCTGCACCGCACAGATGATAAATCACACACTGGATAACAATCGGACAGCAGATGGTAAATTGCGTCGCGCCACATAAGATGATGAACTAATAATTAACGGGTCAACAACAAAGGTCTTGCTGCTGGTGATGGGGGACGCGCACACACCCATACAATTCATCATTTTTACGGGGCCACAATTTATCTTGATGCAACGCACACGCAACAGTCGTGCTTCTATCTAGAGGGATAGATAGATGGCTGACAAATTAAAGGACAAATCGAGGGAGCATGAGGGAGCTAATTATACGCAGATGCTTCAACCCGGGTGTGATGGATTTTCTGATCTACGTCCCCTTGGATGGACAGGTCTCTTTCAGGGAAACAACGCCTGCATCCACATTAAGCTATTGAGCATGAAAATAGGGGACGCTCAGCAAAATAACAACAGCAAAAACAAAAACTTTTTATAAGAACTGTGTGCGTTCTCCCAGCAGAAATCTAGAGACTTGGAAAATCTGCACCAGTGAAGCCACTGATGCTCTTTCAATGGTCAGAAACCTTTATTATGATTTAAATTGAGGCAATTACACTCAACGCAGTATTTTATCGTCTTTTTAGGTGACTTTGAAAATAATTACGATCACAATTATGGTAATGTTTTAAAAAAAAAAAAACTGTTTTAAAAATCAATGTAATTCTAATTAAATGAATAAACTAGTTTTATTGCCCATCAGCACCAGTAATCTCTCCACAGACAGTTTATACTTCCACGTTAAGTTGACGCAGAGCCTAGCGCCGTAACTGATGTGCACCTTCCCAGCACCGCCGCAACGCAAGAGCTGTGATTGGTCCGCTTGGTAGTAGCGTGTTTCCGCTTTAGTATTTCCGGCTGCTTCTCTATCTCGGCAGTTTTTAAATTGATCGTTTTGGATCAATAAAGATGGAACACACCGAGGAGAGGTTAACTGAGGAGGTTCGGCGATACAAACGTTTGTACGACTTGTCTTCGGCGAAAGTTTCATCTGCCATTGTTGAAAGTGAAGGAGGAAGTAGAAACAAAAAATACAAAGCCAAACTGACGAACGCACAAGTATAAATGGAGTTGTCACACCGGTGAAGGCTACCTAGGTCCTTTCAACAATGGCGACTGAAACTTTAGTCGAAATTTCGCCAAACACGATTCATACAAATGTCTGTATCTCCAAACCTCCTCAGTTAACTTTACTGAGTCTTTATTGATCCAAAACAACCAATTTGAAATTTGCAGAGATGGAGAAGCAGTCAAAATACTGAAGCGGAAACGCGCTACTACCAAGCGGACCAATCACAACTCTTGCGCTCTGCATGGCCGCGGCGCTACAAAAGGCGTTACATTTCTGGGGAGCACATCAGCTACGGAGCTAGGGTCTGCGTTATCTCCGTAGCCTCTGCATCACCTCCAAACCAGGAGGTGAAACTGCCTATCACAGTCCCCAGAGTTTGGCCTACAGGCTAAAGTTGTATATCAGTTGCAGACACAAATATCTGAAATGATTTATGTTTAGATTCTTTTTCATGACTGTGCCTTTCACACAGCTAGACGTATTGTTTAGCTCGTCTGATTCTGGTCATCACTCTTTTGTATCTTTGAAGCACTGTGTTAGTCTTTATATATGGTATATCTATATATACACATCTAAAAACAATGCCAGGGTGCCTCATCCGTCAGCGGTGATGGTTAACTTGATTTAAGATTTATTTATTTATTTTTCACTGAGAACCTGCGTACCCAGAGAAGAACGAAATACTGTTTCTCATAAGTGACAGACAGTGCAAGTCAATGAAATAAGTTACAAATCTAGAACATTAAAAAACTAAACAAGATAGAAATAAAAATAAATAAACTAAGATCACAAAACGCCATACAACGTACACTATCAAGTCTCAGGGAAGTACATAGGTAAATTGCCAGCCGCCAAACCAGGAGGTGAAACTGTAAGTGAGGATGCTTTCCACTGTACCTCTGCAGAATGTGATGAGATGTATGGGATGGGAACAATGATAGAGCAACTCACTCTATCTTACTGTCACCAGTCTGTCCTGAGATGCACTAATTACTGGGCTCAAGATGCTGAGGCTGATAGCTCGCCCCAAAGCTCAGCAGCCCGAGGGGGGTTTATCCGGTCAGAAAAGGGCCAATATAAGTAGGGAGAGGGGAAATGGAGAGGCGGAAAGATAAGAGGGAGACGGAGGAGATAATCAAGGGACAAAAAGACAAGAAAGAGATAAAAAGCGAGACCTTTTACCTGTGCCAGAGAGACTGTTTAAATAATTGATTGTCAGAACAACGAGGAGGAGGAGGAGGAGGCTTTTACTGTAGCTCATACTGTTTTGAAGGTCAGACTTTAAAAGGATGAAATACTTCCAATTTACTTAAGACATTAAAATTTATAAAGGGAGACGAATAATTAGCTTTCTGTAGAGCGGGAGGTTGGATAAATGCCAGGACAAATGCGGGTATCACATGGAAATTAAATACACCGTCACAATTACCGCAGACGGTCATGCCAAAGTTATATATTCTTTTATTAAACGTATAAAACACCTGTAACACACATTTTAAAACAGTCAAAAAAGTATCTGAGAGTCACAGTGAAGCTAAAATGTCATCTATAAATAAATTGGATTTAGTTAATGATCAGAATTGCTGCTGACACTCACAGATTTGAGCGTGTCTCTTTTTATTTGCCTTCACATTCATCCCGTCCAGGACAAAAGGGAAAGTGTCAAGAATTATTCTGCGTTCAGAAAGAGGCCACGCATGAGGAAAGAAAGCTGAGAGTGGAGATTAATTACTTTAACGTGTCAGTTCCCGTGTAAAAGCCACACGGCCTCATTTGATGAGTGACTCTGATTACCTGTCCACTCCAGAGCTCCCTGCTGTCTTGTTAGCGCTGCGCTCTCTCTCTCTGGTGTAAGGAAATGCCAGGAAGTGGTGGATCGATACACACTCCTATGAGACATCTTCAATAAAATACCAGTCTTAGTGGACAATTTGGACGGAGAAGTGTGTGTGTGTTTTTTTTTCCTCGGCCATCAACGGCTCATTGCGAACACAATCACGAAGCAGAGTTTTGATTGAAGCAAGCTGTTGATTACTTAAGTAGCGATAAAACACAGCATGGGAGTCGAACTAAGTTTAATGTTGAGGAAAGAAAGGAAAGGAGACAGGGATGAGGACGCTTTGATTGTCACACAGCTGGCTGAACTCAATTTTTATTTTTTTTTCCAGATGGCCCAAAAATTGCTTTGACATTTACAGCACATAGAAAAATGGAGTTTAGCAGATCTGAACAGAAAGAAAGAATTGAAAGGATAGCAGAAAGGAACGTGAGTTGAGTCTGGTTCTGTTACTACACTAAGAGAATTACTAACAAACTCAATACACACTGTGTTACTTCTACGTTTCTATGTTTGTATCCCGAATCCTTATAACTCGGGCTCTGTTCAGATCACTGGCATTAACGGAAGAGTCCCGAGGGATCTTACAGGCAGAAATTCCATTCAATTCAAATTTAAATTCAATTCAAATCACTTTATTTGTCCTCAAGGGACAATCTGTTTTGTGCAATCATCTTACATGATTCAGCTGTGGACAAACCCAAGACGCATTCATGGTCTGCTCGCCCAGAGCATGTTTGGAGGTGGTCTGGTCAGTCTAGATCCAAACCACCAGCCCGCTAGAGGGTCCAACCTGTCCCCAGAAGATGTGCTAAAGTTACACTGAAGACAATTTTTAAATAAAAGTAGCTGCTATTCCTAATTTGTCCCCTAGGGGAGCAGCAATGCGCCGAAGTTGCACTTATTTTTCATAAGAAATTTCTGGGTTGCTCATAAAATGTTATGTAAAAGGATAGTTCAATAAATGGAAACATCTTCATAATGTACTTGTTCTTCTTCGCACTAAAACAAAGGAAAATGTCTGGAGTTGTCATTAGTTATAGGTCATTATGCTATTATGTTACTGGTCCGGCCCGCTTGAGATCAAATTGGGGTGTATTTGGCCCCAGACCTAAAAGGAGATTGACACCTCTGGTCCAAGTGGATGTCCAGATGTGTATATGAACACACATAATTAAAGTTGGCTGCTTGTGAGGCCTCTGTGAACCTGGCTACAACCTGCAAATCATTAGCAGAAGACCACCGCCGTGCACTTGGCTCAGACAGCTTGGAAGCAGAAGCTTGAACGTCAGACTGGAGACCGGAGGCACCCTAAGTATTGTCAGTAAGCCTCTGCTCTTAACCAACACGTGTCACCGAACCGCTTCCTGAATGAGACGGATTATAAACTTGCCTGTTTTTTTTCATCTATTCTGATCCTAAAACTACAGCAAGACATGCTATAGAGTTACTTTAACTAACTGCTGGCCAGTTCATTATAGAAACTCCCTTCAATGGGGTTTAGCTCCATTAGACAGTCACAGAACTGGGCCCTAAAAGCCTCAGTTAAGGGTTACAGATGTCATGCATGAGACTGAATCATGTTTGTCTTGTGGATGCATGCTTCTCCAGGCTTTTAACATAACCCCAGCTCGATTCTTTGTACACACAAGATGCACTAAGGGGGGCCGATGACGGTGGGAGGAGTTGGAGCTTGTTAATTTTAACATGGGAGCATGCAGCCAGGAAGGCAAGTCTCCTCAAAAGACAAAACACTTCATTAGGACAAAATGCAAAAACAAAACAAAAAAAAAACAAACCAGCATGTCCTCAAATACCCAACAATCACATACACATACACATCCTCGCTGCCTGGCTGCCCTTCAGAAAGTTCTGTTTGGTTTCCCCCGAGCTTCCACTCTCCTCATTACAGCGACGCCTTACCTCGTTATTTTGAGGAAAAAACTTGCACAATGCCGAGTTGTGATTTTGCATTTGTATAAACGTAAAATGAATGTAGTCAGTCTGCACTGTAACAAACTGCTTGATAATATATATACACCAATCAGGCATAACATTATGACCACCTTCCTAATATTGAGCAGGTCTCCCTTGTGCCTCCAAAACAGTTGGGACTCATCAGAGAATGGACATGGGCCTTCTGAGGGTGTCCTGTGGTGTCTGGCAACACAGTGTTGTTAGTGAGGGGGCCTTTGAGGGGAGGGGCCTCTGTGGATCATCCCACAGATACTTGATCAGTTTGGGATCTAGTGAATTTGGAGGCCAGGTCAACACCTTGTGCTGTTCTTCATTTTTTCTTTTTTTATTTGTTCCTAAAGTGTTTTTGTGTGTGTGTCTGTGTCAGGCTGCATCCTGCTGGGGATGGCTGCTGCCATCAAGGAGTGTCATTGCTATGGGGAGGGGGTGCCTGGTAAAATCCACATGAATACAAAAAGGTCCAAAAGTTTGCCAGCATAACACTGAATTGTCACAAGATGGTCAATGTTATTTACTTCTCCCGTCATAATGTTGTGGCTGATCAATGTTTATGATTGTTTAGTTTGTGTGCCTAAAACGTATCCATGCAAATGTAAGCGGTGCAATCCATCATTTTTATTTTTTCATTACAGAAAACACAAACTCTTATTTAATAAATTTGTCATCTGATCTTTCAGCTGTGTGAATCTAAATGTCCAGCTGACAGTGATAGAACTAAATCAATAGGCTGCTCGAGGCAACAGCTCTCAATTTCAGTCACTTTCGATCTTGTATGCGCTTGAACATTTTTTTCAACTTAATAAACTGGCTCTAAAAACCAATACTCATGTCTGTGGTGGGCTCGTATCAGAAACTTGATCCAAAAATCAGAAGAACAGAACAAAAAAAGGTTGAGGACAGTGAGGCTGGGTGCTACTGTTTCATTTATTTTTACACTAATCTGTATCTGAGATCTGGAGCTAATGTTGACTGATGGTATCAGCCACACCAAAGTATTGCTTAGTATCCTCCCTAACCCACATTTACAATGTCTTTGAGTAAGGCACTTAACTCCCAAATGCTCTTGTCTGCTGTCGGCTGACGGATAAGTCTGTGCTTGCACGGGGCAGTTCCCATGTGTGATTTAGTGTAATTGGGAGCCGGCTGCAGCTGAAAAAGACCACTCACTTCAGCAAACGTAGCCCGGATAAATGAAGGTTAAACAAAGGAAGGGCTGCAATAGCAGAGAACAGTGGGATCCCAACGGAGTTTGTCCAGTGGTGGAACTCTGTTGTCAAGCAGAAATAAGAAGTGCTGCGAACTCCGAATGAGAGGATGTGGGGAGGGATTTCCATGTGGGGCTATCTGCGTGGAAAGAGGTAGCGCATGAATGCTAACCTTTGTGGGACAAGTGTAATGGGACACACCAGGAAACATAATAGGTCTGGATGCATGTGTTTATGTAAGGAGATCCCTGCTGTGAGCGTTAAATAGAATACAACTGAATTTTAACTTTGGTTCACTTCAAAGATCAGGGCTCGTCTATATATCGCTGCTATCTGAAGTGAAGACAACTAATTGCACTGGGTTAGTTTGTATCTCTGAACCTCCTCAGCTAACCGTTCCCTTAGTGTGTTTTTATTGATCCAAAACAATCAATTTGTAAATTGCTCAGATGGAGAAGCAGCTGAAAATACAGAGCCAGGGTAGCTCGGTTGGTAGAGCACCAGACTTTTTAATCTAGGGTTACTCTAGGGTTCAGGACCCTATTCAGGCGCTACAAGTTTTACACATGAACTAATGGAGAGGATCCTATGGTTGGGATAGGAGCTACTCTACAGCGACCTTGGGTACTATGAAAGGCGCTATATAAGTCCAAGCTATTATTATTATTATTATTACTGGAATGTTGTGGGTTCACAGCAACAGAATTTAAATACCCCACTTCAAAATCAAACGTATAAGATGTACTTAGATGTACTGGGGTCGGTTGTGGCTCAGTAGAGCGTTGTGTCCACGAACCGTAGGGTTACCGTTTCGACCAACAGAACGTGCCACATGCCGAAGTAACACTAAACCCACTGGGGTAGATGTGTGTGGGGTAGATGTGTGTGTGGCTGTAAAGCGTTTTGAGTAGCAATAAGTAGAAAGGCTATCCAAAAACAAGGCCATTTACCATCACCAAATACGTTACTACCAAGCGGACCAATCACAGCTCTTGGGGTCTGCGTTGCTATAGCGCGTAGTTACATTTTGGGGGAGGTGCGTACCATACCATTAAGGACTTGACATGGATAGGAAAAATGAAATGAGTGCAGCAGCCGCCTCACAAAGAGGCAAATATTGCCCATTATTATCAGTTGCGAAATCACTGCACACTACATACGCTTAAATTAGATTATTGTGTTTTTGGAGAATCACGTTTAAGCAACGTGGGAACTGACTAATAAGGGGAAAGTAATAATAAAAATTAATATAACATGGGGTAAACAGTGGGCTGATGCAGGAGGGTGAAGCAGTAAACTAAGGGAGTGAAAAGTACAAGATGATGGAGAATAAGGAATTTCAATAATTAGTGATTCATGTGTATTTAATTAGATTGCATTGAACTGAACTGAATCTATCTTACACCTACATTTCTTTTTACTAGTCTTCTTCATGTGCAGCTGAGCTCCTGTAACCAAGCAATTTCCCTTGTGGGTCAATAAAGTCTATCTGAGTCTAAGTCTAAGTAACAGACCCAATGGAAGAAGGGTGGCAGACAAAACCTGCCACTCTGTGACCAAAAGATATCATCAGAAACTACCTCAACCAGTAAATAAAGAGGAGCTGAACCTTAAAACCTTTTAAAAAAAATCCTACTGTATTGTGCATTTCTACATTCTTCTGAAAAACCATTTACAGGCATTTAATCTCCAACCAGTAGTAGAACCAGACCTTTTTCTTGTGCTGCTGCCACTATTACTACCAGGATCATATCTTGATGTGACGCACCGAATAACGACCACAGACTCAGGCACATTTGTCACTATGACAACCACAGCTCAGGCTGCCACCAGGTGCCCACTCCCACACTATTAATACCATGCCCGCCAAATGACCAGGAGAAGGTCATGTGGACCCAGCACTCCAGTGAATTATCCCACTTATATGGGGACATGGACGAATGTGTATAGAAATCAGACACTTTAGAAGTTGACATAATGCAGTACCACATGGGTACAGTACTGTATTTATGGACATAGATGTTGGTTACATACAGTAAATCCAGGATGTTGTGTGTTGTGGAAAGAAGAAACTGTAGATATATGTAAGTAATGTCTTTTGAATCTGTGTTTTCCTTTACACCTTCACCTTAAGACGGCGTAGAAAGGCAAGTTTGCCCAGTCTCTCAAACTACAGGTAGCTCATGGAAAACTCTCACCCTGACATTTTGTCACGTACAGTCTAGTCTAGAGTCTAGTTTGCTCATTTAATGACAAAGTCAATAATTCATACAAACACTGATTCACTGGCACACTATCTGGACCCCAGGTTCTTAAATAATAAAAACCATCGAAGCTAAAGCCTTTTTAGCACTCAGTAGGAAGAATCAAGATGTTTCATATGATCTTAACTTATGCACTTCCTTCAGATGGTTTTCTTTCTTTAGTTTGGGGTTGCTGAATTACTGCAACAGAAATAGTTTCAAATTAAACTCGCTTTTTTATTCCACTTGTTTCTTTGCAGCTGGGAATACAGCTATGCAAAAATACCACTGCTCTTACATAATATCACAACTAAAGACGGTGTACATGATGTATTTATGTAGTAGAAGGTACCATGGTCTAAGGTTTCCTCTCAAAGGAATTACCTCTGCGTGAGACAGCGTTGCTGGTCCATTTGCTTCGGGATAACTCATTAATGAGGAAAGATAACATAAAATGACACTGAATCCTACCTTGACCTCAATGAAGTCTGGCTGGCCCAAAGCAATGAGCTCCGAGTAGGCCTGCATCTCCTCCACATTCCAGGCCTTCACCAGCGTCAGTCGGTACACCGTCCTCTGCCTCTGAATGGACAAACGGGGATTGATGCAAGATGTCAAACAGTGAAAGCATACTCCTCTTTTTAAATAACCACTGTAAAACCATTCATATGCGCTGTATAAATCCAAAAGAGTACATATCACAAGGGTGAATTTATAAGACCTATAGCAACTAGTGTTCAACAGCTTGGTGCTCAACAAATAAATTCTGTGACGCGCTCAGATTTTATTAGGTAACCTCTATTCAAGCAAAAGGTTTATCTTTAAAAAAATGTCAAGAGGCCACTGCTTTTTTTTTTTTTATAAACCAAAAGTGGATGAGTTGCCTTCACACTTGTAAAACTGACCTTTTTAACCGCTGAACATGCAAGCAAACATCTGCTGACAAAGCATTCAGTACAATCAAACTCTACAATTGCTGCACTTCTCTTAATGGTTTTGTTTTTTTTGAAATTGTTGACCATGACGGTTTGTCCTCGCTAACATCTGTTCTGTACAACGGCTCACAGATGGTCTCCATGCCACTTACATTTCGTCTGAATTATAAAAGAGCGGTTAGTTGGTAGTGTGCATGTTTAACGCCGTGTACTGCAACAGAACGGGGACAGAGTAGGAATTTTTCATGGAATTCTATTTCACTACTCTGTGTACTACAAGTAGAACAAGATACAGGAGCTTTGAATCACTGTAAGCTTGAGCTTTTTGGCGAACACCAAACACTGCAGTATAACACTGGTGGCAGCATCATGCTCTTATATACATGAAAACTTATATTGACCATGATTTCATGTACAAAAGCAACATACTTATTCTAGCCATTGTGTATCCAACAGATCTACACAGACGCCGACATTACAGGACACTAGACTACAGTGTTTTTATTTTCTCTATACACTTTCGCAACCATCAGCAGATTTTGAATGTTTTTTGTTACCTACTTTGTGCAATGTGCTGCTGTAGCAGCAAAATAATAAACCTAAATAAACACAATTAAATTACTGAATTGGATATACACTATAAACATATAACAGTACAGATTTGGATTGAGATGAAGGATGAGAAAATGAGAAAACCTGACCAACACTTCAACTTTTCCCAAGTTAATAAAAGCACTAAAAAAGACCATGCTCACAGTTCAGTGGTGTAGTTTCAGACTATTGTTGCCGGATTACTGACAATATAATGAGAGAAGGAACAGAGGAGGTGAAAGAAAGGGACTGGTAAGGACAGGTGACATGACAAATGGTTTATACTAAGGAACAAGTAATTGACAACGGGGGAAGAGAGTGCACCCTGTCCCCTCATTTCCTCCCTCTCTCCCTCTCGCACTGGAAGGTTATCTGCAACACTAGGGCCTTTCAGCCCAGTAGGGAAGGGGATAATTGGCCAGTGGAAGCGGGGAGGTGAGGTATTTGAAACTGCCTCTATTCCAGATCCGACACTGATTCACAACTCTATCAATCCCCACAGCAGTGGCAGGGAGACCAGGTGGAGGAGACGAGGAGGAGGGGAGGAGGACAAGGACTGTCCAACAGAGAACAGAAGTGGGTAAGCGCTCCGGAAGGATGGAGGTAGAGACCACCGTGAAATGAAGACTTAGGAATATGGAGCTGAGAGAGAAGGGAGGCAGAGATGGTTTATATTTAGAAGCCCGTAGACAAACTATACTATCACAGTCACATACACACATACAAACATACTACAGGTTCATTCATCATGATCATATGATTATATGATGCTAAATAATCCTGTTTGAGGGCATACACACTCATGTTTGGTCCAAACACTTAAGGGTTTGTTATGCAAATGTTAGCTTGAGGATGAAATATTCAAAGCTATTTAATTGCATGGATATGTCAAAGACCAAACCACAGCCCCTTTCCCACAAAAGCATCAAATGAAAACACTACAATTTAAATTATCACTCTTCAAAACGTCACACTTTCAGAAATTGATTTTGGAGAAACAGCTAAAGTTTAAGCATATTATAGTTGTTGACATTTAATAATACAGAGTTTGCAAATTTAGTGTCATCCTCAGTGTGTCTGACATTTGGTATGCGCACGAAGACGCTGAGCCAGCCCTTTTTTCTTTTTTTGACACCTTCAATAGTTATTCTGTAGATTGATGGCTCCTCTGTCCACTGTCAGACTGTGAACTGCAGTGTTCAGAATAATGAGATTGGCGTGAGTAAGCAGTAAATGCGCCAGCGGGTCCAGGATGACCAGGAAATGACACCCATCTGGCCTGAGGTAGATTCACCTTCAGTCATTGAGATGTTTTAGATGTTTTGGGGAGGTATGCAAGTAGTTCAGTGTCACAGTGCTAACTGCACGGAGGTTAACATTTACTGAGGGGAAATTACTTTGCAAACCCCAGCAGTTATCTCACATTAACATTTTAATGTTGGCGTGTGGTGAATGGATATCTACACCCATCAGGCAGAACATTATGACCACCTTCCTCATATTGTGTAGGTATCCCTTGTGCCTCCAAACCAGTTGTGATTCATCAGAGAATGGACATGGGCCTTCTGAGGGTGTCCTGTGGTGTCTGGCAACAGAATCTTGTTAGCTGGGGGGGGCTTTGAGGGGAGGGGCCTCTGTGGATCATCCCACAGATACTTGATCAGTTTGGAATCTAGTGAATTTGGAGGCCAGGTCAACACCTTGTGCTTGTGCAAAAGTTTCCCAGCAGGACACTGAATTGTCACAAGACGGTCAGTGGTATTTACTTCTTCTGTCAGTGGTCATAATGTTGTGGCTGATTGGTGTAGATGCACATAATGATCTATCGCTAGTTATATGTCCTTGTAATCTGAGTGGTAATGAATGTGTCCGTTAAACAAGAGGAAGCACAGCGCTCACTTAAAAGCTCAGTCTGAGACACTTCAGAGCTCACGTCTCACTCAAGGTCGTCTGGTGGTCTGCCAAATGCACCATTTTTTCCTGGTTTTGGCTTTTTACAAAAAAAACACCACCACAGAGAAGCGTTTCAAACTGGCGGCCTGGAGGCTGAACACAAGTTGTGATAATGGACTTTCCCTCTTCTCACAAATGACGATGATGGGGACTCTGAGGCTTTTAAACTGCCGCAAGTGTACCTGTGGACAAAGATCAATGACCTACGAGTACACCTTTGCAAAGTTTTAAAGAAATAAATGGAAAAAAATAAAACTTTCTCTACTTGAGAAGAATGTTAAAGGCTTCAAGAGCTCAGTCATTTCACCATCATCGCATGGGAACTGGCAAAGAGAATGGACACCTCAGTCTGTGGTTTCTGGGAGGACTCAATCAAGGCTGAGAGTGAGTAAGACATAAGAAGCCTCTTTTGTGTTGTTTAGTTAATATTTATGAGCAAGGTGAGACAGAAGCAAATAAAATTAGCCAACAGTAAAAATGTTTAATATGATTCAAACATTATGCATCAGACATTCCAGCAATCTCGGGATGCAGAGAAAAGAGGAAGCACCTCAACTTCAAATGTCCAATGTTTTGTCCGAACCTCATACTATGTCTATATCTTGAATAAGAAGCCGTGGTGGTAAAAAAGCATCCCTCATCTTCTTATCAACAACTATACAGAACACGATCCCTTCAAACAAGGCCAGTGCATCAGCCTGAACGTTTCTCTGTGAAATAAGGGAACACGAAATCCTGAAAACCTCCAGACCATCGGTGAGAAAAGAGGACGCTTCTCATTCTTGTCCTGGAAACTTTCTTACTTTTTTGCCAGGTCGCTAACATCACACACCAGGCCTTCTATCGTAATGTCTACACAAAGTTATCATTCTGTTGAGTTGAGATACTTAATAAATATCTAAATATGTGTCTGTGCTTGCAGTCTCTCGTTTCTTGATACAGCTTCTCTAACTACTCGTGACATTCGTCTCAGTTTGAAGAACAGCAAACGACGCATCTGAGAGAGAATGATGAGTATATGCATTCCTGCGCCACCTTTGATTGGCAGAAAACTCCCAGGATGCCTCGCGGCTCCTCAGCTGATTAAACAGACGTGCTGTCAGAAGTGTCCCGGTGCTCAATAATTTATTTTATCTAGCTCTATCTAGCTCATCAACTGACAGCGGTCATGTGACCAAACGTATGTGCCAGGCTGAATTTATAGATTTTTATTTATTTATTTTTTTTAAACTTCGTGTCAACACACAGGTACAAACACTGTGATGATGAGAACGGGCAAACACGCGTCATAAAATCAATAAGTCATTTCTATGGGAGAATTAGGTCTATAGGCCTGCGACAGACTGGTGACCTCTCCAGGGTGTACTCCGCCTCCTTCCCAGTGACAGCTGGGATAGGCTGCAGCCCCCTCACATAACACTTCAGGCATAAATGTAAAGCTTAGGCGTTTTCTAACTGTACAGTTTTTATTTTTTTAATCAAGGAACATTTAAATGAGAAGTCACACAACCGCAGAGCAAATTAGCTCACAGAGAAACTTACCTTCTCTCCGAGAGCCCTGAGGCTGTCCAAGAAGCGGGGCCAGAAGTCCTTGAAAAGCGGCCGGTCAATCTTCTTAAGACTGTCCTTGGTGCTGGCGTCCACGCTAACATACAACTGGGTAACTGGCACCAAACTCCTGCAAAATGTGAGAAAACATGGAGGAGAAACATGAATAAGGATGATCTAGACTGATGTGAAAAAATATTGATGGAGAGGGTTGTTCAAAATTTAGTTGCCGAGTATAATATATGTACATAACATACATTTTTTTATTTTTTAAAGACAGAGTTTCCTTGAGTATCATCAAACCTTTAAATCCCCCTAAAGTGTATTTCTGAGTGCACCTTCAGTTTGGGAAAACATCCGGGTTGAATTTAGATTCTGCAGCTCAGCTTGACCCCGTGTACGTTTCTTTTGCAATACTGAGTCAATAACACATACAGCATGCAGCGACATTAAAACAATCCATGTACTGGCGCTAAAGGAAACAGATATGGTGGATAGATGATGGAAAAACGAGGCGAGGAAGAAGGAAAAAAAAATAAAGAGAGCGTCTTATCAATATTAAACAAGGAGAGACATTAACTTAATAGTGTGAAGCTGCACTGAGGTAAAGGCTGTAAGAGAGCAGGACTCAGCAGACACGCAATAAGACAAGTGTAAAAGATTAACACAGACTGTATATCATAGATTGTATATAAATATGGACGGCATGTCCCCACTTCTTGGCTTAGTTGTTCAGCCATCCATCTTTATACAGTCTATGACCTGAATCAAGAAGACCACTACATTTCCCAAATGACTTCAGATGGGAGCCGTGCAATTATGTAAAGATGCAAAACTAACCAATTAGCCAAATGAGCAACGACATGGAGGATCATGGAGTTTAGCGGTTTTCTTGAAGGACACTCACTACCAGGAGGAAGGTTTTTAATTCTAGCGGAGGTAGTAAAAAATGACCCCTTATCAAAACTGTACTGGAATAGAGACTCAATGAAATGCAACAACTCATATCCGACCAGGTGGTTCTGGCAGACGGATAAAATGGCTGATGATGGCTGGTGTCCTTGCCTTCAACTTGCTCGATGAGTCATGAGTAAGCCTCGGACAGCCTGGTGTAGTTAGTAAATATATTGCATGTGTCAGCGTACTGTATGTTTTGACTGCTTGCAAGTGGACAGAGTGACATCTCAGGGACACGGAGCACACCGGAAACCATCTGAGCATCTGGAATTTAATGTTTATTTCAAACTGTGAGAACATTAAATTTGAAAATTCATTTTCGAACCTTTGCAGCAGATAACACTGTTAATAATAGGACTGATGTCTACTATAACATGCTGTCTTATGTGGTCTGTGCATGGCCATGTTGCCTTGGAAACGCTTGTGCCACTTCTTCTAAGACAGTGTACATTTGGAGAAAAAATAAAACTTAAAAGAAATGTCAGAAAGATGTACAGTGTCGGTGCCGTGCTGACACAGAGCTGAGCAGAAGCAGCAGGGTTCAGAATAATGACACTCTGAGGTCACTCCAGTGTGTTTCCTCCTCAGAAACAAACAGACATGCTGATGCTTGCATCTGAGGTGCAAAGGCAGATGTAGGTGAATTGTGAATTGAATTGTAGGAGGACAAAAAGCCAACTGAGGTCGTATTGTCTCATGAATTTTTTACACAGTTACTGTACTGTAAGTGTATACGGGCACGTCTGAGAACTTGACATGTGGTGAAGCTTCTATGGAGAGAGCTGTGTCTCAATATGCCTGGTCCCTCTCTCTAACTCCAAGGAGTTTGATCTGGTTGAGTTATTCAACTGTAGAAAGGTATTAATTGTTGCTTCTGGCTTTTAACTGTTGATTGTCTCTGTCATTTGTCTGCACATCAGGATGAACTCAGTGTAGACTGGCGGTAAGTTCCTTCTGCTGATGAATAAACAAACTCAGAGGCCTCTCATCTCTTAAAAACTAAATCATTTAGGTAGAAAATGTGAAAACACAATCATGGTTCTAGTTTACTGATCTGGTTGTTGATTTTCCTGAATCTACAACAGAGAGCAAAGTTAGCGTGACCCACACATTGATAGGAAATCAGACTGGACCAGAACTGTACTTCCTGTCACTTAGTTCATTCAGATTTTAAAAGGAGAACATTTGATTTAATGATGAACTGGAAATAATTATTTGAAGTGTCTAATATATCAGTTGGTGTTGTTTTATTGTTTTTAGTTTATTTTTTAGCTTTGTTTTACTACTGTACTTGTTTTCCGGTGTGTTGTTTTAAATCGTTGTTTAATCTGTTGTAAAGCACCTTGGTTCACCTATCGGTCGATGTAAGGTGCTATATAAATAAAGTACATTTACATTTACATTTGCAGGAGGAAGAGGAGGAGACTCCATGAGGAAGAGGAGAGAGTGGAGGTTTCCCTCTTCATCCTGGAGGCTCCTGTTAAAGAGAGTGATATCCTGTTTCTGTCAGATGTGTTTTATATCTGTCTTGAGTTAAATATCCACCCTTGATCTAGTAGCTGTCACATTTCTGCCATAACATCCTGACTTCTCTAGACATCTGAAGGTGTTCAAAATCCTTTAAGTCCTGTAGGTTGAGAGGTGGAGCCTCCATGGGTCAGACTAGTTTGTCCAGGACGTCCCACAGATGCCAGACTGAACTGAGATCTGGTTGAATCTGGAGTCAATACCTTGAACTCATTCCTGAAGCAGGGAGCATCATCGTGCTGAAAGAGGCCATCAGGGAATCCTGTCCCCATGAAAGGGTGGACATGGTCTGCAGCGATGCTGAGGTAGGAGCTAAGAGTCAAAGGAACATGAATGAAAGAACCCAAGGTCTCCCAGCAGAACATGGACCAAACATCACACTGACTCCACCGGCTGGTCTTCTTCACACCACACTGGCCAGCCTTAGCACCACACCTGCATCAGTGATCCATGACCCTGTCTCTGGTTCTTCTTCTGACCCAGTAGTCTAGTCATCACAGACTTGTTTTTTAAAATGAGATTACACACTAAAACCCACAGAGTTAAAAACAGACCCAGCAGTGATTTACTTTACGAATACTTTATTTTAATTTTGACTCAGAAATATTTTTAGATCATTGTTGATGCTTTTTACTGCTAAAATATCTTTCTTTATATTCGTCGCCATGGCTACTCTCTACTCCCATGATATTCAACCATGAGTTGTGCTGAATGAGCTCAAACTGGAGCAGATTTGACCTGATGAGTTTTAGTGGCTGTGACATTATTGATATTGGACCACTGATAAAACCTGTTAATAAATCTAAACGTCTCAGATCACATCCATTTACATCCACTGACCTGAAGTTGAGCTGCAGCGGCAACAGCCTTAGCGTGGTGCTCCAGACGTGTTTGTCCTGAGCCACAAACTGTACTTCATCATGAGGGATCACAGGCCAGTCGATCCCTCCAGTGAATTCTAGCTAGCTAATAGTATTTAGTGAACGCAGACATACAACTAGAAGTTCTCTAATCTAATGACCTGTCTTTAGAGGAAAAACCAAACCTACAAAAGACAAAACTTTATTTATTGTCACTGCACACATGAGCATTCTTGACAAAGGCCTCGGTCCAATCCTTTGGTTTTATTACATTTAACCACAGGTTTTTCTTTTTGACTCGGGCTGGCCGCTGGTATAAAATAAAATTCAGTTTGGAGCTATTAACCTTACTCCTCTGATTCTGGCTCCTGACAACACATCAAGATGACATGTTGATAACTGTAGCCTCATATTCTGTTCTGTGGTTCTATGGTTCATGCCTCCAGCTAACCACCGTGACGTAGCCGTGACGTAGGACATAAAAGAGTACATTGTGTAATACAACTGAGCCATGCAAGCATCTTTAGTGTCTGTGCAAAGGTTTTTAATTTGATAAAAAGAAAAACTAAACCCCCAAAACAACACAATCTTTTCTACAAGAAAAAGTAGAAATTTAGTTCAACTGTTGATTTGACAAAAAAAAAGAAGAGACAAGGACGAACTCAAATGTTAATATTTTTTTTTTGATGTTTTATTTTTAAATTGAATAAAATGAAATACCATCTAAAATGAGGGACAAACCGGATTATCCGGGGAAAACCCTCCGCACCAAAGTAGACAACACACATAAATAACATTTGACTTCCTCCTTGTGGAGGAACCCAAATGTTATTGTTTTGTTTATGTTTTATATTTAAATTGAATAAAAGGAAATAAAATGAAAAATGAGGGAACAAACCGGATTACCCGGAGAAAACCCTCCGCACCAAAGAAGACAACATCACATAAATAACATTTGAGTTCCTTCAAGGAGGAACTCAAATGTTATTTATGTGATTTTTTTTTTTTTTTTATGGAATAAAAGGAAATAAAATGAAAAAGGAGGGAACAAACCGGATCACCTGGGGAAAACCCTCCACACCAAAGAAGACAACAGCACATAAATAACATTTGAGTTCCTCCTTGAGGAGGAACTCAAATGTTATTTTTGTGATGTTTTTTTTTTTTTTTAACAGAATAAAAGGAAATAAAACATAATAAAATGAAATAAAACAGAATAAAAGGAAATAAAATGAAAAATGAGGGAACAAACCGGATTACCCGGGGAAAACACACAACACACACACAACAAAGTAGACAGCAGCACAAGCTGACAAAAGCTGAGGACAGGGAATCAAACCTTTGTCTTGTAGCCGTCAGGTTGTACTACTGTCCATGAGATGAGTTTAGAACTCTAATACTTACCTACATTAGGGGAACCCCTGCTCCACTGGTCTGTGTCTTGCAGAAACCGCTAGAGCAGAAGGTATCCCCATGATTTACATGGGACCGACCTTAACTGAACGACGGAAGAAATTCCTGATGGGGTTGCATGTAGATTTCATCAGATGTTCTTTGAAAGAAGCCACGATCACTCTGTCAATCACTGGTCGGTCAAGATCCATGAACAACACGACATTGTCTTCAGATTTCCACTTTTTGCAGAGGTCCTTGAAGACAGCCTTGTGGAGGTTCCTGAACCTTTCTGGGGGTATGTTAACATTATCTCGCTTGAATTCATCCCAGATTTTGATGAACAGCCTGTAGCGGATGGCCTCAAACTCCTCCGTATCGTATGTTATCTTTGCTTTTGCGTAGGCCCGTGAAATTAGGCTCTCAACAAAAACATTGACACAGAGTTTGCACCTTTCTTGATCATCTCTTGAGGCCTCATCAAGTTTTTCTTCTTCTCCACTTCTTGTCAGACTCAGATTTTCATCCTCCACTACCCTAATCTCCAGAGAGGACGCTTCCACCTGCTCAATGCCTCGGGCTGGTTTGTCGGTGGATGACTGGCGACGTTCAGTGACCTCCACGGAAGTGGTCTCTGGTGAGATACGGGCGGGGGTAACGTCTGGTGATTGAGTTGATGCCACTCCAACGCGTCGTTTCGTAAACAAGCCTCTAAATGCGTCCCTCAATCTTTTCAGAAACGAAAATCTCTTTCGAGGAGCAGGTGTCTCCTCCAGATCCAGGACTTCTTTAACCTCACACTGAGCAGTGCTGTCCTCAACTACTCTGTCCAGAGAGGAGCCTTCCCTTTGCTCAAAGTCTTGGGCTGGTTTGTCTTCTTGTAACTGGTGTTGAGGCACAAGGATCTCCACGGGGGTGACCTCTGATGAGATGTGGACAGGGGTAACAGACGTTCTGTCAGCGTCTACATCGTCCGGGGGGGTGACCACGCGTTTTTTCCTCCTACGTGTCCAAGGTTTGCACCTCATCTTCCCAGTGAATTCTTTCAGCATCTCGCTGATATAACGGACCATAGCTTTAATTCGTCTTTTGGGAGGGACGTGCTCTTCAAATTCACTGTCTGAATCGTCCTCACCAGTAGAGAGGACAGAGTTGACGCTCTCAGACACATCTAGGGCAATTAAGCTGGTCAACACCTCTGAGCTCTCAGAGCAGACCACTTCTTCAACGTCCAGGACTTGAGCAAAGGTTTGAGAAAGTGTGTCGCCCATGCTGGACAAGACAACCTCCTGAGAGATAAGACATCTCTGTTTGGTATTGTCCAAGAAGGATTTGGAAATGACCGCTATCAAGTCTCTGATCAGCTGTGCCAGGGAATATTTGGTTTCATTGTCTGGTTTACCAGAACTCAAACATGCCCACTGGTCCGGTGTGACCGTGTTAACAAAGGATTCGATCAGTGGACGAACTGTGTCCACTGTGATCTGTGGGATCTCCTCTGTCTGTTCAAGCTCCTCAAAGTCTTGGACTGGTTTGTCTTCTGGTAACTGGTGCTGAGGCACAAGGATCTCCACGGTGGTAGCCTCTGGTGAGATGCGGGCAGGGATAACAGCAGGTGGTTTCCCAAAGATGCCACCAAATGCAGTACTCAGTCCTTTCAGAGGCAATTTCTTTTTAGACTTTGGACGTGTGCCTGGAGCAGGTCTTTCTTCCAGACCCTGGACTTCTTCAACCTCACGCTGAGCAGTGCTGTCCAGAGAGAAGGTTTCCAAGTCTTGGACTGGTTTGCCTTCAGGGTCTATGAGCACCACAGCGGTGGGCTCTGGAAATTGCTCATCAGGAACAGTGATCAGCAAAGTAGTGACCTCCTGCTGAGGCCCAATGCTCTCTGTAGCACCAACTTCTGATGACTTTATTGATGCTGATCTGACTACAGCAGGTCGCACCTTGAAAATCCTTTTAGCAAAAAAGCCCTTAGTTTTGATTTTCAGAGACAGTTTCTTCTTGGACTTTGGGCGAACAATTGAAGACTTGCTTTCTGCCAAGCTCTTGGTCTCTTTATCAGACTGAGCACTTTCATCCTCCACTACTATGATCTCCAGAGAGGAGGCTTTCATCTGCTCAAAGTCTTGGGCTGGTTTGTCACCTGGTAAGTGATGCTCAGGTACAACCACCTCCACAGAGTTGCCTGCCTGAAACTGCTGCTCAGGTACAATGAGCACCACAGCAGCAACATCTGGAAACTGCTGCTCAGGTACAATGACGTCCACAGTGGTCACTTGTGGGACGTCTGTTGACTGTGTTGATGACACTGTGACTCCAGCAGGAGGCTCTTTGAATGAAGGTTTCACAAAGAAGCCTTTAATCATGCCCCCCATTCTCTTCAGGGACAGTTTGCACGTCCTGCGCTCAGGGCTCTTGTCCTCTTCATCTTCAGATTTAGCAGCGTCCTCTTCAACTACTTTAGCCTTGAGAGAGGAGGACTTTGGGGTTGCTTGTTCTTGGATCTCCTCTCTCTCTGTGTCAGCTTCTGTTTTTGTAGTCTTACAGCTCTGCCTGCTTCCTGTGGAGGCTGTTTCCCGGGTGTCTGTGTCTAACGACTGAATGTAGCTTTCAGATTTTGTAGACACCACATCTTCTGATGTTTTGCCAGCGTCTACGTCTTCCGGGGGGGTGACCACGCATTTCTTCCTCCTACGTGTCCGAGGTTTGCATGTCATCTTCCCAAAGAATTCTTTCAGCAGCTCGCTGATAGAACGGACCATAGCTTTAATTCTTTTTCTGGGAGTGACGTGCTCTTGAACTTCAGGCTCTGAAGTGTCCTCGCCAGCAGAGAGGACAGAGTTGACACTCTCAGCCACGTCTAGGGCAATTAAGCTGGTCAACACATCTGAGCTCTCAGAGCAGACCACTTCTTCAACGTCCAGGACTTGAGCAAAGGTTTGAGAAAGTGTGTCGCCAATGCTGGACAAGACAACCTCCTGAGAAATAACACGTCTCGGTTTGATTTTCTCCAGGAGGGATTTGGAAATGAGCTCTATCAAGTCTCTGATCAGCTGTGCCAGTGAATATTTGGTTTCATCGTCTGGTTTACCGGAACTCAAACATGCCCACTGGTCCGGTGTGATAGTGCTAACAAAGGATTTGATCAGTGGACGAACCATGTCCACTGTGATCTGTGGGATCTCCTCTGTCTGTTCAAGCTGCTCAAAGTCTTGGACTGGTTTGCCTTCAGGGTCTATGAGCACCACAGCAGTGGGCTCTGGAAATTGCTCATCAGGAACAGTGACCAGAAAAGTAGTGACCTGCTGCTGAGGCCCAATGCTCTCTGTAGCACCAACTTCTGATGACTTTATTGATGCTGATCTGACTACAGCAGGTCGCACCTTGAAAATCCTTTTAGCAAAAAAGCCCTTAGTTTTGATTTTCAGAGACAGTTTCTTCTTGGACTTTGGGCGAACAATTGAAGCCTTGCCCTCTGCCAAGCTCTTGGTCTCTTTATCAGACTGAGCACTTTCATCCTCCACTACTATGATCTCCAGAGAGGAGGCTTCCATCTGCTCAGAGTCTTGGGCTGGTTTGTCACCTGGTAAGTGATGCTCAGGTACAACTACCTCCACAGAGTTGCCTTCCTGAAACTGCTGCTCAGGTACAATGAGCACCACAGCAGCAACATCTGGAAACTGCTGTTCAGGTACAATGACGTCCACAGAGGTCACTTGTGGGACATCTGTTGACTGTGCTGATGACACTGTGACTCCAGCAGGAGGCTCTTTGAATGAAGGTTTCACAAAGAAGCCTTTAATCATGCCCCCCATTCTCTTCAGGGACAGTTTGCACGTCCTGCGCTCAGGGCTCTTGTCCTCCTCATCTTCAGACTTAGTAGCGTCATCCTCAACTACTTTAGCCTTGAGAGAGGAGGACTTTGGGGTTGATTGTTCTTGGATCTCCTCTCTCTCTGTGTCAGCTTCTATTTTTGGAGTCTTACAGCTCTGCCTGCTTCCTGTGGAGGCCGTTTCCCGGGTGTCTGTGTCTAACGACTGAAAGGAACTTTCAGATTTTGTAGACACCACATCTTTTGACGTTCTGTCAACGTCTACGTCTTCCGGGGGGGTGACCACGCGTTTTTTCCTCCTACGTGTCCGAGGTTTGCACGTCATCTTCCCAGTGAATTCTTTCAGCATCTCGCTGATATGACGGACCATAGCTTTAATTCTTTTTCTGGGAGTGACGTGCTCTTGAACTTCAGGCTCTGAAGTGTCCTCACCAGCAGAGAGGACAGAGTTGACACTCTCAGCCACGTCTAGGGCAATTAAGCTTGTCAAGGCATCTGAGCTCTCTGAGCAGACCACTTCTTCAACGTCCAGGACTTGAGCAAAGGTTTGAGAAAGTGTGTCGCCAATGCTGGACAAGACAACCTCCTGAGAAATAACACGTCTCGGTTTGATTTTCTCCAGGAGGGATTTGGATATGAGACCTATCAAGTCTCTGATCATCTGTGCCAGCGAATATTTGGTTTCATCGTCTGGTTTACCAGAACTCAAACATGCCCACTGGTCCAGTGAGATTGTGCTAACAAAGGATTTGATCAGTGGACGAACCGTGTCCACTGTGATCTGTGGGATCTCCTCTGTCTGTTCAAGCTGCTCAAAGTCTTGGACTGGTTTGTCTTCATGGTCTATGAGCACCACAGCAGTGGGCTCTGGAAATTGCTCATCAGGAACAGTGACCAGAAAAGTAGTGACCTGCTGCTGAAGCCCAATGCTCTCTGTAGCACCAACTTCTGATGACTTTATTGATGCTGATCTGACTACAGCAGGTCGCACCTTGAAAATCCTTTTAGCAAAAAAGCCCTTAGTTTCGATTTTCAGAGACAGTTTCTTCTTGGACTTTGGGCGAACAATTGAAGACTTGCTTTCTGCCAAGCCCTTGGTCTCTTGATCAGACTGAGCACTTTCATCCTCCACTACTATGATCTCCAGAGAGGAGGCTTCCATCTGCTCAGAGTCTTGGGCTGGTTTGTCACCTGGTACGTGATGCTCAGGTACAACCACCTCCACAGAGTTGCCTGCCTGAAACTGCTGCTCAGGTACAATGAGCACCACAGCAGCAACATCTGGAAACTGCTGCTCAGGTACAATGACGTCCACAGAGGTCACTTGTGGGACATCTGTTGACTGTGCTGATGACACTGTGACTCCAGCAGGAGGCTCTTTGAATGAAGGTTTCACAAAGAAGCCTTTAATCATGCCCCCCATTCTCTTCAGGGACAGTTTGCACGTCCTGCGCTCAGGGCTCTTGTCCTCCTCATCTTCAGACTTAGTAGCGTCATCCTCAACTACTTTAGCCTTGAGAGAGGAGGACTTTGGGGTTGATTGTTCTTGGATCTCCTCTCTCTCTGTGTCAGCTTCTGTTTTTGGAGTCTTACAGCTCTGCCTGCTTCCTGTGGAGGCCGTTTCCCGGGTGTCTGTGTCTAACGACTGAATGTAGCTTTCAGATTTTGTAGACACCACATCTTTTGACGTTCTGTCAACATCTACGTCTTCCGGGGGGGTGACCACGCGTTTTTTCCTCCTACGTGTCCGAGGTTTGCACGTCATCTTCCCAGTGAATTCTTTCAGCATCTCGCTGATATGACGGACCATAGCTTTAATTCTTTTTCTGGGAGTGACGTGCTCTTTAACTTCAGGCTCTGAAGTGTCCTCACCAGCAGAGAGGACAGAGTTGACACTCTCAGCCACGTCTAGGGCAATTAAGCTTGTCAAGGCATCTGAGCTCTCTGAGCAGACCACTTCTTCAACGTCCAGGACTTGAGCAAAGGTTTGAGAAAGTGTGTCGCCAATGCTGGACAAGACAACCTCCTGAGAAATAACACGTCTCGGTTTGATTTTCTCCAGGAGGGATTTGGAAATGAGACCTATCAAGTCTCTGATCATCTGTGCCAGCGAATATTTGGTTTCATCGTCTGGTTTACCAGAACTCAAACATGCCCACTGGTCCAGTGAGATTGTGCTAACAAAGGATTTGATCAGTGGACGAACCGTGTCCACTGTGATCTGTGGGATCTCCTCTGTCTGTTCAAGCTGCTCAAAGTCTTGGACTGGTTTGTCTTCATGGTCTATGAGCACCACAGCAGTGGGCTCTGGAAATTGCTCATCAGGAACAGTGACCAGAAAAGTAGTGACCTGCTGCTGAAGCCCAATGCTCTCTGTAGCACCAACTTCTGATGACTTTATTGATGCTGATCTGACTACAGCAGGTCGCACCTTGAAAATCCTTTTAGCAAAAAAGCCCTTAGTTTTGATTTTCAGAGACAGTTTCTTCTTGGACTTTGGGCGAACAATTGAAGACTTGCTTTCTGCCAAGCCCTTGGTCTCTTGATCAGACTGAGCACTTTCATCCTCCACTACTATGATCTCCAGAGAGGAGGCTTCCATCTGCTCAGAGTCTTGGGCTGGTTTGTCACCTGGTACGTGATGCTCAGGTACAACCACCTCCACAGAGTTGCCTGCCTGAAACTGCTGCTCAGGTACAATGAGCACCACAGCAGCAACATCTGGAAACTGCTGCTCAGGTACAATGACGTCCACAGAGGTCACTTGTGGGACATCTGTTGACTGTGCTGATGACACTGTGACTCCAGCAGGAGGCTCTTTGAATGAAGGTTTCACAAAGAAGCCTTTAATCATGCCCCCCATTCTCTTCAGGGACAGTTTGCACGTCCTGCGCTCAGGGCTCTTGTCCTCCTCATCTTCAGACTTAGCAGCGTCATCCTCAACTGCTTTAGCCTTGAGAGAGGAGGACTTTGGGGTTGCTTGTTCTTGGATCTCCTCTCTCTCTGTGTCAGCTTTTGTTTTTGGAATCTTACAGCTCTGCCTGCTTCCTGTGGAGGCTGTTTCCTGTGTGTCTGTGTCTAACGACTGAATGTAGCTTTCAGTTTTTGTGGACACCGCATCTTCTGACTTTTCGTCAGTGTCTACGTCTTCCGGGGGGGTGACCACGCGTTTTTTCCTCCTACATGTCCGAGGTTTGCACGTCATCTTCCCAATGAATTCTTTCAGCATCTCGCTGATATAACGGACCATAGCTCTAATTCTTCTTTTGGGAGGGACATGCTCTTTAACTTCAGGCTCTGAAGTGTCCTTGCCAGCAGAGAGGACAGAGTTGACACTCTCGACTACGTCTAGGGCAATTAAGCTGGTCAACACCTCTGACCCCCCAGAGCAGACCGCTTCTTTAACGTCCAGGACTTGAGCAAAGGTTTGAGAAAGTGTGTTGCCCATGCTGGACAAGACAACCTCCTGAGAAATAACACGTCTCTGTTTGAGTTTCTCCAGGAGGGATTTGGAAATGAGCACAATCAAGTCTCTGATCAGCTGTGCCAGCAAATATTTGGTATCATCGTCTGGTTTACCGGAACTCAAACATGCCCACTGGTCCGGTGTGATCGTGTTAACAAAGGATTCGATCAGTGGACGAACTGTGTCCACTGTGATCTGTGGGATCTCCTCTGTCTGGGAAGGACTCCTTCTGTCCATTGGAACTGTTGTTCGTGATGTGTTGCGATACATTACTTTGGATGTGTTCGTTTAGTCTATCAACTACCTGAATGTCGTCGGTTCAGTGAAGATCAAGTGAATCTCTGATGAATTTGTGTCGTAAGAACAAAATTTAACCTGGCAAATTACCTGAATGTCGTCAGTTCAGCGAAGATCTAGAGAATCTCTGATGAATCTGGTCCTATTTAAGCTATCTGAGATCAAAGGCAGAGATTCCTTTGATCTTTTGATGATGTCACAGATTTGACCTCACCAGTGAGGTCACATTTACTGTTACCATGGTAACATGGCCGTCAACAATCAATCGAACGACAGAGATTCCATCATTTATTTAGTAGAAAATAAAGAGTTTATTACTAGATCAACTGTTTTCAGTTAATTTCCCACATTTCCATCAGCGTATTGCAGAATTTTACAAAAATGTTTTTCCTCATGATAACAATGGACTTTTGTAGAGAACACTGCAAGCTGTAGTGATATTTGTGCGGTCACTACAGCTTGCAGAACTACACTTGAGGTCTGTGTTAGGTTAGGATACGCTGTAGATATGTCTCAATATTATTCGTATATGCAAACACCGCAATCCACGCGTATGATATAATTTGCAAACGCAAAGTCAAAATTCGTGACTTGTAAATTGGTATTTGCACAAAGGTGTAATGATTTTTTCAAACGTTTGGAAACTTGCAAATTAAATTATACCCATTTGTAAAAATATATCACTTCTCGCATGTGCATCTGTCTTGAAATTTCATTTGCGACCCTTACGTTCCGTGTGTGAAGTGTTGAATCTGCATTTGCAGATCATCCAACACGCACATTCATCCCTGCTTCCGTTTGGGTAATTTAGAGACATTCCTTTCGCCTTTTTCCAATCCGATCCATAAGCGAAGGTCTGAACCCAAGCATGAGTCCACCTCGCCCCCCAAAACATATTCCAGTAGGTGGCGGTGTTGATCCTGCTCCGATGTACATTCGTTCCCCACTCTATGAAGGCTGATTGCTGCCCATGCACTCCGGTGAGACAGACGATAAAGATGTGGTGAGTGAAACGCATCAGTTTTATGTTTACGATAGCGTTTGTTTTTGAGACAATGCTTTGGCAGTTGGCACACAAAGACAATTCCTGTCTGGAGTCTAGCCTGAATGTTAACAAGGGGCGCTAACGTTTAGCGATGTGGCTAACGGTTAGCGTTAGCTAACGATTAGCGTTAGCCTAAAATGCGGCTCAGGAAAGGATGGACTGCACTGTTTTGCTGTTAAACTTGTTTATTCATTTTGAATAAATGATATAGACAAACCTAAAATAGGCGACGTTTTGTCGTAGGGGTCGTTTCCTTTTTCCAAGTTTCCTTTTTCCGGCTCGTTAAACATTAGGGCTACTGCCATAGCTTCTGCTAGCTTACCATATGCTAATTTAAACATTTTTGCTTATACTATTTTTATTTTATTTTACTAGATTTTATTTTACTTATTTTATTTTATTTAATCTTTCTTTTATCTGTGGTTCTTAAGTGTTTTTTATGTACAACTAAGCTACTGTGACCAAGCAATTTACCTTGTGGATGAATAAAGTTTATCTAATTCTAAGTCTAAGACCATTGGCGTTTTTATTCTGCTGGCCTGGCAACTGCAGATGTATCGTGCTTCAATCCAAAAATAGGGTTTAAAAAAGGCAACTGGTTTTTTCTCTCTCTCGAGACCTTTTACAACTCATCCGAGGAGCTTCTCCAGTTCAGGGGACTGGTGGGAAGTTTGAAGTTTTGGAACTTATACTGAAATATTGTTTGTGTAAACAAACATAAACCGGGTCAGTTTGTTGTGTTTACAAACTGCAATTAACAAACCTACCGACTCTAGTTTTAAGAATCTTAAAGCGTTATTTTTATTGATTACATATAGTTTGCGTAACACTGTAAATCCTTGTTTTTACTATGCATACATTTAAAAACTGCATTGAAATGTCTTGTACAAAGAAGTAGATGTAGGGGAAACACTTGAGATCTGAATATTGTCATCAGGATCAGTTTTAATAGAATTACAGTAGCTATATTACCTAATGATACAAAAATATTAATTTCCAATCATTTGTGCTTTGTGTGTGTATGTTTCAGCTGCTGTAAGGCGTAACTGACTAACATCTGGGGCCACAGACCAGGAAATAGACTGGAAGATGGTTCCATCTCTCTCCAGGTAGAGATGGTGGCAGACTGAAGAGGATGAAGAGGAAGCAGGGAATGGACAGCACCAGATAATTTATCCAGTTTATGGACATGTGTAGAATCATAAATGTACAGTTTTTAAATTTGTTAAATGTGCAGGTGTGTGTACTGTGTTGACATGACTGAAAAAAAATAAACATTTGCTTATAATACTGTACTTGTTGATTTTTATTAATCTTTATCTGGATCAAATACGGCACATAAATTAAGTGGCTGAGTTAAGGTTGAATTAAGGCTGACATCAGGAACCACTTCTGAAAATAGTTTGGCCCAGATTAGGGCCAGCTCTGGTTGCAGTTTGTCTGAGTTGCGGCCCTTATGTGGCACAGATGTTGGATGCCAGATGTGGACCACAAAAGGAATGTCTCAAAACTACGCAAGCGGAAGCAGGGATGAATGTGCGATCAATCCCTCATAGACCTCCATATTAAAATGTCACACAAAAGAAAGGCTTTGTCCTCCTGAGCCAATTTCTCCCTTCATGACAACTGGTCAGGGGTGAATATTTATATGAATTCTATCATAGCTAACAGTTACGCATAATTTGGGACGCGGCTGCTTTGAGTGACAGGTGCGTGCCCTCACCGGTTGCTAGCCGTCTCTCTAAGTGTCCCACGCCCGCCTCGGTTTCCCTCACTCTCCACCTCTTTGCACATTTTTGAGTAAGCCTTAAGTTAGAACGAGTCAGGCACTGACAATCACAGCCACCACGCTGAGCTTCATCTTTATATACTGTACAGTCAATGTTGGCTGCCATCTAAAACGTTTTTAAAAATCTAAAAGTCGTGTTATTTCAAAGTTAGAATGCATGTTAAAGGGTTGCTTCAGCCCAATTCAAGAAATACGTCTCACTTTTCCTTTGTGGCGTCTGCTCATGCAAACATATTTGGTATGATGTGCAAAGACTTTGAAACAAATGCAACTCAAGGTAAAGGACTTTTCTGTAAATTGATAGCACCACACACACAGTCCGCTGTCATATATCCTTCTTGTTAAAGTGCACGTAACATTTCTACGTGTAAAGACTGAATATTAAATCTAGCTGTCAGGGAACGATCAAATATTCACTCACGGTTCCTTGCTTTTCAATTCATCCCCCAGACTTCAAAGATAAGTATATACTACAGAAACATAATAGGCCCAAACAGAGGTATTTTGAGATTAATAAATTAAATAATATCGCCCACACAAACAGGATGTGTGTTTGAGTGTGTGCCTGTACCTGATTTCCTCTGGGAACTGTGCATTGGTGACCAGGAAACTGGAGATGTGTTGGCGGTGGAGGAGGCGGATGAAGGCGTTGATTTCAGGGTACATGATTGGCTCACCCACCAATGACAGGGCACAGTGCTTGACTGCCAAGCCTTCCTCATAGCGCTCAGGCTTTACTCCTGGGACACCTGGAAGGAAGGAAGGACATTATTGGATGAGAAGAACAACAATAAAACACCTTTTATAAGGAAACATAAAACAAAGTGTTGCCAGCGTAAAGTTAAATAAAAAACTGAGAAGTAACAGCTTTAGGTCAGGTTTTGAAGTGAGGTCAAACTGAGTAATTATATAACCGGGCATGGTACTCATGAAAAAGTAAGGGAGGAAAGGAGGAGCAGGAGGAGAGGATGAGGCGAGGACAGGTTTTAATTTAGGCCCAGACCATCTCTCCGCCTCGGTGACACAATACAAGTATCATGCACGGTTACACAATGTTGCTGCAAAATTAAAAATCCTCTGAAAAATTCCTTTAAAAGAGAATCAACCCTCAGTTTCCATTAGTGGTGGTAATACCAGGGGATCAAGGGATTGGATCAAGACTTAAATTAGATACACTGGACATCCGATGGGAGGAGAGGTGCTGCTATAGTTACTGAATTTTACAGCAAATGCAGTGAATCTTACCCAATTAAAACTTTACACTGTTGCATTCATATTCTTTGCAGACCTGCATATTTAAACGTTTGCATTTTCTAAAGGCAATGCAAAGTAAATGGTGCTGAGCTACCTTTGAAGGACGAATTAAATCTCGCAGCAGCTGCAAAGACGTCAAGGGAAAGATCCCACCTGACTCCGTTCATAAAGGCCAAACAAAGCTGCATGTGCCTGAAAAGACACGTGTCTGAAAGCTCATTAAATAAAAATAAAAGCACTGCGCAAACATTTTAGACAACACACGTACAATAACACACTGGCTTCTGTTTCTTAATGCACTATCAGACTGACACACTGATATCAGGGTTCTGTGAAGGTCAGAGCTCGTGTTACAGCTTAAGACGGTTCTTTAGGAATCCGTCTGTATTTTTTTTGGGATTGACGTTATCCTGCACAGATTGTTTTGACAGCAGTAAGGTCAAATTCCATTACATCCTCCGACTATTTGCTCCCTCAAGGTTGTCTGAGGAGTCTTCCTCTCCTTGACGTGCACCACTGGGATAAAAATTAAGTCCAACGAGGCGCTGGAGAAAACTGGATCATGATTATTAAATTGGATCAGAAGCCACAGGCTTGATTCAAGGGAAGACACATATTATCATTACTGCATCACTCCAATGTCCTCTGCACTTGCCCATTTTTTGTCAACACCAAAATTCCCAAATGGTTGAGAATACACCAGTCAGGCATAACATTATGACCACCTTCCTTCCTAATATTGTGTAGGTCTCCCTTGTGGTGACTCATCAGAGAATGGACATGGGTCTTCTGAGGGTGTCCTGTGGTGTCTGGCTACAGGATGTTGTTAGTGGGGGGCCTTTGAGGGGAGGGGATCATCCCACAGATACTTGATCAGTTTGGGATCTAGTGAATTTGGAGGCCAGGTCAACACCTTGTGCTGTTCTTCATGTTTTTTTTCAGTTGTTCCTAAAGTGTTTTTGTGCTTGTGCCTGTGTCAGGCTGCATCCTGCTGGGGATGGCTGCTGCCATCAAGGAGTGTCATAACTATGGGGTGGGAGCGTCTGGTCTAAGTAACATCCACACAAATCCAAGAAGTTCCAAAAGTTTCCCAGCAGAACATATTATTTACCTCTCCTGTCAGTGGTTTTAATGTTGTGGCTGATTGGTGTACATCATCTGTGAACTACTTTCTGTGGTTATCTTTGCAGACTTATTTCCCATGTGACGTGTAATTTGGTAAAACGGGTGAGCTGTTCCTGGTGGCGTTGTCCTGCGTCTGCTCAGTGCATTCAGTTGGTAAAATTAAACTAGTACACAGTCTAGCGGATCGGATGAAAGGGTGCGGGGTACGAGTGCGTTATGCATGACTGGAGAGAGTCATTTAAAAAGAAAAAAAAAAAGAGAAAGTGCTGCATTTATAGCGGAGAGAATCACACAACAGCATATTTAATTCAAGCGATGACTTAGCTCCCAGAGTCAGAAGAGCCCCGAGCTTCTTTATGATATGAAGATGTACTGCAGAGCGAGATCAAGTAAGTTCATGTGCATTTTAACCAGACCAGAGAACAAATTCATGTGGGCGAGGAAGAGCCCAAAGGCTAACAAAGAGCACAGACTATAGTATATTCTATACTAAGAGCTATTTAAAACAAAATGCAATCAAAATACAAATAAATATCTCAACTAACTGCCACGGTGTTTCCCTTTGGGTGGTTTCATCAGCTCTTACAAACCCTACCCATTAACCATTGCTCAATACAGTAGTTTGAACTTATCTTTCACACTGTTATTTCCTCAAGAAACATCTGGTTTCAACAAGTATTACATTGCATTTGGGAGAAAAACCTGAATTATGAGTCTTTGTCCTGTAATCGCTAGCCAGGTTAAAATTAAGATATGCTCTGTGTGTCTGGTTTCAGTCATAAAAACCACAATGAAGTCTTTACAGAGAGAAATGTCAAAGAAACAAACCTCAACTGAGTCTACTGCAGGCTAATAAACTTTATTTTTTCTTTGAATGGGTGACTAATAACTTTTATTATAACATTTAAGACCGGTATGAGCTGAGACCTTTGTGCAGTAGAGCATCAAGTAGCCAGGGCAGAGACTCTGACTTGTTTAATGACACTGAAGGTTTGTCTGGATAGTCCATTGTGCGAGACCAAGTGAAATGAATCACTGTCAACTGTAAATGGAGTTGCATAATGTGATTTTATAATGCAACTGGAAAGAAGATTACAGATGATGATGATGATGATGAGGCTTGTGCTTTGCTCTGGCGTGTTTCTAATTAGAATTGTAAAGTTTTACTTGGTAAAAGCGGCTGAAAATGACCAAACCACAGTATAATCCCTTACATGTCAAATGTGTTTTTGTCCCCTCTGAGTGAAATGGGAAAGCATACTGTCAACATAAGCGTATGAGCGCTATTGTTCCATCGCAATTGCCTCGAGCAATTACATTTGATGACGTGCATTATGAAGACTGCTCTGAGAATGATATTAGCTATAAAGCAGACCTTTGAAGAAGATACGTCTCTGGAGCTTTTAGCATTTGGCATTTATATCATTGCCAGAGTACAATGGCTTCACTGTTTTTCTAATGGGATCAACAGCAGCTTCGAGGTCGGAGAGGCGGCGTCCCGACTGGTCGCAGGATCAAGCCGGGCCTTAAATATACTTGGCTGGAGGTGCAGTCGGACATGGCGGCGGAGAAACCCTTGATGTCACGGTCGGATATGAGGGTGGGCATTATATGTGACATTTATAAAACAGGCTATAATGTCGCCTCTGGTTCTTAGGGAAACAGATGACACAGATTTGTGTATGAATTGAACCAAAACGAAACTAAATACGGGGTGAGCTCGAATTTTTAATTTAAACACAGCCTTAACTGTACGAGTACTTAGTCTAAACTGGTAAATATTCTTCTTAAAACCTTGAAAAATCCATCTGGAATACAAATAATTGTCCATTTAGAGTTAGTTTGTTTTAATACATGTAAGAAAAGTGTCACCGATATGTTTTGGCAACTCCAAAATAAAACCTATTCAGGGCATACTCACTGGATTAAATCTGAATTCTGTTTTTACTGAGCCCTGGACGGCCAACCAGTCGTGCTCAGCCAATACTGGTATCTGGCACAGAGAGAGTCCCAAATGCCAGAGATATTAGTAGTAAAATCAAGCTAAAAGAAAATTGATACAGACGGGGCCACTTCTTTGATTTCCAACTGTTACCATATTACCATTTTTGAATTCAGCTAACACTCGGCATGAGCAAAAAGTGAGGTTACAACACACACAAAAAAAAAAAAAAGGCACCGTAAACGGGCCAGACGGGGACATTAAACTGTGTGTGTGTATGAGGTGTGTGTGTGGTAGTTGAGAAGTGATTTATGAGGCGGTGTACCAACTGTGTGACAAAACAGCAGGCATATCAGCAGCATTTTAATTTTCTGTCTGCTCCATTAAACACAAGGTTAAGAGGTCATAAGCAACCAAACTGAGGAGGTTGTCTTTTCTTCAAGTAGAATGACAACTCATGATGTGCAGCTAACAGTCTTAACAGGCTGACGGACTAAACCGGGGTCAGACAGATTTGACCTGCAACACGAACACCAACCTCTGAACTGTCGGATCATGTTCTGGTGCTTCTCCACGGCTTCCTGCAGGATCGTCTCCGCGGGGTCCATCTTCCAGCGCCACTCCGTGCCCACGGGGTTGGTGTGATGCCTGTTAGTGGACCACAAACAAGAGGAGATGAGCACTAGCAGCAGGCGGCGATGCTACTGCAGCATGAGTTCACTACCTGCTGGAGGACCAAGTATCAATCTTGCGGCAACTATCACAGCGTAAAGGAGAAGCTGTTGAAAAGGTATCTCCAAGCACAGCTGCTAGTTCGTGTTCGCTTTGATTAAAGGTAATGATGTGTTTCCAGAGTATGGTTTATTTATGCGGGAAACATGTCTGCACAATATGGCGTGCTGAATAGATCAGGAATAGCTCCTTATGTAGATAGATAGGGCTCTTATCATTCTGAGGTAATGGAAAAGCCCTATTAGCGCAGGATAAGTTTCACCTAGAGACCTCTAGTAATTTGTAATAACTGCAGAGGTCGTCTGTGATTTTAATCCTGTGCGAATCATCCATGTCTGTAATGAAATGTAAACCTATTTCTCCTTAACACAGAGGTCCTGTGATTAAACCAGTCCAGTGTGATATGGATATTTGTTAATTTTTTCAAGACTTTAGTTTGAGTCTTGTCTTTTTTTCTGCCTCTTTTCGCTCAAGAATCAAAAAGGGTGTGTTATAAATCAAAGTTTGGACAGATGTTTGGATGCAATGTCGCTCAAAACCATCAGATGAATTAGATTATTCAATTTCATTTTAATTATACTTAATTATATTTATTACCCATACCACCTCTGCAGTAACATGTAAATACATCACCCCTGTAATTTCTGTTTACATTTGCACTTTATTCACTTTCCTCTTACAGTCACATTTACATCCTCCATGGACAGTTTGGATAGTTAATACATTCAGGGCATAGCTTTGTTTTTGTATATACTTTGTATTGTTCTATATTTTGTTTTTTGTTCCTTGTACTCGCACTCATACGTCTCGTACTGGCACGTTACGCTGCTCACTTGTTTCTGAATCTGAATGAATCTGAAAACTGAGGAGGAGGATGAGATGGATGACATGTATGGCAGCATATACCATCAGTGATTTAAATACTGATTGGTAGTTTGTAAATTCTCCCCCAGGATAAAAACATGCCCTCCGACATGTAGTGGAGTGAAGCAGCAGAGACGTCGTAACCATGGATAGTAACCATGGATAGTAACCATGGATAGTAACCATGGATCCCGTGAGAATGTGCCACATGAAACACAGATGTAGGGCGGGTTGTTTTGGATTCACATGACGTTCCCAGGTACAACTTATCCTGTGTGAACAGGGCCAAACTCAGCAATTCACAATTAAAGATCATTACACATAATAAAAACATAATTAATTAAAATTTTTAATTCAATAAAAGTGTCCGTTAAAGAAGTATGAACATATTTCACTAGAGTTAGAGGAGTATTTTTCTAACGAGGTGAAAAATAAACAAAATAAATACGAATGAAGACGCTTGTTCACAAACTGAAAGTGAATTACGGTGGCGTGTGGATTCTCACGCTATAAAAACATATTAAGTTAAAGAACGCATCCTTCTGTAAAAAACTACTCCTCCTTCCAGTGTTAATGACACCTTCTAAGTGTCCAAGTGTGATGTCTTATGTGCAACAACAAATCCTGAGGCATCGCAAACTGCAGACGGTCTCATCACACGCATATGCACACAGTAACTGTCTCATACACCAGCGCTGTCCATAAATATCTAATTCCACCTGTTGCCACGGAGAGGTGGACGCTGAGGGCAGCAGCAACAATGCCTCTGTGCCCCTGGAATTTCTTATTTCCTGTCATCCCACATAGCCGCGTTAAGAGAGACCGGCATATCCGTGGTGACAGCGAGGCGGTTCACCGCAGCACACTCTGACAGCGACCTTTCAGCGCTCAACAGAGTCGCCTTTCTCAAAATGGAACTCGAGGGGAGTGAAAGGCCCGATCTGTCGCCAGTGTCACGATGAATCAGTGTCCACACTTAGGCCTTGAGGTTATGCCGGCCATTAGTCTTCTGCGTGTAAATCATTAACTCGTTTGCCACAGCGAGGTCTTCGGTGACGGAGAGGTCTTTGGTAAAGAGGTAAACAAGTGTGGACAAGTAGAAAACAAAGAATTAATAAAAAAGAACAAAGAAAACTAGAATTATTTGTGTTTATCAGATCAGTATGAAACAGTATAAAAGATAAGTCTGGTCCAGTCTGGGAACCCATCAGCTTTTGTCTGATGACAGCCAATGTTTAGGACTGTATTTTAAGAAGCCAGTTTACACAGACTAAACTGTTTTTGTTTAACATGTTTGCTCCACAATTAGGCGACATGTTTATCTCCTAATTGTTTGTCGACAAGACAAGACAAGACAAGACAGAGATGTTCTACCTCTTATGCAGCCAAAGCTTGCTCCAACATGGTCAGTCAACATGACTTCAACTACAAACAGAAGCCATAAAGCAGGGGTGCATAAATCATTTATCTGCTGCACCTCCGGAACGAACAGCAAGACAAACTTTCATCTTTTTTTTTTTTACTTTTTATTGCAACAAGCCCTCAGTTCAGCAACTTACATCCACAGCTATGCACAACACCGCCACCAACAATAACTCATGACTACGGTCTTCCTTAAAGGGGCAGTGCTATTTTTCTAAATGTGCTGTGCAACAAATTTTCTTCTTAGAAAAATAAAAACAAAGATGGGTAGAGCTTTTAAAACTGTAACAAGAATTAATATGAGGAAAGTCATTCAGTATATTCAGGTAGTCAGCTGACCTCATTCTTTGGGCAACGTAATGTTGCTGAACCTAGACCTGAGCAACTGCAGCAACCCCAGATCATAGCACTGCCCCCACAGGCTTGTACAGTAGACACTAGGCATGATGGGTGCATCACTTCATCCGCCTCTCTTCTTACCCTGATGCCCCCATCACTCTGGAACAGGGTAAATCTGGACTCATCAGACCACATGACCTTCTTCCATTGCTCCAGAGTCCAATCTTTATGCTCCCTAGCAAACTGAAGCCTTTTTTTCCAGTTAGCCTCACTGATTAGTGGTTTGGTTGTTCAGTTGGGGTTAAATAACTCTTTTCCAGCTGAAAGATAATCACTCATGCAGTAATTATCCAATAGGAGGCTTGTACCTATTTGCTTAGTTAACTCCAGGTGGCGACTTTGTTTTTGGCCACGCAGTGCATACAGTACATTACATGTAGGTAGATCACTTTGACTTGGTCATTGTAAAAGTAGTAAAAATCAAGTCTGATCCAAATCTCAGAGAGTCAATGGAAATGAATGGAACAATGGAAAATTTAAGTGATCTAAAGCCAAAAACCTTATTCCACTTTTGTTGATTAGTGCCTATTGCAGTAGCAAGTGATATTGCAAGTAATATAAATGTATTAGTATTGCTGGGGTTTCCCTTCCCCAAGTTCCCTTAAAAGAATTGATATTAATTCATAAAACACTAGGATAGATTGTAAGTCTCCTGCATCCTCGCGCCGCAAGATCATGCAACAGGATTCGCACATAGAGTATTTGAGGAAGATCTAAAACATGACAGAATCTGATGTGTGGCAGCATTTTGGATTTAAAAAGTATGATGACGACGGCAAAGCAAAGCTGTATGCAAGATGAGTCACTGCTACATGTGAAATCTTGAGGAAATAGCACAAATCATGCAATGCACAACATTAGTTTAGTGAATATTTGTTAGCAAATTAGTTTTGTGTCTAAATTTATTGAATCAAATCAAATGGGGACCTTGTCAATCGGAACTGAACTCAAGATTCGCCTTGACGATGTAAATACTGGAAATCTAATTGAGAAGGACCAAATTCGGGTAATCCCTTAATCACTTGAGACTTGAACCGTATCGTGGTACATACCTCCAGCAGAAGACACACTTGTTAGCACAGGCGAGGCTGGGGGTAGTCTCCATGCACCGGTGGGACTCAATACCATAGAAAGTGTGCTTGTAACAACCTCCTCTCCCTCGTAACATAGACTAACCAACAGAGACAACACCTTCAGTGTGATTCATGCATTCAGTTTAGCCAGAAATTTAACAAATATAAAGAGGGGAAAAGTTCCTTTACCTTAGTCCAGCGGCAGAGCTTCACTCCTGAGTGACTTCCAATCAGTTTATATCCTGCACGGAAAGATGAAGAATAAGGCTGTTAATCAGTAAACTCCTTGATGATACTTTGATAGAACCATATCGGCCAGATTTAGCACGCAGAAAGGTGGACATTATACTTTTTTTGAGTGGTACATCGATACAGAAGTGAATGTTGAACAGTCACATCTCCAGCAAAGTGTCTAGCAGCTGCTCAAGACAGTGAAAGGAAGGAAGAAGCTGCAAAGAGGATTAAGTGTTTCACATGCACTTTTCACACAAGAGTGCATCTTGATCCTCTTAATACCACGAACACAAAGCACTAGCTGTAGACAGCAACGTTTGGATGAAACATCCACACTTTCTGACACACTGGGATAAAAAGTAGCTTTCCACTAAGCCATTCACACGCACAACAACCTAATGTGGAAGCCAGGTGGTACCTTTTTTTATTTTGGAAGCTTGTTGTCGCTCATGGTGCAGAGCGACCCACCTTCTTATCAATACAGATAAAAACCAAGGAGGTAGCAGTAGATTTCTGGAGGTCCAGGCTCCACCTGCAGCTCGTAACCATCAACGGGGAGTGTGTAGAGGTGGTTCAGACCTATAAGTACCTGGGTCTACATCTGGATCACAAACTGGACTGGCCAGCTAACACACACTCAAAAAAGGTCAGAGCTGTCTCCATTTCCTCAGGAGGCTAAGGTCGTTAAACATCTGCCTGAAGCTGTTGGACATGTTCTACCAGACTATCGTTGCCAGTGTCCTCTTCTACGCTGTGGTGTGCTGGGGAGGCAGCACTAAGAAGAAGGACACCTCACGGCTGGACAAGCTGATACAGAAGGAGGACTCTGTGGTAGGGGCAGAGCTGGCAGATGCAAGGACCATGAACTAACTCTGGTCCATCATGAACAATGTCCACCACCCTCTACAGGACACCATAGTCAGTCAGAGAAGCTTGTTCAGTGACAGGCTGCTGTCTCTGTCCTGCTCCACGGACAGGATGAGGACCTACACCACCTCCCTGGAACCAACTGGACTATGGTCATTGCTGATACCACTACTGTATATATATAGAGAGAGGCAACACTTTACGTGATGAAGCTACTGGACCCTAAATTTCCCTCAGGATATATAAAGTATCTACCATCTATCTATCTTAAACCGTTGTAAATGAGATGAGATCTAATTAAAACACAGCAGCAGGTACTAGTGTATGAGCCCAAATGCTTCTACAGATCTACGGTTTGATGTTAGATGAGTCAAATGTTTTTAATCGAGGCTGCTGTAGAAAAAGTAGTGTGTAGTAGTAGTGACAATGTTGAATTCTTTTAATACTTACTAGCATGCCACTGATCAAGGATACTCTTTTTGATAAGCAGAAGAAAACACACACACACACAAATCTATTTCTTTTTTCTCAGATGGCTAATGTTTGCTGTGCCTTTTTCTTCTTCTGGGATAAAAACACGCTGACCACCATCAAATAGTTTTTACACCAGAAAACACTTCGAGAGCACAACATGTCCTCCTCTAACTTTGCTCCTCACATCAAAATATACATTTTGGAATATTTAAATCCGGACATGTTGGCAGTTTGTTTAGCTATTAATCATTTCAACTTTAGTGTTGTGCTTTCTATGTCCTTTAATGTGTCGGGAGAGAACATGAAGCCAGGATGAGGAATGATGGAGAGTAGAGAAGAAAGGAAACGTTTTCTTTGCCCCCTCTCCTCTGACAAATGGCATTTGCTGCTGTTAACTTTAAAAAAAAAAAAAAACATAATTTGATGTTTTGCGATAGAGGCACTTGAGACAAAGTAAAAGTTGGCAAAATCTTTTCCTGGAGGGATTGTGATAAAGCCTGAAGGTTCTTTGAGTCCGTGTGGAAATGCATCGATATTAATCAACAACACGTTCTCTGTGCATCACTCAAAATTAAAGTGAAATTAAAAATAAAGATGAAGACACCTGTCTCTATCAATAAGTAAAAGGCATTTAAGTTTGATGCCCAATTAGGACGTCAGGAGTTAGTTAAATGATGCCTCGTTTTCTCCTGGTTATACAGTCATGGACGAAAGTATTGGCACCCCTGGAACTTTTCCAGAAAATGCACCATTTCTCCCAGAAAAAGTGTTGAAATTACAAATGTTTTGGTATACACGTTTATTTCCTTTAAGTGCATTGGGACAACACAAAAAAGCAGAAGAAAAAAGCCAAATTTGACATAATTTTACACAAAACTCAAAAATTGACTGGACAAAATCATTGGCACCCTCAACTTAATATTTGGTTGCACACCCTTTGGACAAAATAACTGAAACCAATCGCTTCCTATAACCATCAACAAGTTTCTTACACCTCTCAACTGGAATTTTGGACCACTCTTCTTTTGCAAGCTGTTCCAGGTCTCTCAGATTTGAAGGGTGCCTTCTCGCAACAGCAATTTTTAGATCTTTCCATAGGTGTTCTATGGGATTTAGATCCAGACTCATTGCTGGCCACTTCAGAATTCTCCAGCGCTTTGTCTCCAACCATTTCTGGGTGCTTTGTGAGGTGTGTTTTGGATCATTGTCCTGCTGGAACACCCATGACCTCTGATGCAGACCCAGCTTTCTGACACTAGGCCCTACATTACGGGCCAGAATGTTTTGATAGTCTCCAGATTTCATGATTCCTTGCACACAATCAATGCACCCAGTCCCAGAGGCAGCAAAACAACCCCAAAACATCGTTGAACCCCCACCGTATTTGACTGTAGGTACCGTGTTCTTTTCTTTGTAGGCCTCATTAGGTTTTCTGTAAACAGTAGAATGACGTGCTTTGCTAAAAAGCTCTACCTTAGTCTCATCTGTCCACAAAACATTGTCCCAGAAGGATTGAGGCTTACTCAGGTATGTTCTTGCAAACTGCAGTCTTGCTTTTTTATGCCTCTGTGTCAGAAGTGGGGTTCTCCTCGGTCTCCTGCCATAGCGCTTCATCTCATTCAGACGACGACGTATTGTTCGAGCTGACACCGTTGCACCCTGAGTCTGCAAGACAGCCTGAATTTGTGTGGAAGTTGACTGAGGTTGTTTATCCACCATTTGAACAATCCTGAGTTGCATTCTTGCATCAATTTTTCTCTTTCGTCCACGTCCAGGGAGATTTGCCACAGTTCCATGGGTTAAAAACTTCTTGATTATATTGCGCACAGTTGACAAAGGAACTTTAAGATCTCTGGAGATTGACTTGTAACCTTGAGATTGTTGATATTTTTCCACAATTTTGCTTCTTAAGTCCTAAGACAATTCTCGCCTCTTCTTTCTCTTCTCCATGCTTGGTGTGGCATACACAGGCAAACAACACAAAGGTTGAGTCAACTTTTATACATTCCAACTGGCTTCAGTTTTGATTTCTATATTGCCAGCACCTGTTACTTGCCACAGGTGAGTTTAAATGAGGATCACATGCTTGAAATGAAATTATTTACCCACAGTTTTAATAGGGTGCCAATGATTTTGTCCAGTCAATTTTTGAGTTTTGTGTAAAATTATGTCAAATTTGGCTTTTTTCTTCTGCTTTTTTGTGTTGTCCCAGTGCACTTAAAGGAAATAAACGTGTATACCAAAACATTTGTAATTTCAACACTTTTTCTGGGAGAAATGGCGCATTTTCTGGAAAAGTTCCAGGGGTGCCAATACTTTCGTCCATGACTGTATATGAAACCAGCAGGAGAAGCACAGACACTGGAACAGCCCAGGTATACACAGGTGTGGCAGAATATGAACAATGTGTCTGGTATTTTGAGAGAACCCGATGAAACCTACAGCACCTCCTAATAATCTCAAGTGCGCCTAGTATTTTTAAATCCAACTCTCCAGTCCTCCGATTAATTAGTTTCTCCACTGCCATCTCCTTTGCTGAAAATAGGTACACTTGAAAGTTCTCGCCTCCTGATCCCTGCTGATGCCAGAACGTTTGTTTTCTACTACGCTAAAACTTTCTTGGACGCCGCACAAGAGCTTCGGTCGTGTGCGACTTTTTAACATCCGTGCCATGCCAGAAAAAGGCCTATACAGGAAACACGCGGGCCTTCCAAGACTGAACGCCGTTAAAGACGATGCCAAAACCTTCATCCGTCCATGCTTTTATTCCAAATGAGACAAATTGTCCACGAGGACTGACTGCTGCCAACATAAACACCATGAAGCAGGTCAACATTTGGTCGAATGAAGTGAAGTCTTGCTTCCAGAGTCCTATTTATAGGGCGTTGTGTAAGGTAACAATGGGGGGTGCTGGCTGAGAAATGACTGGCTTGTGCTACACTAGTGAATGGACAAGAAGAAATAATAGGAAAATATATAATAGTAATAGACGAGAGAGTCAACAATTGAGACTATTTATCAGAATATATAAGTAAATAAGACAGAGATAAAGCTTTCCCACAGGCAAGATTTAGATCATTTTAAATTGTTTTAATCCAATTTAAATCACCCAATTATAAATTATAATTCCTGTCTAGTCTGGAAATGCAGATGTGACGCTGCTCTTTCCATTAAAAAAAATTAATGTTTCCTTTTCAGTAAACAACAGAATAGGACTGCGTGCCATCGATAAGTGTAAAAAACACATTTCCTAGCTTCACACGTCTCCTCATGTAGCACCTCTGACCAGCTTTAAATAGCGACTCTCTCTCTCTCTGTCGGGAGAAAAGGTGGGAACAGGACGCAATTTCAGCGCCTGATTAACTGAAACATCTCTCGAGGGGTTCCGGTGCGTCACCTGTATTATTGCCTGTGCTACACAGAGAACATGGAGATCTACATTTGTGAGTGGGGAAATACTTTTCAGGAAAATATAGAGAAATAACACAAGATTAAACTGATCTCTTGGCTTGTGTGTGTGTGTGTGTGTGTTTTAGATTTATTGCTGAAATAAACTACAAAAAAAACTACTCATAATTCACATTTTAAAGTGAATAACAACGCTGCTGCACTTTTGACGACGGCAAGGTTAAGCATATGCTGACAAGCAGCTGGTATGAAAGGCCTGAGTGGGATATTTTTTCCCAAAGCAACGCATGTAAATGACGTGCATAGATTACCCACAGTCACCATGACACCCGCCAGATGTTCTTTCAGAAAAAGGATAACACGGTTTAACTCGCAGACTCATTAAAATCGACCACTGACCGCGGCCGTGTCAGTTGTCAGAGTCCTCTTTAACTTCCACATTTGCTTTTTATAAACTCTCTAATCAATTTTTTTTTATTTTTTTTCTACTCCTGAATCCAAATCCACCGTGTCCTCACCTTGCTTGGTCAGTGATTCCCTTAGGGCAGGGGTGATCATCTCTCTTCTTTCCCCTTCATCTTCAATCTTCTTCACTCCGTTAAGTTTGGACAGCTTCACCATCTGTCCGTCTCCCTGGGTCTCCTCTTTGCTCTGAGGCAGAAACAAAACTGTGAGTCTATTATTATGTACATCTTTCTGCATGTCACTGGCATTTTCACATGGTGGTTTTGCTTTTTAGTTTAGGTCTTACACATGTTGTCCTGAGTTCAACAGGTATTTCCTTAAGGGTTATTTAAGTGGAAACTCTTTTACATCCTTCCTCTTCTCTTTGGGTATCAACTGGCTTCACATGCAGCTCCACAGTTTCTCAGGACGAGGCCAGGTTGTTAGGGTTAGGGTTAGGGTTATCACAAGGTTTGAGGAATCATCATTAGCTGGCATTTCCTGCCCTGAGTCAATTACAACTAGATCACTTTTGCACAGTTATTGTTCTTTACTTTTATAAAATATAATGTTCCTTTGTGCAATTTGTTTGCTGCATATGTTGCATTGAAGCCTTTTCCCTTCAGTAATAAACACAGTGTGCCATCCACCCACAAGTGTCTATACATTTTGTTCATTTCTAGATAATAGGGGGCAAAATCCTGACCAGAAAGCACAGAGCAATCTTGGTTTCAGAGCTCCAGCAAAGTTACTCAACGGGTCGACTGAATAATAACTTTTTTTTTTTGTCGCCAATGCTGCTGCATCCTATTTGTTTGAAAGATGAACCCATTCTTCCAGGCCAAGATTTTATTACTGCAGTGTGCAGCACTCGTATATGAGGGTAAATATCTTACAATAGGAGATTGATTCGGTTTTGCTGGAAAAAGTTGTGTGTCGGCTTTGGAACAAGAATTCCCTTTCAGAAAAGTTTGACGGACAGCGCGCCTTTCAGATTTAACCGTGTTAAATGACAGCTCCACCCAATTACTGTACGGCTGCCACTCCTTGGGCCTGTCTATAGGGATCTATATGTCACCTTGTCAGCACAGCGGTGCTCTTAAGGTGCTGATACTGTGTCAGCAAACCTCGATGAATGTTCACGTGTGTATTCCTAAAAAATAAATAAATAAAAAAATGTGACAGTTCACAGATTCCTCTGCAGCTCGCTGCAGGGCACCAACATTTGTGAATTTCTACAGTGCACAAATAAGTTCAGCTTTTCCAGCATTCGCTCTACTCCATTTAAAGTAGATTGAGCATTAAGTATATCATGATTTCCATCTCTCAGTTAATTCTTCTTGTTCCTACTATAATAAATGTGTAAAGTCACCGTCTATCACTGAATAATAACCAAATGATGAGACTATGGCTCACTGATGAAGGTATTGTAGTATCATTATTACGATCTGGATGGGAAAAAAAATATACCATATTAATTTACTGCTAATTTATTCTCCACAGAGATATAAAGAGGTAAACGCATTGTGCTAAATCATCAATGGATGACAGCCCATTTGTTCAGAGATTGCAGCTAATGTAAATTGCCCATCGCCTACTGCAGCAGCTTCACATTAAAAATACTTACTGCTCCGTTCATCAAAAATGGAACAGGTAGGAGCAGCCACAGTGAGCGGAAACCCATGCCGTGCGCAGCGTACAATCAGTTGCTCACAGAATGAAGAGGGGGGGGAAAAAAAAAAGGCCAGACATTGCCTGCTTCGTTTTAAAATTATTATAGTTTGTTTTGCTGAATTATGGGACGTGTGGAATTAAACCGCATTTGCCGTCATCACCAGGAACTCACTCTGTAAAAACACCACTCAAACACTAGTCTGCGTTGTGTCTTTTTTGACAGTCAGGTTCATTTTTGTTTCCACTTCCTGCTTCACTTACAACAAGTGAAGTTCCTCAATGTGTTCCATCTTTATTGATCCAAAACAATCATTTTGAAAACTGGTCTCCTTCGCCGCAGTGTGTAATTACATTTTTGGGGAGGTGCATGTCTAGGCTAGAGCATTATGGTCTGAAGCCTAAACCGCCTATTCTGATCATCTTAAAAAAAGCTTCTACCTGCAGTAATCTAAGACCTAGCAGCAACCCAGCAGCACTGCCTGCTCCAGGTCCACATTAACAATCATAGCCCCATCTCCATAGTAGAGGTCCCTCCTCACTTCTGGAAGCAGCAGATGATCTAATTATGTCGTGTCGTGTCAGAATCCTTCCCCATCTTTCTGAGAAAGAACATTTTAAATGTTTGAAGCTGTTTGACATTGATATGTTTAAATGATACCACAGAACCACAATGTCTGTACGTCATCAAGGGAGGAGTATAGCAACCAAACACAGACTGTAGATCAGGGATAGAAGGATGTGGCAGTTGACGATGGCCAGGTAACCAAACTGAGGCTAATATTTGCGTAGCCTTCAGTTTAAAGCTCAGAAGGAGATAGAATCGGTTCACCACCCTCAGCCAGCACAAATGTCCACCTTCACTTAATGCATCAGTGACATGTACAGTTCTGACAGCATACACAACATGTAGCCAGCAGAGAAACAATCTGTCCCTGTGGTGTTCGCGTGCAGCCCTGGCTATTTATCTGGCCCCGGTCTCTGGTTCCCACTGCTCCACTTTCGCCCTCGCTTGAGAGCTCACAGACGTCCAGTCATGCCTGGACCTGTCTGGAAGAAACAGAACTGGGACATCTCACAACGCCGTGTTGTGCTCTGGAACAAAGACACAACATGGGGGCTGATGCAGAGGGACAGCGTAGTGATATAACACACAGAGCGAGCACGTGACCGAGGGCAAAACATGAAGGTACACAAGGCTAAAGAGAACATTACCCACAGTCACAGAGGGGAAATAGGAGAGCAAACAAAACAAAACCTAAAAATCATAACGACAAAAAAACTAATTCAAAATTTGAAAGATTGCTGTGTGCAGTTACATTACAGTGAACACCGGCTATGTATGTTTAGGACGTGCATTACGTTTGAGGTGGCATATCTTCCGAAACGCTTTCTTGTATACACTGATCAGGCATAACATTATGACCACATTCCTAATATTGTGTAGGTCTCCCTTGTACCTCCAAAATAGTTGTGACTCATCAGAGAATGAACATGGGCCTTCTGAGGGAAGATAGTGGGGGGCCTTTTGGGTTGAGGGGAGGGGCCACTGTCGATCATCCCCACAGATACTTGATCAGTTTTCGATCTAGTGAATTTGGAGGCCAGGTCAACACCTTGTGCTGTTCTTCATGTTTTTTTTAGTTGTTTTTTAGTGTTTTTGTGTGTGTGCCTGTGTCAGGCTGCATCCTGTTGGGGATGGCTGTTGCCATCAAGGAGTGTCATTGCTATGGGGTGGGGGTGCCTGGTCTGGTCTAGGTGGGTGCTACATGTCTAAGTAACATCCACACCAATGAATGCAAAAGGTTTCCCAGCAGAACAATGAATTGTCACAAGAGGGTCAATGTTATTCACTTCCCCTGTCAGGGGTCATAATGTTGTGGCTGATTGGTGTACATATCTCTCTAAACAACAGTTTCACTTTTATTCTAAGTAGTAATGTGTTAAAAGGGGTGCTATACATGGCATAAAAATGTCTATGCCAGGTCTGTGAGGCTCCACATCTAATGTCAGCCTCCTTCTTCTGGACACTAAACTGAAAACATCACAAATGAGCCAAGAAGGCTGTGCAGCAGCCCAGGTTAATGATCCACTTCACACTAACTGGCAAACAGCATGAAGTGGGCCTCTCATGGCAAAGTTTAGATGCCAGAGCTATGAACGTTTGTGCAAAATCAATTAGAGCAACAATGGAAATTAATCTTGCTGGAACTTGGCCGAACACAAACAGAGCCTCAGCCAAAGACTGATTTAAATGAAGGCTGGGCGAAACGGGCTCTGCACTCTGGCAGCCAATCGCAGCCTGGCTGACTCTCTGTCACATTCAAAGAAAAAACTAAAAAAAAACAGTTGAGGCAAATATGAATTCATCACGAAGTTTAGCAGCGATCCAGTCTTCCTCATTCCAGCTTGGCTAAAAGCCCAACGGACATCAATACAGTCAAATCCATCGAACCATATTTGGCTCGACAGCTTTCTGCTTGTTATGCGTTGGCCTCGATTAAGTAACAGACGTGTTGAGGCATCTTTTTTATCCATATAAGAGATGATTCGTGAATAAAATTGACAGCTACTGAGACTTTACTTTAGTAGTTATACATTAAAAATGTACTAGAGACGGATTCATTAGTGAAAACAGCACTAGACAGTGAGCTATACTGTGTGAAATCTGTATTTTCCTTCAGTGTGATAAATTAGTTTCCTCAGACTGAGATTTAATGCTGTTTGCAAACCTCTCTGAACTGAATCTTACTGAAATTACCTGATTTGTTTTTAATCTGTTCAGTCAATATCCATAAAAAAAAACAATCAAGACAGAACTAAAGGTAAGTTAGAAAATATGAAACAAAAAATGAGTCTAACTGATAAAGGTTCATTGAGGCCGATACAAAGACTTCAAAGTTGGATATTAATTTTCTTTGCATGATGAAATAACGGATTCACATTTGTGATAAGCTTCCTTTAAATTTGCTTTTTTTTTTTTTGTTATTTGGTTGTGGCGGTTTCTAAAGTTCTGCAACGATAAAAACTACGCCAAAGTATAAAATTCTGAATTTTAAAACTTACTGCATTATTACATTTCATCAAAATGAAAGCGCCCTTAGAGCAGTCATGCAGGAACGCATGTCCAAGAACACACTCTGCAGTCAAAGCCACTAATCTACAGTGGAAAGAAATACATTAAATTGTATAAATGACTAAATATATTTTCAGACACCTCTAATGCTAACTGGAGACAAAAGTTAGTAAAACCGGGGACAGACAGACAGAAATGCTGATTAGATATTAATTAGGGCTGTCAAAATTAACGCGTTTAACTTGGATTAATCAATCATCATAAAACATTAACTAAATTAATGCATGCACAAATGGGCAGTTGACCCTGCAGTGACAGGCATCAGAACCAAATGATAAAGATAACATGCTGTTTAGCGTCTTCCGTCTTTATGGGTTGGTTCTGATGCCCGTTACTACCGGATCAACTGCCCATTTGCACATGCGTGACGGTAACTCTACTTGGACAAGCTGCCCAACATCCGTTGCCAGAGAGGTCCAGAGTCATTCTGCGCTGCAGATGGGTTAGTTGCGTTAAAATGTTTAATTAGATTAATCATGATGATGGATTAATCCGTGTTAACGCGTTAATTTTGACAGCCCTAATATTAGTTTCACTCAAAGCAGGCAAGGAGCTAAGATGAAGCCCATGGCACAGTGTAGAGTGACTGATGATGTTACAGCTAAAGGCTTAAAGGAATCGCAGGAGCTGTTTAACATCTATGTTCAGTCTGCGATATGGAAATCATTAAGTAGGATAGCACCGCCTGATAAAACCACCAGCTGTAGATCAGTGGACATTGGGTTGTGTGAAAGGAGTAAATTTACAAGAGAATAACTTCTAAAAACTACAAAAATACCTTCCCAATACAGATGCTATGACGCCAAGCGAGTCACTTCAGTTAATAGCATACATCCTGATAGGCGGTTTAGACTTCTGTGTCAATTTGACGACGTAGCTACCGCGACATCACAGAGAATACGTAGACCCTAGCACCGTAGCTTGATGTGCACCTTCCCAGAAATATAACTATGCACTGTTATTGGTCCGCTTGGTAGTAGTGTGCTTCCTCTTTAGTATTTTTTTCCGGCTGCTTCTCCATCTCCGCAGCAGTGATCGAATTGATCGTTTTGGATCAATAAAGATGGAACACATTGAGGAAAGGTTGACTGAGGAGGTTCGGAGATACAAACGTTTGCACGACTCATCTTCGGCGAAATTTCAGCAAAAGTTTCCGTCGCCATTGTTGAAAGTGAAGCAGGAAGGTGAAACAAAATTTAAGCCGACTGGCAAAAAAGACACAACGCCGACTAGTGTTTGGGTGGAGTTGTTATAGAGCGAGCCAGACTGACAAACGAACAAGTATAAATGGCTCGTGCCTAAGTGCCTCAGTTGAGCCTTAAGATTACTGCTGAGCTAAAGCAGCAGGTCTCAAATCCAAGTTCTGCTGGGAGCTAGGTTAAGTCTGAAATGATGTTTGGGATCATGGCAACAGCCCATGTTTAAGTCATGAAGACTGGATGCAGCATGTGCTTTATAACCAGGTGCATGCTTCTCCCTTTAGAGCCAGGGCGCAACGTGAGTACGCTTCACACTGCAGGAAGGCAGGTTGTGTTTGTTTGTTTGTTCCTGAAGATCAGATGACATTATATCATCAATAATGCAGAAAACCAGGAAATTCAAAGAGGTGCACATATCTGTTCTTTCCATTGTCAAACGAATGTAATAAACCCTGACACCGTGGTGTTAAAGGTCAAGATGTTGAAGCAGACGCCAGAGGTTCACTCAGTTATTGAAGCAGCCTACGCCACAGAGAGAGACTCTGCCATCACCTAGTGGCCAAACACAGACAAAGTAAATCCACCTGCAGTTATTAGGAGATGTATCTCACACATGAGAAAGACCGGGTTCCATAAATTGTTCATCTCCAGCTCAACTGGAAGCATTTTCCTTGTCCAGACATCATGCAGCTTGGCTAAACGCTAGTTATCTCTTGGCAAAGCAAATGTTTAGAGTTAAAACTTATATTCTTTTAAACAACGTCTGGTCTGTGTACAAACATGTTACCATAGACACAGAGAGAAACTGGTTTTAAACTGTGATGAAGTTAGAAATAAAAGAACCCACGGCTTCCTCATGAAAACACGCTCCATGAATTATTTAAAAGTAAGATGTCTTCCTCTTCCCACTGCGATAGAGATTAAGTGATAAGCACTGATCTTCCCTGTCTCTTTCCAGCTGTGATGTATGAACACATTGTCCAAACCTCTCAGAACTTATACTGAGAACACCTGTACCACCAGGACGTCTCCTGTCAATGCAGACAAATGACATATGATGTTGTCCGGTGTCTGGTCCCCTCAGCTACTGAAAAACACACTAAAATAATTTCACACCTGTCAAAACAGAATAGAAGAAAATATTCTCTCACTTCATGAAGACAGGAGGCATCTCCTCCTAAAAAGTGTGTCCATCCAGACAGAAAAGCTTTGCTGCAGCCATAACACAATATCACTTAGTGAACGTCTTGTTGTCGCGGCCTAACATGACCAGTTGAGATTGAAGCTTGGAGCAGGACAAAATGCAGGTGGGTAGAGTTACGTGTATCATTCAGGGACAAAAAGATGGATGGCAGGGCTCATTGTTAATGCAACTACAAGTTTTCCAGTGAAGTTGACCGCCTTCCCGATATTGTGTAGGTCTCCCCTGTGCCTCCAAAACATGGGTCTTCTGAGGCCTATTCTGTTGCCAGACACCACAGGACAACCCCGACCCCAGTTTGGGATCTAGTGAATTTGGAGGCCAGGTCAACACCTTGTGCTGTTCTTCATGTTTTTTTTTGTGTGTGTGCCTGTGTCAGGCTGGGTGCTACATGTCTAAGTAACATCCACATGAATGATGTCTTCAGGATATCAAAGAATGGCTCGCCCAGAATTTCCTTCATTTAAATGAAGGGAAAACTGAGTATATTCTTTTCAGCCCCGACTCACCACAAAATTCACCCTGTTTTGATCCTGTAACACCTCAATTCGCTCCCTCTGTGAGAAACCTGGGTGTTACATTTGACAATGGACTAAAATACGACAAACAGATAAATGCAGTGGTAAAGGCGATTTTTTTCCATCTAAGACTCCTTGCAAAGGTCAAACCATTCTTGTCCCGACCTGACCTCGAAAAGGCTATTCACGCCTTCATCAGCTCGCGGATTGACTACTGCAATGCCCTTTATGCTGGACTTAACTATTCTCTCCTCCAAAAGCTCCAACTTGTACAGAATGCAGCAGCACGCCTTCTCTCAGGCACCTCCAAACACTCACACCACAAGAGTCCTCTGTTCCCTTCACTGGCTCCCGGTGCGGTACAGGGTGGACTTCAAAGTCCTTTTATTTGTGTTTAAAGCCATTCATGGCTTGGCCCCGGCCTACCTTAGTGAACTTGTAACCCTGTACAACCCAGTTAGGAATCTGCGCTCCGCAGATCACACCACCTTGGTCATCCCTAGGTCCAAGTACAAGGCTTTGGGGGGGGGCGGTCTTTTGCTGTCTTAGGCCCTCTCCCAGCTCATATTCAATCTGCCACCGAGCTCACAACTTTTAGGTCAGAGTTAAAAACACATTTATTCAGGCTGGCATGTCACACGTAGCCACTAACTGGGACTGTTGCTCCTTTATGTTACAGTCGTGTTCTAATTTTGTTTTAGTAGTATTGCTTTTATTCTTGTTTTTACACTTGAATGCACTTTGTGCACCTTTTTGCGTTGCAGCTGTGTCTTAATTATGTTTTAAGTAATATTGCTTTTGTTCTTGTTTTTACCCTGGAAAGCACCTTGTGCACCATTGGGTGCTGGAAGGTGCTATACAAATAAATATTGATTGATTGATTGATTGATTGATTGATTGAATGCCAGGTCCAAAAGTTTCCCAGCAGAACACTGAATTGTCACAAGATGGTCAGTGTTATACACTTCTCCTGTCAGTGGTTTTAATGTTGTGGCTGATCAGTGTATACGGTGGCTCTAGCACAATCTACACCCTCAGGCCCAATCACTAATCCTTCACAGACATAACTGATGTTATCTGGTGTGTGTTTGAGTCTGAGAGCAGATGTATTCTGCCACTGTGGGTTTTGCAGGCATTTGTTTTTTCAGGCCACATTTTTTAATTTCTTCTCAGCCAAGGCACTTGTAGGACCGATTGTCTGATCTGGATGTCTTCCAAGTGAAAATGAATTAAGTAGGGGTATAAGACTGAACACCTTTCCCCTGGTAAAGTATAAGTTTAACATCACAACGTTATGAACCATGAATTCCCTAAGGCACAGTTTGAAGAAAATGAGGTTTAACTGCTTAAAATGTCTGTGAGGGAGCCACTTGACAACTTGACAGTGGGACGGCTCCAAGTCCTCAAGGACCTCAGGATTACACCAGTGTCCCAGGCAGCAGCAGAGATGCCAGTCTTTCCTCTCTGACGGGTTCTGGAGCTTTAGGGTTTGATTTCAATGTGAAACTAGCAAGAAGCTACATCCACAGGTTTTCACTCTAATTCAAACAACAAGAGGCCTAGAGACTATCACAGGGTTGGATATATTCCTACATTTTCCTTCTCTTTTCTGCTCAGGGACAAACACTGGGGCCTATAGCAGAGGACTAAATCATTTCTCTTCCTTCCCGTTTTCTGCTTTTCTTGAGTCACTCATTCCTGACACGTCTGTGAAGTGGGCGTCCTCGCTATTACGCAAGCCTCCACTTCTCGTCTGCCGGGGTCTGGTGTCTATCAACCCATCTGCCATCTTTCCTTTTTTTCCTCCTCTTTTAGTGAACAGTGGAGTCTTAATGCTACGATCGCAGACCTTGACAAGGAAATACTGAAAATAGAGCCGCAGTCTCAAATGATTCAACCACCTCACTCTGATATCGTGAGGCAGAGAGCCAAGTCATGAACTCAAAGGTTCCTGTGATAGCCTAAATAATAGTAGTTTTTTGAAGCTATGATCATCAGTTAACTCATTTCTGGAGGAAAACTGGTAAATGTGGAGTCGCTGTGTCGGTGGAGCAGAGTCTGACCTTTGCCTTCTTGACACTGTTCATGATGTTGCCCAGATCCTCCATGTCTACCACCGAACCGGATCTTTTCTCATCTAGCTGCACAGATTCATCTTCATCGCTGCTGGTTTCCATCAGATCCTCCTGAAACGAAAAAGAACAAAAAAAAACTTTTCAGGATGAGGCCACGGTGAGAATGATGAACGGGTGGAAAACATTCTCAGAAGAACAGAGCTTGTCCTCCAACCTACGACCAATTAAGACACCGTCCTTAATTGTGCGAGGAAACGTATTCAGCATATGTCGTTAGCTCCTCTCTGATTTAATAAGAAAACAATAAGTGTGTTTACGGCCTCTCAGCAGATTTATCACGATTCAGTGTTGAGGCCCACATGTGAAGGACAAAGGACACGATAAATCACCCCGACGACGATGATGGTCCCCTCACCACAGCCTCAGCGTCTCTTGGTTCCGGCTGAATGTCACCTCTGCTGAGTGTTGCAGACAGAGGGGAGGAAGTCTCAGCTAGAGTTGGCTCCGAGGTGCCCGCTACCATGACAACTGATCATCTGTGTGTGCGATGATGCGCATATGAAATTGTGTGTGTGTGTATATATTTATATATACACCGATCAGCCACAACATTATGACCACTGACAGGAGACGTAAATAACGTTTAAACCATCTTGCGACAATTCAGTGTTCTGCTGGGAAACTTCTGGACCTGGCATTCATTGGTGTGGATGTTACTTAGACATGTAGCACCCACCTAGACCAGACCAGGCACCCCCACCCCATAGCAATGACACAGGTAAACACACAAAAACGCTTTAGGAACAACTAAATACTGTTGCCAGACACCACAGGACACCCTCACAAGGCCCATGTCCATTCTCTGATGAGTCACAACTGTTTTGGAGGCACAAGGGAGACCTACAAAATATGAGGAAGGTGGTCATAATGTTATGCCTGATTGTGTATTTATGTACGTCTCTGTTTGTCCTTGTCTTCTTGTGAAACGTGTACTTTCAGACACCGGTGGATAGCGTTCGGTGTCACTCATGAACACGCTCATCATCGCTGCTGCTAAATGACGACTCGATAAAGCAAATCTAACGCTCCTGAGATGTTTATCTGATTTTAATCATGTCATTGGAGGAGTTCAACATGAGACCATTAGCCAGTCTGCTTCAGGTCCGTGTGATAAACAGCTGCACGGAAAAATCGAAAGTGGCCTTGTAACGTTGAAAGACACCGTCATGAGCCAGAGGACATCGGCTCCGTGTTTCTCCTTGTATTCACTCATTATCTTTAACCTGCTTCCTTGTGTTTGGGGACGTGAGCCTGGAGTCCATCTAACAGCTCAGATGTGTCATGAAGTTTAAGCCACTAAGGCTGAGTCATTCAAATGTCTGTTAAAACTGAGGTTTAAATGTTGATGTCTGTTAAAAGTCATTTTATTCAAAGTGAACGCTATCTTATCTAAATCGTCAGTTATTCCAATATGAGGCAGAAGCCAGGAGAACATATTAGACTGGTTATTTGTTGAGCAGAATCCATACATATGTATATATATATATATATATATATACATATATGTGGCCAATAAAGGTTCCACCTTCTGAGGAGACTGAGAAAGTCTCACTCCTGAAGACCTATGACTCTGTGGCATCAGTCAATCTGTACGGAGTGGTCTGCTGGAACAGGAGCATCACAGAGAGGGAGAGGAAGAAGGTGGACCAGGTCATCAGGAAGTCCAGCTCTGTCCTGAGCTGCTCTCTGGACACAGTGAGGGAGGTGGGTGACAGGAGAGTCCTGGCTAAACTGTCAGGCATGCTGGACAATGAGTCCCACCCTCTGCAGGATGACCTGACAGCACTAAGGAGCAGCTTCAGTGACAGACTGCTGTACCCTCGCTGTGTGAAGGAAACATTCAGAAGGTCTTTCCTTCCTGCTGCTGTTAGGCTCCACAACGAACACTCTTAGTATGTGCAATATTATTACACCTCAAGGTTCAACACTTTTACTATTTACTATGTACTGGGTACAACTTCATAACCCAGTTACGCCTGGTCCATCTGTGCAATTTAATACTTTTTATATATGTGCCAGTACTTGTATTTTTATTCATATTCTATTGTATTTTATTACTTTTTACTCTTGATATTTTTTCCTGCCCTTTTGTATGCTGTTGTAAACTGCAATTTCCCCATTGCAGGACAAATAAAGGTTTTCTTAATTAATTAAAGCCGATGTGATTTTGCAGGTTTCATTTCACCTGTACATACGCATCACTTGCAAATAGCACCAGATCATTCATTAACATCATCTTTATAATACAGTGTTTGACATACAATGTTAATCCCACAGGGTCTAACCCTTACTCTATAACGAATCGGAAATATTTCTGCATGTTTCAAACAACGTTATGATTGCGTTGTTTTTCCTATGGATCCTGAAAGCGTCTAATTTCAAATCTAGTGTTTCTATCCCTCGTAAGTATTCATGCTTTTGCTCTTGAAGGAGTCGTTTTACTCCCTAGGTCTGCACGTGTAAAGATGTTCATAGTGCACCATTAGAAAAACATCATGTCATTACCTCAGAGCTGTTGTTGTGAGGAGCGGCCTTCTCCTCTTCCTCCTCCTTCTCCTCCTCCTTCTTCTGTCGGTCTTTCCTCTTGTTCTTACAGGAGCCTCCGGTCTTACAGTTCCCGCTGCAGCTCTTCTTCTCGCCCTTCGCCAGAGCCTGAAGCCGGTTCAGAAACTTCGCCTTCCAGGCCAGGAAGTCTGCCTGGATGCTGCCGTGACGGCTCTTCACCACGTTACAGTCGCCCTCTCCTCTGGTCATGATTCGCATCCCACTCAGCATCCACAGCCACTTGTCCATGTTTTTACCCACCTGGAGAGGAGGTTGAAGAAAAGGACACGTCCTAGAGGCTGAAAGCTGACATTTTCAAACTCTGATTGAACTTAACGTGGAAGGTATTTCTCACCGTATTGTAGTGGCCGACGTAGACGGAGTTTCCGAGGCCAAACACAGCGTATCTGAGGCCTTTGAGGTAGGTCTTCCCATATCTGAAGTCAGTGGACGCCTCTTCCAGCCACTTGCAGAACCACTCAGAGTTCTCTGTGGGCTGTCCATCAGTGTAGGTGGCCACGAAAAACACACAGACGGACTTATTGGTGCACTGGACGGAGAAAATAAGAGAGACAAAGCAATCAGTCTTTATTTAGAAGAAGAGGGGATTTAAAAAGAAGAAGTGAGTCGCAGTGAGTCTGCAGCTCATTTCTCAAATGGAGATTTTCTGTCAATGGAGCCTGTATCAGTGTCCTGTTAAATAAATAAGTATATAGCTTCTCTTCTGCTGTGTACCAAGCAGTCTTGTTCATTTATCTATATATGTGTCCACGGCTTAAAAAGATTAAAGAACACAGACCATCGCTCTACCAACGAGCAGGATTAGTGTCACGCATTAGTTTTTTCCGTGTTTGAAGGAAGATTGAGTTGTAACGTGACACAATCTTAGGTTTACTGCTCTTCTTGTCTTAATACAGATGCAACAGTGAAGCAGACGCATTAATTAATCAACTTGTCCAACTTCTCCAAATGTTTCTCCGTACACGCTGCTGCCTTTTACTCATCTGTGCTGTGTCCCTTTGGTCTTGGCTTACCTCGTCTGCAAGGTGATCATCTGGGTCGTAGTCTTTCATGTCAATCACCTCAGCAGGTATTCCCAAAGTCTTCACCTCCTCTGACAGCTCGTTAGCAAAGCCCTGGATGAAATGAAGAGTCTCACGTTAACGTTCCACTTTAGTGATTTAACAAAAGACTGAATGAATTTCTAGGATTTGCAAAATAAGCTGTGGGATAGTGGTAGAGAAGTAGATTTGGGACTGTAAGGTCACTGAGTTGAATCCCCTCTAGTGGATGAATGGAAGGATTAATAAAAACAATGTTGATCCGGATTTATTTTTTATTATTATTATATAACAGCATCACCTTGTCTGTTCGCTAGCTTCATGGAGCAGTGAGGATGTTTCAGTTCTTATTAAATTATATTTGTACCTTTGCTGTTCCTGTTTGTGAACCATAGAAGATTTTAACCCCTGACACGTGAACCTGGGGGTCTCTGTCGGAGCTGTCACTGCTCTTTGCAGCTTTGCGGACCGACGAGCCGGCGCCCTTTGAGACGCTTCTCTGCAAGAGAAGGTCATGCAAAACAAAACACACACACGAGAGGTGGTGATTCAGGTGAATGCAAGATGTTAAAGTTTTGCACAACACTGGAAAACCACTCAGAGATGGAGGAAATAGTTTCAGATTACTCCTAAAATGACAGCTCACCTGTTTCAGGGCCATCTTCAGTGAGAACCAGATCCCAAAGACAAGAGCAGCAGCAGTGTAGAAGTACAACCTGTTGTTCCATATCCACATGACATGGTTGTGACTGCTGGCATCCTGTGAGACTGGAGGGACAAAATACTTCCAACTGAGCCCTCTGTTCCAGCCCAGTTATATAAATAATGCAATGTAAAATGATTAAACAAAATTAAACCTGAACCCTGAGTTATTTTTAGCACACAGAAGGCGGGTGATGGGGTTAGCATTACATGCTAGCTTGTAATGCTATTAACCTTAGCTTGAACCATAATATTATGTTTCACTTCCGGTAATAATTCAACCAAGCTCACCTTTAGTGTCAGAGGTAGACGCTCCGCTTGTTAAAAGCACGAGAATCATGAACAAACGTGGCATTTTTGCAAATATTACATTAAAATACAAAGTCCTCAGGAGCTGCTGCTGCTGCTGCTGCTGTGGGCAACCATGTTGTTTGGCCGGTGAGCATGCTGGGAAGTGCAGTTCTTTGTTCTTTGTTAGCATTTTTTGGCAAAACTAAACGGGTTATTGACAAATAAAAAATCAAACCTTTGTCCAAATCATTGCCCTTGAATAGACGGTGCTTACTGTATACGCGGCAGCCAATTTTAAGTTTTATTTTGAATATCGTTTGTGGAATAGTATATTATGTATGTGTTTGAGTTTTTCCGAATATTTAATGTAAAGGTTTTTTTTCAAGTTCACTGATTAAATTAGAGATTGCATGAAAAAATATTGTGCTAGAAGACTAAAATAAAACACTTGTAAGTAAGCTGACAGTACTGTAACCTTATATTATACGTATGTGTATACACTGCCCTCAAGTGCTCACAGTGCGGAACTACATGATATAGACATGACAGCATGCTAACTAGTCATAAAAACTAACCAAACTAATATAATATGTAATAAAATATATAAATTTCCACAGGTATTAGACTAATACACATTTCAGTGAGAAGAAGATAGCAGTTATTATTGATTATACATTTAGTTAACCTCAAGTTGCCACGGACTCCTAGTGTGTGTTTACTGACATCCAGTGGTCAAAGATAAGAACTACAAGCGCAATTTCGTCAGATGCCGTTAATGAATACAAAAACTTCCTTTTAGGATTTTCAAAATAAAGTGTAGGAATAGCGACTGTTACAACACACTTCCGGTTAAACGTTTAAAGTAAAACATTCAAAAAACGTGTTTCGTGTTATAGTTATAAATGAGTACAGCTCAAAAAAAGTGCTATACAACGATGTGTTACATCTTTTGGTAAAAACTTCAAAAACTGAAAGTCCAAAATTAATTAAAAAATATATGTTAGTTTCTGAATGTGTCGTTTTTTATTGTAATTATGTATTATTTCAATTTTAATTGTTGTTTAGTGTGTTTACAAAATATTATAAGACAATAAATCGTGAAACTGTCAAAAGAACTTAAATAAAAACGAAGGAGAAACGGAACCTTTGTTTGTTGTCGATGTTTCACAGCGGACGCTTATTGAAAACGCACTCGAAGGACTCTGAGTGTGTGACGGAGTTGCATTCTGACAGCATATTTTTTTCTTGACAACAGAACTTTGGACGGAGCTTTTCTGTCCCGTTTGACACACACACATACAAAATGTCGATATTTACGCCAACAAATCAAATCCGTCTGACCAACGTGGCGGTGGTTCGGATGAAGAAAGGAGGGAAGCGCTTTGAAATCGCCTGCTACAAGAATAAAGTTGTGAGCTGGAGATCCGGAGCGTGAGTAACCGTTAACACCCACAATGACACTGTTTAAAAAATATTATATAATATAATTTTTTATTTTTTTTTACTTAACTGTTACTAAACATTCTGTTTTTAAAGCTCCACATACGCCTTTAGCTAAAGAAGCTAATGCTAGCATATGTTTTTGTTTTCCTCCAGAGAGAAGGACCTGGATGAGGTTTTGCAGACGAGCTCTGTTTTCGTTAATGTGTCCAAAGGTCAGGTGGCGAAGAAGGATGACCTGACAAAAGCTTTTGGGACAGATGATCTGACAGAAATCTGTAAACAGGTAAAAAAAAAATCTCTGTATTTGTCAACTTAATCTACAGCTTTATCTACCAGATGTTAACCAATATTTCCTCTCCTTTCTGTTCTGTTTGGGTTTTGTTTTATTGACAGATCTTGGCCAAAGGAGAGCTGCAGGTGTCGGACAAGGAGAGGCAGTCTCAGCTGGAGAAGATGTTCAGGGACATTGCGACGATTGTGGCGGAGAAGTGCGTCAACCCGGAGACCAAGAGGCCGTACACGGTCAGCCTCATCGAGCGGGCGATGAAGGACATCCACTACTCCGTGAAGCCCAACAAGAGCACCAAGCAGCAGGTCAGGAAACACCCCCCGGGGTTGGCTTTCTTACGTCTTTGCTTTCTTTCCTAGTCGGTCCAAACGCACCGCAGATCAGCTCAATGAAACAAATCCAGAACCTTTGGTCTGGCTTTGTTTAAGATATACCATGACCTGGATTGACTGAGAATATTCACAGACTTGTAAAGGCAAATTTATACACATTCAGTCTAAAACGAACAAAATGAAAGCACAGTGTGGAGTGGAAACAACGCATTTAACTCCAGAGATAAAGTTTTAGATGTAAGCAGGAAGCTGATTTTACTACAGTCTACACACCTGTTACCTTTAAGTTCATTCAGTCTTCTTAGCAGGTAACGATGGTCTTGTGGATTGGCCCCTTGACAAACTGATCTAATGTTTCCAGGCTCTGGAGGTGATCCGGCAGCTGAAGGAGACCATGGAGATCCAGAGAGCCCACATGAGGCTGCGCCTGGTGCTGCCAGCCAAAGAAGGCAAGAGGCTGAAGGAGAAGCTGAAACCGCTCCTGCAGGTCGTGGAGAGCGAAGACTTTGACGAGGAGCTGGAAATGGTGGGGCAGGGTTTTTATTTTAATTATTTTAAATCTCATTTTGTTAATAGTAAAATCTCTTTCAATCATTCATTTATCTTCCTTCCTTCTCTCCTCGCCCTCAGGTATGTCTGGTGGACCCCGGCTGCTTCAGGGAGATCGACGAGCTGATCCGCTGCGAGACGAAAGGCCGAGGCTCTCTGGAGGTCCTCAGTCTGAAGGATGTGGAGGAGGGAGATGAGAAGCTATAGTGGCCCAGCAGCCAGTCTCTGCAGGACTCTGCTCCCTCCTCGTCCACACTAACACGCTTCACTGCTGCACACAGACAGCAAACCTACGTAAAAGACTTTGTTTATGGTCGACTGTGTTTGAGCTTAACCTCAGCCGTTCCTGTTTAAAGGATTCATTTGCCTGCTGAGTGGGATTAGTGGAAGCATTTATACCTAAACTTTAAGGTCAATAAATAGTCATGACCTGTATTCTCTTTTATTTATTCTGTTTTTACTTTTGGAAAGTTAGCAGAAAGTTTGGACTCTGGTGACGTGTGCATTGACTTTAATTCCATTTGCTTCCTCCTGCACGCGTAAAACACCCAAACAGTTTATTATACCCCAGTCTAGACACCTCCACCTGATCACACATTACTATTATGGGATATATGTAAATATAATTATTAACACTACTGTGAAGCAGTAGTTTCAAATAAATACAGTTTAATTTGAAGCAAAAGCTATAGTAAAATTAAAATGTTAAATCCAACCTGATTGCTTTCATTGCTTCAAACTAAAATGATGAATGTCTGCTAATTCACGCCTGAAGGAGACTCACATTCTACAGGATTTAATTAGCCAATAGTTTCGTAGGTTATTATTCACCCACCCGCAATTTATCAGCTGTTAAACAGAATGCTGACCCGTGAATTAACCGTGGCCCGCGCTGCTTTTACTGCAGCCCACATGTCACTACTGGACCAGGCTGTTTCTGCCTTCATCAGCTTCATTGTGCCAAGTAGTCGACCTCCACCATCCGATCTTTTACGGACAAATTGTTTAACATAATAATTTATATTTTCTTTTAAGGAATATGTTTCCTCTGTGGCAAATAAATCTAAAATAAAATATTTTCATGCTTGTGTAAGTCATTTTTCTGCTGAAATTTCTTGAGCTTAAATGGCGTGAAGCATAACTGTAATATCCAAACCAGTTATATATAAAGCTATACAGTATGTCACTATACCCCTGGATCAGTTTGGGATCTAGTGAATTTGGAGGCCAGGTCATCACCATTTAAAATAACTATTGATGTTGTTGCAGATTTTAACATATTGGAAGATATTTTGAAAGCACATCTTCATATCCTTGTATACACCAATCAGGCATAACATTATGACCACCTTCCTAATATTGTGTAGGTCTCCCTTGTGCCTCCAAAACAGTTGTGGCTCAACAGAGAATGGACATGGGCTTTCTGAGGGTGTCCTGTGGTGTCGGGGAACAGAATGTTTTTAGTGGGGGGGGGGTCTGTAGATCATCCCACAGATACTTGATCAGTTTGGGATCTAGTGAATTTGGAGGCCAGGTCAACACCTTGTGCTGTTCTTCATGTTTTTTTTTTAGTTGTTCCTAAAGTGTTATTGTGTGTGTGTCTGTGTCAGGCTGCATCCTGCTGGGGATGGCTGCTGCCATCAAGGAGTGTCATTGCTATGGGGTGGGGGTGCCTGGTCTGGTCTAGGTGGGTGCTACATGTCTAAGTAACATCCACACCAATGAATGCCAGGTCCAAAAGTTTCCCAGCAGAACATTGAACTATCACAAGATGGTCAATGTTATTTACTTCTCCTGTCTGTGGTCATAATATTGTGGCTGATCGTGTATATGGGCAATATTGAATATTTTATTATTTAATTTTGTTCAAAGAGAGCTACAATACAGTAATTTGTATTCGTAGTAATTTCACAAATGAGAAATAAAACCCAGAGCAACAGAAAACAACTATTTTTATTTATTGCTGCGATTGCAAACAAAACAGCTGCAGAAAAAAGAAAGTCTTCAAAGAACCGTGTGCTTAAATTCACAATTTCAAATAAACATTTTGATCTTGAATTGATAGTAGGCTCTTGACTGAACGTGTTATTTTGACATCCAGAGCACCAACCGCTTAATATAAGACATTCTGTAAAATTCCCTCTCCCTCAGAAAGTTAGAGCAAAACTATAAGAAGCATTGCAAGGAACTAATGCTAATGTTTTATCTTTGACTTCCTCTGTTAGTGTCTGTTTGCATGTAGGTGCTTCGTATTTACTGTCTCATGAAATACCTGATATAGTATTAGTATAGTATAGTATAATAAAGGTTGTTGTAGATTAAAAGTGAAAAAAGTCTGTAAATGCATCACAGGAGACACTGGCTGTTCCCTTTTCCATTGTCACCTTGTAAAAGAAGCATACTCAAAAAAAAAAGAGTATTGTAGTTAGCTTACTGCACTGCAAGCATTTGGCAGTAAGCCATGGCGGAGGAATTCAACCAGACAACTCCCCCACTGTAATAAATCTAAATGTCCTCTGAGCTGAAACCAGTAATGACTGAAATCAAATAACCTCTGTAGTGTTTCTCAACCATGTGCAGTGCTTTATTCCAGAGTTTTTCTTTGGTGCAATGCAATTCAGATGGACAAGAAACAAATGTGCAGTGCAGTAATTATTCTCAGGGTCATCATCAACTCGTCCACAAATCAGGTCGATATCAGTAAGTGCATCAAACAAAGCTACAGACTCACAGGAGCATCATTTTACGGTGATTTGTGATGAACTGTGGACATGAGGACTGAATGGAAAGTAATGCGAAAGCACAACAAAACAAGATGCACAGTAGAAGCCCTGCTTTAAATGAAACCGATGGCAATTGTGTCTGTTTCTGATGTTCAGTTCATTCTTAGTTAAGCCAGTGCATCATTATTCAACAGCCACAATTCATTTCACCTATTAATGACTCTCCACTTTAAATCACACACACACTCAGTTAATCATTTCATCACAGTCCTCTCACACGTCTTGCGATCTGCGTTCGTACTGGCTGTGCGTGAACGTAGTCCTGTTGATCGTGCTCAGAGGGTGAGTTGCTTCGTCCTCTTGACCCGGGTAACTGGGGCCCCCACGCTGCTCCGCCTGGTTCTGTGTAGTGCGGTATGTGGTGGTGAGAAACACCCCGCTCAAGAGCATTAAGGCAAAGGAGATCCAGCCGAGGTACAGAGCAGGTCCCCAATCTCTGCTCAGCAGCACAGCACTCTCTAGTGGCTCACTGGTTGTGTGGCACGTCCAGGCTGTGGGAATCAGCAGTAGAATAGCAGACAGAATAAAGACACTACCTGAAGCCACTTTGATCTGTCCGCGCTGAGGGAACGCCACAAAACCCACTCCTCCGATCACTCCAGCAAAAGTCCCTGCTCCGATACCGGCCTCGATGAGGGCTCTCCACGTGCGGAAACGTCCCGAGAGAGACATGAGAGACTGGTAGAAGGAGCAGTGCAGCTTGCCATCGTGGCCCAGGTCCCAGTGATCCCACTGCAGCCACACCCCGTCCCAGTAGGCAGGCAGAGTAGCTGTGGTGTTGTTCAGCGTGCCGCTTACCGTCCACAGGGCCAGGCAGCGTGTCAGGACGGCACACAGCCACCCTGTTAAGGCCAGACCGAAGCCAGCGAGCTCCAGCTCCCGCCTCATGACTCACTCCGGCCCGGCCTCGTCCTCCTCCTCACTGCAGGCCCGACTCCCCAACCAGAAACAGCTGGCAGTAGACTACAGTGGGGCCGGGTGTTATTTCAGCGTGTGTGTTCATGTGTGAGGCACAGATTACTTGTGTGGGTGTGTTTGCCGGATCCTTTACCATGTCTGTTCTGACAAGGGAAACCAGTTCTCTGGTATTCCTGAAAAGAAGGCACGGCGCGGCTTCAGTTGAGCGGAGGAGGGAAATCCCTCTGTTTGCTCTGCCATGGTTTCAAAACAATCCCTTTCTCCCAGTTTCTGCACAGAGGGACAAAAACAAAGCTTCCACTGTGCTCTCATTCGTCAGCCACCGGGCCACGTCTGTGAGAGGAAACTTGATTTAAAGAGCCACAGGCACCACTCATACTGGAATTTCTGTGATCTCAGCAGGGGTGTAGCTGGACCCCCTCATGGAGCTACTGGGTGGAGAACAGAGGAGTGCAGAGTAGGGATTCAAATGGGACAAGGTCACTCTACTGTCTTTATTGTAAAAAATGATACAAAGCAAAATCTAATATGTCAAATGTTTTGTTTATGGTGCCACAAAGAATGGTAACAGACACAATTAAAGACTCTACAGGACAGAAACATGCATTTATATTTAAATGTTACAAGTCTATCCTCTGGCTTTATTCGTGAAAGCAATGGCCAACATGATCATTCTTCATTAAACAATTGAAATTCATATGAGGATTTGATATGAAGCAAATCAATGGCAACATTGTGCTTTATAAATCTCCAATAACCAGCATGTCTTTGGACGGTGGGAGGAAGCTGGAGTACCGGGAGAGAACCCACACAGACACAGCGAGAACATGCAAACTCCACACAGAAAGGAACCAGTCGGCCCCTGGATTGGAAACATCTGGGGATTTTTATTTTACTTTTCAAGCCGAGGAGGAAGTCGTCCACTAGGCAGCAGTATGTCACAGAAGATGGTGATGAGTGATGGAGTGGAGTTTCTGGAAAGTGGAAACTGTCTCTTTGTAATTAACTGTGTTTATGTGTTGCAGAAAGACATATGTCACCATTTTTGTTTGTGTCCGGGTGTTTTTTAAGACGTGTTTTAGATCATGTTGTATATAAATAGATAGATAGATAGATAGATAGATAGATAGATAGATAGATAGATAGATAGATAGTGTGTAATTGGTACTGATAACATACACATTCCCTGTTTTATTCTTCTTTAATATAAAAAACACAACTCTTCAAACAGCAGCGTTGTAGGTCCCTGAATCACCACTGTTGTTACCTTGATAGTGATCTCTAGTAAGAACCTGAAAAACAGGTTCTCTCCGGGCTTGGATGCATTTTTCAAACAATAAACAAGAAGGGAAGTGTACCACAGAAGGTCATTTATTGAGTAAAAAAAATAGAATCACAATAATATCAAAGAAGAAAAAGACACATAGTGCAATTATAAAGTGATGAAACCAAAACATAAAACACCCACAGCTTCTATCGTTTGATCTAGCACCACATGTACCAACAGTAAAGCAACCTCAGAAAAGGAGCGTCTTCATTAAAAAGTTTGAGTCAAGTGTACAAAGTGCAGGTTTCCTTCATCGTAGGTGTTTCACAGCAACAGCGCAAAAAGTGACATTCACCAACCAGATTTCCTCTTGTCCTTTTAGAAAACTCAGATATATGTCTTCGTTGGTGTGTCAGACAGGAATGACCCCCGTTTGTTGCTTCCTCCAGACTTATTTAAGAGGTACTTCACGGAGTGACTGTCACCTGGCTGTGAGTAGTGCGGTATCTGGTGGTGAGAAACACCCCGCTGGAGAGCATTAAGGCAAAGGAGATCCAGCCGAGGTACAAAGCAGGTCCCCACTCTCTGCTCAGCAGCACAGCACTCTCTAGTGGCTCACTGGTTGTGTGGCACGTCCAGGCTGTGGGAATCAGCAGTAGAATAGCAGACACAACAAAGAGACTACCAGTAACCACTTTGATCTGTCCACGCTGAGGGAACACCAAACCTACTCCTCCAATCACTCCAGCAAAACACCCTGCTGCAATACTGGTAGCAATGAGGGCTCTCCACGTGCGGAAACGTCCAGAGAGAGACATGAGAGACTGGTAGAAGGAGCAGTGCAGCTTGCCATCGTGGCCCAGGTCCCAGTGATCCCATTCCAGCCACACCCCGTCCCAGTAGGCAGGCAGAGTAGCTGTGGTGTTGTTCAGTGTACCGCTTACCGTCCACAGGGCCAGGCAGCGTGTCAGGATGGCAAACAGCCACCCTGTTAAGGCCAGACCGTAGGCAGCGAGCTCCAGCTCCCGCCTCATGACTCCCTCCGGACCGGCCTCGTCCTCCTCCTCACTGCAGGCCCGACTCCCCAAACAGAAACAGCTGGCAGTAGAGTAGAGTGGGGTCGGGTGTTATTTTAGCGTGTGTGTTCATGTGTGAGGCACAGATTACTTGTGTGGGTGATTTTGATCGTTTACCATGTCTGTTCTGACAAGGGAAACCAGTTCTCTGGTATTCCTGATAAGAAGGCACGACGTGGATTTAAAGAGCCACAAGCTCTCACTCATATTAGAATTTGTGTAGCTGAAACCCCTCATGGAGCTACTGGGTGGAGAACAGAGGAATGAGACAAGATCACTCTACTGTCTTTATTGTAAAAAATGATACAAATCAAAATCTAATATGTCAAATGTTTTGTTGATGATGCCACAAAGAATGGTAACAGACGCAATTAAACACAGGACAGAAACATGCATTTATATTTAAATGTTACAAGTCTATTCTCTGGCTTTATTTTGTGAAAACAATGGCCAACATGATCATTCTGCATTAAACAACTGAAATTCATATGAAGATTTGCTATGGAGCAATGGTGGGAGGAAGCCGGAGTACCCGGAGAGAACCCACGCAGACACAGGGAGAACATGCAAACTCCACACAGAAAGGAACCAGTCTTGAAACCCAGAACCTTCAGCATCAGTGTTAACCAGCACATCACTGTGCCAGCCGTGGTGAAATGCATTTCCCACATATGGAGACGTTATAATTCAACTGCAAACATTTGAAAAAGATTAACAAACTTCTGCAAATGGATGTTCATGATGCCAGTGGACAGATTTAAAATAACTACTGATGTTGGCGCAGATTTGAACATATTGGAAGATATTTTGCATCTTCATATCCTTTTTTATACCGATCAGACATAACATTATGACCCATGTCCTAATATTGTGTAGGTCTCCCTTGTGGTGACTCATCAGAGAATGGACATGGCACCCCCATCCTGAGGGTGTCCTGTGGTGTCTAGGGGGTCTTTGAGGGGAGGGGCCTCTGTGGATCATCCCACAGATACTTGATCAGTTTGGGATCTAGTGATTTTGGAAGCCAGGTCAACACCTTGTGCTGTTCTTCATGTTTTTTTTTTTAGTTGTTCCTAAAGTGTTTTTGTGTGTGTGTCTGTGTCAGGCTGCATCCTGCTGGGGATGGCTGCTGCCATCAAGGAGTGTCATTGCTATGGGGTGGGGGTGCCTGGTCTGGTCTAGGTGGGTGCTACATGTCTAAGTAACATCCACACCAATGAATGCCAGGTCCAGAAGTTTCCCAGCAGAACACTGAACTGTCACAAGATGGTCATTGTTATTTACTTCTCCTGTCAGTGGTCATAATGTTGTGGCTGATCGGTTTATTTTCAAACATATTAACAAGTATGATTCTAGATGCCTATATGTGGGCTGTGTATCTGTATGTGTTGCGACATGTTTTCTGTATTCAAACACACCCTGATGTGTGTGTTTACTCTTCACACATAGTTCTTGATGGCGTAGCTGCTGTGTGTGGCTGCCTTGGCCATAGTGTACCGACTAGAGGGGAACCTGGCGCTCTCTGGTGGACAACTCGTGCACAGAATGGCTCCTCCACAGAACAGCAGCCCAGATGTCACAAAGCCCACGTATATAGCCGCTCCGAGCTCCCTCTTCAGCACCTCGGGCACTCGGGGGTTGTGGAAATCATTTATGACCGTGTTGGCTGTCCAGGAAACGGCGACTATGGCGGTGAGGGCTGCCAGGCAGAAGATGGCCCCAGAGCTCATCACCACCCTAGCCTTGATGCGAGGGTGTCTCAGGCAGTTGGTGCAGCGTGCTCCCAGGAGGAAGATGAGGAACCCCAGACACCCCAACACCAGGCTGATGCAGATGAGGCCGCGGGCCGCCTGGAGGTCCGGCGACAGGTCCAGCAGGGCGTCGTAGAGCTTGCACTGCAGCTGACCCGTGTACTCGCTGACACAGGTCATCCACAAGCCCTCCCAGAACACCTGCATGACCACCAGGTGGGTGCCGATGAACGCGGTCACCTTCCACATGGGCAGAGCGCAGATCAGGATGGTGCCGGCGACGCCGATCATGGAAAGGCTGATGCCCAACTCCTGCAGAGCCATGGGGAAGTGACTCTCTCAGTCCTGGGAGGGGGGGGGGGGGGGGGGGGGGGGGACACAGAGGGTTGACAAGAACAAAAGGATTGAGTCTTTATTCAGAATGGACGCATGTAATCTGGTGATGAGCAAATCAAATCAGCTCCAGACAGACAGACTGATACAGAGGTGTTTACAGTGACGCTGAAACGGTTTCCTGTAAATGATGTCATTAGACAAATATCTGGGGATTTTTATTTGACTTTTTAAGCCGAGGAGGAAGTCGTCCACTAGGCAGCAGTATGTCACAGAAGATGATGATGAGTGATGGAGTGGAGTTTCTGTGGAAAGTGGAAACTGTCTCTTTGTAATTAACTGTGTTTATGTGTTTATGTGTTGCAGAAAGACAAATGTCACCAATTCTGATTGTTTCCAGGTGTTTTTTAAGACGTGTTTTAGATCATGTTGTATATAAATAGACAGATAGTGTGTAATCAGTACTGATAACATGCACGTTCCCTGTTGTATTCTTCTTTAATATAATACAACTTGTTGTTTTTTGTGTATTTGCTTTACAAGTCCCAGGAAACTGAATTAAGTATTTTCAATAACTTTCAACTGCACATCAAGGTGGGATTAATGTTTGATCTGATATGCTGCAGACCTTAATGTGACATCAGCACCTGCAGGGTCTCAATATTCAATTTATTTCACTTCTGATATTGTTTCCATCCCTTGCTGCGATTCACAGAAGAACACTTTGAAGAAAAACGCCTAAAGTAAAGCACAAATTAAGCAGGACCAGCGCCGAAGAAATGCTTTGTTTTGTACGTCTAGGTAATCTGACGCTGTCTTCTCTCTGAATTCGCTGTTTGATAACGTGGGAGTGTGCAGCTCTCCCGTCACGGTCAGGCTGTGAACTGACAACATTTAAAATTAAATGTCAAAACCGCCTTTTTTTTTTTACCACTTTGACATTCTGAAGTGATAAATATTTATGCAGAAAACTCTGAAAGTGCTAAATGAAACTTCTAAGAGCAGTTCCTGCTCCACTAAACACTTCAAACAGCAGCGTTGCAGGTCCCTGAGTCACCATTGTTGTTGCCTTGATAGTGATCTCTGGTAAGTACCTGACAAACAGGTTCTCTCTGGGCTCGGATGCATTTTTTCAAACAATAAACAAGCATCATCTGAGAGAAGGTATGTGTACCGCAGAGGGTCATTTATTGCATAAAAATTAGAATCACAATAATAAAAAAGAACAAAAAGACACATAGTGCAATTATAAAGTGATGAAACCAAAACATAAAAAACCCACAGCTTCTATCGTTTGATCTAGCACCACATGTACCAACAGTAAAGCAACCTCAGAAAAGGAGCGTCTTCATTAAAAAGTGTGAGTCCCGTGTACAAAGTGCAGGTTTCCTTCATCGTAGGTTGTCTGTGTGCGCTGTGATTGTCTCGGTGTTTCACAGCAGCAGCACAAAACCGTCGGTCATCAACCAGATTTCCTCTTGTCCCTTTAGAAAACTCAGATATATGTCTTCGTTGGTGTGTCAGACAGGAATGACCCCTGTTTGTTGCTTCCTCCAGACTTATTTATGAGGTACTTCACGGAGTGGCTGTCATCTTTCTTGGGGGGACAGCTGGCGCACAGAAGCCCCCCTCCCAAGACGAGCAGTGCCCCGGCCCCCCAGCCGATGTAAAGAGAGGCCCCGAGCTCTCTTCTCTGGGCGTCGGTGAGCAGGGGGTTGTAGAAGTCTCTGATGATGATGCTGGCCGTCCAGGAAACGGGGATGAGGCAGAGGAGTCCGCTGATCATCAGCACCACACCTGCCGCGATTGACGCCTTTGCCTTGGCGGTCTCATCTGGAATGAAGTTAGTGCACTTCCCGCCAGAGAAAGCAATGAGGAGCCCCGCAATGCCCGTGATGATCGAGACCACCACCAGAGCACGGGCCCCCTGGAGGTCTGTGCTCAGAGCCAGCATGGAGTCGTAGACCTTACACTGCATCTGGCCCGTGCTCTGTACGACGCAGCTCATCCAGATGCCTTCCCATATGGTCTGCGATGTCACTATGTTGTTCCCGATGAAGGCCGTGACCCGCCACGTGGGCATGGCGCACACAACGATCACCCCGATCCACCCGAACAGGGCCAGCACGCAGCCGGCCATCTGCATCCCCATGGAAGCCATCGTCTTCTCTCTCTCTCTGCCTGCCAGTCTCTGAGAGAATATTGAGAGCCCGATCGGGTGCGTATGTGCACCTGAAGCGTGAGGAATAATGGGAGGTGTGAAACCTTAGCGGAGGACACATTAGAGGCCCTGGCAAGGATTACCAGCCATGCAGGATTCTTTGTGTGCGAAGACAATAACGTTTGGGGTTTCAAATATTCTCCTGGAAAGAGATGGGGACTGAGTTACTCAGCTCTCGACAAGCAAGAGAACGGCATGTGACAGAAAATGTAGCGTAGCAACAAATGTAGGCAGGTTGGGTGGAGGGCAGGGCCTGTTCATTAGCATGAGGGTCTAACGGAAGACACAACGTCTCAAGGCAAGCAGTGATTTGTGTACGTACACATGAGAACACACTGATGAGTGTTTGAAGTAAATGAAATGTAATGCACATATGAAGTCATTAACCCATAGATTGTGTATTTCCTGCTGTAATATACACCGCCTGGCCAAAAAAAAAAAAAAAAAAAAAAAGTCACCACCTGGATTTGACTAAGCAAATAGGTATGATAATTACTGCATGGGTGATTATCTGTCAGCTGACAACAAGTCATTTAACCCCAACTGATGCAATGAGTAGCTTCTCATTTCTTAAACAACCATGTCTATAGACACATCCTGTGGTCGTGGAAAAGATGTTAGTCTGTTTGAGAAGGGTCAAATCATTGGCATGCATCAAGCAGAGAAAACATCTAAGGAGATTGAAGAAACTACTAAAACTGGGTTAAGAACTGTCCAACGCATTATTAAAAACTGGAAGGATAGTGGAGAACCATCGTCTTTGAGGAAGAAATGTGGTTGGAACAAAATCCTGATTGATGGTGATCAGTGATCACTTAAACGTTTGGCGAAGAAATGGAAAGTAAAACAACAGTAGAACTCAGGGCTATGTTTAATAGTGAAAGTAAGAACATTTCCACACGTACAATGAGAAGGGTAGTCAAAGGATTGGGACTGAAAACCACTAATCAGTGAGGCTAACCAGAAAAAAAGGCTTCAGTTTGCTAGGGAGCATAAAGATTGGACTCTGGAGCAATGGAAGAAGGTCATGTGGTCTGATGAGTCCAGATTTACCCTGTTCCAGAGTGATGGGGGCATCAGGGTAAGAAGAGAGGCAGATGAAGTGATGCACCCATCATGCCTAGTGTCTACTGTACAAGCCTGTGGGGGCAGTGCTATGATCTGGGGTTGCTGCAGTTGCTCAGGTCTAGGTTCAGCAACATTATGTGTCCAAAGAATGAGGTCAGCTGACTACCTGTATATACTGAATGACCAGGTTATTCCATCAATGGATCATATTCCAAGATGACAATGTCAGGATTCATGGGGCTCAGATTGTGAAAGAGTGGTTCAGGGAGCATGAGACATCATTTTCACACATGGATTGGCCACCACAGAGTCCAGACCTTAACCCTATTGAGAATCTTTGGGATGTGCTGGAGAAGGCTTTGTGCAGTGGTCAGACTCTCCCATCATCAATACAAGATCTTGGTGAAAAATGAATGCAACACTGGATGGAAATAAATCTGGTGACACTGCAGAAGCTTATGGAGACAATGACACAGTGAATGTGTGCTGTAATCAAAACTAAAGGCGGTCCAACAAGATATTAGAGTGTGTGACCTATTTTGTTTTGTTCAGGCAGCGTAGTTTCTTTTAGTCATAGTTTTGTTCTGTAAATAACCTGCTGCAGTATCTGTACACATCCTGAAGTCAATAGTCATTGTGTACACTAGAACACTGTCTGTTTTAAATTTTTCTCTCTTTTAATTTTCTGTAAATATGTATCTGCCTTTCTGGTTGGACGCTAACATGAGTTACGACAATAAAATTATTATTTTGAAGACAAAACTTATTATTCTGATCCCGAATGAAAGATATCGCCGTATGAAGTTGTCTTTTTATTCCTGCTTTTGTGTCTATTTGACACGTGACATTCCTTTACTGCACTTATGCTCAGATATATTAATAAACTATGAATCATTTTAGTTGTGTTTTTGTTTAGTTGCGTTATTATCTGAAACATTCCTTATAAATTCCTTTTAAAACAACCTGCATTTGTTCATTTGCAGCTTTATCGACTCTGAAAGAAGAACAATAGCTTTTCAATTTGAATGATTCGTTCACCGAAACCTGCGTTTCATGTATCGATCAGTCCATGATGACATTATCACGCCGTGTACTCCAGCGTTACAGTCACTAATCTATAACTGGTCTGGGCAGATTCACTCAGTAGTGGCAGAGGGCAACGTAGGAACGTGATACCAGGTAGTGTGACAGGGTGTGTTCACACTTGCGAAAACACCCAGTCACGCTGCTTTGACATCATGTTTGTGATGGTTTGGAATGCAACTGAAATGTGGAGGTCACTTCCTGAAAGAGGACAACATGTTTTTTGTAATTAAATTTGATATGCTCTTTATAAATCTCTTATAAATTATAAAAAGAATGTGTCTATCTCCATCCAGTATGAGGGGGTTTAATGAGATTTGTTTTATGGCGTCACAATGTTTTAGTTAGAAACTGTCGTCGTTGTTGCAAGAACAACATCTGGGATGAGTTTCTGGAAAGACAGAGGATAAAACTGTGGCTTGGCTGGAAATGGGAAATAATCAGAAATACTACTTTTACTATGGTCACCTGACTTCTTTTATCTTCTATCTATTCAGGACCTAAATGACCGTTAAAGGTCAGTTGAACATAAATAAATACACAAATGTGATTTTGGGACATTTTCTGAAAACAGATAGATCATATAATATTGTTGTTATAATTAATTACATTCAATTAGCAGTGGTTCGGTTTCTCTTTTCCATCTAACCATCGTGTGTGTTTAAAAATAATCACGTTTGCTGTGATTCAGGGCCGGTATTAAAGCCTCCTATTTCTAAATGTTTCTCCTCATTAAATCCTATAAAATGAACAAAACCATCAAATAAGCACCGAGTATTTTCCTCTCTCTGCATGTGTTTGTGTCTAAGTATCACACAGTTGCGCCGACTGATCTGACACACTTCCTTATTGTGTTAGGTGCGGTCACCTTCGCTTATCAACCGTTTTATTTTGGTTTGTTTTCTCGTATAAGGGGATACTTTCTAATTCAGACTTTTTCTTTTTCCTACGCCGGTGCTGGGTGGGTTTGTTTTTCACTGATTCTGCTGAAACACGCTCACAAGACGCATTGTTTGAAAAAGGCTTGACTGGCTGTTCACACTGAGAAAAACTGGCTGAACTGGTTTACAGTCTGAATGGAGGTCTTACACTGTCAGTTAGATATTTTCTTTGATTCCTAAGCCGTGGCATTTTATTTTTCTTCATCTAGTGTTTCTAAAGTAAATGCAAGCATGGGTCAACCCTGCAACAAGGTTCACCGTTGGTTTATTGCGTCGGGTGACTAATGTAAAAAGTGCAGATTACAAGCCATGAACCGGTTGTGTGCATGACAGAGCTATTTCACAATATCTCAGAGCGGCGTCTAATCACTCTGGGTGATGTAAAAAGACACTTTGACAAATGTATATTTTGGTAAATAACAAGAAATGATTTTATTATACATCAATGATTTCAGTAAACAAAGCACTCAAATGATATTTGCTGTAAAAAGACATTCGTGAAACATTAAATACGATAAATTCACACTGTAGTTCTGTATGTAATTCTTTTCCTTAACCATTTACACAATTATTTAACACAGCTTTGATTGGACATTGGTTTGATACAAGCTTAATATAAAATAGTTGTCATTAAGTCCAGTAATAATGCCTGCTGGAAGATTTTCCTGCCAGTACCGTAACACACACCTCATCTTTGTACTGCATCTCATTCCTTAACAAACTCTTCCTTCCATGAAACAACTCTGAATTTCTCAAAACAGCGAGTTCTCACTGCGTGTTACCTCAACAGAGAAAGTGAGATACAACTTGTGGTGCTGCCAGACTCTCAGATAGTACGAGAAACTCAGAATGAAGGAGGATTGCACAAGAAAATCAAAATCATTTACAGTCTTTCTCAGAGGAGTGCAGCTCTCAGACGTAGGCTCTGCTGGTAGCTGCGGACCGGGCACCGGAGTACTTGATTGGATAGTCTGAGCTCTCCTTGGGCGGGCATGAGCTGCAGAGGAGGCCGCCACCCAGGATTAGAAGAGCAGCCGTGCCCCAACCGATGTAGAGTGCAGCTCCCAGCTCTCTCCTCTGGGCGTTGGTCAGCAGGGGGTTGTAGAAATCCCTGATGATGGTGTTGGCAGACCAGCACACGGGGATGAGAACCATAACACCGGCTATGATGAAGACAATTCCTGCAGCGATGGCCACTTTGGCTTTGGCTGCTTCGTCCTCCACAAAGTTGGTGCACTTGCCCCCGGCAATACCCAGGAGGACCCCCATAACAGAAACGATGATGGCGATGACCACGAGAGCCCTGGCAGCCTGGAGGTCCTGAGGCAGAGCCAGCAGAGAATCATATATCTTGCACTGCATCTGGCCTGTGCTCTGCGTCACACAGTTCATCCATAGGCCTTCCCAGATGACCTGCGCCGTCACAATGTTGGCTCCGATGAAGGCCGTGACCTTCCACATTGGCAGGGCACACACGATGATGGTCCCCAGAAATCCAATGACGGCCAGGACATAGCCCAGCATCTGTCGTCCCATTGACACCATGGTGAAGCCGCTTGGAGGTGAATGAAGCAGAGGAGTTGAAGGTTTTCAGAGGCAGGTCAGCCTTGCACGCACAGACGAATGAAGACCGTGTCACACCGACTTGGGTTTTAAGGATGGATTACTTGAAGGTGGAGCCAGACCGTCCTCTCGTCTGACCTGAAACCAGTGCATTGAGTGATTTACCTGCCCAACCAGATTCTTCACATTATCTGCATGTGAACGAGGCGCAGTTTCGACGAGATCAACATCACTCTCTCCGAGTGACTTTATGTAAATGCGGCCCGTAAAGATGCATTGCCTTCCTTGTTCAAACAATGCCCTGCCAGGCCTGGTTACTGGGACATCAGGTCCAGTCACCGGTTTCAGGTTTAAAAATAAACACCGACATGGGTGGAGTTTCACCGGATGTCAAAGGGCACTTCCATTTATGGCCCATTTTCTTAGTTTTACTGTAATCGTCGCCACTGTCAAACGGTTCCAGGAACTGATTTGCATTTTTCACCCAATCAAAACGAAAGTACCGCACAGCTGATTATATCACTAGAGAAAATACCTTTTAATTATATATTAAAAAATATAACATTGCTAAAATTGTGTTTATGACAGAAAATGTGTGTTGTCTCCTTTTCTGCCTCATACATTTAAACGTAGAAGGTCTCTGACGTTGTGAAAAGTTCAAATGAATCCTTTCAGATTATATTTTATATTATTAATAGTATAATTATCAATGACTCCACAAACAGATAAGTTAATGTACAATAAAGATTTTATTGAAATTCTTCATTTTGAAAATAAAGTGGCATGTACAGAAAGAAAAAAAAAACACATTGCAAATCATCACTATTTACAGAATGTGCTCTTATGTGACAAGGAAATAAATACACTGACAGTGAATTCCTCATTAAAAGACAATGCAACACAACTCCTGTGTGACTGTGTAAGTACTCCTCTTGGGAAGGCTTCACAAACTACAAATATTTCTATTTTAGAGCACAAAAGCAATCCAAGAGAGAAAGAATTTCAAAGGTCACAGTTCTTCAGAGTGAAGTGATTTTACAGAACAACAGCATATTGCAATACATACCATCATCTAGAAATACAAAACGTAATATTTAAATTTTAAAGTTCCTGAAGCCGTCGTAGCAGAAATTGCTTTTTCAGTTTTAGAGATATTGTCCAGCAGAGTATGTGGGTGGTGTTGCATATGGTTTGTTGGGTATGTATGACCCCGTGGCTGTGTATGTTACGTTGGATGGAGGAGCATACACAGGGCGATACGATACCGGGTTTGCTGTGTACGGGTACGCTGTTCCCGGCGGGTAGCCTTGATATCCATACGGGGGTCTTTGAGGAGGACAGGAAGTGGTGAGGATGATCCCGCCGATCAGAAGCAGCGCAGCAGTGGCCCAACCGATGTAGATAGCTGCTCCGATTTCCCTCCTCTGACTCTCGAGGGTCAAAGGGTTCTGGAAGTCTGTGATGGTGACAGCCGCCGACCAGCAGATGGGGATCAGGAGGATGACGGCAGCCGTAATGATGAGGCAGCCACTGATGATCACCACTGTGGATTTTGACGATTCTTTCTTCAGGGTGCTGGTGCACCTGGTTCCAATGAATGAGATGACAAAGCCAATGAAGGCGAAGATGAGGGAGATGATGACCAGCGCTCTCGCGGCCTGTAGATCATTGGACAACCTCAGCACAGACTCGTTCAGCCTGCACTGCATCTGCCCGGTGCTCTGCATCACGCAGTTCATCCACAGACCGTCCCACACTATCTGCCCGGTCACGATGTTGGCGCCGATGAAGGACGTCACTCTCCACATGGGGATGCCACTGGTCACCGCCACCCCAACAAAGCCAATGAAGCTTATGACCTGGCCTGCCACTTCCTTGCCAATCCTCCCCATGGTGAAGAGGCTTCGTCCGCGGCAGGAGAGAGAAGGTTTACAGCGTGCAGCTCTGGTTCCCTTTCAGAGTGATCCAGCTCTCTCTCACCTGTTGTTTGTCTGAGACTGTGAAGGAGGAGCGCTGGGCACTTGTCAGGTGAGTTCCTCTGGCTCAACTAGATTTTTCAGAGAGCCGGAGGAGGGGCAATCCTTTAAAACAATGTCTTGCTTTTGTTCTTGAAAAGAAACAAGAAACACACAAGGAAACGCTTTCATATGCAGATGCTGTAGTGCTGGGTGGAGTTAGATGAAATCAGCTGAGACTGTGAAAGACTAGAAATTATCAAACTGATCAAATTCACACTGAATTCCTTATTCCTTATTATTATTTCTTTTTTAATGTAGTAAAGAAATGTTGCTTCTCTCAGCATTAATTGTCCTGAAGTAGTTAGTTTAGTCTCTTAACTGTAGTTGGCAGCAGAGGTTTTTAAAATACCACTAGAGCTCAGATACTAAAACAATTTCCTGTTTCATGCAGCGGATGAATGCCACAGACAACAAGCCTGCACCAACACCAGGATACGAGATGCGGTGTGGGTTAAAACGCGATATCAGCTCCAAGCAGAGGAGGAGTGACGGCTTGTTTAAGCATCACATTAATGGAATGACATAAAATGCAACTGGTGCCTTTTGCTTTGCATTCAGTTTTAATGCATTGGTAAATGGAACTTTATTTTAATGATTAAAGCAGAATACCCACTACTTCCCAAGACGGATACCTCTGTTGGTTCTTGTTAGTTCTTACACAAACACATCTCTTAGAAATATCACATATCACAAAACACCAGGGGAATCTTTCCAGTCGAAAGATGTGAAAAATTGTGCATCTCTAACAGAGCCCATCAGAATTAAATGCACAAACACAGACAACAGAGAAGAGAAATATTCAGTTCATATGCACATGCACCACGTTTTCTGTGGAAACTACATCACTATATCTAGCCAGCTCTTTGTAAAATATGTTCATGTGTAATCCTCTCCCCATAACTGGATTAATTTAATTCTCTCATTGTTCCTTCATCTGCATCGTCACATTTAAAAAATAAATAAATAAATAAAAAGATTCCGTTCATCAGCCTTTCTTGGGATTAACAAAATAAATTTCCCACAAGCACTAAAAGGAAAACAAAAAACAATTGAGGCCACTTGTGCATGTTTGTCAGCCTGCAAATGTTAAATGTGATGATTTTTTGATTTTTTTGATTTTTTTTAAAAGCTACCGTATATGAAATTGAAGCTTTCAGAATCATTGCTATGTGTGGGTATTTGCATGAACATGTGTTTGGGGAGGGGGCAGCATAGTGGTGTGGTGGTTACTGATGCCTCACAGCAAGAAGGTTCCGGGTTTGAATCCATGGGCCTTTCCCCCACCAACCCCACCCTACCCCACCTCCTGTGACCCTTCACAGGACAAGCAGTTACAGAAGATGAATGAATGAATGAATGTGTGTGTATTTGCTTAACAACACGGGGCAGTTTGTCACAATTGTCACATTTAACAATTTAAATGTGACAAATCACTAGCCTTGGATGAACCAGAATACAGAAAGCTTTATTAATCCCCGAAGGGCAATTCACTTTCTACAGTCCACCATCTAGACATACAACCATTCACACAACAATAATACATAGCAGGAGTAGCATGACATGATACAAGTGCAATAAATAAGCAATAAATGTCAGAATCACTGTGTGCAAACAGGAACAGATTAGTCTATGAAGATGATTCTGAGCATATTAAGAATATTTCCTGCACCACAGTTTATAAGAACTGTAGAAAAATACAGACTAATTAATCAAAGATGGTGGAACAAATGCACATAGAGTGTTATTTTTTATGACTTTTTATTCTTGAGAGGGCTGTTATCCTGATGGGAGGGCAGTTGGCACAGAGGAGTACTCCACCACCCAGAATGAGGAGGGCTGAGGCTCCCCAACCGATGTAGAGTGCAGCTCCCAGCTCTCTGACCTGGGCGTTGGTCAGGAGGGGGTTGTAGAAATCCCTGATGATGTTGTTGGCAGACCAGCACACTGGGATGAGAACCAAAACACCGGCAACAATGAAGATAATTCCAGCAGCGATGGCCACTTTGGCTTTGGACGCTGGGTTCTCCACAAAGTTGGTGCACTTGCTCCCAGCAATACCCAGGAGGATCCCCATAACAGAAACGGTGATGGCGATGACCACAAGAGCCCTGGCAGCCTTGATGTCCTGAGGTAGAGCCAGCAGGGAATCATAGGTCTTGCACTGCATCTGGCCTGTGCTCTGCGTCACACAGTTCATCCATAGGCCTTCCCAGATGACCTGCGCCGTCACAATGTTGGCTCCGATGAAGGCCGTGACCTTCCACATTGGCAGGACACATGCAGTGATGGTACCTAGAAATCCAATGACAGCCAGGGTAAAGCCCAGCATCTGACATACCACTGACACCATGGTGAAGCCGCTTGGAGGTGAATGAAGCAGAGGAGTCGAAGGTTTCAGAGGCAGATCAGCCTTCGATGCACAAATGAATGAAGACCGTGTCACACTGACTTGGGTTTTAAGGATGACTTTCTTGAAGGTGGAGCCAGACCGTACCAGTGCAGTGAGTGATTTACCTGCCCAACCAGATTCTTCACATTATCGTTATGTGAATGAGGTGCACTTTTGATGAGATGAACTCTGCCTGAGGGACTTTATGCATTCCTTAATCAAACAATGCTTTGCCAGGCCTGGCCATCAGTATACCAGTGATCTTATTATTTATTTCAAATCAGTTCACAGCACAGTAGCATGGTGGTTAGCACTGATGTTTGAAGTTTCCATGTTCTTCCTGTGTCTGCGTGGGTTCTCTCCAGGTACTCCAGCTTCCTCCCACCGTCCAAAGACATGCTGGTTAGGTTCATTGGGGATTCTAAGTTGGCGTGAGTGTGAACAGTGGTCTGTCCCAGGGTGTACGCTGCCTCTCGCTCGATGACAGCAAGGATAGGCGCCAGCCCCAACACAACCCACAAACACCAACAACAGAGAAGAGAAATATTCAAATGTTGCTTCTCTCAGTATTAATTGTGCTCAAGTAGTTAGTTTAGTCTCTTACCTATAGTTTGCAGCAGAGGGTTTTAAAATACCACTACAGCTGATGGTTTTTAAAAACGCTGGCTCAGATACTAAGCAGTGTTTGGAATAACGCCGTTTAAAAGAACGGCGTTAGGTAATGACGTTATTTTTTCAGTAACGGGGCAATCTAACTAATTACCTTCCCCGTCGTTACAACGCTGTTAACGTTACTGGACGTTAAATGCGGTGCGTTACTATGCATTGATTGAATAAACGGTGTAATCCGAACGCACCCCTGGCTCACCGCTAGTGAGGAGGTGGGTTAATAACGAGGTAAGCGATTATGATTGGCTAAGGCAGAGTCATGTTTCATGGTAGCCAATCAGAGCCAGTGTTTTTACACACATGCCAGCACACGCGCCCCACACACACACAACAGCTAAACAGAGATTCGATGAAGCAGCAGAGATGGCGAGTCAGGAGCAATCCGATGAAAAGTTGGCATTTTCAAGGTGGAGATATAAGCACTACTTCAATAAATAAAAAAATTCATTGTGGTCAAAGGGAGGAACGTGCATGTAATGTGTACATTATGTCCAGGAGCGAAGACTTTGTCGACATCCGTTGTAAGCAACTCTAATTTAATGAAGCATCTCACGATGACACACGCATCTGCAAAGTGGCCAAAAGCACCGATACCTCCACCACAGATGATGGCTCGCCGTCTAAACCCTATCGAAATATAAATATTATATGTATAAATATAATATAAATATAAATATAAAATATAGCCTATATATAAATATCGAAAGTTATGTACAAACACCTGTCTGCATGGGCGTCACACCCGTGGGGGATGGGGGTGTTGCAACACCCCCACTTTTTCAACAAGCTGATTTCATCCCCCCCACTTTTTCCTAAGGACCGTTTGCCCGCCCTGGCAGTGTACCAGCGTACTGAAATGGAGCGCACCTCAGTCCCCCAGACAGTTAGATTGATTGACAGCCATCCAGCCAATCACAAATCATTTGACCAAACCCACTAGTCCCGGCCGCCCGGCAAAGTAAACGCTAACACGGAGCTGCCGACCCGTCACTCGCAGCAGCAGACAGCAAACAGAGCAGAGGTATGAAACGGTAATTTAACTAGTTAATAATGGCGAATTTTCTCCGTAAATAACGAAACTATTAAGCAAGCCAGGTGGCAAACAAAGTTAATGCAAAGTTTTGCAAGCATTATTCTTTTTGTTATGAATGCCAAAAAGGAAAGGCAGCAGAAGATTGACTTATTTTCCACTCAAGTTGTCATGTAATTAGGTGACAGGAGGGAAACAGAAAGATGCCAATCCATAAATGCACTAATTCAATTTTATAGTAGTACATATTATTGCATTAATGTCATGTAGGTGTTCATTTACGTAACTTAAAGGTATTTGTTGGAGCTTAAAACTTTCTTTTCAATGAAGAAAATCCCCTACATCAACCCTGTTATTGCTCTCAGAAACTAGAAAAGAATAGAAATGAAGACAATGAAATGCAGTAAAACTATTAAAATCTTAAATAATAAGAGGAATAAAATAATAATATAGAGTACGATAAAGGCTAGGATGAAAGAATAGTTAAAACAGATTAGAACAACAAAATATATGTGAAATAATAAAAAGCAGATAAAAGAACAACAAAAGAAATGAATGTTTCCTCATCAAAATCAAGTTTACATAAAATATTTCAACACTTCCATGTTCAGGAATATTAACATTGAGTTCTTTATGTAGGATGAGGAAGGGAAGTCCAGGCAATGCAATATTATTTGCATATTCTGATGAAGAAAATCTAGAAACAGGGGCCAAAGGCGGTTGCGGTGCTCATGTGCTACCCTTAGAACCCCCCGACTTTTAAAATTGCTGCTCTACCCCTGCCTGTCTGTTCTACTCATTTCAACTGACTTGTGAAAACTGCTCAAAAAAATCCAAATTCTTTGACATAGCCTATAGCAACTTTTTTTTTTAACAGTAACGCAAATAGTTACTTTCCCTGGTAACGAGTTACTTTTATTATAGAGTAATTCAGTTACTAACTCAGTTACTTTTTGGAACAAGTAGTGAGTAACTATAACTAATTACTTTTTTAAAGTAACGTTCCCAACACTGATACTAAGACAATTTCCTGTAGCTTAGACGCCTCTTGTATCCAGGATGTTGAGTGCGTGCTGTGAGGCAGTCATGCAGCGGATGAACGCCACAGACAACAAGCCCTCACCAACACCAGGATACAAGATGTGGTCCGGGTTAAAACACTCTATCAGCTCCAAGCAGAGGAGGAGTGACGGCTTGTTTAAAGGGATAGTTCACCCTAGAATGATATTTCGCTCATTATCTACTCACCCTCATGTTGACTAAGGGCTGGAAGAAGTTTCAGAGTCCTCCGTCCCTTCTCTGAGTTACAGGGGGTCTTGGTGTAGCAGTGCATTTCAATGCAACGGTTGTAAAGGGACACCAGAGCTCTTCGTAAAAAAACACACACAAAAAAACATCCAAATACCTCCATGATGCTCGTATGTAATGTCCGTCTTGTGCTGAAGCCCCAAATTGCGTAATTGTCCCGAAAAAAATTAAATAAGTCCACATTCCAAGCATGTTTGTAGCATTAGCTCCGAGTGTTGTTGTCCCGGCTCTTCCGCTGCCAGCGCGCATGCGCAAGGTTCGCACTGAGACTCGCTTCCTTGTTTACCCCGGCGAATTGAGCCAGCCGGCGAAGGACCAGAACCGCCGTGCAACGAGAGAAGAAGAAGAAGAAGAAATTAAAAAAAATTAAAATTAAAATTGCACGAAAAAGTGTTGTCCCGGTGCAAGGCAGGCTATTACGGGCTGCTTCTAGTCCTTCGCCGGGGTAAACAAGGAAGCGAGTCTCAGTGCGAACCTTGCGCATGCGCGCTGGCAGCGGAAGAGCCGGGACAACAACACTCGGAGCTAATGCTACAAACATGCTTGGAATGTGGACTTATTTAATTTTTTTCGGGACAATTACGCAATTTGGGGCTTCAGCACAAGACGGACATTACATACGAGCATCATGGAGGTATTTGGATGTTTTTTTGTGTGTGTTTTTTTACGAAGAGCTCTGGTGTCCCTTTACAACCGTTGCATTGAAATGCACTGCTACACCAAGACCCCCTGTAACTCAGAGAAGGGACGGAGGACTCTGAAACTTCTTCCAGCCCTTAGTCAACATGAGGGTGAGTAGATAATGAGCGAAATATCATTCTAGGGTGAACTATCCCTTTAAGCATCACATTAATGGAATGACATCAAATGCAACTGTTGCTTTTTGCTTTGCATTCAGTTTTAATGCAGTGGTAAATGGAACTTTATTTTAATGATTAAAGCAGAATACCCACTACTTCCCATGACGAATACCTCTGTTGGTTCTTGTTAGTTCTTACACACACACATCTCTAAACAATTTAAATGTGACAAATCACTAAAGAGTCACAACACATACAGCAGCCTTGGATGAACCAGAATACAGAATACAGAAAGCTTTATTAATCCCCGACGGGCAATTCAGTTTCTACAGTCCACCATCTAGACATACAACCACTCACACAACAATAATACATAGCGGGTGTAGCATGATATGATACAAGTGCAATTAATAAGCAATAAATGTCAGAATCAGTGCGTGCAAACAGGAACAGATTAGTCTATGAAGATGATTCTGAGCATATTAAGAAAATTTCCAGCACCACAGTTTATTAGAACTGTAGAAAAACATAGACTAATTGCCCAAAGATGGTGGAACAAATGCGCATAGAGTGTTTTGTTTTTTATGATTGTATATTCTTGGGAGGGCTGTTGGCACTGAGTTTTCTACCACCCTTCATGAGGAGGAGAGAGGCTCCCAAACTGATGGAGAGTGCAGCTCCCACCTTTGTCTCCTGGCCGGCCTGGATGGGGTTGTAGAAATCCCTAATGATGGCGATGCAAGACCAGCACACAGAGACGAGGACCAAAACACTGGCGATGGTGAAACACTTAGCAGCGTTGGTCACTTTGGCTCTGGACAATAGGTTCTTCACAAAGTTGGTATACTTGTTCCCAGCAATACTCAGGAGGACCCCCATAAGAGAAACGATGATGGCGATGACCACGAGAGCCCTGGCAGCCTGGAGGTCCTGAGGCAGAGCCAGCAGAGAATCATAGCTCTTGCACTGCATCTGGCCTGTGCTCTGCATCACACAGTTCATCCATAGGCCTTCCCAGATGACCTGCGCTGTCACATTGTTGGCTTTAGTGAAGGTCATGACCTTCCACTTTGGCGTGACACACGCAATGATGATCCCCAGAAATCCGATGAAGGCCAGGATAAAGCCCAGCCTCTGTCGCACCATTGACATCATGGTGAAGTCGCTTGGAGGTGAATGAAGCAGAGGAGTCAAAGGTTTCAGAGGCAGATCAGCTTCGGATGCACAAACGAATGAAGACCGTGTCACACTGACTTGGGTTTTAAGGATGGCTTTCATGAAGGTGGAGCCAGACGGTGCCAGTGCAGTGAGTGATTTACCTGCCCAACCAGATTCTTCACATTATCGGCATGTGAAGGTGCAGTTTTGATGAGATGAACTTCACTCTCTCAGAGGGACTTTATGCATTCCTCATTCAAACAATGCTCTGCCAGGAATGGCCAACAGTCATGCCTCAAGGAGAAGACAAAGATGACGTGACCAATCAAAAACACTTTGACCCTGGAGGATGAAGCAGGACGCTATAATTATCCATCATTAAAAAACTGCATGTTCTCACAATAGATTACTACCACACATTAACATATAATGTTAAAGAGCAAAGCGGGACACTGAGCAACGGAAAGGCAACCAAACGTCAAAAATGCACATTTATACCCCTGCAAACGTTCAGAATGTTTGTCTGTGTGAAAGCTCAAGACCGATCCAGCATCCGTCGCCAATTAACCATCTCCAGCCCCAACACGGCTTTTAATGATTAAAGCAGAATACCCACTACTTCCCATGACGGATACTGTTGTTGATTCTTGTTAGTTCTTACACACACACACACATCTCCCAGTGTTTTGTGATATCACATATCACAAAACACTGGGGAATCTTTCCAATCGAAAGATGTGAAAAATTGTGCATCTCTAACAGAACCCATCAGAACTAAATGCACAAACACAGACAACAGAGGAGAGAAATATTCAGTTCAAACTACATCACTATATCTAGCCAGCTCTTTGTAAAATATATTAATGTGTAATCCTCTCACTATACCTGTATTAACTTAATTCTGTCATTGTTCCTTCATCTTCATCGTCACATTTAAAAAAAAGAAAAAAAAAGAAAAAAGTTTCCGTTCATCACCTTTCTTTCTGGGATTAACAAAATAAATTTCCCGCAAGCACTAAATGGAAAGACACCAACTGAGGCCACTTGTGCATGTTTGTCAGTCTGCAAATGTTAAATGTGACGACTGAAGCTTTCAGAAACACTGCTATGTGTGGGTATTTGCATGAACATGTGTTGGGGGAGGTTACTGATTACTCACAGCGAGAAGGTTCCGGGTTCGAATCCATGGGACTTTTCCCCGTCCACCCCACCCCCCGTGATGCTTCACAGGACAAGCAGTTACAGAGGATGAATGAATGAATGAATGTGTGTGCTTGTTTAACAACAAGGGGCAGTGTTGGACAATATGACATTTTAACAATTTAAATGTGACAAATCACTAAAGAGTCACAGCACATACAGCAGCCTTGGATGAACCAGAACACAGAATACAGAAAGCTTTATTAATCTCCAAAGGGCAATTCAGTTTCTGCAGTTCACCATCTAGACGTACAACCATTCACACAACAATAATACATAGCAGGAGTAGCATGATATTATACAAGTGCAATAAATAAGTAATAAACGTCAGAATCAGTGCGTGCAAACAGGAACAGATTAGTCTATGAAGATGATTCTGAGCATATTAGGAATATTTCCAGCACCACAGTTTATAAGAACTGTAGAAAAACATAGACTAATTGCCCAAAGATGGTGAAACAAATGTTTATAGAGTGTTATTTTTTTTTATGATTTTTTATCCTTGGGAGGGCAGTTGGAACAGAGGAGTCCACCACCCACAATGAGGAGGGCTGAGGCTCCCCAACCAATGTAAAGTGCAGCTCCCAACTCTATCCTCTGGGCCTTGGTCAGGAGGGTGGTGTAGGAATCCCTGATGATGGTGATAGCAGACCAGCACACGGGGACGAGAACCAAAACACCGGCGACGATGAAGATAATCCCAGCAGTGTTGGCCACTTTGGTTCTGGACACTGGGTCCTTCACAAAGTTGGTGCACTTGCTTCCAGCAAAACCCAGGAGGATCCCCATAACAGAAGCGATGATGGCGATGACCACGAGAACCCTGGCAGCCTGAAGGTCCAGAGGCAGAGCCAGCACAGAATCATACATCTTGCACTGCATCTGGCCTGTGCTCTGCACCACACAGTACATCCATAGGCCTTCCCAGATGAGCTGCGCTGTCACATAGTTGGCTCCAGTGAAGACCGTGACCCTCCAAATTGGCAGTTCACACGCAATGATGGTACCCATAAATCCAATGACAGCCAGGGTAAAGCCCAGCATCTGTCGTACCAGTGACACCATGGTGAAGCCGCTCGGAGGTGAATAAAGCAGAGGAGTCGAAGGTTTCAGAGGCAGATCAGCCTTCGATGCACAGACGAATGAAGACCGTGTCACACTGACTTGGGTTTTAAGGATGACTTTCTTGAAGGAGGAGCCAGACCGTGCCAGTGCAGTGAGTGATTTACCTGCCCAACCAGATTCTTTACGTTATCGGTATGTGAATGAGGTGCACTTTTGATGAGATGAACTTCACTCTGTCTGAGGGACTTTATGCATTCCTCATTCAAACAATGCTTTGCCATTTATTTCAAATCAGTTCACAGCACAGTAGCGTGGTGGTTAGCACTGATATTTGAAGTTTCCATGTTCTTCCTGTGTCTGTGTGGGTTCTCTCCAGGTTCTCCAGCTTCCTCCCACCGTCCAAAGACATGCTGGTTAGGTTCATTGGCGATTCTAAATTGGCGTGAGTGTGAATGATGGTCTGTCCCAGGGTGTACGCTGCCTCTCGCTCGATGACAGCTAGGATAGGCGCCAACCCCAACACAACCCTTCACAGGACAAGTCGTTACAGAAGATGAATAAATGAATGAGTTCCTGTGCATCTCTAACAGAGCACATCACAACTAAATGCACAAACACCGACAACAGAGAAGAGAAATATTCAAATGTTGCTTCTCTCAGCATTAATTGTGCTCAAGTAGTTAGTTTAGTCTCTTACCTATAGTTGGCAGCAAAGGATTTTAAAATACCACTACAGCAGAGAGTTTTTTAAAACACCGGTTCTTGTTCGTTCTTACACACACATATCTCTTAGAAATATCACAGAACACTGGGGGAATCTTTCCAATCGAAAGATGTGAAAAATTGTGCATCTCTTTGTGCATCTCTAACAGAGCCCATCAGAACTAAATGCACAAACACAGACAACAGAGGAGAGAAATATTCAGTTCATATGCGCATGCACCACGTTTTCTGTGGAAACTGCATCAGCATATCTAGCCAGCTCTTTGTAAAATATATTAATGTGTAATCCTCTCCCCATACCTGGATTCATTTAATTATTTCATTGTTCCTTCATCTTCATTGTCACGTTTTTATTTTATTTTTTTTTAAAAAAAGCTTCTGTTCATCAGCCTCTCCTTCTGGGATGGTTATTGTTGGGAGGGCAGTTATACTGATGGTTATTCTTGGGAGGGCAGTAGGTACAGAGGAGTCTACCACCCAGAATGAGGAGGGCCGAGGCTTCCCAACCGATGTAGAGTGCAGGTCCCAGCTCTCTGATCTGGAGGTTGGTCAGGAAGGGGTTGTAGAAATCCCTGATGATGGTCATGGCAGACCAGCACACGGGAACGAGAACCAAAACACCGGCTATGATGAAGAGATTTCCAGCAACGATGGTCGCTTTGACTCTGGACACTGGGTCCGCCACAAAGTTTGTGCACTTGCTCCCAGCAAAACCCAGGCGGACACCTATAGCAGACATGATGATGGAGATGACCACGAGAACCCTGGCAGCCTGAAAGTCCTGAGGCAGAGCCAACAGAGGATCATAGATCTTGCACTGCATCTGGCCTGTTCTCTGCGTCACACAGTTCATCCATAGGCCTTCCCAGGTGTTGGCTCCGATGAAGACGGTGACCTTCCACATTGGCAGGACAAACACAATGATGGTACCCAGGAATCCGATGACGGCCAGGGTAAAGCCCAGCATCTGACATACCATTGACACCATGGTGAAGTCGCTTGGAGGAGTCGAAGGTTTCAGAGGCAGGTCAGCCTTGGACACACAAACAAATGAGGACCGTGTCACACTGACTTAGGTTTAAAGGATGGCTTTCTTAAAGGTGGAGCCAGACGGTGCCAGTGCATTGAGCTATTTACCTGCCCAACCAGATTCTTTACATTGTCTGCATCTGAACATGGTTCAGTTTTGATGAGATGAACGTCACTGTCTCTGAGCGACTTTATGCATTCCTCATTCAAACAATGCTCTGCCAGGTCTGGCCGTCAGTATACCAGTGATCTAATCATTTATTTCAAATCAGTTCACAGCACAGTGGCATGGTGGTTATGATGGTGATTAGCACTGAAGTTTGAAGTCTGTATGTTCTTCCTGTGTCTACGCGGGTTCTCTCGAGGTATTCCAGCTTCCTCCCACCGTCCAAAGACATGCTGGTTAGGTTTATTGGTGATTCTAAATTGGCGTGAGTGTGAATGATGGTCTGTCCCAGGGTGTACCCTGCCTCGCACTCGATGACAGCTAGGGTAGGCGCCAGCCCCATCACGACCCTTCACAGGACAAGTGGTTACAGAAGATGATGAATGAATGAGTCCCTGTGCATCTCTAACAGAGCCCATCAGAACGAAATGCACAAAAACCGACAGCTTGGACGCCTCTTGTATCCAAGATTTTGAGTGCGTGCTGTGAGGCAGTCATGCAGCGGATGAACGTCACAGACAACAAGCCTGCACCAACACCAGGATACAAGATGTGGTGCGGGTTAAAACGCGATATCAGCTCCAAGCAGAGGAGGAGTGACGGCTTGTTTAAGCATCACATTAATGGAATGACATAAAATGCAACTGGTGCTTTTTGCTTTGCATTCAGTTTTAATGCAGTGGTAAATGGAACTTTATGTTAATGATTAAAGCAGAATACCTGCTACTTCCCATGACGGATACCTTACATACCACACATATCTCTTAGAAATATCACATATCACAAAACACCAGGGGAATCTTTCCAGTCGAAAAATGTGAAAAATTGTGCATCTCTAACAGAGCCCATCAGAACTAAATGCACAAACACAGACAACAGAGAAGAGAAATATTCAGTTCATATGCGCATGCACCACGTTTTCTGTGGAAACTACATCACTATATCTAGCCAGCTCTTTGTAAAATATGTTCATGTGTAATCCTCTCACCATACCTGGATCAATTTAATTTTCTTATTGTTCCTTCATCTTCATCGTCACATTTAAAAAAACTGAAAAAGAAAAATAAGTTTCCGTTCATCACCTTTCTTTCTGGGATTAACAAAATAAATGTCCCACAAGCACAAAATGGAAAGAAACCAATTGAGGCCACTTGTGCATGTTTGTCAGTCTGCAAATTTTAAATGTGATGATTGAAGCTTTCAGAATTACTGCTATGTGTGGGTATTTGCATGAACATGTGTGTGGGGAGGGGGCGGCACAGTGGTGTGGTGGTTAGCACTGAAGGCTCTGGGTTTGAATCCATGGGCCTTTCTGTGTGGAGTTTCCATGTTCTCCCTGTGTTTGCTCCAGCCCCCCGTGGCCCTTCACAGGACATGCAGTTACAGAAGATGAATGAATGAATGAATGTGTGTGTGTGTGTGTGTGTGTGTGGGTGTGTGTGTGTGTGTGAAACTTCAGGGCGTGGCATTTGCTTAACAACAAGGGGCAGTGTTGGACAATGTGATGATCTAAATGTGACAAATCACTAAAGAGTCACATACGGCAGCCTTGGATGAACCAGAATACAGAAAGCTTTATTAAGTCTGTGAAGTCTATGTTTTGTCTAAGAAGATGATTCTGAGCATATTAAGAATATTTTCAGCACCACAGTTTATAAGAACTGTAGAAAAACATAGACTAATTGTCCAAAGATTGTGGAACAAATGTGCATAGAGTGTTATTTTTTTATGACTTTTTATTCTTGGGAGGACAGTTGGCACAGAGGAGTCCACCACCCAGAATGAGGAGGGCTGAGGCTCCCCAACCGATGTAGAGTGCAGCTCCCAGCTCTCTCCTCTGGTTGGTCAGGAAGGGGTTGTAGAAAACCCTGATGATGGTCATGGCAGACCAGCACACGGGGATGATAACCAAAACACCGGCGACAGTGAAGATAATTCCAGCAGCACTGGCCACTTTGGCTCTGGACACTGGGTCCTCCACAAAGTTGGTGCACTTGCTCCCAGCAAAACCCAGAAGGACCCCCATAAGAGAAATGATGATGGCAGTGACCAGGAGAGCCCTGGAAGCCTGAAGGTCCTGAGGCAGAGGCAGCAGAGGATCATATATCTTGCACTGCACCTGACCTGTGCTCTGCGTCACACAGTTCATCCATAGGCCTTCCCAGGCAACCTGCGCTGTCATTATGTTGGCTCCGATGAAGATAGTGACCTTCCACATTGGCAGGACACACGCAATGATGGTCCCCATAAATCCGATGAAGGCCAGGGTAAAGCCCAGCATCTGACATACCACTGACACCATGGTGAAGCCGCTTGGAGGTGAATGAAGCAGAGGAGTCGAAGGTTTCAGAGGCAGATCAGCCTTCGATGCACAGACAAATGAAGACCGTGTCACACTGACTTGGGTTTTAAGAATGGCTTTCTTGAAGGAGGAGCCAGACCCTCCTCTCGTCTGACTTGAAACCAGTGCAGTGAGTGATTTGCCTGTCCAACCAGATTCTTTGCATTATCTGCATGTGACCAAGGTGCAGTTTTTGAGATGAACGTCACTCTCTCTGACGGACTTTATGCATTCCTCATTCAAACAATGCTCTGCCAGGTCTGGCCATCAGTATGCCAGTGATCTTATTATTTATTTCAAATCAGTTCACAGCAGAGTAGCGTGGTGGTTAGCACTGATGTTTGAAGTTTGCATGTTCTTCCTGTGTCTGCGTGGGTTCTCTCCAGGTTCTCCAGCTTCCTCCCACCGTCCAAAGACATGCTGGTTAAGTTCATTGGTGATTCTAAATTGGCGTGAGTGTGAATGATGGTCTGTCTCTCACTCAATGACAGCTGGGATAGGCTCCAGCCCCAACATGACCCTTCACAGGACAAGTGGTTACAGAAGATGAATGAATGTGTTCCTGTGCATCTCTAACAGAGCACATCACAACTAAATGCACAAACACCGACAACAGATAAGAGAAATATTCAGTTCATATGTGCATGCACCGTGTTTTCTGTGGAAACCACATCTAACCAGCTCTTTGCAAAATATGTTAATTTGTTAACATAAATGAATTGTCACATAAAAAACAAAAAAAAAACAAAAAAAGAAAAGAAAAAGAACCTACAGTATATTAACCCTAATGAATTGGAAAAAAAGAAAAAAAAAGCTGCTGTATATGAAATTTGAAGCTTTCAGAATTACTGCTATGTGTGCGTGTTCACATGAACATGTGTGTGGGGGAGAAACTTCAGGGCGTGGTATTTGCTCAACAATAAGGGGCAGTGTTGGACAGGGTATCGCTTCGTGGGCAAATCACAAGAGCTAAAGACACAGCACGTACAGCAGCCTTGGATTAGTCTATGAAGATGATTCAGAGCATATTAGGAATATTTCCTGCACCACAGTTTATAAGAAGTGTAGAAAAACACAGATTAATTTCCCAGAGATGGAGGAACAACTGCACATAGAGTGTTATGTTTCTATGACTTGATTATGATGATGAATTGCAAAGCAGTTCTTCACGATATAACGTTCCGATTCACACAGTGGAGAAGAGAAATCATCCAGTAACAATATCATTTATTTACAATATTAGAACATTACACGATACACAAGCAGACACAGGATTCACAACAAAACTTCTACAACAGATAAAAAAAAAAAAAAAATACACAGGGAACGCAGAGACATTAAATAAAATCCTCTTTCTTGGAGTTTTATATATTAGTCGAGTCCTGAATGATAATAATTGCAATAATAACATCATTGTGAAATCCTTACATCCTTAAATCTGACTAAATATTTGCAGCGATTGATTTAATCATGACGCAACTCTTGGTGATTCCTTATTTATATTCCTTACTTATTTTTATATATTAATAATACAAAAAAAAAAATGTTTAAAAGGAAAAGCACAGAATAAAATTTGTGAAGGTTTCATTCCATTTAGATGTGGCAATAAGCCGTTACACTCAACTCCAGGAGTGGGGCGAGGGCAACTAAATGGAATGCAGCCACTGTTTATCGTCTCAGGTTCACTTGTTTGACACGACAACACGTCTGCTGTGGGAAAGGTCACTTTGACAAATAAGCAAACCACAATCGATATAGGGTTAAAGTGTCGGTTCCTACTGTTGCAATTCCCGTGAGCTTAAGAGTCCACGTAGCTTGAGAGTGGGGAACCATTTTACACGTATTCTCTTGACGTGGACGCTGACTTCACAGGTGTAAATTTGGGTACGTACTGCGGGTGCTCATGCTTGGGCGGGCAGTTCCAGCACAGCAAGCCCCCTCCCATGAGGAGCAGCGCGGCAGCCGCCCAGCCGGTATACAGCGCCGATCCCAGCTCGTACCTCTGGGCATTGATCATCACTGGGTTGTAGAAGTTGGTGATGATGGTGTTGGCAGACCAAGACACCGGGATGAGGCAGAGCAGCCCGGAGATGATGAACAGAACCCCAGACGCGATGCAAGCCTTGGCCTTGGATCGCTCGTCCTCGATGCAGTTAGTGCATTTCCCGCCGGCGATTGACAAGATCACTCCAAAGATCCCGGTGATGATGGAGATGACGATCATGGCACGGGCAGCCTGGAGGTCCTGCGGCAGAGCCAGCATGGAGTCGTACACCTTACACTGCATCTGACCCGTACTCTGCACCACGCAGTTCATCCACATGCCCATCCAGATGGTCTGCGCCGTGATGATGTTGGCGCCGATGAAAGCAGTGACCTTCCACGTGGGCAAGACGCACACCACGATGACCATGAGCCAGCCAGTCACGGCCATTATTATACCAGTGATCTGAATCCCCTGAGAAACCATCTTGGCGGCCTTGTTCCTCACACGGGGAAGCGAAAAAAAAATCAAAGTGGGATGCTGTTGCTTGTATTTATAGGCTGCTGTGTGAGAAGAGGAGACAGAGACATGAGGGTATATGATACCACGGTCCTCAGCTCTTATTGGCTCGGAGGAGTTTACACACAAACAAAGACTCAGTGACCTTTACCAGTGCTGACCTGCATGAAACTAGATTCAAGGTCACATCAGCCTTTCTTTCTGGGATTAACAAAATTAATTTCCCACAAGCACTAAATGGAAATAAACCAAATGAGGCCACTTGTGCATGTGTGTCAATCTGCAAATGTTAAATGTTCAGAAACAGAATCTAACCTAGTCCCCCCCCCCCCCCAAAAAAAAACCTACATTAAGTTTCCCGAACAAGAATAAAAGCCTCAAAACCCTGACGCTGTATGTGAAATTTGAAGCTTTCAGAATTACTGCTATGTGTGTGTGTTCACGTCAAGAGAAACTTCAGGGCGTGGTATTTGCTCAACAACAAGGGGCAGTGTTGTACAGGGTATCGCTCCATGGGCAAATCACTAAAGAGCTAAAGACACAGCACCTACAGCAGCCCTGGGTGAACCAGTGTGTGCAAACAGGAACAGATTAGTCTATGAAAATGATTCTGACCGTATTAGGAATATTTCCTGCACCACAGTTTATAAGAACTGTAGGAAAAACACAGACTGATTTCCCAAAAATGGTGGAACAAATGCACGTAGACGGTTATTTTTCTATGATTTGATGATGATGATGAATTGCAAAGCAGTTGCTGATGAGTATTAAGTCGTTAAAAAACTTTTTAAAAGTCGTCTTTTACTGTATAATGAGGATTTATACATTTAATAACTTTACGATTAATACTTTTCCACAATATTCATTCATTTTCTGCAACCGCTTGGCCTCTGGAGGGTCGGGGAGGGGCTGGAGCCGAGAGGCGGGGTACACCCTGGACCGGTCTCCAGTCTATCACAGAGAACCCATGCAGACACAGGGAGGCCTCAAGTCTTTAATTATATATAGTCTAAATTTTATGGGTTAAACTAGAGAGTTTCACCTCATGTCGTCTCTCTGAAGACTATTTTATCTCAGTTTTGAAAAACAACATACCAAACATAATCATGTGTAAGTGTTGATAAAAAAAAATCTTTATTTACAGGTTCATACCATCATAAAACACAGTTTAAAATGAAATGGTTAGCTAATAACAACAGATGAAATGAAGAGAAAATATTAAAAAAAAAGAAAAAAAAAAGTACAGTGGATCAAAGTTACATATTATTAACTGTTCCAGGTGAAAGCACACGCTATCTCTTTTACTCCTACTGAATTGACAGATTGTTTTGGGTGTGGCACACTTGACACTAATCTTGAAATGCTGTAACTCATCCGGAGAGTATTCAGCTGAAGTGTGAGAATCGCTGTAACGTTCAAACCACGCTCAATGTGTCAGCGTGAATCAGTTTCATGTAACACAAAGCCTTTGCATCAAGTCTCTTTTCAGTCTTTTTTTGGCGTTTGAGCTCCTCTCCTCAGACGTAGTCCTTGGGTGCAGTTGAACGGGGAGCTGAGTACTTGGCAGAAAAGTTATCCTTGGGAGGGCAGTTGGCACAGAGGAGTCCGCCACCCAGAATGAGGAGTGCCGAGGCTCCCCAGCCGATGAAGAGTGACGCTCCCAGCTCGTTCTTCATAGAGCCCGTTATCATGGGGTTGTAGAACTCCCTGATGATGGAGTGTGCCGTCCAGCAGACAGGGATGAGGCACAAAACCCCAGCGATGATGAAGACAACACCTGCTGCGATGCCGACTTTGGCTTTGGTGGTCTCATCCTCCACGCAGTTGGTGCACTTGCCCCCTGCAATAGCAAGGAGGACGCCAAAGATACCAACCAGGATGGAGATGATGGTGAGAGCGCGGGCAGCCTGGAGGTCCTGGGAAAGGTTCAGCATCGAATCATAAACCTTGCATTGCATCTGGCCCGTGCTCTGGACCACGCAAGTCATCCAGATGCCTTCCCAAGTCGTTTGAGCGGTGACAATGCTCTGGCCGATAAAGGCTGTCACCCTCCACTGGGGTAGGATGCAGGTAACTATTATCCCAATCCAGCCAATGATGCCCAAGGTAAGGCCCAGAATCTGAAAACCAGCAGCCACCATGTCTCCTCAGAAAAGCTTCTTGCAGTCGTCCAAAAGAAAAAATAACGGTCCAAAAAGTTGTGTCTTTGGAAGTCTCGCTTTAGATCCCCAAGAGGAAATGTGTTTGGACAAGGTTGGAACGGGTCTTTTATACACAGCTCAGGAGGGGCTTGACACAGGAACACAGTCACACTGAGCCGTGACGTGACTGCTCTCACCCCCACTCCCCACAAGCAGACATGTGTCATCATGTCGGTTTTTGTCAGTTGATTGGCACACATGTCGAAGAGGAACACTGTGACTCATAGCTATTGAGGACAATGTAGCGGAATAAAAAAAAAAAAAAAGACATCAGCCACACCTTTAAAAAGAAAAGGTAATGGGTATTTTTACCTTTGTTACCCACTGAGTGCCATGGTAACGGTGATACATTGGTTTTTAGAGTAGGTTAATTTGTGACATAGTTAGTTTGCATTTATTTTAAGCGATTGATTTCACTAATTCAAAGAATATCTTATAATTATAATACCCTACATATAGATAGATAGATAGATAGATAGATTATGTATTTAAGTGCATAGAAATGATATATTTTTGACATTCACTGTTGAAATGCAGCTAGAGACTCCTGCAGCAGCTATTTAGAAAGTAGTTCTCTTCACAAACAAAAATGCAGTATATATTATATATTATTTGGTTTTTAAATTTTGCCCTCAACAGATAAATTACCATATAATTCAGCTGTTTGGACAAAACACTGACCATTCTGATAGCGAGTACACTAATGTCACTTAACAACGCTCTATAGTGCCGGCAAGTAAATAGCTTTAAGTGTTTTTTAACAGTTTTGTTATGGACGTTTTTTGTTTTTTTTTGTCCTCATAAGAATCAGCATGAACAGAAAGTAAATAAGCAGCAGGCAGAAAAGAAAAGAGGGATTAAAGCTGACCTTGCAGTGACACCAGTCCTTAAAGGATGAAGAGCCTGCTGTGTTCTCCTACAGGTTTTTCTTTTTCTCTGGAAAGGGAGCGCGCCTTATGGTCCGGATGCCGCTTGAGTTATCGATAGATTTCCACGACGGTGAGAAGACATCAGGAGGGAGATGTCTTGGAAACAGCGAACATCATGCCAAGTGATTCCAGCTGACAGACTGTCGCAAAAAAGAGGGGATAGTGAGAGGGGGGCAAAGGGAGGTGGAGAGAGAATCAGATTGTTTCAGAAATGAATGGGGGCAGTGTTTGAGAGCCAGAACTGCCGTTAGGACTATAATACCTCTATTTTATCCAAGGTAGGATCATTAAAGGTACTTGAGCCTGGCTATGGAGATTGGGTTCCACACACAAGGAGCCACGGAGGAATTTCCACAATTAAGACTGAGGAGAGATGGTTTCAGTGCGCGGCTCTGTCCTTATGTGCAAGCTCCTATAAGCCTTCCAGAGGCCACAGTCAGCAAATTTTAGCATTTTAGAACTCATTTTAGACTGAGAGCAAGGGGGAAGTCATGTTACATGTGTGAACCATAGTGCATAAGGTAAATTATCTGTGCCAGAAAAACACAACAAAGCAGAGCTCAGGTCTGCAGAAGGGAACGGTTCAAGTTTTGCAGCAAACGCTACGAGATGTGACTCCACTAGGCGTGAGAAAACGCCGGAGGGAAAAGAGGTGGCATGTGTCGACAAGACGTCTGAGGCAAGGCAGTAACGGTTGGTTTTGCCTGTCACTTAAGAAAAAGGGCCAGCAGTTATACCGGCTGGATCATTTTAGAGCCTGGAGCACACAGCTCAGTCTGTTGACTTAATGTTTATTACCCTTCCCAGTTTATATGAGCCAAACCAACAGTTTCACATCTTGATAGAAAATAACAGCACGTTGTTGAGGAAATTAATTTATGTCATTTAAACAGGAATAATGATCTTGGGCAAAAACTTTAAACTTTATAATATAAACTAAGTACAGCATTCATGCTCAGTTACTTTCCATGAAACTATTAATATGTTGTGATGTCATGAAAATCGGCCTCAGACACATTGTGTGGGTTATTGATGAGCTAAAAAAAAGGAAGTATATGTGTTTGTGTGACGTCATCACAGCGAGCCCTGAGGACATGGTCCCGGTACAGTCACAGTTTCAGTGGACGACTTAAGGACACGCAGGAAACACAAAAGGTATGCGGGTCGGAGCTTGACTCATCGCCACATGACACAAAATGGAAAATGAAGCAATTAAAACTCAACGGTGGTGCAGACTTAGTGTTTTTAAAGCTCCTTTAGATTAGGAATAAACAACAGAGGCATATTTTGTTCATTTATATTGAGTTTTTCTTTCTTTTCGTGCGTGTGTAGTATAAATGTAATAAGCGCTGACATAAGCCTCTCACACTGCTATGGCTGTGAAACAGGAAGTGGGTGAGGGTTTGCAGTTCTTTTGGCCTGGGGAACTTCTATGGGTTTCATACTTCTGGTTTCAAATAAAGCAAAGGGACAGTTATACAATTACACTTCCTTGTTTTTAATCACGTATTGTTCATGAGAACTTTGTATTTTTCACACAATGAACTAAATGGGCTTTAACTTTTTTTAACAACACACAGCTGATACGACTGAAAAACAGAAATAAAATACAGAGAGGTTTCATTGGCTGAAAAAGAAAAGCCTGCTGCGAAAAGACCGCTGCCTGCGGCGCCTCCTCGTTATAACTGGTCAGACTGGCTCCCACTCCCATGACAAGTGAATGTTTACCAAGGAAGCTGCAAGTCACTGCATGCGTGTACCCTGGAAATGATCCAGTCAAGCTGCTGCACCTGCTGCAAATGTGCTAAACTCCTTAAATAATTGGGCGTGGAGCCAAACATCCCATAAGAGCCCATTATTTAGAGATAAAGCTCTGTGGAAAGACATACTGTTTAGCTCATTCCGCCGAGCAAACCAGTAACTAAAAGTCTCCCTGATAACAGCACGTGTTCATGTGTGACTCTCGGTAAATATAGTATGTCAACTGAAACTGAGCTTATTTGTACAGTGGAAATACATTTCTGCATAAATGTCAGTCTCGACCATAAGTTTATTTTATTTGTTTTCTTAGCTTTGCTTCACTTTGACTCTGTTTATCTTGTATATAATTGCATTCAGACAGCTAGTTGAACATCTTCTAGGACCCATGATCTGCCTCATTTCAGTCCCGGCTTGTTAGACCTCAACCTGTCCAAGTGTCCTTCTACTACCCTGACTGCTCTTCACCCAGAGTCAGCCGGATGCTTTGCTGATGGCTCTTCTTCCTTCTGCACCAGCTATGCCAGCCGTCCCATAGGCCTTGCTCAAGGATCCCTTATTGTGTCCACCTCCACTGCCATACGCCTGGTTAACACCCATTTTCCTTGATATATTGTGCTCTTTTCCTCCAGTGTTTTCCTTGGCCGCCTTGTGGCCTCTGAGATCAAGATGAGGTCAAGTCTCTGTGTGGATAGCCCAGCCTCTGGCTGATAGCAAACCCAAGCAGCAGTCCTTCTGTGTTTTCTTTGGCCTTTGCCATTTCAGTTTAACAGCTTTGGCTGCAGCATCCTGCTCCAAAATTCATTTATCCTGGGGAGGCCTATCAAAGCTGTCATCGAGCGAGAGGCGGGGCACACCCTGGACAAGTCGCCAGTCTATCGCAGGACTAACACCAGTATTAGAATCACCAATGAACCTAACCGGCATGTCTTTGGATGGTGGGAGGAAGCTGGAGTACCTGGAGAGAACCCACGCAGACACAGGGAGATCATGCAAACTCCACATAGAAAGGAACCAGTCGGCCCATGGATTCACGCCCCTGTTCCAAAATGATTATCCCAAATGATAAAGGCATAAAATAGTACTCCTCACATAAAATGGTACTAACGCTAGAGCACCATAGCCACAAAGAGACAAAGATTTAAGTTTCCTTATATGCAACGGAGTAATATTATGATTTTTTTTTACCCTTAGCAAACAGACACTGTTGTTCTACATACTGATGAAGACTGACTACACCTTTACACCTGTGCACTTGTTGTGCACAGATAGATTTGTATCGCATGTTGAATAGAGTGTTTTTGTGGTAACAGCTGGCAGCTGACAGGCTAATCAAAAATGCATCGCTGGTTTAAGCCTCATTTATGTGTGGACGGCGTCCCATGTCGTGTTAATGGAGAGTAATTATATTCATGTTGTGAGTGTGAATGGTTGTCTGTCTCTCTGTGTTAGGCCTGTGATAGACTGGAGACCTGTCCAGGGTGTACCCCGCCTCTCTCGTCCAGTGACAGCTGGGATAGCGGAAGCGGTTACAGTAACTACATTCATGTTTTTGAACTGTGTTTAGATATTTCTGGTGATTGTGAAAAGTGCTTAATGGCTAAAATCTGAATCACACTGAATCATCCTCCTCATCCAACAGGTTCCAGGATACATTCAGTTCTTTGTTGCTCTTATTCAAGTTGTATCCAGTCATATCTGACTCTATCTGGTAATCAGGGGAGTTGTGATGTTCTCAGAATCCTACAGGCTGCATGACACATTTGAGTTTTTTTCTCAGAAGAGCAACTCCCTAATACCTAGTACTGCAGGTACAAGGATTACCTCAGGCTGCTAGTTCAAATATAAAAGGATGTACTCAACAACTAACTGTTACTTTGTAGCACGAGCACTGGACGCTTGAAATTAACTAAATGAACTATATAAAACTAATTCCAGTAATGGAGGGAATAAAAACAAATTACATAAACAGAACAATAAATAACTTAAGTCATCAGCGGAAGAGGTTTAAAATTTAAGTCAACATCTATTGTGTCTATTATATCAAAAGCACACACTTCACAGTATTTGACACAACCTAGACTCTCAGACAGGGTGTGTCCTGCTCCTGCAAATCCATTAAGACATAATCTGCACATGGCTGGAAGTAGTAGTGGCGCCCCCTGCCTGAAATAACACGAATTAACACTATCATCTAAGGTTTGGTGGCGTTTAGGGTGTTGTCACAGCAGCTGTCTTCAGTGTGTGCTGTGATTCAGGCTGAAGGTTTGAACTGAATCATAATATTTAATCTGAGGGAATGACGTGCCTGTTTACTTATAGATGTTTTATGATCAAAGCCACAGAAATGCTCCGAAAGCTAAAGTTAATCTCAGGTGTGTGCACATATGTGTGTGTGGGAGGACGATAGGGTAAGTGTGTGTGTGTGCAGATCGGTGAGCCACAAGATAACAGGGATGCTCATCTTGACCACTGACCTCTGGTGACCTCTGTTATTAATTAGACGAAAACCTTTAGTGGCACAACCCTGAACGTCTATCAGATAAAAAGTCATTATGCATTTATGTTTTTTTATTTATTTATCCTTTACTTTGTCTTTTTATGGTTAAATTTTCAATTAAATGTTTTCACTTTTTGATATAAAACATAAAATGCGAGCTCACTGAACTTTAAAGACGGAGACACTGAGAAAAAAATGTGCTCTCTTTCCTTTGAGGCAAAAAAAAAAAAAAAAAAGAAATCATCAGATACAAAGGGGGCATTTACAGACAGGATTAGTTACACAAGACCTACCATTAAGTCCGAGGTATGTATTTAAGATTTTTGCCGTAGCATGCACCATGGAGATGTAAAAGAGTGTCATCTCCTCGTGCAGGCTGCTATTCTCAGATAGTGAAATTAATAAAATACCACCTCAAACGAGATCTGTTACTGACTTCTTCTCAGACGGGATTATGTGGCCAACCAACGAAAAAAACAAAGCCTGTCATTGTTTTCTGTCTTTTTTTTCATGGAGATCTCATTGAGTGCGTGATTCAGCATTTTTTTTCATGTCACAGATACAGAGATACACATGCTTTCTCTAATACAAAGAAAAAGAAAGAATAAAAACATATGAAATATGTTGAGGCGACAGCATCTGAATGTAGAATATAAATAAGTGTTATCATTTAGTTTGGTTTGGAGATAATACTTCTCACCAGAAGGCACAATTATTCAGTGTTATCTATGAAAACGACACGTTCAGGATCTACATTTTTTCATTTCAGGGTTTTGCCATACAACATTAGTTCCTGCTGGATGCAATTTTCTGCGAATCGGTTCCGATGCGTCCCCGTGTGCAAGTCCAATTTGATGGTAAACATGATGCCACCTTAAGCTGACTCCACCTTCAGTCGTCTAAGCTGTATAAAGAAGGTAGAATCAGTTTCTCCCTCTCTCTTTCTCTCTCCCTAAAAGTCTTAGGCAGGACTTTGAGCCGCAGAGATCCGATATCACCTTCATCTCAGGAGGGTTGAGCCTGTGGACACAGAGGGCCCTTCTATCCCGCAGAGCCCTGGAAGGGAGTTTTGCCCACCTCCTTCTTCATCCCTGGCTCTGACTATGTACTCTACAGGCTTGGAGATCCTTGGGATCATCCTGGCCGTGGCTGGCTGGCTGGGGGTGATGGTTACCTGTGGCCTGCCCATGTGGAGGGTGGCGGCCTACATCGGTCAGAACATCGTCATCTCCCAGGTAATCTGGGAAGGCTTGTGGATGAACTGTTCGGTGCAGAGCACGGGGCAGATGCACTGCAAGGTGCACGACTCCATGCTGGGGCTGCCGGTGGACCTGCAGGCGGCCCGTGCCTTGGTCATCGTCTCCATGGTGCTGTGCATTGTAGGCATCGGCCTGTCGGTGGCCGGCGCCAAGTGCACCAACTGCAGCCGGGATGTGAGCAGTAAACCACGCCTCATGGTGGCCGCTGGGGTAACCTTCATGGTGGCGGGACTGCTGCTGCTGGTGGCTGTGTCGTGGACGGCGCACGCCATCGTCCTGGGCTTCTACGACCCGATGCTGGAGGAGACAGGGAAGAGGGAGTTTGGTAATGCTCTGTACTTTGGATGGGCTTCCTCCTGCCTGCTCATTCTAGGGGGAGCCCTGCTCTGTTGCTCCTGCCCCCCCAAATCTGCTGCAGCACCAAGAGCTGGTGGCTCTGCGCCTTCCCGGGTGGACTACTCAGCTGTCAAAACTATGGCAGTCAATGGATACACCAGGAGAGACTATGTATGAGCATGTGACGTGGGGGCATAAATGGAGATATGACGGCCAGCGTTAATGAATCTGTGGTTAGTAGATGGACTTTGAGTATGAATGCTTGCTTCATGTTGAGGTTTTGTCTTCAGTGATGAGCATCTTTTGTTTTGCTTTCAAGTATGAGCTTCAACTTTAGTTTTTTTCTTAAGAGATGCATCTTCAGAAATTCACATGACTGTGCTGGCAATTTCTGACTAAAGCAGGTTTTTACAAGACTGTAAATAAAAGAGAAAAACTTTTCAAAATTTGTTCCGTCGTTAAGTTTTCTTCAAAGTGGAGACACAGTTGTTATTGTGCACTTTTCATGCCACAAAGTACTTAGGTATGCAGAGGCAGGGACGCATGCCATCTGTAGAGGTCAGCAGCGTCCGACCAATAAGAGCAGCACTGGTGCGTGCCAAAATTAGGTATTTTATTTCAATGTAAATGCAGGAAAAGAACAAAGGGCTACTTGTTTCCCTGCCATTGTAGCACTGTCCTCCATTTGCAAAGCGAAACTGAGTCAGAGATAAAAGTCTCCATCTGCGAGGGGATGTAACCCGCACTGTAACCGAGACCGAGCCGAGCCACAAAGGCCCCATTGATCTGCTGCCGTGAAAAACTGTTTACCTTCCTCCCCAGGTGGGACTCACTGCGGAGGAACTACGCTGACCAGAACGACGGCTGGATGTGTGGTTTGAAAAACAACAAACACACAATACGGGGAAATGGATTCATGACAGAAAGTTGATCATTTACTGACTGAAATTAAAAATCTTAGAAGTCTGTGGTCTTCATCAAACCTTGTGCCGACTCAATACTGAGTTTGTCCAGTGATAATTCAATCCAAAAAATTAGTCCTCCTGGTTTCCAAGCAATACTGAAAAAAACTTTACTCTGACCCGAGCAGTGAGGTTAATGATCGAAAGAACGTGCCTCTAAATATACTGGAAACTCCCTCAGCTCACACCACAGGTTCTGCTTGCAGATTGTGTTACTGAAACAGCCCCCCCCCAGCCATCCTAGCCAGTTGCACCCATGAGGTTACGCTTGACAGAGTTGCTGAAACATTTGTATGAACACAACATCTCTTTTGGGTAAAAGAGTGACTCAGAATAAATGTGTTTAGCATTAAAGTTTTCTTCATGGAGCCAAGAAACTCTCATAAAAATCCGCCTTTGCACAAATTCATTGTTCAGATGCATGCCATTCGCAATGCATCTAAACTTCTTCTTCTTCTTTCAGAATCAGAATCAGAATCAGAATACTTTATTAATCCTTCAAGGAAATTGTTTCCACAACGTATTCAGCAAAGTTAGAAGCCCTGATGCAATGACCTTCAGAATAAGGACACTGATAAGACCAACCCCCCCACCCATGTGCACATTCACACAAGACAATAGTATCAGCTTCTATACCGTATTTGCACAATCTCTCTGTGCATGACTTTTCCATGAAATCATCACTACAAGCAAGCCTATTTCCTGACAGGAATACAAATGTCTAAGGGGCTTCCACCTGCTGTGTTTACAGGTGGTTTGTGTTGTTTGCATTGCGGCTCCCGCATGTGGCCTCGCTTATAAACTTCCCAGGGTGACCAGTGAGCCAAAGTCTGTTGAAGTGCATCGTGTTGCAGCACACGCCCGAATGCCATTGCGTAACGTTTAGTATTTAGTATGTATTTCTCCGAGATCTGTGAAAAATGCCGGCATAGTCAGTGAAGTTCATGACCAATAACTTAATGGAGGCTGCCTCTGTTTAAGGACAGTGTGCTTAATAATGAGGTCGACATCGTAGCTTGCAGGGCCAGCCTGTGAGCAAACCACAAGAGCAGGGGTGTCAAACTCATTTTAGTTCGGGGGCCACGTACAGCCCAGTTTGATCTCAAGCGGGCCGGACCAGTAAGATAACAGCATAATAACGTATAAGTAACGACAGCTTAGTAGACTTTTTCCATTTGTTTTAGTGCAAAGAGGAACGAGTAAATTAGGAGAATGATTATATTTGACAAATTATCCTTCAGAAAACATATCCAGTGTTGTGTTCTGTCCACTTCTTTGACTAAAACAGTGGACAAACTAGGGATAGCAGTTATTTTCCTTAAAAAATTGCAGTCTTCTATGTAATTTTCGCACTTTCCTGCAGCATATCCATGTTGCGAGCCAGATTCGACCCTCTGGTGGGCTTCTTTTGGCCCTAGAGATTTCTGTTAATGGTTTTATGCTGATCTTCCACAGAAATTAGCATTACGTTTTGTTTTGTCAAATTCCTTGGATGGGTATGTATGCTCCTACTTGGAAGATTGAAATACACCCTACTCATAATCAGAGTACTCCCGCTGGTTTCGCAATAGCAGTCCGGTTTCCATCATACCCCTCCTCTCCTGCTGCCTCGCTTTCAGTTTATACTAACAACCAAAGTGTGATTCATGACCTCTATTTTCAAACTGTTGTCTCAATAATGAACGGCACATTTATGACTTATTGTTGCAGAGATTCCTTAAGTCTCGTCTTCCACTCACGACCACAGTGAGACACCCGAAGCCTTCCACTTTCAATCATTCATCCACTGATCTTTACCGTGTCTGTAATCCTTTAACTACTCCAGACATGAGAGACTCAGACCCTCTGTTTACTCTCCCCTCACCCAAACAGATGGGAGAGCTACCGGGGCAGTGGAAGTTGAATGATTAAGCTGAGGCCGTTCGCATGCCAAGCTTGACTTTTTTTGGCGTCGGTCAAACGAGGTGGGACAGTAGATCATTTGAAATCTTCTCCAGCCAATAACCAAGTGACTCCTCCTTCGAGCCTAAAGGAATCTGCTGCTTATATGAACAATCAGCCCTCCCGAGCGCATTCACCCTCACCACCCTCTGAACTGACACAGAGCTTGGACATGCCTTCAGCCGGATTAGAGGTGCTCGGAGTGACCCTGGCTGTGCTGGGATGGATATCAGCCATTGTGTCTTGTGCCTTGCCTATGTGGAAAGTGTCGGCATTCATCGGCGTGAACATCGTCACAGCCCAGGTGACCTGGGAGGGCATCTGGATGCACTGTGTTGTCCAGAGCACGGGACAGATGCAGTGCAAAATACACGACTCCATGCTGGCGCTGAGTGCTGACCTCCAGGCCGCCCGGGCCCTCACCATCATCTCCATTTTGGTGGGAATTGTGGGAATCATGGTAGCTGTTGTGGGGGCAAAGTGCACCAACTGTGTGGACGAGGAGGCAGCTAAGGCCAGGGTGATGATAGTCGCTGGAGTGGCCTTTATCCTGGCTTCTCTGACCCAGATGATACCCGTGACATGGTGTGCCCATACTATAATCATGGAGTTCTACAGTCCAGTCATACCAGAGGCACAGAAGAGGGAGATAGGTGCAGCTCTCTACATGGGCTGGGCTGCAACTGCTTTTCTTCTCATTGGAGGGGCGATCCTCTGCTCCAGTTGCCCCAAGCAACCTGAGAAAAGGTACGGGCCCCCATCGAGGATGGTGTACTCCCAAACCAGGACGGTCACCCCAAGTGGACACGACAGGAGAGACTACGTCTGAACTCACCCCTGCTCTTTTCACACATCTTTGCCACCATGGAAAAAAAGACTGCTCTGAGAGAACAGAGTACCCATATGGTCTTGTGTATTTTAACATGTGAAACTTCATTGCTGGAAGCACTGGGGCTAGAAACGATCAAATAAATAAGAAGAAAATAACTGTACAACTTGTGATTCAAATTTAGAAAATGAGTGACCATTTTCCATTTATTGACTGTATTTTTTAATGATTTTATGTGGACGTCTGAAGAACTGTGTCATTGCGTAGCCTCATACTGCATTATTTGTGTTATCCATGTGTTGTGAATCAGTTGTTCTGGTGTGTATTGGTGTGTTTCATGTTCATTTTTAATTAAAAGCCTTGTTTTGTTTCTTTTTACAGCAGTTACTATTCTTGTCTTCTTGTCAACTACTGTCTGATTCATTCTCATTTGAAACTAAGTGGTTGAATCATCCTCAAAATTTGAAAAAAAAACAAGTGGACACGACAGGAGAGACTACGTCTGAACTCACCCCTGCTCTTTTCACACATCTTTGCCACCATGGAAGAAAAGACTGCTCTAAGAGAACAGGGTCCTCATACGGTCTGGTGTATTTTAACATGTGAAACTTCATTGCTGGAAGCACTGGGGCTAGAAACGATCAAATAAATAAGAAGAAAATAACTGTACAACTTGTGATTCGAATTTAGAAAATGAATGCATTGTTACTCGTTTAGTGTATTGATTGTATGTTTTAAAGAACCATCACATTCAGATCTGGACGTCTGAAGAACTGTGTCATTGCGTAACCTCAAACTGCATATTTGTGTTATCCATGTGTTGTAAATCAGTTGTTCTGGTGTGTATTGGTGTGTTTCACATTCATTTTTAATTAAAAGCCTTGTTTTGTTTGTTTTTACAGCAGTTTCCATTCTTGTCTTCTTGTCAACTACAGTCTGATTCATTCTCATTTGAAACGAAGAGGCTGAATCATTTTCAAAATTTGAAAATAAGTAATAAAATAAATAGCTTTCAGATGCGTGTCATCAAAAGGGGTGGGGGGGCTGGAGCCTATCCCAGCTTTCATAAGGCGAGAGGCTGGGTACATCCTGGACAGGTCTATCGCAGGGCTACTAGTTGCCATATGCAATGTAAATCTTTTATTTATTTATTTATTTGATAGGGACAGTGCACATTAGTGAACATCTATTCAGACAGCAATAAATATGCCGGACTATAGCACCAATGCTAATTTGCATCCGCAGTCCCTAGGCAGGACAATAGATCACAATAAGAGCACACCACAAGACGGTACATTACTAAGAAAATAAAAGTCAATGTTTACAAGATTGGTTTGCTTTCAACCGCTGTTTGAGATGAGTTTTGAATGTTTGTAATATGGGACACTCCCATTATGGAAAGTGGAAGACTGTTCCAGATCTTACTGGTCTTTTACAGGAAGAGCATTTTGTCCAAAGGCTGTTTTTCTGTGTGTGCCCTGGTCCTTTTCAACTTTAAACTTTAAATACAAAGATGACAGTAACCTAATTAGAGCTACACATTCAAAATTAGCAAAATGTTTTATTCATATCAACAGGTGCATAGATGAATGATTACACACCAAGCGTTCTCTGCTGCAGCACCTATTCACCTGACTGTATCCCCATATATAACTGTTGGCGCAGTGATAACAAGAACAGGTATGCCGTCAGCTTCCCTGCAGTCAAACCTCTTGAACAATGGATCCATTTCTTTTCATTCACGGGGCAGACCGGGGGATGGGGTTGTCAGCTCTAATTCTGGGGGCCGGGGGGCATTCCTCGGGGGAGATAACCCCAGCCTCAAAGAAAATCAAGGACATTCTGCAGACAGACAGTCTTTAAGGTCCATCAAACATAATGCTGCTGTCATAGCTCCACCTCTAAGTAGTTGTTAGTCACCGAGGGGAAGAATGTGAATGTGCCAGGATGTGAAGAAGTGCCATCATGCTTGTCCTTATAAAACCATTTCAAATCTCCGTTACCTCACATTAAAATATAAACTTAAAACATTAGAAGTTTACAGATGTGGTTAGGGTTAGGGTTTTCACAGAAATTAGGAACTCAGGTCCACTGGTTTTTATTCATTAGTACGCCTTTCTTAAGTAAAGTTTGAACATGAAGGTAAATAGATGTTTTTTAGTTATACAGTAGTCCTGAATCCAACTTTAACCGGTTCTTTGCTTGTAAAAACACACTTGCATGCCCCTTCAGCTGTAAAAGGCCTCTTTGTGGTCAGGCCCATTGTGAAGTTGGCCATGTAAGCTGATAGCGGAGAGTCGCTGAGAGTGTCCAGGTCCTTCCTCCCCCTTTTGGTGATGTCACCTCCGTCTTGGACTCCTCCCCTGCACCTGATCGGGCCTTATAAAGAGGATACTGGCGAAGCCGAGGTAACAGATCATCACACGCTCACAGATCCGAGGCCTGAAATTAACTTAATTACAAACTGGGTGCCTGCTCGACTCCCTCCGGATTGTCTCTGTCATCTCCTTTCAGGTGTGACACATATTCAGCAGCAGAAGAAGAAGACCTTCCAGTATGTCTATAGGCCTGGAGCTGATAGGCATTTCCCTGTGCATTTTGGGATGGATTATTGCCATTGTGGCGTGCGCCCTACCCATGTGGAGGGTGACGGCCTTCATTGGCAGCAACATCGTGACTGCTCAGATCATCTGGGAGGGCCTATGGATGACTTGCGTGGTCCAGAGCACGGGACAGATGCAGTGTAAGGTCTACGACTCCATGCTCGCCCTCTCCCAGGACCTCCAAGCAGCGCGAGCCCTCACCGTCATCTCCATCCTGTTAGCCATCCTAGCCATGCTCATTGCCATCGCTGGGGCCAAGTGCACCAACTGCATTGAGGACGAGGCATCCAAGGCCAAGGTGATGATCATCTCCGGGGTCTTCTTCATTGTTTCGGGGGTCATGCAGCTCATTCCCGTGTCTTGGTCTGCCAACACCATAATCAGGGACTTTTACAACCCGTTGCTCACCGACGCTCAGCGGAGGGAGCTGGGGGCCGCGTTGTACATCGGCTGGGCAGCGGCCGCGCTCCTGATTCTCGGAGGCGGGCTGCTCTGCTGCTCCTGCCCGCCCCGCGAGACCAGGTACAACCCCTCACGGATGGCTTATTCTGCCCCACGGTCCGCAGGTGGCCCGGGACTGGAGAGGAAAGACTATGTATGAACGAAGGTCGTGGAAGAGGAAAAGACTCAAACTTTTTATCCCCACATCAAGGTCACATTGAGGTGTGCTGCTCAACGGAGGACGTGTTTGGTTTTGCCTTCAAGTATCTCTGAATTACTTTTTTTGTTGTTGTTTTTCAGAGACTGAAAAAGCACGCAAGGGACGTGTGTGTGCAAAATTTAACCTGAACATGCTAAAACATTGTCAAATTATCGCCCAGTTTTTATGCAGACCTAGCATCTTGATGTTTACGGCAGAATATTATTATTTTAATTTTTTTTTCATATCGTTAGCTTCATAATAAGGGACCACTGTGTACCAAAATGGAAGAACTCTGTGTTCAGTGGCATGACACGGTTATCAAGAGCACTGCGTGTTGTAAATACTGTGGAATGAGCATCATTAATCACCTGTAACAGTCGAGACAGACTGTGACTGTATTCGGCGCAGAGAGGGGAAGAGAGGAGAGGGTGGGCGATGGAAGCTGTGTGGGGATTTGACAGTGTGCACTGAGGCGGCGTGGAAGCGTCCTGAAGTTATCTTAGAGTATTATACACAACGGAAACATATGTATTTCACAAGTGTTTCTTTTTTAAATAAACTGTTTTTAAGACTCCGTGTCTTATCTTGTTTCCTGCAAAATAAAAAATAAAACAAGGAAGTGTGTACGCTAGAGACCTTAACATCAACTTCTGCATGAGTCAGTGACAAAAATGACAGTGTTCTATCCAGGTGTCTTTGTAAGAGTATCCCTGAAATTCAATCCCGAGGGCTATGTTACCTGCAACTGGCAATTTAACCGCACACGCTCTAAACAATTAGCCACAGGATCAGTTACCGGACAGAGGTGAGAAGTGTGAGCACAGAGGAGTGCTTCCAGTCAGCGTATACGATTCTTATTTATTTCTTTTTGCTTTATTACCCACTAGACTTCACTTATCACTGCATGTTTGGCTGCATTTGTGCACCACATTCTTACAGACTTACACGTATTCATTCATGGGAGTTGCCTTAAACATGGTTTCTGTCATAAATCCTGCTTATGTTTCTCCAGTTTGAAGCCTACCGGGATTTTCCTGGATTTATTTAAATTCCCTTCAGTCATTCACTGCCTGTTTTTACTTGTTATTCCAGAGATCAGCACGTAGTTATCTACACTTTTTGAAACCTTAAAACCTCCATGATAGGTCATAATTCATTAAAGCGTGATAGCCACGAGTCCTTCCTCTCTGCCAAGTTTCAAAAACACACGAAGAAACACCCGACAAAGGCAGAGATGTAAAATATTAATGAACATCTCACAGTAAATATGAGAGAGGTCCCTTGATGCCGTATCATGTTACTTTTCAAACTGCTGTCCATGACGCATATCAGTGTCGCCTCCAACAAAGGACAGGGAACTGCTTGACATCTGGTCATGATTACAGTAACTACAGATTAGAGCTCATTTAAATTTCAAAGACTGTTTCAAAACCTTACATTCCACAGAAAGATTGTTTCAAGATCAACTTCATCAAGTCGTTTACAAGTGTTATTACAAAAAAGATTTCAGCTTGTTCGGTTCAATATGTGTTGTGATAAATGCCAACAACAGAACAAACTGAAGCATAACAGCCGAGCTCTTTCCGCTCAGGTGTGACGGAGCGTCATGGCGGCGGAGCCTTGTTCGCCGGCCCTTTCGAGCAGCATTTCCTGCGTGCTGTTCCAGTGACTTGTCAAAGACCCTCAGGCATGTTTGGTCACTGTTGATCTAATGATTGACTCTTACTGTGGCGTATTCTCCAGCTGTACAAAGACACACAAGGTTCCACCTGAGTTAATTTTAAGTATTTAGTGTGATTGAGAAGGAAGGGGGGCGTGGGGGGGTTGCTTCGTTTTGACAAGAAGTTTAAAGAAAAAAAAGTATCCAAACAGAATAAACGGTGGGTCAAGGGGGCTGTGATGACACTGTGTCTCCTCAAGAGCCTAAACCTGGATGATGATGATGATGATGATGATGAGGGGGAGAAGAAAGGGCGTTCTGTGAGCGTATCTGGTCACGCTCTGCTGGCTCAGGCCAAACTCTGGTCACATGACCGATACTGGGGAATGTGAAGGGCACAGAGAGTTGCCTGGTACCTGAAGTCAGGGAGGGGAAAACAGCCCCCCCCCCCCCCCCCCCCCGAAAGTAACACAGGTTCACTGTGTCCACTCAGTGAGAACAGAAACTCTCTGAAGTTCTTACCTGCAAGGAAACACGATTCAGATCTAAACCACGGCAGACCCACAGAATTAAACAACAACTTATCGAGCTGGCTACTTTTGTTTGTCCATAGAAAATTTAATTTCTCAAGAGCTGAACTTTTTATCCTTGGAAGCTGTATTATCCTTGTAAAGGGCTTCTAGACACCACGCACTAACGTTGTATAGTGATTTCTATATTTTATACTTCTTTTTCTGTCTTAACTGCCTAAACTGTTGACTCTGAGAGCCCTGCACAAGATTTCCAATGTGCCTGGACTGTTGATTTATGCACAAATGGCCAAATAAAGAACCTTGAACCTTGAACCACTGTCTTATTTAGAGTCTTTTTCTTTTAGTTTGACCTAAATGTGAAGGTTCCCCAACATAAACCACTAAATCAATGCATCTAACGACCAAGAAGACAAAGAGACGACCTATCTTGACCTCTCATCTTCTATTCTCTGTGCCAGCTCATGCATGCATGTCTAGCAAACGAGAGCAATAACAATTTAGACCGCCAAGATAGTCAAAACAGACGAATGCAATTCTTAAATGCCCCAAGGATGCAGCTCGGTTTAAAAACAAAAAAACAAATCTCTTCTGAGCGTTACATCCAAGTTCTGTAAAAGTTCCCTGTGGAGTTTTTTTTAACCTCGAACAGCTTTACACTGAAGTGTTTATCACACCGTCCTCTGGATGTTCACGGGTTCACGTTACAAAAACATTCAGTAGCAAGGGCAGCGTTCAGTGTTTACAAGAAAACAAGACCCCGGCAGCACGTCACAGCTTCCTTTCCACAGCTTCATATGATGAACACATGTCTGTTCAGAGTGTGGAGAAATGGCTGGGTGCAAAACAAATACGCCTAAGTGAAAAAGAAATAACAATAACAGGAATAAGAAAATGAATTCCTATATCCTTAAATATGAACTATTTTAGGTGTTTTCTCAAACTGGTTTGGTAAAGTAGGACAACTAAAAGGTGTTATAAGCACAAAACCATTATAGCACTTTATCTGTGTTGTTGAGTGATAGACCTGGATTGATATTAGATTCCTGATCCAGAATCCTGAGCCCAATCCATCAAAGATGTGTTTTACAGCAGCAGTCCAGCAATAACAGGGAAGAAGGAGGTGGATTGAAAGTAAACAAAGGCAGTGGATCAAGCTTGCTTAGAGCCAAGCAGCTGAACAGGGTCAAGTGGTGTCTTCACCAAAACATCATGAGGAAGTTAAGGATGTTCAGGCTGAAAGGTGCTGAGAGCCGTAGGAATGTCCATCCGTTAGCTCATTCATAGGTCAGGCAGATACGGGGTGCGGATAAACGCCCTGTTCTGAAGAAAAGAACCGATCCCTCCTTCGGGATCTGGCGCAACTTCCAGCTGAGACCAGATAAGGACTGCTTGCTCTCACCATGGTAGCCCCGTGGGAGGACCAAACAGAAGAAACCAGGTTGGCATGTCAGCATCTCGTTCATGGATTTGGACAAATGTAGGTGATAGACTAAAATGAGAACGAGTTCAGCTCGAAGGCAATAAACAGCAGGATGGAGATCAGTCAGTCTCAGGATTCCTTCAAAGTCTGAGAATCTTAATGTTTTAATTTAGAAAGTCAGTTTTTAAATGCAGACCTACACGTTATTTTTTTTTTTTTCCTTTGGAACATTATTGGAAAGAACATATGAGGACACAGCTGAAGCAGTCTGCTGCCCTCTAGTGGTCAAATAGAAAACCTGCAAGAAGATTCTTCAGTTGTAGGATATAATGAAATGAACGATGCAGGTGTTATAACCTGCTCTTACTGTGCAATTCTGTGCAAAAACCAATATAATTGAAAGGTGTAACTAATTAACTTTATCCTGATAATTTTAAATGAGAGCCGACCCTCCTTTATTGGCCCTGGAAAAGTCCCACTGAGATATAAATGATAAATAAAGGATTATCTCATCTACTGTAGCAGATAGTCTGCTCAGTACTGGTGCTAAAACAAGGTGCTAACTGGAATTTTTATATGAAATCCAAAATATAAGGTAGACTCGTACGTAACCAGCATGTCTTTGGACGGTGGGAGGAAGCTGGAGTACTCGGAGAGATCCCACACAGACACAGGGGCGTGGTAGTGTGTCTGTCTACCCAGGGCCCGAGTGGGGAGAGGGCCCATGAAATTGTTTTTTGATGCACACTTCGTGCACTTGCATGGATAGGGGCCCACTGACATTAAGAGTGTACAGGGCCCAGAATTTGGTGCTACGCTCCTGCACTGGGATAACATGCAAACTCCACACAGATAGGCCCCAGTCGGCCGTTGGATTAGAACCCAAAACCTTCTTGCTGTGAGGCATCAGTGTTTTTTTGTTTGTTTTTTTATCACTGTTTTATTTTTCACGAGTGACATAGAACTCCAAAAGTGTTTATTATCAGATGAAGAAATCAAAAATACAACTGTCTTGACGGCTACATGTAGACAAACCTAAAATAGCTTTGCAATGTCATTTTAGATCTTAGATCTTTTCGTAAAACATCCACAAATCCAATCAAATCAGCCCAAGCTTCATAAACCCCAAACAATAATAAGTGTAAGACTATAATGTTTTTAATTATGTCATTGAACAGTCTTTCCCAGTTTGGGTTCGTATACACAAGAGGGAACAAAAGGCCTCTGTGGTGATATAAATGTTTTTCTCTAACACTGTCAGCCAAAAGCAGTTCTTTCCAAATGATTCTATTTGAGATTACATTGGGGAAAAGTCCCTGCCTCCTTGTGAAGCCTTGAAATATGAAAGATTTAAGATGAATCATAGGAGGAATAAGCACATCTAGCTTCTGTATGGACGTTTCTGGTGTGGGGATGTGTAATGTGACACGATACCAGGCGAAGAATGACGTTAGAGTTTACAAAAGTAAAACGTCTTGGAAATAAGATCATCACTGCTTTTCAGCAGGAACCAGCTGACAACAATGCTGTCAGGTTTCTGGTGAAGTAGGAGCCAAACGCAAGACACTAATGGGAGGCAGGAGCAGGCAACAAAATTACTTTAATAAAAACTAAAAAAACTGAAATTAAGGCGCTGCAGGAATGACACGGTGATCCCAACACACAAAGCCAAAAGAAAGCAGCGAAGAGCGAAAACCAAGGATGAACTAGAAGGAAACATCCAAAGAGATAACGGCACAGAAGGCTTGACAGGAGTAACAGATCAGACGACAGGAGAGCAAACAAAGGGAAAGGTAGGGCTATAAATACACACAGACACAGGTGGAACTAATGAGGGCGGAGCACACAAGGAGAAACCAATCCAACAATCAAAGAGGGGAAAAAAACAGGAAGTAAAACAAGACATGAAACACCAAGGAAGGACTTTATGGAAATGAAAACAGGAAACACAAGGAAAGCCAACCAGGGTCACAGAAAACATTCAAGATGACAGATTATATACAGATTATAGTTGTCTAAAAATTAAGCAGGCTTTTTATGTTGACGAGGCTATTAAATCTACCCTTATTAAATGATTAAAGAACTGTCTAGGCTCCAAGAATGGTGTAGGAGACCAACTTTTGAAACCTTTTCCAGTTTCATTATAATATTAATAATACATTTTATTTATAGGCGCCTTTCAAAACACCCAAGGTCGCCGTACAAGTAAAACAGGGTTTAAAATACATACCAGACATCAAAAGCAATTTAAACCCTCTCTCCTTTTGAATGTGTGAATTAATCACGTGAGACCAGCTACCAGCCAACAAGAGGATGTCAGATACGTGGTCTAGTCAACAGCAGCATGCATCATGTTGTTGGTGTTTTCAAGTGGGCACCTCCCTTCACCGATGTTTTTGTTAAGTTAGGCCCACGACACCTCCAGAAGGATTAGCAATGAATTCCAGCGTCCTGGAGTCACCCCCCTCCCCTTTACGCTGCCACTGCACAACCCCATTTATCTCACCGTTCAGTGACTTTCAACAATTAACCTTTCAAGAAGTTAATCAGAGCAAGAAATCAGAGCAAACAATCAGACTTTCTTGAAACTTTGACGTGGACGTCACGAACCAAACCACCAAATTAATCATGATTCGCAAATACTAACATTACGCAGCCAGCCTTACCTTTAGCCAGCATGTTGCCTCCTTACCCACAGCCACTCCCTTGCTTTTACTTCACTGTGCTTTAATCTATTTAAATTTTAATTTTTCTTCTTAGAAAAACAGGAACGTGTTGGAAAACATCTTCTGTAAGGGTAACATAAAAAAATGACACCGTGCTAAGTGTAACAGTGTAACAGAAACCGGTTTTACAGTCTTCTAATTGAACACACTTTTGTTTATCATTGAATGTACATTTTATTCACTGTTTTATTCTGTAAAACAAATAAATATCGCTTTAAATACACCTCTTTCCTAATTTACTTCCTGTCTTCACATGGTCTTTCCCAGTGGTGTCACAAACGACGTTTAAATAAAGGATGTGATTGGGTTTTGTCACAGAAACATTAAGTTAGTACAGGATGTAACCAAGGAAACGATGAACTTGTGAGGCGCTGAACAAAACCATAACACACAAATGAAACTCAATGTTTTTTTTACTGAAAATATATGAAATGTAACCAAACATAACGCAAAACAGGAAGATAGTGTCTGTCTGCAAGCTGCAAATGATGGAACGACAAAAAATAAATAATAAAATTAACGGGCCTTCGTCACAAATACACACACTGACCGGTTTGATTAGACTTGTTTTGGAGTTTTTTCTCACATATGACGTTATAAATAGCTGAGGTTCAGGAACAGCACCACGCCTCAAACACTCATTTACCCGCACCTGCTTAAAAATGTATTATTATTATTATTATTATTATAGGCGCACCTAACCTCTCCTCGCCCGTTTGACTCAGTTTTCAAACCCCTCCACCCCAACCCTCTCTGTTCTCTCTTCTCCTTTACAGTCTCTTTGCAGGAACCGGGGGGGGCAAGGAGCCGACGCCTCCAGAGATACGCCCCCACCCTGAATCTCTCTCCCTGGGTTCCTACGTCCAGTCTTCCAAGGATCACCATCAGTCGCTACTCAATTCTCTTTCCCTTCCCCTCGACCCCTTGACCCCTCTCATCCCATCCCCTCGACCCTTCCGTTCGATCTCCTGTCTTTCCCTTCTCTTTAACCTGGTCAAATAAACTTCTTTGAATATCAAGAGGCGTGGTCTTATTAGTGAAGTTACTGTTAAAAAAGACATAAGATATAAGTATATTCACTTCTTTGTTCTGTATATATACAGAAGTACTGTATATTCCATATCCGCTTGCTCTGGCATCCCATTAAAATGCCCCTTATGGTGCAGGGACATGGGAACAATAAACAAGACTGCAGGAGCCGGGAACATCAAAAACTCATCATGTTTTCTTATTATTTTGGTCCGTCATCATCTCTCTGCCACTGCGAGACGGATACCAAGCGTTAATGATGTGTTACAAACACTACACTAGACGCAAACAGAGACAGAAATATACAGACGCAGGTTTATGGAAACACATTAGCACACAAAACAATGTCGCCTTCTCCTTTTTTATTTTTTTTTACGATCTGTGAATTATCTTGTGTTGTTGAGGGAGTTTCAGTGACTCTAGCTGGCACGTACACGTCAGAAATCCCTTCATCGAGCGAACATCTCTTCTAACGCAGATCATATTGCTGCCTTGAGGATTTGAGCATTTATTTCACATGTTGTAATATTTCTCACAGTGGCATCACAGGTAAAGTCTGCGCAGAACATCTCAGCGAGGAGGTGAGGGTTGAGGGCATATTTACACATGAAATAAGCAGATTAACACGAGCATCCTAATATCAGAGTAGACGGACCAACACGAGTCATATTTTGTAAATACGATATGAAGGGATATATTTAGCAACCCCTTTGTAGACGTTTATTTTCAAACCATCCAACTCATCGGGGAGAAACGATTTGAAGAAGATGGTGGCGTGACTTTGAGACTGATTTTGAGGCGACAGTGTATCACATTTATTTGTTTTCGATTGACTTTTGGACACAAAGTCATTTTCCATGTGAAGACCAGAAATGCATGCAGTTCATCATACCCGTTATAACACAAAAACACTGGATTTCACGGTGCAACAAACTGCAAACCGCCCCGAGGGAAGTGTCAGTATAGTCAAATCTTCTCCTTCTTCCTCAAACATGCCTTCAGTTTATTGTTAATTTAGATGATATCCGTCACAGGATCCATCCAGATTCTACCTATTGCTTGTCTTCATGGATCTAGGCCATTCATCGGGCGCAGAGTACACCCTGGACAGGTCTCCAGTCTATCACAGAGCTAACACAGAGAGACAGACAACCATTCACACTCACACCTACGGACAATTTAGAGTCACCAATGAACCTAACCAGCATGTCTTTGGACGGTCAGTAAAGTCTAGACCAGTGAAGATAAATATATCATCCAGTTGCCAAAGATCCTTTATGATCTCTCCTCAATGAAAAGCTAAAACAACTGCTGAGGTCTTTGCGTCTAGACAGAAAGAGGCCCGACAGGTTCAGCTTTTTCACCTACTGTGAGTAATGGATCCACATACCGGAGCACCTCGTCCACCTGTCCCAACCTGAGAAAGCCTTCCTTATGGGTTTTAAGCACGCATGCATGAGTGTGGGTGTGCGCGGGCTAAGTCAACAAGGCCTTTTGTAAGAGTCGCTCTTGTTGTTATTTGCAGCAAACCGTCAGACACTGCGACACGAGTTTGCCGCCGAGCAAACGCAGCCGGGACGCCTTTCCTCTGGCAAAGAACCGCCAGCGTGCTCATACCGTGGACGAGGAGAATATCTGGAGGTAGATAGCAGAGCGGTGTTGCCTGAAGCAGAAGTGGAACCAGAAAGGAGAGAGACTGACTATTACACGGTGGGTCAGAGAAGAGGTGTGCTGTTCACTAGTTCCTGTTTTGCAATGGGATTTTGAAGTGTTGACATTTTGGTCTGACTCCACATGGTTCTGATAGGTACAGCTCATCTGCAGGGAATCACAGCTGAGTCCTAATGACTTATTTACATTTTTTATTTTTGTTAAATGGGAGAATTTTCTGATTGCATTCATTAGAGACTGTGATAGGATGCAGCACCTGGGGAACCGAAACACCCTGCACTTTCAGGGCTGATCAATTAAAGGCTCAACATTATAACTCCAACCCTCTGTGAGGTAAACTGAGAGAGAGAGAGAGAGAGAGAGAGAGAGAGAGAGAGGGAGAGAGAAAGAGAGAGAGAGCACTGTCTAGTCGCTCAGTGACTGCTGGGGAGTCGTGTCTCTGTGCTCTGTCAGATCATGCAGCTTTATAAACAGTGTCCTAAATGACGCCGTGATTTCATCGTTCATCTGAGAAACCATTCGTGGATTTTATTTATTTCATTCTTCTCTCCTGCACAGAGGAAGTATGCCCGTCTAGACGTCTACAAGTGAAAGCGTGTGAATATCTCAGAGGTGAGACTTCTTCTTCTTCTTCTTCTTTCATTCTGTGAGGACGTTTGTTGTGGCATTTCGATAATGAATGAATCGTTTGCCGGCTATAACAGCATGATGGATGACAGGTGGTCAGTTGGGATCATGCATGCCTGGTAGTAAACGTGAACAAGTGAATGAAACCTCTGATAATTACATTTTTAAAAAGAAGCCTGTAACAATATGTTAAAGTTAATGTAATGGTAGCCTAGAGCTTCTGTCCTGAGCCAACAAAAGTGGATGTGGGCCTATTCTGTGTGAAGTTCACAGTGGGTGTGATGTGGCAGTCATCGGTGAGACAGAGGATTAAACACTGACTTCTGATCTGCAGGGAGGATCAAGAGAGGGAAAAAAAAATCAATGAATGAACATTACGACCATCACCGCTCTGCTTTATTACCCTACAGAGCAAGTGTCTTAGTGCATCAGTAGATCCAAAATTAGAATTAGGAGCGTTCAGCTCCCGGGCTCCTCTCCTGATAAAGTTTACTGTTGGATCCGACCCAGGTGACCCTGGACCATCTCTTCGTTGTGCTGCTGACGGTCTAGACTGCTGGTGCATTTCCCATGAGCACATCATCCTCCACTCTCATTCACAAATCACTTTCTTATGCCTCTACTGCACGTCGTCAACTCCGTCTCTTGCATTTTATCTACTATCAACCTACACGCATCAGCTGCATCACCTTCATGTATCGCGTTACCATGTTTCTACCGTGTACATGTGCTGAATCTGCTTTTTCCCAGATGCACGTATACATTTATGAGCTCTTCTTCTTCTTCGCCGTCCCACCTTGCTGTCCCTTTTCCGTCTCATATGAGCTGGGCTCACGCTCAGGGTTTCTTCAGGTACCACTGTCACCTTGCTTGCTCTGGGGATTTCAGGCTCTGGGTCCTGTAACCATCTGCAAACAAATTTGCTTGCAATTGGCACAATATAAATTGAATTTTGGCTGAATCGAACTGGAACGATTAGTGGTTTCTGGAGTCACGATTTGCGCATCTTAAAATGGGATTTTCAACAAAATTGCTTCTTACAGGCGGCCCTTGCTTTCTTGTGATATCTGTCTTCGTGCATCTGGTTATGGTGCTATTACATTGTGCTCAAGGCGAAGCATGCTGTCTGCACAATCATGGTCCACATCAGCTTTTATCTGCAGACAGACCGACCTCTTTACATGCTACTCATTTACCACTATGTACCTCTGTCCTGCTGCTTTCAACAAACCAGGAGGAGGTTGGATATGTGGCACGCGTCAAACTACAGCTCTATCTGAGACACTTTGTCTGAGACATTTTACATCTGCCTCTTAAGTTCCAGTTTATTTCTTGCTGTACACGGAGCATCAACATCTTTTCATCAGCTCTCACAGCACAAAGCAAACACAGCCACGGTTTAAGTGTAGTTTTGTGGCTGTAACTTAGTTCCACGTGTCAAAAGAGTCAAAGCTAAAGAAACAAAGCTCCAGAGGTTCAGACGCTGAAGCTCTGGAAAAGCATCTCGGTGAGACCCAAACAGGACTTAAAACACTTTAACTTAAGCAATGAAAGTGGAAACTAAACCAATGGAAATTTACGTGTAGTAAATCACAGAGAGAACAGAATCTAAAACTACACCGTGTGACTCACTGTGTAGAGAGAGGGAGGGATGGATGCATGGATGGATAGATGGATGGATGGATATCCACAGGTTCAAATATCATCAATCAAATATTCCTGTATTTGTTTAAATCTTTCCAGGTAATCTGGAGCAGAGCAGACGGGGCCCTGCTGTCTGGAACGTTTCCCTCCGTTTCCTTTACTTGATCTTTGCTGACTTCCTGATGAAGCACCGCACACCTCTAAGTGATGAAGGCCTCTCACACGCTCCTCATCCTCTTCCTCTTCTACGGGACCATGGTATGTGCTGCACAGACGTTTTATTGAGGACCCCATTATGTCGTCCATTATACACTGCCTGGCCGAAAAGAAATCGCCGCCAAATAAAAAGGTCACACACTCTAGTATTTCGTTGGACCTCCTTTAGCTTTGATTACAGCACACAGCTTCTGTCACAAGTTTTATTTCCATCCAGTGTTGCATTAATCTTTCACCAAGATCTTGTATTGATGATGGGAGAGTCTGACCGCTGCACAAAACCTTCTCCAGCACATCCCAAAGATTCTCAATGGGGTTAAGGTCTGGACTCTGTGGTGGCCAATCCATGTGTGAAAATGATGTCTCATGCCACTCTTTCCACTCTTTCACCACCTGAGCCCCATGAATCCTGACATTGTCATCTTGGAATATGCCCGTGAACATCAGGGAAGAAAAAATCCATTGATGGAATAACCTGGTCATTCAGTATATCCAGGTAGTCAGCTGACCTCATTCTTTGGACACATAATGTTGCTGAACCTAGACCTGAGCAACTGCAGCAACCCCGGATCATAGCACTGCCCCCACAGGCTTGTACAGTAGACACTAGGCATGATGGGTGCATCACTCCATCTGCCTCTCTTCTTACCCTGATGCCCCCATCACTAAAAATCTGGACTCATCAGACCACATGACCTTCTTCCATTGCTCCACAGTCCAATCTTTATGCTCCCTAGCAAACTGAAGCCTTTTTCTTCCACTTATCCTCACTGATTAGTGTTTTTTTTAAGGCTACACAGCTGTTCAGTCCCAATCCCTTGAGTTCCCTTCACATTGTACGTGTGGAAATGTCTGTTTGACCCTTCTCAAACAGACTAACATCTTTTCCACGACCACAGGATGTGTCTTTAGACATAGTTGTTTAAGAAATGAGAAGCTACTCATTGCATCAGTTGGGGTTAAATAATGAAAAAATAACGAAATAATGAAAGATAATCACCCATGCAGTAATCATCCAATAGGAGGCTCCTACCTATTTGCTTAGTTAAATCCAGGTGACGACACTTTTTTTTGGCCAGGCAGTGCATTAAAGGGTTTAGAGTAAGGGATTTGGAAATGCTTTATGTCAATGCGGGTCATTTGTGTGTGTGTGTGTGTGTGTAGAGTGTGTCAGGGAGGACTGTGGAAGAGACAGTGCAAGAATGGAGCCGCTACAGAAATGAGTGTTTGATCCAGATGAGCACAGAACCCATACCCGAAGGTAGCACACAAAGACGCACATTCATCATGGTAACACTAAAATAAATACAAAAAAAAATAGAAATATGTGCTAAATTATTCCATGTGGTTCCTAGAGAATTGAAATAAAATACACAACAAAGCATTCATCCGCCTCACTAACATCCTACAACTAAACTGTGATTACGTACATGTTTCTCCTCTTCCCAGGAGTGTTTTGCAGTCGTATGTTTGACAAGTATGCATGCTGGTCAGACGGACAACCCAACTCTACAGTCAAGGTGCCGTGCCCCTGGTACCTGCCCTGGTACAAAAAAGGTAGGGGTACACTTCACGCATTGTTCTCAGCTGTGTGCGTGCACCGACCTGACAAAAGACAAAAGGTGCGTATTTCATCCTGTCCTGTTTGTTCATTGCAGTGAGCAGTGGATTTGTGCTGCGGGAGTGCGGCCCTGATGGTCAGTGGGCCACCAGCAACTCCAGCCCCACCTGGAGGGACCATTCTCAGTGCATGGCTGACAACGGCCAACGGGAAGCTCAGGTACACACCTGTACGCACACATAAAGGAAAAAATATCAGAGCTATGGAAACATGGAGATACTTTGGTTGAGCTGCAGGACGAGTGTGACGCTTGTTTTTTTGTTTTTTTGCATGTTGTGCAGGAGAAGCAGATTACGGTTTTAGCCTATTTCAGAGTCATGTACACAGTGGGTTACTGTGTGAGTCTGGCCAGTCTGTCTCTGGCCCTGATCATCCTGCTGTTCTTCAGGTAGGCAGTCTGCGCCCTAAAACTCTTGTTATTTCATTAATACAGCGCTGTTTCTTCATTTAGGTCTCTGTTTACTGTTAAACACTGTGCAGTCACGGTCAGGCATCTGATCAGATTACAGTGATGGAGTGCGCTGCAAACTAATGCGCAGACCTGAAAGTATGCAGACCCTTAAACCTTAAAGAACCTTGAATCAGCAGAAATTTTTTTTGCACTTTTAGCACATTGCTCGAATGTGAAACACGCTGCTGCTGTGACGTGTTTAATGTCAGTGTGGCTTGTGCGATCCCTGCAGTAAGCTTCACTGCACCAGAAACTACATCCACACCAACCTGTTTGCATCGTTCATCCTGCGAGCTGTTTCCATCCTGATCAGAGATGCTCTGCTCAGCAGAAACCCCCCCGAGTTCAGAGACAACAGGGACATCTCTGATGTGCTCAGCGATCAGGTTAGGACACAAAAATAGAGACGCTGACATTTAGGTCATGTCACAGAAAACGCAGCTGAATGTGTTTCCCATCTATTACTTAATGTTTGTCGTATACTCATCATCACACTAGATGTAAATGCTGATTTGAGACTTGACTGACATCTAAAACAGTTCTAGCTGATTTTAATAGATCAGATTATTAATATAAAATAAATATTCTCCGTCTAACTTCATTTATCTCTTCCTGCAAACACACTCGTCAGGCACTGACCGGCTGCCGCGTGGCTCAGGTGCTGATGCAGTACTGTGTCGGGGCCAACTACTACTGGCTGCTGGTGGAGGGCCTGTATCTACACAACCTGCTGGTGCTGATGGTGTTCTCTGAAAACCGCCACTTCCGCGGATACCTGTTCATAGGCTGGGGTACGAAACACAAGACAGCATGCAGAGGCGGTCGCACTCAACGCAGCTGAATAATACGAGAGAAATGTTTAAACTGATCCACGTCTGTGCTGTTCCTAACCTTCTGTACGTGCTTACTTCTGTTTGTGTCAGGAGCCCCGGTGTTGTTCGTCGTCCCGTGGATTATTGTGCGTTACCTGTTTGAAAACACAAGGTGAATTTTAGTGTTTTCTAGCATTTTGCGTCACACCTGTACTCCACTTGTGCATTACAATTACATAATTCAGTTTCAGGGTGATTAACAGTAAAATGTGTCCAATAAAAAGTGATTTATGAGCGTACGATGTGATGCTGGACTCTGCTTCGTGTCTTCATCCTATATGTTTTTTTTTTCAGATGTTGGGAGATAAATGAAAACCTGGCACACTGGTGGATAATCCGCACCCCCATCCTGCTGGCCATTATGGTAATAGACGCGCACACATGCTAATAAAAGGTCCATTAAAGCAGGTCTCCAGTCAGTATAAATGCAAACAGTGTGAACACAGACCAGAGCCACCAGAGCCCTGTGGCTGGCAGTTGTTCATGTAAACTGTAAACTTTGTGCCGTTTCATCTCCCTCGCGTTGTGTTATGACACGACGTCTCCTCGCGGTTGTTCTCCAGGAAGCGTTGGCCGACATAGTGCAGATAACGCACACACACTCACGCCGAACATGACCCGAATCCTCCCCATGACTCGTTCAGATCACTCAACCACAAACCCACGAGCAGACGTGTACATGCAGTGAATGGAGGTTTCCATCGGAGGCTGCAGAGTTTCATTAAGGCGTGCATTAAAAAAAATAGTAAAAAAAAAGTTTGAATCACTGTTCTTATTGTGTCGTGTCATTTTATCTCTTCAGGTGAACTTCTTTGTCTTCATCCGCATCATCCAAATCCTCATATCCAAACTGAAAGCCCATCAGATGAGACACACCGACTACAAATTCAGGTAAGCAGAGAAGAGGGCAGTTACTAAAAATACGTTTCCCCACCACCGCACTGTTGTAAGCAAGACGGCAATGACGCCAATGGCTTCACGGTCAACCTTATAGCATGCTGAACCTGCTGAACATATGAACTCTGCGGGATCATAGTGTGGGAAACCTTCTTCTTACTGGAGCGTTTAAAGGACCAGAGCAGAGTTGAGATGAAAGCAGTAGCACGGGGCCGAGGTCAGCACTTTAATATTTAGACACAAACAGGGTTTGATTGCACGGCTTGGTGTGACCCCTGCTTTGGAGGTGAACATTTGTCATTTTTACTCCTAATTTAAATTGTTTGATTTAAGATTGTTTGGTTTATTCCTCAATGCCGGTGTTTTCTATTTCATTTCACTTCACTTCACGTTACTCGACTGGAGAAACCCCAAAGAAAGAAAGAAAGAAAGAAGATCAAACTGCAGCGAGAGGGGAGCTATCATTTTATGAGAAGGCATCACTTACATGCTGACATCTGATATTCACAGTTTTAATATTATATTCTACTATGTCATGGCAGTATTTTTTATTTTTATGCTGCAGATAATTTGAACATAGTGTACATGAAATTACAGTCATTCATTCTTGACGCTACGGAGATCAAGTGATCATAAAAGATCCAACAGCGAGTTTCTAATGGGGTTTAGAAACTTACACTTACAATTTATCTCTTGACATATAATTTACCAGCATCACATTCACATAAGCCGATGACTATCTAGCATAATGGACTATGCTGCAACAATAATTTCCATCCAGCAGAGCTACTGTCTTATTCCCCACGATGCTCTGCTGCAGGAAGGTTGAATTGGGTGATCCCTGCATGTTAAAGTGCCGTTGGGAGACTGCGATTAAGCTGCAAAGCACGCGTCCAACGAACCGAGCAAAGCGATTGGTCCGTGCCTTTGATCCAGATAGTGAACAGACACCATCCATCTCCTCCATGTGTGTGTGTGTTTCTCTGCAGGCTGGCCAAATCCACCCTGACCCTCATCCCTCTGCTGGGCATCCACGAAGTGATCTTTGCATTGCTGACGCAGGAGCACACAGAGGGAGTCCTCCACAACCTCAACCTCTTCTTCCAACTCTTCTTCAACTCCTTCCAGGTTCAGTAAAAGTGCATCACAAATCAAATTCTGTGGCATCTGTATGTGTGGTTCGGTTAAGCATGAGTTGTTCTCCTCGCAGGGTTTACTCGTCGCCATCCTCTACTGTTTTGTCAACAAGGAGGTAAGTGGCATGGCAGTGTACTTGCGTTACAGGTTTTGTGGGGACATAAATCTGTTGACACGCTTCCTTTTGGGGACAAATACTAGCTCTTATTTTAAATACAAGGGACAGGACTTAGGTTTCTGTTGAGGTGCATGTATCATGGAGGCATCACAGAGGAATAACAGAAAACGCTTACAAAGCAACACAGTGAAATACACCCTGTAATTAGGTCCACCGTGAGCAGGGGAATACGAAGAGTTTCTAATAAGTGTTGATATTAGAGAGGGCACTAAGACTTACACCGATCAGGCATAACATTAATGACCACCTTCCTTCCTAATATTGTGCAGGTCTCCCTTGTGGTGACACATCAGAGAATGGACATGGGCCTTCTGAGGGTGTCCTGTGGTTTCTGATCAACACAATGTCAGCCTTTTAGGGGAGGGGCCTCTGTGGATCATCCCACAGATACTTGATCAGTTTGGGATCTAGTGAATTTGGAGGCCAGGTCAACACCTTGTGCTGTTCTTCATGTTTTTTTTTAGTTGTTCCTAAAGTGTTTTTGTGTGTGTGTCTGTGTCAGGCTGCATCCTGCTGGGGATGGCTGCTGCCATCAAGAAGTGTCATTGCTATGGGGTGGGGGTGCCTGGTCTGGTCTAGGTGGGTGCTACATGTCTAAGTAACATCCACAACAATGAATGAATGCCAGGTCCAGAAGTTTCCCAGCACAACACTGAATTGTCACAAGATGGTCAATGTTATTTACTTCTACTGTCAGTGGTCATAATATTGTGGCTGGTCGGTGTATAAGGCATTAAAATATATCTGTGATTATGTAGGTAGGGTTTAAGACAACAAATCTGACATGTGAGTTGAATCTTAGTCTTATTCTGTAGTATACAGCATGTCTTCTGATGGATTCTCACCTTCATGCTGATATGCCACATCATTTAATCTTCTTATTGATGTTTTTTTTTTTTTTAAATGTTCTGATCATTTTGACACGGCTTCTCTTTTGTTTCTCGTCCCGTAACTCGTCCTGTGGTCGCAGGTGCAAGCAGAGTTAAAGAAGACATGGCAGAGGTGGAAGCTGGGGATGACTGACCTGGATGACTTCAGAAACACAGTCAGCAACACGCCACAGGTGTGTAACCGTAACCCTGCAGCCTGTCGGATAAATACATGCCAGAACTTTCTTTTCCTTGTTGCATTTACATTTACGGGCCTCGTGCATCTGAGAGAAATGCAGCTAAACTGAATCTTAACAATCAAAACAGATTGTAGTACACATGTGTGGTTTGAAAGAGGAGCACAGAGAACTCTGGTCTTCTGCCTTCAGCTTCACACTCTACAATATGTCTGGAAAGATTTCAAACAGATGAATGTTGCTTCAGTAGTTTAATACTTTTTGGGGGTTTGTGACACACATATTTTAATTTGTGAACCACCTACCAGGCTAAATGTTGGATGCAGTGAGGTAGAGTTAATTAAATATGTTTTCTGTGCAGGTTGGTGCCAACGGACGATCTTCTAGCCAGGGCTACCATCTGTCTCCTTACCACCCGCCCGCCCAGGAGGTCAACCACCTCTCCTCTACCACGCCCCACACCTCCTCTCCCCCTCGCCCTCACGTACCCAATTCCCACCCCTACACCAACCACCAGGAACAGCTGGGGAACGGGAAGCCGAGTACGTACTGCTGCATCTCTGCTCACGGACAGGACGGGGCAGAAGAAGAGAAAGAGGAGAAGCCTTGTGAAAGCTACTGCTGACCGTTCACAATATTATAGCCGGACGTGTCGGCGCCATTCGGTTTCTCTGAGTGACTGAGAGGACAGTGATGTGTTACCGTTTGTTAGGCTTCCTCTGAAAACGCTTCATCTTAAAGACTCTTTGACTAAGATCAAGCTGCGAGGATGGACTCATTTTACAGGACACCGTACAGAGACAGTCCTGCTGCTGGTGGATCTGGATTTGACTCTTGTGTATTTCATAGACTCTGCTGTCGTGCCTAAAAGCAGCAGAGTGACTGACTTGGATCCGCAAAAAGGGAATCTCCGGATTGTGTTCAAAAGGGAAGGGAAAAAGGGAAGCAGCAACACTTTCCACTTGAGGATAACTTCAAGACAAAGGCTCATATCTCGCAGCACACTCATTCTCTCTCATTTTATTTCCACAGAGGACATGGTGTAAATTTTATTTCTCTTTTTCTACCTCTGAAATGATGTTTAAAGATGTGCCAGACAAGTTTAATTGAACAGTTTTTACCGCCAAGTGGATAAAGCCACATCGTTAGTCATATTACTCCACTCCCCACAAGGCCACTTTGAAATGATCATTTTCTGTTGTACCGCTGTTGGATCTTGTCTGCGTTATTCTTTTTTTTTCTTCAATTAGTGCAATCGTGCAAAACGAGGACCTGAAACTCCCAAAAGAAAAACAAGGTTATTCCCCTCACTGACACTAAAAAAAACCCACAGCCCCACCTGAACCGGTTCCAAGGTTCAAGGGACGCTCGTCTTTACTTCAGCTGTTTGGCCACATCCTGACTCAGATTTTTATTCCGCCACACACTCAAGATGCTCAACACAGAATATTTTCTCACTGAAAAAATGCCAGTAAGCTCCTTTGTCGGCCAAGTTTTATGTGTGTGAAGTCCAATTTACACTTTCTAGAATCGAAATGAAACTCTAAGAGTAGGCTACAGCTGTCTCTACCGCCATCTAGTGGAGAGACAGAGAACAAATACAAATACAGGAAAAAAATTATCAATCTACAATGCCTGGCCAGCTTCTGCAATGTCACCAGATTTATTTCCATCCAGTGTTGCATTCATTTTTCACCAAGATCTTGTATTGATGATGGGAGAGTCTGACCACTGCACAAAGTCTTCTCCAGCACATCCCAAAGATTCTCAATGGGGTTAAGGTCTGGACTCTGTGGTGGCCAATCCATGTGTGAAAATGATGTCTCATGCTCCCTGAACCACTCTTTCACAATCTGAGCCCCATGAATCCTGACATTGTCATCTTGGAATATGATCCATTGATGGAATAACCTGGTCATTCAGTATATTCAGGTAGTCAGCTGACCTCATTCTTTGGACAACATAATGTTGCTGAACCTAGACCTGAGCAACTGCAGCAACCCCAGATCATAGCACTGCCCCCACAGGCTTGTACAGTAGACACTAGGCATGATGGGTGCATCACTTCATCTGCCTCTCTTCTTACCCTGATGCCCCCATCACTCTGGAACAGGGTAAATCTGGACCCATCAGACCACATGACCTTCTTCCATTGCTCCAGAGTCCAATCTTTATGCTCCCTAGCAAATTGAAGCCTTTTTTTTCTGGTTATCCTCACTGATTAGTGGTTTTCTTAAGGCTGCACAGCTGTTCAGTCCCAATCCATTGAGTTCCCTTCACATTGTACATGGAAATGTTCTTATTTTCACTATTAAACATAGACCTGAGTTTGTTTTCTTCCATTTCATTTCACCAAACATTTAAGTGATCACCAATCACGATCAATTTCAATCACATTTCTTCCTTAAAGATGATGGTTCCCCACTATCCTTCCAGTTTTTAATAATGCGTTGAACAGTTCTTAACCCACTTTTAGTAGTTTCTTCAATCTCCTCAGATGTTTTCTCTGCTTGATGCATGCCAATGATTTCACCCTTCTCAAACAGACTAACATCTTTTCCACGACCGACGTCTTTAGACATGGTTGTTTAAGAAATGAGAAGCTACTCATTGCGTCAGTTGGGCTTAAATAATTTGTTGCAAGCTGAAAGATAATCACCCATGCAGTAATTATCCAATAGGAGGCTCCTACCTACTTGATTAGTGAAATCCAGGTGGTTTTGTTTTGGCCTGGCAGTATATTAAGGTAAGAAAAGGATTGGGAAATGCTTTACGTCAATGAGGGTCATTTGCGTCTGTGTGTGTAGAGTGTGTCAAGGATCAGTGTATAAACCTGCGTCAGGAGTCATGTAGTAAACTGATCGCTTTGGCCTAATCAGCTCCTCCCTATCTGAACCAACTCACCATGCAGCAACTTGCTCTCACTAGCTAATCAAATTTTCCATGAGCCGATCCCGACCTGATGTGTTGTTTACTGATCTGAACACTGTGACTTTTGACTCATTTCTTTTGTTTCAACCTGCCACTGAGGGAAAAAAATGCCCAAACTCGCTAACAGCTGCATGTACAGAAATGAAGGACAAACCGAAGTAAAAGTCATGTTTTATGATATTTACATTTTCCCCAAAAAAAAAAGAAATATACTTTAATAAGCAAGAACAAAATCGGGTTGAAGGAAGAAGACAAAAACTTAAAAAAAAAAACACACACACATTCAATGTTGTCCCATGTTAATCATTAATAATTGTGCAAACCTCATTCGATACATGGATATTGTTTAGATTAGAGACTTTTTTTTTTTGTTTTCAGTACAGTAGTAGCCCCGTTATGTGTTTTGGCACAGTGCACACAGACGTCCACAATCAGGTCGGGTGTCACAGCTTTGCCTCCGCGTCGTTCAGTGGAGTGTACAAGTACGCAACATCGTCCTCTTCGTAGATGATGGCCACGGTCTCGCCGGCATGTGACGCCGCTGCACTGGTCTGTACATAGGCCTGAAGGGAAAGGGGGAAATAAAGGTGGCATAAAAATACTGAAAGCCATTCAGAGGATTCTGTGATTTCCTTTCAACTACAGCTAAACCACAGCTGTCAACCTGAACTTAATTCAAAATAAATACCCTCTCAAGCAGCTGCAGTCGCTCCTCGTTCAGCAGGTTGTTTTGCCTCAGCTGACTGACCATGTTCTCCAGTCCGAGGAGTTTCTCCAGGTGTCGACGGTGTCGCTGCTGCAGCACTTTCACCTTTTTCTGTAGCTCGGCCACGATCGCCTCCAGCTGCTCCTTACTCAGACTGTTCTTGTGGTAACTTTTCACGAGACAAGACGGGACAGAAAGACAAGCATGACTACCAAAGTGCTCTTTATTAACGGCTTAAATCCCCTTATGGTGATATTTTATTATTTAGCGTTTGCTGCATCTTTAGTTGAGTTTCCATCCATGACTGACACTTTAAAATGAATCCCTTTTTGTAAAGTGTAAAACTCAAGCACTGATTAATCTTTACCAAAATGACAGTACAGACAAATCAAGACCAGTTCTCACCAGTGTTCCTCCAGCTGTTGATCTTGCTGCTCGGCATCCTCTTCCTCGGACTTGCCTTCGTCTCCCTCGCCCCCCTCTGAGTCCAGTCTTTCCACAGTGAGGACCACAGTGGGGGAAGGTGCAGCGTGTTTGGACACTATAGGCAGGGTAGACGTGATGGGCTTGGAGCTCAGGGCGGACGACAGCACCGTATCAGGGGAGAAGGTGAGCCTGGGAGATGCTTCACTGGGGAAAACATTTGGAATCGTCTCGAAGTAGGCAATGACTTGGGTTCCAAGGCCTCTGTGGACATCTGAGATCTCTTCTGTGGTGTAAGTCACGTCTTCAACTCCAGCAGAGGCCACGGCCTCATCTGAACAGCCCAGTGTGGAGTCATTTATGACCAGCCTGTGTCCCTGAGTTAAAATGGCAGCGGTGATTCCATTCACTAGCTCATCTTGCCCTTCACCAGCAGAGCATTCAGACATCACCACCACCTCCTCTGTGCCCTCTCCACTGTTACTGAGATCATCTACCGTCTGGAATAAAGTTAAAGGGACGTTTATTCTCGTTTCAGTTCCGTCCACGGCCGCCAGCGGGTCCAGGTCAGTCTGGAGAGAGCAGTCATATCCTCCAACGTCGCTCGACTCCACCAAGCTCACTTCTCCGTGCTGCGATGGGTCGACAGCGATCTCATACAGATGAACAGTGTGCAACATGTTCTGCATCTCTGCAGCGCCGAAAGCCGCGGCCTGGTCATCCGACACCGTTGTGCTTTGACTACTGTTCACTCTCAGCCGCTTTGGCTTCTTCTCACCGTGATCGGTGGCTTTCCTTTTCTACAAAGACAAAAGAAGCATGTATTTATATGGAGGAACGCGACAAGATTTACAGTTTAACTACTGTACTGCAAATATAGTACTTTCCAGCTGCATTCAGATGTTATATCAGAATCTAATAATGTATGACAAGTAACTGTATGCTGCAAATAAGCAACTGACACATGTTCAGATATTTTTAAGTACCAGCTGTTTTTTAAATGAGATTCGTAATTACACAATTCTATGTGAAAACTATGAAAAAACTGGTCTCGCAAATAAACTTCTTGCAGAAATGTACCGACTCCCTCTCATTAGAATAGAGCTGCACAATCATCACATGGATAAACTCCAGTACTTCAACTTCGACGAGCAAGTTTATTTGACTGCATAGAACCTTTCACAACAAGACTGCTGTGCGTATTTAATTAAAGAGATGGCTCCTGAGACTAATTTTATCGTTATAAATTAAACTAAAACATCTTGATAAAGCCAATTAATTGGTATAAATGTTCAAAAACAGTGTTCAGTAATGTATATATTTTTTTAAATATCAGTTTATCTATATAACATCAAGCCTATTTTAGGTTTTCTTTTGTTTTACCTCAGCCTCCTGGAAGACCGTGGGCACGGCATCGTTCTCGAGGTAACGGATCCCCCATCGCACCTTGAAGCAGGACGGTGCAAAATGTTCATGGCAAATATACTGGTGTCGAGAGGGAGTCCAGTTCTCACGGCCCATGTTCGTCAGCCACTGCTGCAGCCGGACGGGGTCCTGCAGAGGAAACCTAGATAGATAGATAGATAGATACTTTATTAATCCCGAGGGAAATTCAAGAACATGATTAAAAAAAAATTTAAAAAAATAACTACAAATGAAAGACTCTGGTCACACTTCACACACAGTGAAATATATTCTAAATTCATTTTTATTTAACAAATGAAACAATAAAGTGGGAAACTACACAGCATTTGTTTTGAGGTTTTGACTGTAAATCAACATTTATGAGCATTAAAAGCTCCAAAACTAAAGTGAAAACTAACACATGATATGATGCGATCAGGTACCTGACTCATCACCTGACTCATGTTTGGCTTGTAAAACGATCCAACTCTGCTAGCTGCTTAGGCCACTGTTAAGTGGATCTGCTGCGTCCAACTACATTAACACTGAAAGATGCTTCTTACATTTTATGTGAGGTAGACTAAATATTAGAAACACCCTTTTAAATGGTGGCCTAGTGCCGAAAACATAAAGCCACAGTTCTTTCTTTGAAACAGCTCCATAATTAAGATGATCTTCTATAGTCTGTCTTCATAATGATGGATGGAGTGGAAAAATAAACCTGAAGAGCACATTTCCAAAAAAAATAAATAAATAGAAATGACCTTAAATTCGGTCTTAAAGTGTGGATTTGCTTGTCAACACTACTCTGTCCTCCGGCAGCCATATGTCACAGTTTATGATTAAATCAGGACAGTTTCAAAGGTCAAAACAGGAAATTTAGCAAGTCGTCAAAACACAAACGGCGAAAAAATCTGGATGTTTTACAGTTACACTGATTCGTTTCAGTCGGTAAAATGTTGTATTAATGTAAATATTTCGACCGTGTAAGAGTGACTCGTCAAACAGGAAAAAAGTTGCTTGGGAGTTTGATGACGTCCCTACCAGCTCAGTCAGTGTGAGGAGCCAGTTTAGCCTAGCTAGCTAAAAATCAACCTCTTACTTGTAGAAGCTTTTCCTGTCGGTGCCGCCGCCGGAGTCATTCTTGCAGTTTGGTACCGAACAATATTTGGGCATTTCAAGCTGGTGTCGTCGCCGCTGTTGCTCCTGTCTCCGAGTCCGACTGGGTTCATAGCAAGGTGAAACGCGTGTTGTGTGTTGTCAACCCGCGGCGCATCGTTGACGAGGCGTGATCAGCTGTTAGAACGTGTGACGTCAAACAAGCGCGACGGTCGTTGAACCAGGAAACGAACTCCGCTTAAGTAAATATCCTTAAATAGGATAAAATGAAGTACATATTAACCTTTTTTTTATAGATAGCAAACTCTTTCACACAAAAATAAGTCTAGGCGACATAAATAAAGATACCAGCTTATTTCTAAAATCACTGGACTGGCTTTTTTTATTCAATAGTTTTCTCCAAACATTACACAGAATCTTTAAATGATACAGTATATATACATACACATCAGTGTACTTTATCTAAAAAGTTGAGGGACATTGGACAATGCAGCTGTGCGTTTCAAGACAGGTTTGCATTTGGACGTCGGTGTGCTGAAGAAATCCACATATGGGGGGGTTAAAAGGGAACCAGTAATTTAACATGAATTGGGAGACTAGAGTGCCATCAGTGTTTGCTGTACACCAAAGCTAGTTTGGAGAGAAGACTGTGCGGGAGCTGCCGGGTGAGTGGCACAACGACGATCTAGGATGAAAACATGAGAGAGCAGCAGTATCTTCCCAACGGGGAGCAGAACAGCACAGCAGTGCAAAATAAATGTTACCAGCTACATGACTGAACCAGCTAAATACACCACTAATGGCAAACAGCACCTTTAAGAGTGTACCCGAAGACCATCGACTTTTTTTTTTTTTTTTTTTTTCTGACTGGAATCACATGTAATCAGATTTTGTATTCCTGTAAAATAAAAAATAAACTAACATACTGTAAGGAGTTTGAGAAACACTGATAGACATGCTGCTCTGAAAATCAGTTTACAAAGTTTTAAACTGTGTATGCAGGCCAACAGGACAATGCTAGGTTTCAGAATCACAAGGTGCTCCTTGAAAAACTGAACAATCATTTCATTACAGATCTTTGGTACATACCAGCTATTTGATGCCATCTGTTGAGTATATTATATATGTAAAAACCAAGCAGCTCGAAGGAGACTCATCTGAAATTCTCAAGGTTGGTTTCTTTACCAAGTGATGGAACACATGAGCAGGCAAACGGACAATGGAAATGGGTATTTTCCAGTTATTATCGTACGGTAACGTGAATGAATATATCCAGTTGGTGACTGGGCTGGTCTAAGTGATCTCTTCCCATCTGAACTACACCACGTATGTTCTGCGTACAACTAGCGGAAGTTTGTTGGGGAGAGGGATCCCTTAGGCTAAGCATGAACGAGAGCATGTCCGAGCACTGGAGGGAATGAGGTGGCAGGGATGGTTCTGGGTCCGATGGGAGGTCATCAGTGTCACAGACAGATTAGCGTGGCCTCTACATCATCCCCAACTGCATTAGCGTGTTGGCATACGCCATGGGCTTGACATTCGGATGAGGCTGTGAAAGCAGAAAGACAGGAAAATAGACATTAAATTCAGTTTCGACTCATTCAAAAACTCAAATACAAGTCCAACTTGTATTTTTAGCAGGGTTTATAGTCTTTTGTTTCACTATCCACCCCACATGGGTGTGAAATCACTTTTATTTTCTGACCTTTTTAAATTTAAATCATTATTACATAACAGTTTCAGTCAATAACAGCTAACTTACACATGAGGTCCTGAAGGTGTCACTGTATCACTGTGCACAGAGCTACAAATACGTTTAACATCTGTCCAATGAAACCCCTTGAGTAAATTTTTCATAAAACCGATGGGTATTAATGGGATCCATATAAATCATTTTTCAAATTTAAAAGCTCCTATCTCCATAACATAAGGTCACAATAACCCCCAAAACAACGAAGAGATAAATATTCCATACAATAGTTGAGGATACTGACCACAGCAGTGAACTGGTGAAATTCTGGCTTGAGATCTGATGCCCTGAGGTGGATATATGATCCTTTGTTTCCCATCTGATCACTGGGGGGAGGCAGAATAAAACATACAACAGATGAAGTATACAGCCTCAATCCCAAGTGATTCATTCAAGTTAGTCAACGTGATTGCGTACCAGTAGTTGGGTGCTGAGAACACGGTGATGCACTTCCCTGAGTGAGTGACCTCGTAGCCCTCAGCTTTGACCTCATGACTACGAATGATGAAGTCCAGCTTGTTCTGGTCCAGGAAGCGTTCCGTCACATCTGGCCCGAACTGGCAACTCACTCCTCGCTTGCTGATCGACCGGCCATTCTGCGTGAAAGAGAGAAAAGGGCAAAATATATGTTGACGGAATAATTCTCCACTATAAACTTGTGGAAAGTCTGATGGAAATAGACCTAAGGATACGTCCGGTGGCTGGGAACTGACCTGAGGCTGTGGATCTGACCAGAGAAGGTCACACATGGGACCTGTGAAAGAGTGGTGGAAGGTGTTGAGATGGAACGGTTCTGCTTTGTTCAATAGATATTTAAACTGATGGTGAATGTGGATTTTGACGCTACCTGAGTCTGGAGGCTGTCTATTCCTGTCAATCTTCCTGAGGTCCTCCAATGTGACACCATCTTCACTGAACAGTCCCCCGTGCATAACCTGACATGGAAAATGTTGTCAGAATACAGTTATACATAAAATGTACAAACCACTGAGCAAAAAAGGTGGAAAAAAAGTCTAGATTCTTTACTAAACCAACCCACTTATGGGTAATAAGATTAAACTTGAGATTTTGCTTCATCCCCAAATCCTTTCCAACTAGCTACTGAATTTTATATCAATAATCAGAGGTTTATGGAAAGAAATGGTTTCACATCAGTCATCTAAAATGATTCTGAATCAGTTTACAAATGCCAAACATCTTAAACATTAGTTTATCATGTAATTAATCAATTACTTTATGTTTATAGAAGTAAAGAGGCCAAACTGGACCACAGACACATACAAGAATATATTTCACACACTGGACTAACGGTCAAAATATAATTTCTGTTTTTTTATTGACTCAAGAATCGATTTAAATCAAGAATTATTCTAAATTAGACACAAAAAAATAAATCAGATTTGCATTGAAACTGGCAAAGACGTCTCCTTGACCTGGAGAGCAACTATGAAATTCAGTTCCGTGACCTCAGGCTCACATTGGCAAAGCTTACCAGTACTTTGTTGTTGATACACTGTGCAAGAGGCAGCCACTGGAAGACCTCACTGAAAAGCTGAAACATCTGGGCTGTGTACTTGGCTTTGACCTCGCCTTCAAATCCATACATCTGGTTCATGTTGTCCGTCTCATGGTTACCTGCAGGTATATGCTTCGTTATTGCATTTTACACAACCTCGTTTCAGTACTAAGCTGAAAGTCTGTATTTTAACAGTAGTATATGACCAATAATCACTGCCAGTGTTGCTCTATAAACTTGTCACAACAGCTACCACACGTGCATATAGATAGGCAGGCACATTGTGAGCACTCTCACCTCTAAGCAAGTGGAAGTGGTTGGGGTGGAGCAGCTTGAAGCCAAAAAGGGTAAGAATGACTTCAACAGAGAAAGAGCCACGATCCACAAAGTCGCCATTGAACAGCTGAATGCTGTGGTTAAGTGCTATGACGCACAAGGTCCGGATTTGAGACATTTGTCTGTTGTAATTTTAGACACAAGCGTACAAACCAGGAAGATGACTACAGGGAACTCTCTTTTAAAACCCGATGCGTGGCTGTCTACAAAAACAAAGGATACGTAAGGGTTGGTCTCTGAAGGCAACCCGTTCAGCTTGAAGATGTTGAGGAGATCGTAGTATTGCCCGTGGGTGTCACCACATATAGTTATTTTTTCTGTCTGTGGCAAAGAGAAACGGTACACGTAAGAATAACTTTATGAAACAACCGTGGAAAATCATCTAGTTAGTAATCAGATATAATCTACTGCAGTCATTGTGAACTACTACAAACCTTTATTCATCTTCCATGTGATTCTCTGTAAAGGCCTTACCTCTTTTAATGTGATTTCAACAAGACTTGGTAGCTTTGATAGAACATCTTTAACTTGCACCAAAATCTGAAAGAGGATGAAAGAATTTAACAATACAGGTAACAGGGACATTCCTTTAGTGAGTGTGTTTGATATGAATAAACGTGTTTACCTGGTAAGCACACTTTCTGTGCAGTTTCTTCTGGTCTTTGAACCAGTCCATCATCTCCTTCATGAACTTTAATGTGACCTTCCCGTCCTCAAGTTTGGGCCCCACATAGTCGTCCTCGATCGCTGCAACGCAACATTATCTTTAATGTCCTGTTTATTTAGTTACTTCGATATTTTATGAATATTTTTTTAGAATACAAGAAACGTACTCATGCTTTCAATGTCCAGAGAGTCGACAACAGATTTTTTAATCTCATCACTGGCGATGGCTCTCTCAAAAGCCTTCTGTTTCACAATCTTGTTACATTCCTGATACTTCATCCTCGCATCCTTGTCATTCGGTCGAACTCTCACTACCTATCATCAGAACAGGGAAATCACATGAAGTAAACACGCGGGTTAATCATCACCTGGCATTATGGCAGACACAGAGACGGTGACTCAGTGCGCTAGCTGGAACAGGACGTCATTGGTAATAAAAGTGCATTAAGGATCAATTTTTAATTACAACGTGCAAACAGTTTCTGGTGGATGGAATTAAATTGCTCCGTGGGGTTCTGTAAATGGACAACATTAAAACAACTCAGTCACCTTCTGTCCTGCCCAATGCATTTAAGAGATCTATAAATACACATGAATTATCTTATTATGTCTTGGCTTAGTGAGCAGTCTAGTCTATGCACTGAATTGCTGACTGTGGCTTTAGGAGCATTTGTTCCTACACCCCCCCCCCCCCCCAGCATATTATATTGCTTCTTATGAGAACAGCACAAACAGCAGATATCAAATAAACAGTGGTGTAAGTGCCTTTGCACTAGACCTAATTAGCATCATGACGGGATTAGAGGATAATCCCCATTTCAGGCTGTTAAGGCAACATAAAAAGCCTAACTCAGTGTGACTAGTCAACAGAGGGAACTGGAGAGATCTTTCTTTTGAGAAAACAATAAATTGAACCATGCACTCTGCTCATATACCGTACATAACAGTGAAATGCACGTTATTCCTTACCGTCTCGTAGTCCTTAAGTGCAGCTTTGAACTTGCCCAGTGCCATGTTGGAAGTGGCACGGCGGTAATATCCCTTGATGTAGTTTTTATCTATCTCCAGGGCCTTCGTGGCATCCGCCAGGGCATAACCGTAGCACTCTGTGCGTAGGTACGCCAGGCTTCGGTTGCTGTAGTAGATGGCATTGGATGGATTGAGGTCCAATGCTTCTGAGTAGTACTTGATAGCATTTTCGTAGTCTTTGTCTAGAAAAACAAATTGAAAAAAAAAACAAAAAAAACAGTGAGATTGAGATTCTAGTGTCTAGACGTTACACCATGCAAGAGTTTTAAATATGGTGTCTGTGGTGACATGTCCAGGTTGGTGCACCAGATTCACCAGAGCTAAAGAGAGGAGCAACTGTAGGAGGATGGATGGAGAAGGCTGCATCAAGTATGGGGTGTGGTGGAGCTTATGATGGAAAAATCTCAGAGGCATCTTAGAAAGGTTTCTGACGCTCCAAACAAGACACAATAAATGACTACTATTGTTGTGGCTGTTTCTTGTCGGTACTGAAACAAGAGACGGGATTGAAGCCACAGAACTGACGTCGCCTCGCTGCTCTTTTGACTGGTTAGTATTCACTAGAGACGGGCGGATGAAGCCTTGTGAAGCTTTTTGGGGGCTTCTTCCCGATCGTACAGAAAACAGACTCAAAGCTTCAAAGGTAGACACTGGCAGTGACATCTAGTGGTCAGGTGCAATTATAGCAGCCACGGACTCTCAAATGATTCACACATCAGGTAGATTCCAGTTCCAGTGACAACAAAAAAAACAAACAAAAACAAAGTCAGCCTTAAGCAGCTGTGTCTTCATTCTGAGAACCGTTGTCCAGGCTTGAAAGTGTTACAACATGTTGTAATGTCAGTTTAATACTGCTACTGCTTATCACTTGAAACATGATTCAGAATGATATGGCAGATGTTTGCTATGAAGTGAGATGACAGGCATTTCAACATCAGTGTTTTGATTTTATGACTAAAAGTTTCTGAGAAGTTCTTATGCAACGCTGTGAAGCCGGGAGGGAACACGCATTTTTTGCATTTCCCTATAATGAATGAAGCTGTGAAAATTATTCAAATCTGCAAGTGTTTCATGACGACGCATGAAGAGATTTGATACAAGCCTCGACACAGCGTTTCGAACCAGTCAATAGAGTGAAACAGGCTTCGGAGCCTCAGTGTCAAGCGTCCCAACTCTTAGCCTATAATCTAGACGCGCCCCTAGCGGCAGCAAATTACATTTGCTTCCAGGGGCAGTCTAGCTACTCTCCGTTGACTTGAGATTTCGAAAAATCCAAAATGGACCGGGCCAATCACGAGTCGGTGGGCGGGCTTAACATGATGACGACTGACCTGCGACCATAAGCTCCGTGAATTACGCGTGAATTCCCCCCATCCTGCTAGAACTACCAGAGCGATGGCTGCTGCTAGCGAGCAACTTTCTTTCGAATCGGCTTTGGCCGCCACTCTGAAAGACTTGAAGTTAAGCTTTTCTCTGAGAAAGGAACAAGAAACTGCACTGAGGTCGTTCTTACAAAAGAAGGATGTATTTGGAGTTTTGCCAACCGGATACGGCAAAAGTTTGATCCACAGCTTAAAAATGATTAATGCAGGAGAAACGCAACCTGTAGGCGAACTCATAAAAAAAAAAAAAACAGGATGCAACAAGAACTATTTAATATCTATTAGGATAAGTTTTTTCCACAACACATGCAAGGAACTCTCTTTTCCGTCGCTCTGACTACGTCATTTTTTTTTATATATCTTTCCAATTATGTCTGCACACAAGCAGGCATACATCATGTGCATGAGACAATGTTTGTGTAATCACTTTCACTACCACAAGTGAGGCAATTCAATATTGATGTACGGTATATAATTGATATGGTCTCAAGCATGGTTCATTTCACTCCGCTTACACAGTCAGATAATTGGATTATAGATATGAAAATGAACAAATAAATAAAGATGACATTTTAACTCATGTTAGCCTTCACATTACACAATATTTTAACTCCAGTCCACACTCGGCATCGGTGAATGGGCAATTCAGCACTGGTTGTGGGAAAAGGGAAGTTATAAATCACAGAGGAAAGCCTGCTTTAACCCCAGCAGTGAACATACGATTCTTCTGTTTTTTTATTTGCAAAATCAGTGTACAACTAAGATAGTTTGCACATATTTTAAAGAAATATACAGAGTTTGAAATGAATACTCCTCAGACAAAAGACAACCCTGCCCATCCTACAACAGACAGCCTTTTTCCCTAGCACCTGCTCTGACTCATCACAGTGTCAACCCCGCTAATGCGGTTGTTTCAATTTAACGGTGATACTCGGATGTGGGAGACAGACGTGTCGTAGGCGGGTAAAACACATTCGGATTACTTTGCCTCTATATAGATATCCTCACTATCAGCCTGCGAGCACTTTGTCCGACCAGATTAATGTGTTGAAGCTGTACAATAATAAATCCTCTTGTTTGTGAACAGGTTATCATTTACCTCTCCTCTGGGTGTTGGTAAGCAAGGGCAAGGTGTGGCACTAGCTATTGCAATGCAATGCTTTAAAGCTTGGTGTAGCTATACGGGTATACTTACATTAGCACCAAATTCAGTTCATTTTAAATAATGTATACATGGAGCCAGTTACCCAACTTTTACAGATGTAAATGCATTCACTTGGAAATGAGATATGGCTTGAGCCTTTAATTTATAAACACGAGGGATGGCACATACAGATGTATCATAAGTCCTCAAATAACAGCATACGAGGCAAATCTTTAAGCCTGACAACACGGACATTTTGTTAACGATTTAATAGTTTGCAGTATTTTGAACAGGCGTCTGCACAGACACCCATAGAACCGCGGCCTCACGCACGCGTACTGACATCCGCTGTTAAAACACTTAAACTCTGGATCAAATGGCCTCTGTAATCTATATTAATATAGATTTAAGCCGAATGTGAGCCGAACGAGTACGCTTTATGAATAACATATTTCTGAATCAAGAATAACTTCCGGCTCGCTCGTATTTTGAAGTGCAGCTAAATTTAACATGCAGCCAAAACAGAGGTTACACGGGAATTTCGCTATCGATGCTTCTTTCTGTCACATGGAGCAATTTATTGGACTAAAAATACGGACGCAACGTGACTCCCTCCTTTCAAAGAAATAAAATACAAAATAAAATACTATCGTGGTTTGGTAAACGGGAAATGCAAAGTCTAACGACCTGAAGAAAAATAAAGCGAGGCTACTGTGAACATTAGGTAACTGCTGGTGTAAGTTAACGGAAGCTCTGCTGCTCACATGCACACGCTGCCTAACAGAAAATTCTAGGAGTTGTAGCTGAACCTCACTTCAAACTCCACGTTTACCCCGATACCACGACTAAACATAAACGAACCGGCTACTGTTCAACACGCAACATGACCACGCACTTAAAACCCCGGAGAAAGTTCAAAATCTGTGCAAGTACATGTCACTCGTGACGGCATGGGTTAACATGGATGTTGTTTCTACTAGCGTGCCGTATGCTAGCTAGCTAACTAGCTAGCCGCGGCTAACCGCTGTTTCGAATCAAAGCCGCCAAGCAAAATGAATGGGGCTTAGCGTTAGCATGCTGTCTGAGCCGCGTTAGCTTAGCCTAATGTTTTGCGACCGGCTCCGGTTGAAGTGTGCTACAACACAACCGCACCGCCGCCACAATTTGTGGTCACGTCGCAATTTGTTACAAACAGCTGAAAAGAGCCACTGACTTGACAGGTCTTCCAAATTACCTTTAAAGTACTTATTCGCCTTCTCCTTGAGTAGCTCCGCATCATTACCTCCCTCCGCCATCTTCTTCTCACTGCCGTTTTCCGATACGTGCGCCATTGACTCGATGGTCGCAAAGGTCGCAAAGTCTGTTTTTGCTCGAAAAAGTCATTATGCGAAGTTTGAAGTTGAACTTTAAAGGATTAAATATTTCTGATGCATGGAAACTGCAAATACTGTAATTAAGTGAAATTATCTGAGTTAAAACAGTCTCATTACTTCAAGTTATACATACACTTTAATAAATAACTACTTCAAAGACTAGAAACGAAATTTTAGTCATTTTTTAATTTATATACCTAATGAAACAGTGGTTAATTAAGTGTACCTTAAGTGTTAATGTGTATTTTCTCGTTTTTATGCCTAAAGCTACTTTGGAGGGTTTTTTTTATGGGGTTTTATTAAGACTGGCCACGTTTTGTCTTTCCCTGAGCAATAATAATTACTTTTTGGCTAATACATCAAACAATATTAAAGTGTGTGGGTGTAAGAGAGAAAAATGTGAAATATCTAAGTCTTAAATATCGAGTATTTGGGTAGTTTATTAACCAACAGGGGTCAGTATATATCTTCCCTAATATATCCATGAAACACGTTGAAAATCATGCAGGCCACTCACTCTGAAATAAATCCTAGATAAAGCAACTATGTTCATGTAAGATTAATAGAAAATGGTATTGTGATGAGTAACGTGTTACAACAGTATCATTAGTTTGAGATTAGGTATATGATTCATGTGTGAACCAGTTTTCCCCATAAACATCTGACTTCATTCCAGGCAGTTAAGTAATTTGAGATAGAGAGACAGAGATAGAGATAGAAACCATGATGGGAATAAGTGCTTGGACTTTGTCATGATCTATCCCTTGGATATGTCTTTATTCCAATAAATCAAAAAACGAAAACAAAAACAAAATAGCCTGTGTACCTGACTGAACTCCAAACAAAAACATAAAAAAAAATCCTCTTTTAATCAAAAAGTTCGCTCATGTTGCAAATATTTCTTTTGGCTGTCTTCCAAATCCCTCCGGGTGGGGGATGCTGGAGTGGATGTTTCCTGCCACCACCAACGGCCTCCAGAAACCACCGATAACCGCGTTGAGGTGACACAGCACAGGTGCTCATTTCCACGATTTAACTCACTCACGCGTGGTATCTGACACAACACGGCCTCACATAGCTGGTTTACAAAAAACATCACGCAGCCTTAAACAGAAAAAAACACATCCGAGCTGGAAGATCTCTCACGGAGGCTCAGCTGTAGTCTGTAGTCCAGCAGTGCTGTGGGTCACTGGAGGGACATTTGTCTTGTACGCCAGAGTCATTACTTTGAGGTGTAGGTTTGTGGTTTACTGTATTTGGGATTTGGTTGGTTAAGGTTACAAGTTCAAGTGAATAAGAGACGTGCAAGACAAGTATGTGTCCCAGAGGATACAGCCCAGTCCAGTCTGCCACCCTGACTCATAAGCGACATCCCGCAAAAGAGTAAGAGGGCAAACACTTGGATGACTCAGTGTGACCCCTGTCGTACGCTTACTAACCTCATAATGTGAGTTCACTTTCTCTTAGTAAGATTAGCTGATGACTCGTCTCTTATTCTGAGCCATAACACGTCTAGCTCTGTGATGGTTTTACTAGTAGCGCTTGAGGGAGGAGGGAAAAAAAAAAAAAAAAGAATTAAGAGCCACGATGAGGGGGAGAACGAGCTGACGTTAGAACCTCAGCCCCACATGAGAGTAAACGCAGACAGTGAGTGGGAGAGACAGTGTGGGAGGGAGGCAAGGAGAGAGGTAGAGAAAATCTGGCTCGCTGGCAGGAGGGAGGAGGGAGGAGGGAAATTGCTGTCCTCTCGGGTCCACGATGCATGAGCATGGGCGTTGAAGGGGTCCTGAGAAAGTTAAAACAAACATAAATGGAGGAGCGCGGAGATATACGAGCAACCAGAGAAAGAGACAGATGAAGGTCAAGGGGAATGTGAGTGACATTCCAGGGCTGCGAGCCAATGAATGATGAGGTCTCCGAGTGAGCGGAGTATATTGTTACATAGGCCTGTTCCAGACCTTCTTACTATTTATCATCCTGTAGCGTATAAGAACATTGTGTAGTGAGTGTTTAACTGTTTTAACTCTTTTACACCACCTCCTTAGTATCATGTCAGGCGTTGCCGGTGTTTTGTAGTGGCTAAAATAGCGTCAGTCTCCTCTGCTCCCCTCTGTCCAAATAATTCACTAATGAGCGCTTGACTGCTGGGAGTCTGTGGGGGGTCGCACTTATTTGAACCATATGTTTTTCTAGCAAGCAGGGCAAAGGACTTAAAAAAATGAAAGATAAATCGTGGAGAAAAAAAAGCTCCACCCTCCCGTCCTATGTTTTTTTGTTGTTGTTTTTTTAGCTGTATATCTTGTATGTGCTCGGTGTAGACATTTCATTCACCTGACAGATTTGTCTGATTGTTTTTGAGTCATGAATCGCAGGGATTGCTCACATCATACAGCGGCATTACAAACCCCGAGCCGACATCCTATAATGACACACTGCATGTTCACTGAAGTTATTTGTGCCACGGGAAGAGCGAGGAGTTGGAAAGTTTGCATAAACGGAAAAAGAAACGTGATGAATACCTGCCTAAATATTCTGCTCGCCCCTTTACCTTTCCACATTAAACCCTCTTCTGTTTTTCTCCTGTGTGCTTTGGACATGTAACCAGGGTGGTTAGGGCGGGGACTGGAGGAGGGTATATAGAAGCATTTCTGTTTATATTTTGCCGAGCGTCTGTTTACATTTCTTGCCGGGCCATTTCAAGTATAAAATAAGATTGGTACCTCCAGTGCATGCAGCGCAATCAGTGCAGTTTGACTTGGGTGAGCTGATAAGAGTTTATAAACACATCAACAAAAGTTTTTTTTGTTTGTTTGTTTCTTAAATTCTTTTCTAACTTTTGATTTAAATGCACACGTCTCAAACAGAGCAAAAAAAAAAAAGTAGTGATCGGTGCTCGTTGATGGTCTTACTGGACGACCAATAACACAAAATAGCATCTGCCACATAAATCAATGCTTCTTTCCTTAAATAAAATCTCTTTTCTATTTTCTTTTTGAATAAAAATGAATTGCTTGACTGCCCCATTCCTCGTCATTCCATCCGCTTCACATCTGCACTGTAACTTTGATTTATAAGAGCGGGGTTAGGTTCTCCGGTGGAGCAGACTATGAGAACACTTTTTCCAATCAAACGTTCAGTTTTGACTCCTGAACTAATACAGTCGCGTTAGCCGGCGAAACCGCGACTCCATACCTGAGCGTGAGCCCACACGCAGCCTGAATGGAATCAATTCTTTGTGGTGGAAACGTGAAACATAATATGGGAGGCTGTTTTTTTAAATGGCTCCTAGCCAGAGGCGCCCCCCTCCTGATTGACTGGCACCACCGCCTTGTTAAAGGAAATTTAGAAAATAACCGACTAAACAGATAATTAGAACGAATAAAAACAAATTGCAAAGGGAAGTGAAAGCAGCCCAGATTCCTCAAAAATTAGATAAGGTTGAAAAGCGATCTTGCAGCGTGAGCTCAGCTGTTGGCACAAATCTGGCCTTATTTGGCCATATCTGTGGATATTATGATAATGAACCACTTTGTATTTCCTACTCCGTTTTTAATTTCCCTTCGGTTTTCCCTGCGTCTGTGGCATCAGTCGGGGTTTTCTTTTCCACTGCCGTCACATGTTCACCCCGATTCTCTTAAAACACTCCCCTTTCCCATTCATATCTAATTTTGTCATCATTCCCTCATTTATATGCTCCCTGCGTGTCCTCCTTTCTCCTGTCCCTTTTTTTTTCTTCTTCTCATTTTGAACAGCATGAGTGTTTGATGTGTGCTGGGCACAAGAACAAGGGATCGGATGCACACCCCAAACAGGAAATGAGAAATTCAAGCAAATAGACGCATGTCTGTGTGCCGAAGAGAGAAAGACAGAAACTCACAGGGAGGACTGAAGATAGCTAGAGCTGAGTAGACGGCGGAGGATGTGAAATAGACACGCTGAATCAAGAGGCTGTAAATGTTTGAGGGTAAAAGGTTGTTACACAATATATGAGGAAAGAGACAAGAGAAGCAGTTTGATATTTATAGACGGTGACCACCCATGAGCTGCTCTCCATCGCCCTGTGACATCAACCATCCTGACGAACCCGTCCAGAGCGTTGGAGCTAGACACAGCAGTATTTGTTTGCTCACTTCACCTGGAGCTAACACCAACTTTGTGACAGGCTCTGCATCACACCCACATCCTCCAGCTGTACTGGCGTGCTAGGCGGCCACCCTTTACCGGCTGAGCTCATAAAACGAGAGCGAGCCCTGGGATTATCTATCAAAGCGACGGTGGCGCATAAGCAGAGCCGTGGCGTGACCCGACGGGGCTCTTTCATCTGGTCGTGTGGTTGTTGTTTTCACGCTAGTTAACGGTAGCGACGACATGTTGTGACGGCTAGTTTATTTTACATGGCAGCCCGGGCTCCTACTGTTTATGAGCAATGAACAGTCAAGCACAGCACACATGGTCAAGCTTTCCCACAGAATGCAGCCCGCATCATGAGTGACTCAGGATGTCTGGGTACACGCACTCTGACCATTAGATGAGTGTGGAACTTAAAAGGGAAGGAAGACTTCAATAAGGTTCAGCAGACAAGGTGGAAAGGGAGACGGGTTGTGGGGAAAACCAGCCCAGCCCCTACTTAACGGGGGCAGATTTGTCTCAAGAGGCGTGAATTGCTGAGATCTGATGTGGCGAGACAGCGATAACAAACAAGCCAAGCAGCAGACAGACAACCATGTCACAAGGGTTGAAGACAAACAGCAAATATGTGTCAGTAGAACAGCATTGCTTTCTCAACCGCTGCATAACGGAGTGCACGCACAAACTGGAAGACAGATGTTTTTAAGTCACTAACGAGACACTAAAACTTTGCCATGTCAATACCAGCTGCGCAGCGAAAACAGAGAGACCCCTTCACAGCGTCTGAAAATATCCAGTCACACATAAGGCGGCCATCCAGGATGTTGTGGGGGAGAGTTTCCTCTTCCTGTTGCTCTTACTGTTGGACTTTCCTGTCAGTTAGCATTGACTACTGACAGACCTTTGGGTTCCTTCCAGGCTCATCCCTGTGCCTTTTTTTTTTTTTTTTTTTAATCTCTAGGGAGTATGATTCCTCACTGTAAAGTATTAGTTCACATCCTGTACTCCTGGGTGGCCAGGCAGGGGAGATGGCATCAGATCAAGGTGTTCTTTTTCAGCAGATGGTCTCTATGCACCTATTTACAGCGCAGAGAGCAGCGGGTATATCTAAGAGAAAGCGAGGACCACACTCCGTGGCGTAGTCACATGTGTTCGTCAGGTGGTTTCGAACCAAAAATCAACCACAGATAGTGTCTTCCAGCGTCTCGCTGGTGGAATGCATTTCACTTTATGATCTCCCTCTTGATCATCGCTGTGGTCAAACGCCAATCACTCCTAATGAAATTTGTCAAATGCTTTCAGGGAGGGCCTGTTGTGTGTGAAACTCTTAAGTCGTTCCATCGTATTAAGAGTTTGCCTTTATGATTCAGCAGTGCCAAAGGGCTGCGCTGTGCTGCTGATGCTAAGTTGGACCAAAGATCGACTGGCTTAAATTAGTACCTACATTCAGTTTCTGGGTTCTGTTATACCCCCACCACCAGTGTTCCTGTTTGAAGACATTTGTTTATTCTGTGTGTGCGTGTGTGTGTGTGAGTATGCCAAAACTGTTGTCAGTACTAATTTATTTGTTTGCTGCCTTAAAGGAAGCAAGGGGGTGTAACCTGAGAAGAAAACACCAAACTGAGACAGAATGTTAGCGTGAGTATTGTTATTGTTATTGAAGTGTTTGGATGTTTAAAAAAAAATAGTAAGGAGTGTTATTGTGAATATAATACTAATGTGGTGGTTAGAACTGATGCCTCAGACCGAGAGGGTTCTGGGTTCAAATCCATCAGCAAAGACATGCTCGTTAGGTTAATTGGTGCTTCTAAATTGGCCGTAGGTGTGAGGGGGAATGGTTTAGCCCTGTGATAGACTGGCGACCTGTCCAGGGTGTACCCCGCCTCTCGCCTGATGACAGCTGGGATAGGCTCCAGTCCGTCTGTGACCCTCCAGAGTACAAGCGGTTACAGAAAATGAATATAGCTAACGTTTTACCAGCAGTAATGAACTATAAAAAGGTGGTCATGGTAATATTATTTGTATTTGTTCAGTATTTTAAAGGGGAACTACTGTTTTTTAAAACCTAGACCTTATTTCTGGCATAAAATACGGTCGTTTATTCACCCATATAACTTTTGTGTTATGCATATTCCTTCTAGAGATAATTAGATCAGCGTATATCGTGGGAATGACTGGGGCACCGAAACGCGGCCTCTAAATAACGCTAGTGCTATTCCCCGTTGAGTCCGGAGTTACCTGTTATCATCATTCGGGGTCTGTGGATTGACCTACAGACCCCGGATATGATGAACCATAGCAGTAGCAAATTACAGGTAATCGACATCATCCAGGTCAGAAGAGATCATCCAGGGTCTGTAGGTCAATCTACAGATCCCAGATGATGATAACAGGTAACTCCGGACTCAACAGGGAATAGCACTAGTGTACGATAACAAGATGTTGGTGAAATTAACGAGTTTCGCGGTAGATAATGCGTTATTTAGAGGCTGTGTTTCGGTGCCCCAATCACTCCCACTATATGGATATACGCTGATCTAATTATCTCCCGAAGGAATACGAATTACACAAAAGTTATATAGGTGAGTAAACGACCGTATTTTATGCCAGAAATAAGGTACAGGTTGTAAAAAACACTTGTTCCTCTTTAATGTATAGTTTAATATAAAGGATAAAAAATTTCTGAATAAAAAGGGCTGCAAGGCTGCCTATAATTTCGTCAGATAGAAGTTTAATTAAGCAATGCTTATGTAAAGTGCAGGGACCTTAAACTTGGACATTAGAGCAATTACATAGAAATTACGCTCAACTTTTGCCTTTCTTTGATTTTCTTGTATCCTCTTCTTTAAATGTCCCAGCATGTGTCCATATACACATATGAGTTTATGCATACATGTGTGTTCATATATACAGATCGTACTGAACATCTACGCCTGGGTTTGTCTGAATGTGTCCAGAGAGGGATAACCGTTGGGATAAATCGTTGCGTGTGAGGATTACATAAACCATCCACAACTTCACCCTGCTGCCCATTCCCAAAGTGCCCCAATCACAGGAAATGGGTGTAAAGCGATGAGTCAGCCAGCTTTGACCTCCGCCTCCCCCCAAGTTGCTAACACCACCACCCTCTCCTCTAGGGCTGCTTTAATTAAAAAAGCAACTCACTTGTTTTTCTTTGTTTCAACAGTCCGTCTTCCCTTCTTCTCTGCCTTTTAAAAAATGAGCGCATCCCAAGTTTGGAGATGGATGACTCACAGCTTTCTCCTCCACCCTGCGCTCTCATGCACTCTCCCTCTCTGTGTGTAATTCACATGGCCTTGATTCTGCCTTAAGTTCAGCAATGAAAAAGCAGCTGTCACACAGATGTATGCCCTTATCATACCTGCTCAGGTATGTCAGCTCCACAGCAAACTCACAGCACACCCGAGCACACGGCTCGGCCTTGATAGTGACATGCTGAAACGTTTATTTATTTATCAAGGCTCCGTTGCTCGAGGCTAACTCGCAAACAAACACGCGTCCACGTTCGTGCGTCCGCGCACATACACGTACTCACACACACTCACGCTGCTTCAAAGGATATCGTGTCATAAACAGAGAGACTGGGAAGGAGGAATGTGTTGTTCATTGGGGAATTCAGAACTGGTGGGGAGGGAAAGGAGGGGCGGGGGCACGCTGACCTAATGTCCCTCTGTGAGCGGAGGCAGCGAAGGAACTGGCTGACGAGGCTTTCTCTCCGCTGTCATAACCCTTGTACGCCCATCAATGCAGCTGAGAGCCCCATTGACACCGGAGGCCACAGATCACGGCTGGCTAATGAAAAACAGACCCGAGCTAGCTGCCCCTCGAAGAGCTCACGCCTCCCTAACCTGCCATTTATCCGATAAGAAGAGTTAGGTTACCACGTGATACAGGCAGTGTGTGTTTGCGTGCGGGTTCTGTCCTGACTTAACTTACTTCTTTCCTCCTTCTTTACTTGTGTGCGTGCGTGAGCGGATACGGGACTCGATGGGATGAGTAATAGAGTGTGATTGAGTTTAAGTTTACTCCCACTGGTGAGGGTCACAGCCTCAGTTCAGCCAAACTCACTAAGGGGTCCGCAGAGAGCAGACGCCCTGCCCCCTCTCCCCGCATGCCTTCTCCTCTGGCTTCTGTAAGTATGCGGCTACAAGTGTCCGGAGTCGTTTTTAGTGCGCAGTACATTACAAGTGGTGGAACGAGTACAAAAGAGCGAATGGAGATTTATATCGAGGCCGAGTGGCTGTCAGCCTGGGCTCAGAATGATTCTGTGCCCAACTGACGACGACAAAAGCAATCGTTGCGCAATTAGAAATTCTGTTTTATTCTAATTCTATTTTACAAGCCAGTACATTACTGAGAGTGCTTTTTGTTCAGAAATGCACATGCTATTGTAATCAAACCAAAAAAAGGACCCTCAAAGGTCATCCCTAACCGGTTACCCTCCCTTCTCACCGTCACCATCACCCACTGGGGTGCTTTCCTCAGTTGGGGCTATGAGATTAAGCTGCTATTTGTGGGGCTGCCTCTCCTCTGGGTGTAGATCCTGCGTGGACGCAGTTGCCTTTTCAGAGCCCCGAGCCAAAGTCGCTTCTCTGTTTATCACCCAGGGAGATGGCAGCTGTTTATAGGAGCAGATCTGTCCCTCTGTGTCCGGGGACATATCGAGAGAGAGAGGCTCTGAGAAGAAAGGAAATGGAGGGGCGGTCCCCTGAGGAGAAGCCAGTCCAGAGATGTAATTGGTACCTTTCCTTTTTTAGAAAACAGTTCTTACTTACCAAGGTCCAACAAATGAGTCAGGGCACATCAGGGTTCGTAACCACACTCAGACACTCACATGGTTTATCGTACTTTCCCTTTGTAGTTTTCACTTTGAAGAGTTTTTGCTTTTAGTTTCTCCGTCGTCTTTGATCCTCCGTATACTAAACTATGATCTGAGCTACTGGTCATTTGAATGACAAAAGCGTAGCAGCCACCATCTGGTGAGGAGGAAATGAACAACTCTGAGTTGCTAATACGTTGTTATTCCCCAGCTAGCTTTTATTTCTTTGAGAGTGGACGTTTCAGCGTTTAGCAAGCCGTTTTATCCTTTCTCCCTCTCATTCGTCCGTTCATTCATTCACCTGCCTTCCTCTGTTTTCGCCCCCTATCTCTCGCCTTAGCTTAGTTCAGGTGATTACTCACAATTGTCGGGGAATCTTCAAAGAGTGGCAAAGAAAAGATCCAGCGACGCGGTCTGCTGACTCAGACCGTGATAACCATCTTAGCTCAAACTGCAGGTGTGAAAAAGGGAGTACAGGTGGAGAGGAGACATCACTGAGAACAGCTTGTATGATGTTTAACTTGTTGGTGCTCAATGAATCCGTAGACTCAATTTGTTATTGTAGATTTATGTGGTATAGTTATGTAGATAAATAAAAATAATAAATAAAGTATGCTTTTACAGATAAAATGAAATTACACAGTCTTACAGGTGATTATAATATTGTTACCAGGCTAACTAAAATAAATATTGGATAGTACATCTGTTACTTAAATATATAATATTAAAATATTTAAATGAAGGATGTATAAAGTGACTCACTGTTCTTTTTAAAAGACAAAAAAACAACCTTAGTTTATTCAGAAATTTCAAATCTTAAATGTGCATATACATTAAAACCAAAAAAATTTTTCTTCTTTTTTTTTCAAAACGTCTTTATTTTACAAAACAGTTGAATTGGAAGCAGACGAGTGTGTTTGTTGATGTGTGTGTACATCTGTGTGCACGCACACCGATCCAGCACCTGCAGCAACAATGGATTTGAGCAGCTGTGCGCCTGTGAAGCCGGGCTGTGCAGCAGCAGGACATCAGCGTCTGTTATTAAGGTCGTAGTCAGCCCCGTCTGAGTCCGCCAGGCCGCTTTGCTGCTCCACTTTTAACGACCGGTTGTGGCGAAAGATCACTGGACATGTAATTGGAAATGTCATGGCTGTTGTAATAAGATAGAACTGAAAATAACATTTCTAGATGAGCGGCGTGGCAAATCAGCTCACATGTAGCACTAGGATCACTTTTCACTGGGAACTTGTAAAAAGCGCCTCAGAGAGAAAGTGTTTCAAACATCATTATGATTACAGAGCCTTTAATTTTTTGCAGATAGGAGAAGATGAAACGCAGCATATGGACGCGGTTAAAGGAGCAATTATGTCAAAACCGATGAAAAGCAACAACAGAACACTTTCCTGATTACTCATTCAGTCGTATAAACTATGCACGTGGACTGTGTTAGTGGCGAAAGAACACCTGCTTGACCCCGAAATGCTTCTTCTTTACTTACTCGCTTCTCTTGTGTAACACTCATGCACAGTAAGGTGAATTCACTTTCAGCCTTTAATTCTCTTTGGATGGAGCGTTTTCTTTTTTTCTTTCTCGGGGATGTACGTTCTTCAGTCTTCAGCAGGAGGTGTCAGCAGTTTGTCTCAGTCCCATAAAAAGCCAGAGGGCTTGAGAGGAAGCAGCTGCTGAGAAATGAACATGGGTTAGAAAGACAAGCCTACTTGAGTTTAACTTCCCTCTGGGACTGTTCCATTAACACCATGATAGATTTATGAACCTTATGACATCCATACCCTTTGTTTGGCCATTACAGAGAAAGTAAAACAGCAAGGTGGCAGAGCGAGCTTCCAGGGAGGAGATTTTATGATCTTATCTCCTCCAACAAAACTCATGAATTCCTGATTTAGGTTTGGCATTGTTCCTGTATTATCGAGAGCAAACCTTTTAACATTCAAATTATGAGGACAACACGGCACATGTTGTGCTTTGGCACCGCCATAAAACGAAACCTGGCAACAGATCATTCAGAATCATTCTGAGAGGTGAGACAAAAAAGAAGATTGAGTTGAGTTATGTTGATCATGTTTCATTACACTTTGTTTATGCGCCTTCAAAGGGAGACCGTCTTTCCAAGCATGCACTCTGTGTGTTCTCTGATAGGAGGCAAATTCCTGCGCTTTCTGGGTAATATGACCAGCTCTGGAACAAGATAGCACAGATCGCTGTCACCTTGTTAGCAGCACAAGCATCCCCCACACCACTCACAAAGCGCTTGTAAGGCATTTGATGCTGGTGCGCCGGAGCTACGGCTGCGTGTCAGTGGGTTCAGTGTTTTCATGTGCATGTGTACAGTATGTGTGTTTAATTTTCCATGTAGTCACTGCCCTTAAGTCTGGTACTTACCAGCGGGTCTGGACCTGTTCGCCTCATTCCCAATTCAGCCTCGTGGGCTGACAGTAATCCCTTGAGTGCAGAGGAAGAGGGGTGGGGCTGGCAGGGTGGGGGTGGGGTGGACAAGGTGCACGGAGATAGTAAAAAAATGTAGGAATGGCGTGCATCCCTTCAGGTGAAGGCATTGCCAATAAATGGGCCGTGTGTCCGGGAATTCCGGGGTTGGCTTCGCGTCGGTGAGGCGTCGGCAGGACCTGTTGATCCTCCGCAGTCAGTCCAGGGTTGTTCAGAGTAAATAGGCAGAAATAGCCCTCACACACCTGGCATGCACCGCACTTTTCCATGATCTGCTTCATGACATTGGACACTCATGGCACAAGCAAACAACCTGTTTTTTTGATTTGCTTAAATGTGAGATGATAAAATCAGATGAAAAAGTGCCATATAGTGTTAAAATGTAGGAGGATAAGGAAGTGTGCAGGGTGTAATATCAGTGTTCTTCAGCCTTAGTCTCAGTTTCCAGCTGAAGCCATGGTTTTATGAGAATTTACATTTTAAGCAAAGGGTTGCTGTGTTTTATGGGCTGTAGTTACCTTCATAGACATGATGAACAACAACAAATGCATGTGTAAATAGTGGTAGCGTCTCCCTAGGTGCACTTCAGTTCGTGCTGCTTCCGTAAATGTTAATAATTAAAACTCACTCACACGTGCATGCACTGACAAGTGCAGCAGACGTTCGGCTTCACAATCCAGCTCGCTGCCAAGTGGAAACATCGCACAAAGTTTGCTCAGGAAGTTTGCTCAGTCTGGTTTGATAATTTAACTTGTTTATTTCATTTTTTTTTTTTAATATTTACAAAAACAAGTTTCAAATAGTAAGTGCACTATAAAAAAAAAACATATGAAGAGCTGAGAATTGTGCTGGTTTTATAACTAAAGCAAATCATATAAGCTGAATCGATTGTGAAGTTCGGAAAAAAAACAACAAGCGTTACATTTCAGACGAAAGTAAAAATTTCCTCCTTAAAACTCCTGAAATAAAAGGCAATAATTTACCATGAAGATTAAATAAATGGCTTCCCTAACACCGACACCGCAACCACATCCCGTGACCCTCACCATCAAAAGACAACACGCTGCCTGTGAAAACCCAAAGTGGGAGAAAAACATGCTGTCATCGCTCTCAAAACCACCGATGCTACTCATTGCTTTGACAGACCGGGAGGCCTCAAGGACAATCTGATATTCAATAATGAACACAAACATGCTGACAAAGAAGGCATTGTAAAAAAGAAAAAAACTAAACAAACAAAGCCAGTAAAAACTGATGGACGGTTCCTGTTAGTTGTTGCTTTGATTGGCTGTCCAGCCTCTCAGTCAGGATGGGGGAGTTTCCCCTGGTCGGACTGGTCCTGCGTTTTTTTCTGTCTTTTTCGATGTCGCTCTTTTCAAAAACACCTGCAGCATTGTCTGCCAGGAAAGCCCCGACCATGGTTTTCCACCTGTCGTGTAGCACCTTTTTTTTGGAAGCTGATGCAGCTGACAAAAATGTCCCGGGCAGTAATTTGCCAAAACAAAAGTTCTTCCATCAAGGTCCTCGGTTTTGGTCCTCATTTTCTTTTTTTTTGCAAATAATTTTCCATGTCAAACTGGCGCATTTTTATGTCACTTCGTCCATCCAACAAATAAATTAATTCATTTCGAGACAGACATTTTTACTACTGAAAAGAAAAAGCATACACTGTACATTAACATGATGACATCTCTATAAAGAAGTCCGTTTTTTGCTTTGTGTACGTCCAAAGTGATAATGGATGGCTGGCAGGAGAAAAGCTGGAGAGTCTAATGACTTTAAATATTGTGTTCCCCTTGTCCACATTATGTTTTTTTCCCTCGTTCTTACTCACACACTCTTCTCGGTAGTCTCACACACAATTTTTTCCACCCCTGCGTGTTCTGAGAGGAAGCAGATCAGTGTGCCATGCGGTATTTTTAGCTACACTTGCAGGACTTCACGATCATATTGGACAGCTGCTCCACCTGAAAGTAAAAATGAACAGTGAATCAGCTGCGAGGGCTGCTTTTAACATAAAACGCTGTGTAAACAGAGGACCGCTGCGGCATAGATACCTTGTGCTGCCTGCCCACGTAGTACAGGATTGGAAGTGGCTCCAGTGCTTGAGGAACACAGCAGGGCTGGGCAGAGGCTCCTGGGTTGTGTTGCTTATACAAGGCCAAGATCTGTAAGCAATAACACGAGGGAATTACCGCAAAAGAAAGAACTCAGAGTTTCATCACCATCGAGGCATGTGCCGGAGCAAATGCAACGGAAAAGGACAAAATGGCAGATGATCTTCATGAGTTCCTTTTGTTAAAATCTAGTTGCCAACCACGAAATGTTGCTTTATGATCACCCGTTCACCATGTTATGTGTTTAATTGTCCATTCACACCCAGAGTTTACTTTATTACTGGAATGAAGCTCCATAAATACCGTTTAAAAGACATCCAGCTATGAAGAGAAGACAAATACGTGCTCCAGCAAATTTAGCAAAATGCTAGTCATGTGTGATTTCAGTTGGACAAGCCTGGTCACACTGTTGGTGGCGTGACGCTGCACTAACCGTGTCTGACAGCGTGCAGCTCAGGCTGATGGGAATGTCATTAGTTCTGCAGGCGTTTGTTTATAAGTGTTAAGACACATGAACAATTTGGACTGAACACGGATTTCTGCAGCAAATATAATGGAAATCAAACCAGTAGAAGACATATATTGAGATATTAAGATTTTTCTGTCTCTCTATAAATATCACTGTCAGACTATGTCAAACTGCTAGTAATGGATACTGTCATTAACAATTAATTAACCATTAGCATTCTAGTTTTCTCATCAGACCATCATATTTATAGGCATTATGTTCATCTTCTAGTTGTGTTCCACCTCAGGCACATTTGAGAAGATAGAGCTTTATCAGTTATCACTTAAATATATTCTCCTTCACACTACTGATGCAATCCACGCTCCCGTGGCGTGAATCAAAATAACCAAGGTTGGAGAAAAACAGGTTGTGAGAGAGCTTTTGGACTGCACACTGTACCTGAGAATATTTGTTTTCAGCACTCCAGATGTAGGTGCAGGACCCCATGCAGTAGTTGGCGTGGTAGCCCGGTGGCTTATTTATCCACTTCCAGCCGAGGTCTTTCCTGAAGTCGATGTATAAGCTCCGTACGCAGCAGGTCTCTGTTTGGCTACGTAAGAGGAGACAGATGTTTAGGATATATAAGATGTAGAAGGTAATAGGTAAAAGGGCTAATAAGCATAACCACTAAGGAAAATCAAAGTTAGCCCAAAACGTAATTGTAAAATACAAGCTGTATTCCTAAAGCTACTGATGGCCTGTAGTGGTGGTGGATCAGAGGGAACAGTTTTTATAATGATTTGGACCCCGGCTATCCCAGCCCAGGAGCAACTCATTACCAAATGTACCAGACCATGTGTCTCGTTTGGCTTGTTTGCATAAGCCTGTGTAAGATTGAATGAGAGGTGCATTGTAAAGTGCTTCATCCTTCCAATGTTGTAAAGCATCGTGGAAGTGGAAATTCAGCCCATTTACCACACAGCCAAATGACTTTATGGGTGGCACTGCATTTGAAATCTACCAATGGGTGCAGGGTGCAGCTTTACAAAATGCCATAAAATCTGTTCAGAATTGCTTACGCTGAGCAGGTATCCTTTGAATCCGTGGAGCGTTTCGTGCGTGAATTGAGGTGGCTGCTGATGTTTTGATTGATGGACATGGTCAGGATGTAGGGTTGCTGCTGTGTCATCTTCTGTAAAGTCCCTGTGTCTCCCCGATCGCTCGGAACCCCAGAGATGGAGAACTTGAAGCTGCATTCGTCTTTTGGCTGGTCACAGTCGCAGAACAGCCGAAGCTGAAAGCTCTGTTTATCCGCTGGTGACACAGAAAGCTACGTGAGATTGCGAAACAAAAGGACAGAGGTTTTACTTATAGCAGCTCGGGCCGTTAATCTCACCGGTCTCTTGGAGCCAGATCCTCAGAGGTTCAGTGACATCAAAGGACAGCCATTTGTCTTTCGATTGGTCGTTGATGAGGCGGGAAGCATGGTAGCGGGGTATCGTTTCCTTAACATAGTACAGATCCACTCGTTGTTCAGGATTGGGTTGTTCACTGGAAAACCGGGTTTTTTTAATGAGAATCCGTAGTTCTGCACTGGTCAGCAGGCGGTGTTCCCCTACGCTGCTCCGTATCTCGGAGATGTTGAAGACCATGATACTCAGTTTCTTGTTGATTTCCGTCTGATTTTGGGCTGTGTGATGTAAAAATGGAAAATTACTTAAAAGTAAAGATGTCTGATTCTGACCAGTTGTGTAGATTTTTATCATTGTTGTCAATCAATTTCTGATAATTTGTGCGCTCCACATCAGATGTCACATAGTCTAGTGTTTCAAGCACAGACTGTATAAAGATGGATGGCGGAACTGCTCCTCAAAAGTGGAGCCAAAGCAAGTAGAGCTCCCCCTGGTGGCTGGCTGCAGTATAGGTCATAAGCTCCGCCTCCTCCATGTTAGTGGGCGGGACTTGGGCCAAACTAAAACATTTTAGTTCGGTTTCTGACATTTTAGGTACTTAATATAATATTGATGCATGTTTTGTTTTAGTTGGTTATTTGACGCTATAGAGACAGGATGTGACATCATGATCACCACAAGTTGCCATGCCACCCACTGGCTATGGGAGTTGTAATAAATGAATAAATAAACAAGTACAGTGTATAATCCAACATTTACTTGTAACTAGTGGAGGTAGAGCAGAGTGTAGTATTAAATAAACAAAAACGCGACAAACTCTGGCTCCAAACTCACAAGATGGCGCCGCCCAATGCAAGGAAGTGGGAACGCATTGTCCATATTTATATACAGTCTATGGTTTCAACACAACCTCATTCAAAATAAAGTTGTGGCATTGTAAAGGGCCACTGTAATTGAAGTGTTCTGTTTCTGTTTTTATTCTTTTAGGCCACGTTTAGACCTGGTATTAACGATGTGAATACACCCAAGACGCATTTGGGATTTATTTGAGATTAATTGCTCAGAATTAACATCTCTAGATCTAGAATAATCTCTAGAAAGTGTAAAGACACTCTAAGTGTTGTCTTGTCGTTAGTACTAGATTGAACTCTTTCAGATATTTTGTCCTTGTTGCTATTAACTAACTAACGAAGAAATAAATCCAAACAAATATCTTAAATATTAAACGGCTGTGTGTAATTCCGTGTGGTTAATCTGCCATGTTGTTGATGTCGCTGCATAGAGTTAAATTACTAGATTTCCTCAGTAATGGCCACTGCCTTTATCTACCTTTGTTGCTGGAGATTTTTTTACCGGAAGCTTCCAGGGTTAGGGTTAGGATCACAGACTGTAGGTTGTCAAAGATGTGAGCTTTGCCACAGCGAACAGCGACGCTCAAATACTAGATTAACTAAAGCGTCTTCACTTGTTTCTATCCTCCGCTTCCAATTTCCATTTCCAATTTAGAGCGAGGATACGAGCAGTACTGCAGAGACGCGGCTGGTGGAGCTCTGGTGAGTTTCTGTGTCAGACCACGGTTTGTTCTGTCATATTTCTTGGCACATTCTTTATAACTAACAAGACAAGGCAAATTGGACACTGTGAGGCAGAAATTATTGGACACGTGGTACAAAGAATCTGGTCGTTAAACCTGCTTGGTTTAGATTTTTCATACACTTGGATGTGTATTATGGTTTTAACAAGTTTATAACCTTATTTTTCATCAACAAACTCAAAAAACTGATTTGTTCTGCTTGATTATGCGCACATTGATGAAATAGAATAGCTGAGTGTTTCTCAATAATCACGCATGCAGCCAAACGTTCATCTGTTCCAGCTGCTGTGAAGTTGACCATAGAGAGTGTTTTGTTTTCCTGCTGCCCACATTTGCAACTTTAATCCCTGAGTCTGCCCGTGACATGACAGCAGCAACATTCCCTCTACGGAGCCTGATAAAAAACAGAGCCAAGCTACTGAGGGCTTTAATACCATAAATCTACCGGGGGTTGCGTTGCGGGAGATTAAATCGGACAGGGACGTGCAAAGATGAGCACAGGAAGGCAGATGATCGAGAGCGAAACGCTGCACAGACACAGAGAGTGAGAGTCGATAAAAGGGGGGTTGGGGGAGTGTAACAGGGCGAATGCAAAGAAAATACAAGCCATTTACCATTTACCATTTTAGCTCACAGTTGGGAGGGTGGGAGAAGATGTAAGTCAGGGGTGCGAGAAATTTGAGATGTGTATGAATGGAGCAAGGTCTGGCCCAGGCCCAGAACCTTCTACTCTGCCTCTGCTTTCCAGAGCATTGGCTTCTTTGCTCTTTTAAGTCAGGGAATTACTCCTCGACAGGAAGTACAACCCGGGCCCTGCCAACTTGTGCTTCGTGCTCGGCCCACGCCGTACCAGGACACTCTATGTCACTGCTGCTTGTGTATCGTCCACCAGCATCACCATCTGGGTCGTTGCTGAGGTAGAGTTTCGCCCGTTGTAATGTAGCCAAACTGAAAGTGAAAAGCGCTGATGTCGAGTGTAACGGGAAATGAGATGACATTTTACTGGTCCCACCCAGCAGAGCAGGAGTCAAATGTTTGGTTACGCCGTAAGCGAATGAATGGAAACACAGAGCATCGCGGCGGAGTACAGTATGTTGGGAGCGGGGAGCTGGCAGCGTTGCGTACCAGGCAACAGCAAAGCTAGGAAAGTCTACGTCTCCAGCTCGTTTGAGAAAAGTGAGATAAATATGTTAAGGGTTAGAGAAGTGTTTGCGAAACAGGAAATTAAGTCACTTCCCCTCAGAAGCACATTGGCTGCAGCGCCATAACTACTGAGAATCTTTGTCCTCACTTCTACTTTCTAATTAATAAAGTTTGTCTCTCACGGAGTAGGGGGGTGGGAGATTACTAAAATTCGAGCCTTCAAGTTTAAAATTCCTTCGCCATGCTCGGCTGCCTCGCTCCTCCACCTCCAGATAGGGGTAAAGACGGCACCCTAGCCTGCATGGGTGTGGGGTGGGGGGGCGGCTGGGGGGGATTTGTGTGTTGAATCAGGGCCTATCCACAGGTAAGCCGGGGACAGCTGTTGTGACAGGTATGGAGACAGCTCTATAATTACCAGTGGGAGGAACCAGATTCCAGCAACTGGCTAAATATCTGCCTCCCTCATTCTCTGCTCCACCCTCCCAAGGCCCACTCCTCGATGTCTTGTCCCGTCCTCGTAGAGCTGCCGGACCCCCTATTCCTATCCCTCTCTGTTGTACAGCGGCAGAAGGTTCATTTACTTGTAATTATAATGATTACTCCAGAGCAGTGAACTCATTTCACTTCCAAGTGGCTGGCGGCCAAGGGAGGAAAAAACAGCTCCCTCGGTAAACGAGCTGAATTACATTTGGACCGACACCATGTTAATTGGTAGAGGTGAATTGTGCGTGGGCTTCAAGGAACTCGCTGAAGGAATTTAGCCTAATGCGCAAAACAATTACCGCAATGGAGACGAAAACGATTAAGGTTTTAAACTTTAGCTTTGCACACAAGTCAGTATCCCCGTGGGCTGCTCTGGGGGTGTCAGGAAGGTGTGAGTCATCCAGTAAAAGCAAAACACAAATTAATGAAATGACGATTCTTAATAAGTGTTTTGAAAACGAAAACTTTTCCAGCGGGATTCTATTTTTAATTCTTTAACTTCTCTTTGGAAAGCAGAAGCTGGGCTGCCTCCTCTCGTCCTGTCCCGTGTGTGCGTGTCCTTATTATTATTAACGAAACTTTTTCTTGATAGGCCCTAACCGTGAATACTCATACAGTTGGCATTCTCCTTTTCCAGTGTGTAGGAAAAGCAGGACTGCTGGGGTAAGACAGTGGACAAGAGCACTCTGGCATTCCAGAGAGGTAGGAAACACATGCTCCCCATGGGCACCGCTTGCACCGGACCTGAGTCACTCAGGATCTACAGTGGCCATCAGCCTGCCTTCCTTCCTGCCAAGCTGCCCTGTCACAAACACACTGCTAACACGCTGATTATAAGTTCAGGAAGCCCGGCGGAGAGAGGAGAGAGGAGAGAGGAGAGAGAAGCGAGGAGAGAGGAGAGAAGAGAGAAGAGAGAAGAGAGAAGAGAGAAGAGAGAGAGAGAAGTCTAATCATGTTTAAAGAGATTATGGGAATGAAATGGCAACAGTGAAAGAGAAATAGATATGATGGAGAGCAAGGGAGAACCCGATGCTCAAGTTACAGGAAAACCCCAATCCCTGAGGGACGACACAAGGGAGAGAGAGAGAGAGAGAGAGAGACCAAGAGAGAATGAAATCTTCACTTATTTTACTGTTTTTTAAAACTTGTTGTCTGGTTTACACCTAAGCAGAACAAACTCTTGTCCCTCATTTTTTAAAAGTAGCTCTGTTCCCCTTTTGGTTTTCGCACCCCCCTCCCCGAGCGTGGTCCATCCACTCAAGTCTTTCTTTTGAAGTGGTGGATTAAAGAGGGATGGCGTGGATGCCTGCCTGATAGGGTGAGGAGTATAGGCATGTAGAGAACAATAGAAGCATAGAGGCAAAACCAAAAAAATATGTTTATCATAATAAGAGTTGTTGCACAATTACAGCCAAAGACTATTTGGCTGAACAAACAGCATAGGCAGTCTTGCCAAACAAACGGCGCTAATAAAGTGGTAAAATGTAGTGGTTATCATGCAAACCAACGCGGAGCGTCGGACCAGATGCGGCTCACGGTTCTGCTAACTTGTAACGCCTGTGATCTCTGAACTCCTGAAGCTGCCTGGATGTGTCGGGCGGAGATTGTAAGGGGTTACACGTGTTGAGAGAATTTATGGAGGAGATTGGAACCGACGCGAGGCAGCCATCAGGCAAACGCTGATTATCTGGGGCCGCATCTGCCGAGTTAATCGATCCCAGAGACTGCTTTAAGACTTATTAATGATGAAACCTGGCAAGCAAACACGATGGCAAACGTTGTCTTTGAACAACAGAACACATACAACCTTTTTTTTTTTGGATAGTGGTGCGTTTACATCTAGTAGTTCTTGATCCAAACAGCTCCTACTCCTACCATTTGCATATTTATTCAAATATTATACATATAAAACTATCCGTATGTTTTTCTCTTTCTCTCTCTGTCTCTATTTCTCTGTCTTTAAAAACTGAAGCATAATTTACAGTCAAACTATTATTTGACATTCATACTGCTATAGTTGAGCCAATTTGCCCCCAGTCTTGACAAATAGTTAGTGTTCAAGACAAACAGATTCAATACAAACAGTATGAATAACTCCCTTGGTACTCACTGGTCATGTTGAACTTGTGTAGCACCTTCGCAAAGTACTCCTCCTCCTCCTGCTCTGTGGCGATTTCTGTCTGGACCTCGACCTGCTCCTTCAGCAGATCCTTGGTGCTGTTGTAGAGCGACAGCAGGTTGATAGGGATCTCATCTTTTTCTCCAGACTGATCGGGCTCGGGCGCTTTTGACAGCCGCAGCTTGCTGAGAATCTGGCTCCTTATGGCCTCAATGCGCTTCTTCTTCACCATCTCCAGGTCCACGGTCTTACACGTAGACATACCGCTAATCTTGCCCACCGTGTACATTGCCATCAGCATCAACAGCCACAGCTTCATGGTGGCAGCCTGTCAGTTCAACCACTTGTGCGCTTTGGTTCCCAGCAAATTCTCCCTTACCTTTTCTTTCACCGCCTGTCTCCGGGGGATGCCTGGGGACAGTGAATCACTCTGTGGAGAGGTGTGACTGATGTAAGATGTTTACACACTACAGAACAATTACAGCAGTGTGGAGAGTCCTGAAAAATCACCGGTGCCACAGCTGTCGCTGCTCCTGTGAAACCACCCAACACTCGTGTCTTCTTTGCATAGAAGCAGGTGGAGAGAATCCCAGTGGGCAGACAGACGTCGAGCGATGAGCCAGCCTCTGACTCAGCGTCCCAGGTAACAAAGTGACGTCCCAGACTCTGAAGTGAGTTCAGAGCAGAGCTGTCAAAAGCTAAGAGTCCATCCAAACAGGCACAGACAGTGAGTCCGGGACTCAGAAGGCCGCTGCCGCACCCGTCCGTCCAAAAAAAACTCTCAGACAGTCCGCAGACCTGGTTCTGTGCTCGTACACCGACTTGTTATTGTCTTCAAGCTCCCGATGGCAACGTTAAACTGAACACTGTCTTGTTCAGAGCAAACATATACTACTCCACGTGTCGGCTCTGCTGTATTGCTCACCGAGCAGTCTCTCATTACAAGTCCCCGGAGGCTATTCAAGCGAATGTGAAAGGAGCAGTGAAACACTCAGCAAAACAAGTCCGACTTACTTACTGGCAGAGTACAAGGCTTTAAACCTGGCACTGCTTCCTGTCCTGCTGTACCCAGAAGGTATCTTTACAGATCATGCCAAACACCAAATATACTCCCTCTGAAAGTCTCTCCAGGAAGAGAAAATAACACTGTAAAGCCCCCGTGCTTAAAGTGGAAAAATGGGCTTCCTATTTTTGTGTTTTTGAAGTTTGATCAGATGACCTCTGGCTTCCTTTATAGCTCACATAAATCCCCCATGAGCCGAGAGTTAGCCCCGAGCTGATGAAATCCCCACAGTGACGGGAAAGAAAATGCAGAGAGTATATCCAGTCCTGATTCTGACTGGACAGCAGCTAATAATCTTGATTTCACCGTCTGCTCGACAAAAGTCACAAACTTATCAATGCCCCTGCAGAAACTGATTTGACATCTGACATGTGCTCTCTGCTGCAACTACCTCTTTTTTTTTTCTTAACCAATAACAGCATGTGATCAGTGTACGGCTGCAGTACACCAGAAACTGCTTTTCAACGCTTCCTCCTCCTTCACAGACGCGGCAACTGTCTCTCTGTCTGTCCCTTCATTCTCAAACATGGAAGTGCGACAGAAGCATGCTCTCTGTGTAACAAGCAGCGCCGGGGTCAGCGAGACGCCGTCCTCCTCTAACAGATTTTAAAGTTTGACACACCTTCTGGTTAAATGAGTGCACCATCCAGACACAGCAGCAGCAGCAGTAGTAGCAGTAGTAGCAGTAGTAGTAGTAGTGGTAGCAGGAGTAACAGTCCCTCTTAGCTTGCACTGTTTTGGGATTTGGTGTGCAGTCTCTTCTCTCTATCCATCCACCGGTATCATCTCGTTCATGCCTCCACAGCTCATCCACACCTTCTGCCTTCGACTCTCCACTGACACAACTCCCTATTCACACCTCTTTTTAACCCTGCCTTTCGGCTTGTGCTCAGCCTCTCTCCCTCTCTCTCTCTTTCTCCCTCCCTCTCTCTCTCTCTCTCGTGGTGCTTGTCAGAGCTTGCTGGTGACAAAGTGATTTGTGGGTGCTCTGAGCTCAGATAACTTTTCTTTTACGCTGCCTCTCTCGCTCTATCTCTCTGTGTGCGTTTCTCTCTCTTCCCCCTAACTCTTTTTTTTTTTTTTCTGGTTCCTGTTACTCATCTAATAGAGCGAGGAGAGCTCCCCGCCCAGGAAATGAGGGTAACGGCCACAGTGTAAAACATCTGCTGTTAAACTCTCTCTGCTGCCTGACTTCTGTCCACACCAGGAAGCCAGCAGCTGAACATGCTGAATAACTAACTTTTAACTGCCTTTAGAAACACAGTCTCTCTCTCTCTCTCTCTGTCTCCCCTTCTCTCTCTCCCCACCTCCCCACCAGGCTTGTCTGCCGCTGAGGCAATGATGACTGACATGTCAACCATCCCTGCATGGGCGGCTACCTGCGTCTCACCAACCGACCGTCACATTTACCTGGTGGCTGTGAAGGTGCACGCCTGCCAGGCCAGAGAGCCGAGCCGAGTTGAGAGAAGCGGGTCTAAAAGTAGAACTTCAAGGGATGGAGAGCCAACAGGGCAGGGCTGTGTGGTGCACTGTCCTACGCCTGGGTGCTTTTTAGAGGTTGGATTGTGTATTTTCAAAAGGAGGGCAAGACTAAAACAAACCAGTGACGGTTTCAATCAGTGGGCCTCCGCCTGAGGGATGAATCAACGGAGAAGTAAAGATAGCAAACTGACATTTTACATTTGCTTTGTTCTATTTTTATGCTTGAATCTAAATCTATTTCCCACGGTTGTCTATGTTTAGTTGTTAGAATAAGCTGTTCGTTATAAATGCTGACATTTAACACGAGGAAACTCAAAAATCCCCTAACATTCCAGCCATAACAACAGCAGATATCAGTGATCTCTTACATAAACAAATTATGGCCTGATCTCTCTGTCTCTCTCTCTCTCTCTCTCTCTCTCTCTCTCTGTAATTAGTAGCATTGATGATAAGAGAAAAATAAGCGAGAAATAAAATTAAGATAACTATCAAATGTCACAACTACTATTAACTTGCTGTTGTGGGTTTTGATAGGCAAGCACTGTCACCTAGTGGACAAACATGGAACATTCCTTTTTATTCTGTCTGTTCACACAGTAGTTTTGCTGGAGTTTCCCTTTCACAAAATATGCAAATCAACATCATCCGACATCTCGCGTTCATGCAGTCGATGAAACCAAATAGATAAGAAGAATTTTCAGTTTTACTCTTTTGTTGTTTGCGAGGGTGTGTTCGTGCCTGCAGTAGATTGTTATCAAATCAAATCTGTATTAACAGGACACCACTTAAAATAAGTTGTATTAAATCTTGCTGCTAGGGCTTCTAAGCACAGCAGCAGCCCACATGCCTTGTTGACCCCTCCGACCAATCTGCCATGGGGCATTTCATACCCTTCGCCACAGGGCCTCCATGCCAGCACCTCAAGGTGTCTGTGTGTCTCCGAGCACAAGAGTGCAACATAGTTTGTTTGTTTTTTCTCACCATTCTCTGTGAAGTCCTAAATGTTGCTGCTGTAGATCACATGGAGCTGTGGCAAATGCTGAAGTCTCAGAAGGCGGCCGCTGGGAGAAAAAAGCATTCACAGTCAACACAGAGAACAGATGCTTTATAAATCATGCTGCCGCATCAGAGCTGGGCCTGCATACATGTCAGATCTGTGGCTCAGTAACATGATGCCATTGCTTCTTTCAGTGGTGTTTCCAAAGGGTGGAAATACAGGCACGAGGCTCGCTGTGGAACATTGTTTGGAAAACTGCTCGTGTAATTATAATAAGAAGACAAAAGGTCCAGTGCTCTTGTGTACATTGAACTAGATTATAGGAACTCTTTGGTGTAAAGCCCAAACATTCAAAGTGAGTAAGCTGGCAACAAGTTATTTAACCCCAACAATGCTTGCGATGCAATGCTTCTCATTTCTTAAACAACCACGTCTAAAGACACATCCTGTGAAAAGATGTTAGTCTGTTTGAGAAGGGTCAAATCATTGGCATGCATCAAGCAGAGAAAACATCTAAGGAGATTGTAGAAACTGCTAAAACTGGGTTAAGAACTGTCCAACGCATTATTAAAAACTGGAAGGATAGTGAGAGTAAGAGCATTTCCACACGTGCAATGTGAAGGGAACTTAAGGGATTGGGACTTTTTCTTCCCTGATGTTCACGGGCATATTCCAAGATGACAATGTCAGGATTCATGGGGCTCAGATTGTGAAAGAGTGGTTCAGGGAGCATGAGACATCATTTTCACACATGGATTGGCCACCACAGAGTCCAGACATTAACCCCATTGAGAATCTTTGGGGTGTGAAGAAGACTTTGTGCAGTGGTCAGACTCTCCCATCATCAATACAAGATCTTAGTGAAACATTAATGCAACACTGGATGGAAATAAATCTGGTGACATTGAAGAGGCTTATTGAAACAATGCCACAGAGAATGCGTGCTGTAATCAAAGCAAAAGGCGTGGGACTTTTTTTTTTTTGGCCAGGCAGTGTAGTTTAGAGATGCTGCAATGAAATATTAAAATATTTTCTTTAATGAGAAAGAGAAAGGTACCACAGCCCAACCCCTTCACTTTTGGTATCATTAAAAAGCCCTAAATGTCCTCTATAGATAGCAAAAGGGGGTTAATTCAGTAGTAGTGTGTGGGAGATATTCAGGTTTACAAATGTCCTCCACAGAGGACAAATGTGAACTCAGGACGCAGCTCTTTGATTGGGTAAATTTCTGTCCAGGCTGCTTCCTGTCAACGTTGTTGGTCCTCTGTCTCCATGGTTACAACGAACGCGTATTCACGTGCGCGTTTTAAATTACGCAGCCGCTCTTTGTGAATTGGTATCCTGCGTTTGGGCCGCATTGTTGCTGCTTTTTTAATTTATTTCTGCGCATTTAGTAAAAGAGGTAAGTCGTATTTAGCGTAGTCGTGTTTAATGAGAACATTTTTAATAAAACGTCTGAATGAGGTACGAAGAAATGGTAGGAAATGGCTTCGTAATGATGACTGGGAGTGAGTTGTTGGAGTGCGCCGAGTGGAAACGAGATCCAAAGGTGGTTACCAAGGTAGTGACGACGCACCGGGCGAGGAGAAAGCAAGGGGAGAGTGGAGAGACAGAAAGAAGCAGAGAGAGACAGAGAGAGAGAGAGAGAGAGACCTCCTAGATATAACAATAACCAGTTTAATAGGCTGAGAGTAATGACAGTACATACAGGTATAGGGGGCTTTGTGGACTTTTGATGGACTAGACTCGCTGCTGATCTGGATGAAAACGCTTTGAGGTTCTGGACTGGATGTGAGTTTTGCTCGCAGCCCTAAATGATCCTGCGGGTTGTGGCACTGTCTCTTCGTCTGCATTGTGCAATTCTTTCCACTTTAAAAAAGTACTATTTGAGCCTGGTAATAAATATTGGAAGGCTCCAGTGTTGCAGGAGATACACACACACACTGGTATGTTTTTATTTGGTGACTTAATAACTGAATATTAAAATGAGAGTTTTAAAACCCTTGCAAACCTTTGCACAGGTAACAGAGCTACAAACGGATGGAGAAATATGAAAAGTTGGCCAAAATCGGCGAGGGCTCCTATGGCGTGGTGTTCAAATGCAGACACAGGGACTCTGGCCAGATAGTAGCCATCAAGAAGTTTGTGGAATCTGAAGATGACCCGGTAATAAAGAAGATTGCACTGAGAGAAATACGTATGCTGAAGGTAAGGAGAGAAAAAAAATAAAGTTTACTCACATCTAACAGCACAGTTTCACCCTCTGCACATAGATATTCATGCACTCTTTATGGTTTCTGCACAGAGGTTATCGTTATTTCAAGGCAATTTGATTTTAGAGACATTATAAGGCGCCAGAAAATAACAGCCCCCCTTTCCATAGCTCCTCTGTATAGGTGTAATTAAACATTTATTAAGCATTTTGTCCGACAGAGTGTCTGTGTTGTGTCTGTGGTCTTGCAGCAGCTGAAACATGTGAATCTGGTCAACCTGCTGGAGGTCTTCAGGAGGAAAAGACGGCTGCATCTGGTGTTTGAGTTCTGCGAACAGACGGTCCTGAACGAGCTGGACAAACACCCCAGAGGGTGAGTCAGGGGCGACACAGTGGTAGCCTGTGTGTGTCTGTAACGGACCGTCATCTGCTGCATGCGATCTGTTGGAAAAGTTGCTGAGTACGGCTTGAAAATATGTCTTGTCCTGGATCAGAGAGCGTGGGTTATGATTCCCACGATGAGTCACATACCAGGAAACTCATATTTTGTATGTTTAATTGCAATGGAGTATGGTTATATTATGCATAGTATTGTTGCTTCTGCATTGGTGCAGTCTCATAATACTGAAGATGTTTGTGCATGTGAGTTTTTCACGCAGCTCATTTGTTAAGAGTATGCAAGAGAAGAGCAGCAGAAAGGAAGAGGGTGAGTTACAAAGACGGAGCCAAGACTGTTGCCAAGAGACTTCAAAGATAGAGAATGCTTGCAGCTAAATGAGGGAGGAATAGTTGTGTTTAAATCAAACAAGCAAAGTATTTAGGGGAAATTATTCTTGTCTTTGCCCGCACGCTTTGAACACTCCCAGCGTCACTGCATTTTGAACTCACACAGCAAACCCAAACCACAATGACCCGCTGTTCTCTGGACGTTTTTCCTTTTTCCCCCTCCGGTGCCGTGCAGCAGAAACTCTAGCTGCTCGTGAAAACAAAGGCGCTGCTGCTGCTGTTAGAGACGGGCCTAAGGTTACCCCGGTGACAAGATGACTGCGTAAAGCACCGCTTCTTTTCTGAAATGACTGGAATAATAGATGAGGAAAAAAAAAAATAGGTTGTGTTTAGTTCCTCTTACAGCAATCAATATTCCTTTTGTCCGTTGTTCTCCGTAGGGTGCCCGAGGCTCAGCTGAAGAGTATAGTGTGGCAGACTCTGCAGGCCGTCAGCTTCTGCCACAAGCACAATGTCAGTATATCTTTAATGTTTTACTTTAGATTTATTGTTTCCTGTTTAAAGAAGGGTGACATCTGTCTTAAAAGCAGTCTTTAAATGCCTTATGTACTGACTTTACTGTTTGTTATAATTGTTCCTCCTATCCACACTGGTCATTCAAGATTCAGAGTTTTTTGTCACATGCACGGTGTAGAAACATGTTTTCCTGTACAATGAAATTCTTCTTTTGCCGTCCACCCAAATGCCCAACAATATAAAATCGTAAAAGTAGAATATAAAAAGATATAGACTCCTCTCAGCTGTATAGGAGTCTGATGGCAGTGGGGAAAAGGGACATCTTTAGTTCTGCATTTCACACTTCTGTACCTCCAGCTTGAGGTGCGACCAGTCCGTGTTGGGGGGTGGGTGGGGTCCTTGACGATGGAGGATGCTCTCCTGTAGACTCTACGCTGGTAGATGCCCTGCAGAGACGGCAGAGGAGTCCTGGCGATCTTCTCTGCAGTCTCTCTGCAAGTTATTCAGTACAAAATATTGGAAAACTTTGCACAAATCTCAAACCAGCCCCCAACACGTTACATGTTACATGTAAGGGGAATTACTTATTACTAATTTTTACAACCTGGACCTTATTTCTGGCATAAAATATAATCGTTTACTCACCCATATACTTTGGTGTTATTTGGAGTCGTTCGTCAGATATTTAGATCCGCGTATATCCATATAGTGGGAGTGACTGGGGCACCGAAACACAGTCTCTAAATAACACATTATCTGCCGCGAAACTCGTTCATTTCACCAATATTTTGTTATGATACACTAGTGCTATTACCCGTTGAGTCCAGAGTTACCTGTTATCTGTTCGCGGACGTCCAGCGGTTTGTTGTTCTTTGGCCAGCTGTTCCTCTCTCTGCCTGTGCATCCTCCTTTCAATGAGCTCCTCATCCGTATACTCTGGCTCAAAACGGTGAGGACGTCCATCATAAACAAAGTCGTCGTCCACAACCTCAGAATCGGAAAAATATTCAGCCATGTTGCAAAAAACTAGCAGTAGCAAATTACAGGTAAACAAGCCGCTCAGAGATGACATCATCCGGGTCAGAGGTTAGTAGGTCAATCTACAGACCCCAGATGATGATAACAGGTAACTCCAGACTCAACGGGGAATAGCACTAGTGTATCATAACAAAATACGGGTGAAATGAACGAGTTTCGCGGCAGATAATGCGTTATTTAGAGGCTGCGTTTCGGTGCCCCAGTCACTCCCACTGTATGGATATACGCAGATATAAATATCTGACGAACGACAAAAAATAACACCAAAGTTATATGGGTGAGTAAACGATCATATTTTATGACAGAAATAAGGTCCAGGTTGTAAAAAACAGTAGTTCCCCTTTAAGCACATTATTAACCTTCAACTCCCTCAATGAGACTAAAGTCTCCCGATCTATTTAATTTTTTTTCTCATCTGTCTCTAATCTGCCAGCCTTAACATAAGCTTCTTTCTCCGTCACAGAGAAGCAGTATACCATGTTGCCTAAATCCCCGGCTCTGATTGTTTGTGTTCCAGTGCATCCACCGCGACGTAAAGCCAGAGAACATCCTCCTCACCAAAACCGGCATCATCAAGCTCTGCGACTTTGGCTTTGCCCGCATCCTGAGTAGGTCACCCTGAGCACCAGCGTATTTATGTGCATTTAGTGTTAATGTAGCAGCTAATGACTTATTCAGCACAAAGCCTATATCAGCCTGCTGCGGCTGATGGCCTCCTCACTTTCAATGTTTCAATGAGTGCATCGCGTAGGAGGACCATTCAGCCAGTTAGTGTGTCTCTGTGTAGCGTGTCTCTGTTTACCCCTCCTGCCTTGGGTTTCAGTGTTATCTTACCATACATTAACATGTAGTCATTCAGCATGTCTTGTAATCCCCTTCCTCAGCGCTGTACCTGTTATTTAGTGTCCATTATTCAGCATCTACATGAATGTGTATGCCTACATCTCCATCTTGTCTGGTGTACTCAGCGGGGCCAGAGGACGACTACACAGACTACGTAGCCACCCGCTGGTACCGAGCCCCCGAGCTGCTGGTCGGAGACACTCAGTACGGACCTCCTGTCGACGTGTGGGCTCTGGGCTGCGTCTTCGCCGAGCTGCTCAGTGGGAATCCACTCTGGCCCGGGAAGTCTGACGTCGACCAGCTCTACCTTATCCGAAAGACTCTTGGTACGCTGATAAGAGATTTATTCATTCATTCATTTTTTAGAATTTAGAATCACCAATGAACCTAACCAGCATGTCTTTGGACGGTGGGAGGAAGCTGGAGAACCTGGAGAGAACCCACGCAGACACAGGGAGAACATGCATCAGTGGTAACCGCCACGCCACTGTGCCTCCCATATGAGGTTTCGAAGAGGCAGCCACTCACTTGTGTAACTGTGAAGATTACTTTCACAGATAATGCTAGTTTTTGGATAGCTCCCATGTTTTTGAATTCATAGTAAAGTCCCGTGCTGCATCTTCTGCCACACAGTCTTGTGGTGTGTTTGATATGACACCGCTGCATCGAAACTGCGGCTCACGCAGCGCTCCATGTAGGAAATGCAGCAGTTTTAGTGTGAGCTGAAACAAACATACCTTAGGTGAACATACCTTAAAAAAAAAAAAAAAAAAAAAAACGACAGGTTACTAAATAAGAAACTTGTCTCAAAACGCAAAACAGAAAGTAAGGTGATTCACTGTGATTCAGATCTTAGTTTAACATTTTTTTTTATTTCTGACGTCAGGTGACCTGATCCCTCATCATCAGCAGGTCTTCCGTTCAAACGTTTTCTTCAGCGGAGTGAATATTCCTGAACCTGATACGACGGTATGAAACCTGTTACTCTGCTGTTACATTCATCAGAATCAGAAAGACTTTATTGTCCGTGCACGCAATACAACGAGAGTTTAAAGTCGTCTCCTATGTGGTTTTGTGCGACAGCATAAAAAAACACCATAAACTAAATAGTATACAAAAAACACTGTAAGGTGCAGATAAGATAACACAGTATATGTTGGAAAAACACAACTCGACAATAATAAATAGGACAACACAGCAGGAATCAATACAGTGAGGTACATTTATTTTATGTATTGCACATTACCAGTGTCAAGTATTTATCAGATATTACACATTGAGGTTTCACATTGAAATTGCACAGAAAAGAGTCTCAAGGATTGAAGTCACTTTGGGTAAAAAGCTGATAATGAGTCTAGAGAGGTGATGATTTAAGATTGAAGGACTATATTCTATTGAGTTTTTGTCTCAGGAGCCCCTGGAGAAGCGCTTCCATGGAGTGTCTCCTCATGCCCTCCAGGTTATGAAGGTATGTTTTATTTCAATGGCCGTATGATTTTTGCTGATTAGTGGCATTGCATTGCATCATAGATAAATTGCAAAGTTCATTTTTTCATGTGGTAATTATTTAATAATCAAATTTGATAAAAATAAATCAGGATTAGTCACTAAATGACAAAAATGTATAAAATACAGACGCCTCAAAACTCTGTCCAGTCAGTATGACATGTATTTATCAAGGGAATATCAGTGTTTATTTGGTAAATGCACGTACTCCATGCCAACTCTGCGTCTCTGTGTCAGCAGTCATGCCTGGTGATGGACCCCTCTCTCCGCTTGTCCTGCGAAGAGCTCCTGGAGCTGCCTTACTTCCAGGACGAAGGAGGAGCCAACTGGGGTCGAGAGGGCGAGCGCATGGGACGGCGGCACGACAGAGGCTCTCGACGCAGACAGGCGGGGGTACGTTTCAAACGGTTCAAACCACGCTTTAAAGGAATCATCTCGCAACCTCGAACTCACCCGCTCTCTTCCCTTCATTCCCCCCATCTCTAGGCCCAATACCTGCCTCAGCTACCGAACAGCAACATCTCCCCAGCGCCGGACGTCAAGAAACAAGTGAAGCACAAATATCACCTGCCCAACATTTAACGAATGAGAAGGTGGGGATTTGCGCAATAAATTTCAAAATGCATATATTCTTGTCGTGTCGAGTGTAAAAAGATTTCTACTCTGCGATCGCTTTCATTTCCACAGACATGCTCGCTCAGTATTTTGCACACAGCATGCATTAGCTGGGGCATGTACAGTTGTGGGTAAGGCAGCACACGTACTAAAGAACGCACAGTCAGTACAAGTCTTGCATCAAATGTAACGGGAACTGCATTTTTACACCTCCATAAAATGATATGAAATATCAGTCACCAGTGTGCCATCATCACTTGGACTACAGCAGTGTAGTTGTCTGGTTCCCACGTTAAATTTCTTCTGGCTATTAAATATAAACGTTCTACACATTAGAATTAATCTTTTTCATTATAGTCAAACACAGTTTCAATAGTTTTTATTTTCCGATATGCCGTATGTAGAATTATAAAACAAATATATGCATTTAGCCTTAGATTCTGGAAACATATTGTAAATGTTGTATTATAAACCAACACTTCCTGAATATATAATAAAGAACCATATATACACTGCTGTATATCTGACGTCTTACTTCCTGACTTATTAAGGTTTAATAAAACCTGCCATGAGAGCTGATACTCTTCAGTAATTTGATGGGTTCTTAACAGAGTGGATCCACAGTGTCGACAGCGATCCCCCAAACTCGGACACGGGCTCTGTCGCTCAGGGACAAGACAGTGATCCAGTGAGACATGCATCAACTCACTGACAGGCTTGACTGATCACCTGACCTCCAACGTATCTGATTACACACGTAACTCCGGATGCTTCTCCGGGCTGGGAGCTGTAAACCAGCACAAAATGACTGATGGAATCTGGACGAGGCAGTCAACGCTAACCGTTTACCAAGAAAACGATTTAGTATACATCTATTTTAATGTTTTCTTGTGTAATCCATGCATTACATTAACAACAGGCCTTGTGGCAAACATGGGCGGTCAGGCGAAGAAACACAAAAAAATACTTTAAACCAATACGTATTCCAGTTGCAGTAATGCATAGCTTAGCAATGCAACTGCTATTATATACACATGCATTATAATATAATGCAATTGCATGTTTTAGTTTGAAGTGTGTCGATGCGACTCTACACATTAAGACGAGCTTCCAGTATTTAGGCAGAGACTTAATCTGGTCATTGAGGTCATTTAAGATTCCTACTTGGCTTAGTAGATGCATTTCACATTGTACGTTGTGCATTCTTAGGGTGTAGCTTAACTCAAGAAGTCCCAAAATGAAAAAAATAAAACACTGCTACACTTTTGAACACTGCTCTGTTCAAAAGACAAACTGGCGTACATTTCGTTTTCAAGAATACTAGTCACGGGAGGCGCAGTGGTGTGGTGGTTAGCACTGATGCCTCACAACAAGAAGGTTCTAGGTTTGAATCTACCCCCCCGGGCCTCCCTGTGTCCTGCCACTGTCCAAAGACATGTTCGTTAGGTTCATGTTCAGGACCAGCGGTTACAGAAGATGAATGAATGAATGACTGAATACTAGTCACAGGATTTAAAGACGGAGGGATGACAGTAATGAGTAGGTTAGTGTAGATGTGAAGATCATTTGTTTAGATCCTGTATTTAATCATCACTCATCAGAAGATTAATCCACTTTAATCTGCCTTCGGCACCTCTTTTCGAACGTTGAACGCCAGATTATTGTTGTCGCCGGGGTGTAGCAATGATGATGTACCTGCGAGGCACATTGGCGAAGCTGCTGTACTCGGGGCTAAGGTCAACACTGTCCGGTCCACCGGGGCAGGAGAAGGTGAAATTCTGCAGGAGTGACACCAGGAAGAGGAATATCTCCATGCGAGCGAGAGCCTCTCCAACACAGGATCTCTTTCCTGAGAGGTAACCACAAACAAGAAAAATGAAGAATTGAAAAAGGTTTTTATAATTCTTCTATACACACAGTTCTTATGGCAGCATTAAAATGTGTTTAGAAAGTAGGTCCAATGTTCAAGAGACCTTTCAGATTGAGTGTTCGTGGCTAATTACCTGCAGAGAACGGCAGGAACGCTGGGTTTTTCCTAAAGTTTCCATTCTGGTCCAGGAAGTGTTGGGGGTTGAAAGACCAAGGGGTGGCCCACTGTTTCTCTTCCTTCAGCACAGAGTGCAACAAGGGGATGATTATTGTACCCTGTTGAGACAAAACTTAGCTTCAGATGGGACGTCTTGTGTTATCTGGGAACATTATCTTTGAATGATGACTCCAGATTACCTTGGGAATTGTGTAACCCCTGAATGAGACGTCCTGAAGCGCGCAGTGAGGGATGCTCATGGGGACAATATCTACACAACGCTGAATTTCGTTGAGAACCGCGTCTGTGAATTGGAGGGACTTCCTGTCGTCCATACAAGGGCAACGCCCCCGTCCAACCACAGTGTCGATCTCCTGCTGCATAGTCTCTTCAGAATGATGGAAATGTTGCCGTTTAACTTATAATTAACAAATAATCAGTGACTAAATTAGCAAATATTTGCACATATCTGTGAATCTACAACCATCACGTGTTTCTGTTGCCTACCTTGTATTTTCGGGTATCTGATCAGAGCATTTAGTGCAAATCTGAGAGTTGAGCTGGTGGTTTCAGTTCCCGCCAGGTACAGGTTTAACACTGTTGATATCAGATTGTCGTGGTGGAACTCACTTGTGGGAATGTGTTTTTCCTGAAAGGACACAGCGAGAACAATGTTCAGGATCAAGAGAACTTTTCAGAGCATTAGTACAACACGCGAGCAGGGTAGCTGTCGCACCTGACTGAGTCTAGTGAGGAAGCAGTCGATGTAATCCCTAGGTGAGCTGGGGTCCAGCGTCTCCTGGTGTTCCCGGATGTTTTCCATAATGAACTCTCTCACCTCCTCGATTCCAGCAAACACTTTGTGGTGTCGACCTGGCAGCCGTTCCATCAGCCCAGGGAGGACGTTATACATCTGTGATGGGCGGTGGACAGGTGATTAACATGTCCCACAAGAAGCGGTTAGTTTTGTTGCCTACCTTGTGATATTTCGAGGATTTTGCTCAAAAATATTTAAAGTTCCAGGTGAGCAGTGCTCTTATTAATTACTTTTAGCGGAGGCTTTATCAGAACTATAGTTAGGCACCAGACAGAGGAGCAAATAACATTATCAACCTGTCGTTTTAAGATTTACAGGATTCATAATTAGTAAGATTAGCCTGGTTAGCTCGGCGCCTGTGCTACACACGGCAAACATAAACCAGTTTTGACTAAGTTCCATTAATTAAATATGTGTATTTAGATCACATTATAATCTAAAGTGACGTAAGGATAAATCATAAAGTTATTGTCATTACTCGGACAAATTCTGGCAGCTTTCAGACTTTCAGAACATAATTCAAAGATGATGTGAGTTAGAGGGAATCCTCCATGCTGATTCTGTTCATCTCACGTGTGTCTATTTTATCTGCTCCTTTCCCCCCTTCCTTTCCTGTCCAGGTGGTGAAGTACTAGTCTGAGGTACTCTGTTCCTGTCTCCATGCCGTTTCACGTTCCCCGCGCTTCCGCCTCGTACCTGGCCAAAGGGGCTGCTGGCGAACTTCAGGGTATCTGTGATTATCTGCAGAAGATGCAGGAAGCAGTCGTCATCGTAGCCGAAGCGTTGACCAAACACCAGGCAGCAGATCACATTGGACACGGAGCAACTCAGGAAGAAGGTTGGATCAAAAGGCATGGCTGGAAAAAATATAGGAGGTGCTCAGTGTGATGTTCACCTAATCTGCCAATGGTGAATAAAGCATTTACACTTGAGAACAAACCAGAAAACCACCAGTTATCCCCATTGAGTGAGTGGATTGGAGTGGATTTGCGTTTTGTGACGCAGTAATCAAAGCCAGCACACAGAAGGAAATCCAAAAGAGCATTGTGTTACCTCTTGGGGCATAAGCTCTTTAAACAAATTTAACTTGTTGCACAGACTCTGTTCAGATTGCATGTGCTGATATGTTGCCAATGTGCTTCAAAAAAAAGTTTGTTTTAGTCCGATAGGTGGCGTCACAAGTTAATGTTATCAGCTTAGAAAATAGGTCAACGTGAAGCAAAATATTGATGTAGGCCTTTCAGACATATCATTGAAGACTTCAGAAGGGATGCTGAATAGATCAAGCGCTGTGCGACTGAAAAACAAATGATTACGCAAACTCAGAGTCGCAGTGATTGAGCAACATCCACAGTGTTTGCTGCACAGAGTGCACAAAACAGATATGTGCCCTAAACAAGCCCTTCCACATCCTGTACTGTATAAGCAGACTGCACGCTGCATTAAATACAAATAGAAACATAGTTTGATCAAAGCAGGAGTGGTATTTTACCTGAAATATGTAAACAAAGCAAATACCTAAGGCATGCACAATCGTTTTAGGCACATACTATGTAGGGGCACACCGAAAATTGCTGCGGTTGTTGCTTGCATCATCACAACATTCTGTTTCGGTCGTGTTGTTTCGGCGATAAATTTCCGGTCGGTTTTCAGCCGAAAAGTCTCGGTACATCCCTAATACTATGCATACCTTTGGTGCTATTCATGAGGGCTACCAGATGCCTGCTCTCTTCCTGGATCCACTCTTCAATCCCCTTACGTCCCATCCCAAAATCCTTAAGAGTTGTCAGGGTGAACCTCCGTAGCTGCTGCCAGCGCTGGCCATTACTGATCGCCAGACCTTTGGAAGATATAGAAGTAGTAAAATATGGCCTGCACAGACAAAATGAACCACTATTCCTCAAACGACAGCAATCAAAACAAAGCAGAGGCTCTGGAACCTGACGAACTTTAATCATCAACAAAAATCATGTGAAGCCTTGCAACAGAACAGATGTAAGAACAGATACTGTACACAATACATCCTTTAGCCAGGAGGAGATCATTAATGCAGTCTAGTGGAAAGGTCACAGGAAGTTGTAGTCAAACACTGTAAAGGCTCTGTGCATATATAAATTCCTACTTTACCATAGCCTCTGGTAACCCTCTTTAAAAAAGCAATAGGTGCCCTGCCAGTGAAGTCATCTCCTTGGTCCACCAGTGCCTCCTTCACTGCATCATACCCGGCCAGAACCACGACTCGCTGAGGACCCAGGTACACAGTAACCACCGGACCATAGCTTTCACTGAACTGAAAGCCAAGCACAGCAGTAAATGCCGATTGTGTTATTGTACTGGGGCGAAAGGAAACACGCAGAGTCATGCATTACAGAGATTAAGACAAGATATGCTGAGACTTTTAACACAAACCAAAAACACCACACATGGAAGACAAAAACTATACGTGCAACTGAGATTTTGCATTAGAGGACCTATGTTTGGACGTGTGTACTCGTTTGCAGTGCAATAAACATGCAAAAGTTTGCACAAACAACACACAACAGGAAAAACCAAGGAGAACAATAGTTGGTTACTAGTTTAGGCAGTCACCTTTAGGAAGGTTTTGAACGGAGCTTTTTTGTCCAGCTGCAGGATGTTTCCTATAATTGGCAGGCCGGAGGGTCCCGGAGGCAAACGCAACGGTTTACTTTTCTTCAGGCTAAACAGCAACAGTAAAGCAGAAATTAAAGCGATTAAAGTCAAAGTCAGAGAAAACTCCATGGTGCAGGAAAGTGCGCTCCGTTGCGCTCCGCGGCTGCAAGGTCAAAATCCTTGGAGTGATAAATAGCTGTTACTGCTGCCTGCCAAGCGCCCCGCTTTGCATGAATCCCATGCTGTTTGGTGGAATGCATCGGGGTCTTGTATTGTAATTCCAGTCACGAGTGCATGCAGAGCACTTTATCAGTGGCAAAACTTTCATTTCTGGAAAATTTGAGTCCTGCAGAAAAATCTGAAAAAGTCTAAATGTGTTCAATTAAAAGTAATAATAATAATTATAACAGAGTGGGACATGCAAAAAATAAATAAATAAAACACTCGCATAACTTCGTTTACTTGCCCTCTGACTCTGTGAGGGGAGGCGTTTCCTTTTAAGAAAATGTCACAACTGTTTTTATCTCATGCGCACGCGCAGTTCTGAAAATCGTCTTGGGTCTGCATTCGTACGCAAAAACCGGCAACTCCCACAAAGCCGGCGTTTAAGAAGTGCCTCTTTTATTATACGGTGTATGTAAACACTACGGACGGCCCCGGTGTGGCTGTGGGTGGGCCTAAGTGTCCCTGGCTCCACCCACTTATCACGAGTCCGATCAAAAGTCTTCATGTTGTTGCTGCTCATCCAGTGATTATCAGTTAGTTTCACTGTTTAAGACAGGGGGGTATTCCATCAACGTAGCTAAGAATTGCCAGATTTAGGTGTAAACTTGAAGCTTGAGTAAGCTCCTCTTCCCAATCTAGCTCCAAGTCGTTCCATCAAGTGAAATCAGCTAGCTCCACCTGACGCTTAGTCAAGCCTCACCTGTTAAGTCTCAACTTGTGCACGCCCACAGGGAAAATAAAAAGCCCATTATAGTCGAGTGCCGAAAAGCAAGGGAAAGCGTGCAGAAATGTCCTCTGCAGCGGAGCAAACCCTCCTCATGGAGGTATATGAGGATTACAGCCACATAATCCGAAAGAAGGGCAATACCGCGGCAATCAATAAAGCGAGGGATGTGGCGTGGCAGAATATTGCCGACAGGCTGAATGCGTAAGTGACAAAGAAAATTAAGTATTTCAGCATCATCATGTTATATAAATCCCCCATCAAAGGGACAAAATATATGTAGACAATAATCTACCAATTGATTTCTTGATGGTTTTTGTTTTAAACTAATCAATTATGTGGACCTATTAATGCAACCAAATCCCTAAAATTAAAAGGAAATCCCCAAAGAACAAAAAGACAGCCCTAATAAGTAACATTCATATGAACATAATTAAAATAGCATTATTGTTTCACTGCAATTTATGTGAAATTCTCCATATTTTATCATTTGGCAGCCCTAGTAGTAATGTTAGAAAGTGATATTCATCACATTTATCAACTGATTGTTATGCAAATCGATGGGATAGCTTTAATTTATTTCCTACATGGCCAATTGCTCTGTTTAATTGTATAGAATTTATATCATTTTCATCTAAGCCTGTCATTTTTACATGCTGTATTTGTGCTACTTCTGTATTTTGTCCCAGATGCTATATGTTGAAATGTTGTATTTTCATTTTATTTTATGTAAAGCACTTTGAATCACCTTGTGCTAAAATGTGCTATATAAAGTTGCCTTGCCTACATTTTTGATAATGATAGGCTACATTTAATCAAAGTATTTTACATGACTGTCACAAACCTGCAATTGCATAGAATGTCTCCTTGATCCGCTGTGGGTCATGATGGCCAGAGAAGGTGATGTAGATATTAAGGAACTGCTTCAGGGCCAGGTAGACTGCTCTTACCTGTAATGTGTTTGCTCTGTGTCATGTTTAATGTATAAATATGAAAGATAACTATGGAAATTACTTTATTCAAATAAATATATTACTTCATTGCCATCTGTCTCTGTTTCCAATTAGTCAGGGCCTATGACAATATGACATCATGGACACCCCCATGTGATCATCTCAACTCCTTTGCATAATATGTGGCGATGCTGGAAATAATCACAAATGAATAGAGGACATATAATTGTTACCTCTCTGCAAACAGTTGCCTTACGTAACTTCTCAGCATCACCAACACTGTAGAGAAATGTACCACTGGCAAAGAACCGCAGTGCAATACAGACTGACTGCACAGTGGTCAGAGACTGGCTGCGGCGAGTGACCCTCATAATGTGTGGTACAAGCAAACTGCATAAATACACAATGCTTTGCCTGCTGAACCGGTACCTCTCCCACAGGTACGCATCTGTGTGGGTCAACAGGTTGGTCCTGTCCTGGAAGACCCTTGGTGCTGGTGGTGGTTTTACACATTTACATCTAATTGTGGTTTGGTGTACATATTCAATCTTTTATTTTCAATGCCTCAATTTCCTTTTATTATATTTTTTGGCTAATTACTTTAATCTTATTAATTAATTTATTTGTGTCTTATTTTTTATTATATTTTATTTTCATGATAATGTTCTTTAATGTACTTATAGATAATATATAATTATTAGTATAAATAATTTCTTTAATACATTTTATTATATATTTTATGTTTTACATATTATTTTATCATTCCATGACAGTTGTGTGTCTCTGTTTCTGTCTATTGGACATTCTTTGATCATAGATGGTGCTGAGCTTCACTTTTAGCCTGCTACAGACCAGGTTTGCCCGGCAGGATAAGTTACCATGGTTACTTGGCTGGCATTCACATTAGCCACCTTGATGGAACAGGGTTGAGGCTCAGATTGATGGAACGGAAACCTGAGCCACAGTTCTGGCTTAGCCATGGTTGAGGCTTAGCCGGAGTCATAGTTTCCATGGTTACTGAGTTGGGGCTAATCTCAGCCTCTTTGATGGAACCGAACTCTCACTCATATTAGCCAGACATGGCCATTTAAGCTTGACTTTGCCTTTAGCCTGCTTGATGGAATACCCCCCAGGTGCAAAGATTAAACTGTTATTGTTTTTGAATGAATGAATGAATGACAGTCATTTCTCACATGTCAGATAGAAGCGACTTTATCTATAATTATTACTTTATGAGTCACTAAGTGTTGAAAAGTTATGTGAAATGAGAATCTTACTACAGACACTTACATAAAAACTTGTTATTTTATTAGGCAATAGTTATTAAAATTAGAAAAAACATTTCTGCCCAGGGGAAATCTGATGATCTCGTGAGCTGTGAGGAAACGGCAAACATCACCTGTACAATGAATCTAAGAACATCACAGTAATTGCATGTATGTTGTAAACAGATCCTTGTTCGTTACAGTGGTTCAGTCTGCCCCAGTGATGCCTCTCTTTTCAGCGGGGTGTGGCGATCATATCATATCTACGAGGCATATTGACAAAGCTGCCGTACAGTGCAGTGAGGTCGATGCTGTCTGGGCCTCCAGAGTAGGAAAAGGTGAAATGCTGCAGCAGCGACACTAAGAAAATAAAAAGCTCCATACGAGCCAGAGACTCGCCAACGCAGGCTCTCTTCCCTGAGAAAAGACACAAACAAAGCACTGGATTAAAAATCATGTGAACACTCAGGATCACTGGTGATTCATCAAGTGTGTGAAGTCTCCGTTTTACCTGCAGAGAATGGAATGAATGCAGGGTTTTTCTTAAAGTTGCCATTTTGGTCCAGGAAGTGTTTGGGGTTAAAGGACAAGGGAGTCTCCCATTGCTTTTCTCCTTTCAGCGAGGAGTGCAACAAGGGGATAATTACAGTGCCCTATTGAGAGAAAACTGTTAATGTAATCACAGTTTAATTTATTAAACATTATGTTAATAGTTGAAGTGTTGCACGAATCAAGAGTACCTTGGGGATAGTGTAGCCCCTGAAAGATATGTCGTGCAGTGCGTAGTGAGGGAGGCTGAGGGGGGCGATGTCCAGAAAACGCTGCGTCTCGTGGATGACAGCATCTGTAAAGTGGAGGGACTTCCTGTCCGCCATGCATGGACGACGTTCTCGTACAATGACGGTGTCGATCTCCTGCTGCATTTTCTCTGGAAAAAGCCGTAAAGCAAACAAGATCACCACTCCGATCTGTTGTTATGAATGCTATGAGACAGGTGCAACAACAGGTTTATTCAGTTATTGACATGATTGTATTTGGATCTATTAAAATTAGTGACCCACCCTGTATGTTGGGGTATTTGATCAGCACGCTGAGAGTGTATCTGAGGGTGGAGCTGGTGGTTTCTGTTCCTGCCAAGAACAGATTCAACACTGTAGAGACCAAGTTGTCATAGTGGAACTCAGTTGTGGGAACGTCCTCTTCCTGGATGACAAAGTGGTGATAGTGATATGAGATGTGCATCAGAGCCAGAATATTCACAATATTCATTTGCACTCAGAAGCCTAACCCTAACCTGTTTCATTCGGATGAGGAAGCAGTCAATGTAGTCTCTTGGAGAGCTGGGGTCCAGCGTCTCTTTGTGCTCCTGGATCTTCTTCTTGATAAACGCTCTCACCTCTTCCATATGGGCAAAAACAGTGTGATGTCTGCCAGGAAGACACTCCATGATCCAGGGAAAGATGTTGTACATCTGTGGGAGGAGAGCACACAGCTTTGTTTCTCAAGTGGTACTAATGTACACTAGGTGAGGAGTTACAGGATGTGCTCTCTTAACATGCCTTGAAGATATTACTATTAAACTCTCTGGTTCCTCCTTGCACGTACCTGACCTAATGGGCTGCTAGCAAATTTTAAGATCTCAGATATGATGTTGAGAAGCCGCAGAAATTGTTTGTCCTCGTAAGTGAAACGTTCGCCGAACACAAGGCAGCAGATCACATTGGACACGGTGCGGCTCAACAAGAATGTTGGGTCAAATGACGTACCTGGAAAAAAAAAAGTGTTAAAACAATGCTGAACTCTGAAATCTGAGAGAAATATTTTTCGTTATTTTTGTTTTGGAGGGTTCAGACAATGCATGGAAACTGTAGAGTCTAGCTCCTGTGTAAGGGCCTTTAGCTAAGAATGTCCTAATTTGACTCATGTCTGGACGCTTTAAAAGGGAATTACCATTTTTTACAACCTGGACCTTATTTCTGGCATAAAATACTATCGTTTACTCACCCATATAACTTTGGTGTCATTTGGAGTTGTTGGGACGATATTTAGATCCAGTGGAGCACCGCATATATCCATATAGTGGGAGTGACTGGGGCACCGAAACGCAGCCTCTAAATAACACATTATCTTCCGTGAAACTCGTTCATTTCACCAATATTTTGTTATGATACACTCGTGCTATTCCCCGTTGAGGCCAGAGTTACCTGTTATCATCATCCAGGGTCTGTATTGACCTACTAACCTCTGACCTGGGTGATGTCATCTCTGAGCGCAGTGCGCACCCCGCGCAGTTTGTTTACCTGTAATTTGCTACTGCTAGTTTTTTGCAACATGGCTGAATATTTTTCCGATGCTGAGGTTGTGGACAACGACTTTGTTTATGATGGACGTCCTTAACGTTTTGAGCCAGAGTATACGGATGAGGAGCTTGTTGAAAGGAGGATGCGTAGGTAGAGAGAGGAACAGCTGGCCAAAGCACAACAAACCGCTGCACGTCCGCGAATAGGTAACAGGTAACTCCGGACTCAACGGGGGATAGCACTAGTATCATAAAGAAATATTGGTGAAATGAACGAGTTTCACGGCAGATAATGCGTTATTTCGAGACTGTGTTTTGGTGCCCCAGTCACTCCCACTATATGGATGGACGCTGATCTAAATATTGTCCAATGACAAAAAATGACACCAAACTTGTATGGGTGAGTAAACGATCGTATTTTATGCCAGAAATAAGTTCCAGGTTTAAGCATCAAAGATGAGGTGAAAATGTTGTCAATCATATTAAACCTCGAATCACACTAAAAATCTAACTTTTAACAGTTTATACCTTCAAAGTGTTACAAGTCTTCTCTTCAAAACCCAGTTCTGGAACAGAGTCACCTTTGTGTTTACTTGGTCATTTACTAAACCATTTGGTACATGGGTCACTCTGTGGAAAGTTTTAATCTCAACCACTCGATTCAATCATTAACTTGTATCGATATTATGAATAGAACTCATTCAATAAAGGTTTCCTTAAATTCAGATTGATGAGTTGACCCCACGAGACAATTCGATGTGCATTCTGCATTAATATGATGTTTAAAACCCTTTAAAACCTCTCAGGATATTGAGGCTGTGACTGAAGCGTCAGTGTTTTACAGGACATGTTTACTTTTCACAAACTGCTATCAGAAAGAGATAAGGATTAAAGACTGCAGTTTAGTCAAGGTTGATATATAAATAGGCAATCCACCATGAGAGAGATGCCTTTTTTGTTCTTTTTTTTGTTCTTTCTTTGTTTTATCTGTGTGTACAGTATTTGCATGCTCATATTTCAGGTGTAAAGCTGTACTGGCGTCTTTTTTGTTCACATTTCACAGAGTGAAAATTGGTCTTAGACTGAAGCTGTGAGCTGTAGAAAGTAAACTTCACTTGATAGATTGTGCAGTCATCCCCTTTCACAGCAGACCTATGTGAAATATGTTTCCTTACAACTGCTGAGAACACACCTTTGAATGAATGTATGCGATCCATCAAGTGTTTGCTCTCTTCTTGGATCCACTCCTCCATCCCCTTGCGTCCCATCCCAAAGTCTCTAAGTGTTGTCAGCGTGAAGCGTCTCAGCTGGCGCCAGCGGTCACCGTTACTGATCCCTAAACCTGGTGAAAGGAAATGTGCACTTGTTGATATGGACTCATGCAACGTAAGTCACGGTCATATAAAGACATGCAGGCATGAAGGTACTGAGGTTAGTGAAGCCTTGACATGGATGACAGATTGAAGAGTCTTGTCTTACCATAGCCTTTGGTAGCTTTCATCAGAAATGGCAGCGGCCCTCTGCCTATGAAGTCGTCAGCCTGGTCCACTAAAGCCTCTTTCACTGCATCATATCCTACCAGAACAACTGTCCTCTGCCAGCCCAGGTACACAGTCATCACAGGACCGTAGGTTTCACTGAACTGATTTTAAAAACAGCATATATTAGATTAACGAACATTCCTTTGCAAATTTCACTCTTTCTTTGCATAAGTCAATGTGCAGCCAAGTGTTGATTTCATAAAAACTCAATCATGCAGAAACCTTTTCTGTCCTACGCAGCTTACAGCCCCAAACATAAACAATGTGAGCATTGCAAAACATACTGATCACGGCACTCACCTTCACAAAGTTTTTAAAAGGGGCATTTTTATCCAGTTGAGGCAGGTTTCCTATTAAAGGAAGTGCAGGGGGTCCTGGAGGCAGTCGGTACCTCCTGCTGTTTTTTACCCTAACCAGCCACAGCAGAGCAAAGATTAGCCCCACCGAGATAAGAGTCGCAGAAAAATCCATAGTGCTCTCTCTACACTTCGCATTAGTCCCTCTTCTTTTATACTCTCTCTCTTTCTCTCTCTCTCTCTGTGATTGGCTCTTGCATCAAAACACACGTGTTTATATGTAACAGGGCTTTGGGAGGAGCACTGCAGCAGGGCACAGGAAAACCAGGTGATTTTTAAATTTTTTTTTATTTTTTATGCAACTCTCCACCTTCACCTATCCCCCAGAAAAGAGCCTCATACAAGTAAGTGGGGACGCATTGTCCATATTTATATACAGGCTATGGGACGGACTTGTTTCTCCAGCAAGCCTCAAGTGGCCATCAGAGGAACCGTATTCTTTCTGGACTTCTTGTAAAATCCTGCAGTAATTCTTTGCGTAGGGCATATACAGCATTGTTAAGATTCCTGTGCTTGATGTTTTAAACAAGAATCATTATTAAAATTAATATATAAATAATTTTACTAACAAATAGTTCTGAAAAGCTCCTTTTCCCTTTCAAGAAGTGTTTCAGTACTCTGATTTTATTCTGAAATTTGTTTTATTGCAGGAACACACTTTTTAACAGCATGACAGTACAATTTAACAATTAATATAGAGGATTCATTGAAATATAAAGAAAAAGAAAGAAAAACATGAATAAATGAAACATTCACAATTCAGCAATGAGAAAGCTGCTCTTTCGATCTGATGGTCTTGTGTGCAGCAAACATCGTCTGTACAATGAATCTAAGAACATCACAATAATGCCATGTACGTTGTAAAGAGATCCTTCATCGTCACAATGGTTCAGTAAAGTCAGACTGCCGCAGTGATGCCTCTCTTATCAGCGTGGTGTGGCGATGATATCATATCTACGAGGCACATTGGCAAAGCTGCTGTACTGTGCAGTCAGGTCGATGCTGTCTGGGCCTTCAGAGCAGTAAAAGGTGAAATGCTGCAGCAGCGACACTAAGAAAATAAAAAGCTCCATACGAGCCAGAGACTCGCCAACGCAGGCTCTCTTCCCTGAGAAAAGACACAAACAAAGCACTGGATTAAAAATCATGTGAACACTCAGGATCACTGGTGATTCATCAAGTGTGTGAAGTCTCCGTTTTACCTGCAGAGAATGGAATGAATGCAGGGTTTTTCTTAAAGTTGCCATTTTGGTCCAGGAAGTGTTTGGGGTTGAAGGACCAGGGAGTCTCCCATTGCTTTTCCTCTTTCAGCACAGAGTGCAACAAGGGAAGAATTACAGTGCCCTATTGAGAGAAAACTGTTAATATAATCATGGTTTGATTTGTTAAACATTATGTTAATAGTTGAAGTGTTGCACGAATCGAGAATACCTTGGGGATAGTGTAGCCCCTGAATGAGATGTCGTGCAGTGCGGAGTGAGGGACACTGAATGGAACCATGTCCAGAAAACGCTGTGCCTCATGGATGACAGCATCTGTAAAGGGGAGGGACTTCCTGTCCTCCATGCTTGGACAACGTTCTCGTCCAATGACAATGTCGATCTCCTGCTGCATTTTCTCTGATAAAAGCCGTTAAGCAAACAAGATCACCACTCCGATCTGTTGTTATGAATGCTATGAGACAGGTGCAACAACAGGTTCATTCAGTTCTTGACATGATTGTATTTGGATCTATTAAAATTAGTGACCCACCCTGTATGTTGGGGTATTTGATCAGCACGCTGAGAGTGTATCTGAGGGTGGAGCTGGTGGTTTCTGTTCCTGCCAAGAACAGATTCAACACTGTAGAGACCAAGTTGTCATAATGGAACTCAGTTGTGGGAATGTCCTCTTCCTGGATGACAAAGTGGTGATAGTGATATGAGATGTGCATCAGAGCCAGAATATTCACAATATTCATTTGAACTCAGAGAACAAGTACCTGTTTCATTCGGATGAAGAAGCAGTCAGTGTAGTCTCTTGGAGAGCTGGGGTCCAGCGTCTCTTTGTGCTCCTGGATCTTCTTCCTGATAAACGCTCTCAGCTCCTCCATATGGGCAAAAACAGTGTGGTGTCGGCCAGGAAGACGCTCCATGATCCAGGGAAAGATGTTGTACATCTATGGGAGGAGAGCACACAGTGTGTTGCAGCTTTGTTTCTCAAGTGGTACTAATGTACACGAGGTGAGGAATTACAGGATGTGCTCTCTTAACATGCCTTGAAGATATTACTATTAAACTCTCTGGTTCCTCCTTGCACGTACCTGACCTATTGGGCTGCTACCAAACTTGAAAATCTCAGACATCATGTTGAGAAGCCGCAGAAATTGTTTATCCTCGTACGTGAAACGTTCGCCAAACACAAGGCAGCAGATCACATTGGACACGGTGCAGCTCAACAAGAATGTTGGGTCAAATGACGTACCTGGAGGAAAAAGGGTTAAAACAATGCTGAACTCTGAAATCTGTGAAAAGCACAAGAGAGAAACACTTTTTGTTATTTTTGTTTTGGAGGGTTCAGACAATGCATGGAAACTGTAGAGTCTAGCCCCTCGTTAAGGGCCTTTAGCTGCCAGAAAAAGAATGTCCTAATTTGACTCATATCTGGACAGTTTAAAGGCGAATTACCATTTTTTTACAACCTGGACCTTGTTTCTGGCATAAAATACGATCGTTTACTCACCCATATAACTTTGGTGTCATTTGGAGTCGTTCGGACGATATTTAGATCCATATAGTGGAAGGCACCGAAACACAGCCTCTAAATAACACATTATCTGCTGCGAAACTCGTTCATTTCACCAATATTTTGTTATGATACGCTAGTGCTATTCCCCGTTGATTCCAGAGTTACCTGTTATCATCATCCAGGGTCTGTAGATTGACCTACTGACCTCTGACCTGGATGATGTCATCTCTTAGCGCCGCTTGTTTACCTGTAATTTGCTACTGCTAGTTTTTTGCGACATGGCTGAATATTTTTCCGATTCTGAGGTTGTGGACGACGACTTTGTTTATGATGGGCGTCCTTACCGTTTTGAGCCAGAGTATATGGATGAGGAGTTCGTTGAAAGGAGGATGCGGAGGCAGAGAGCTGGCCAAACAACTAGCCAAAGAACAACAAACTGCTGCACGTCCGCGAATAGATAACAGGTAACTCCGGACTCAACGGGGAATAGCACTAGCGTATCATAACGAAATATTGGTGAAATGAACAAGTTTCGCGGCAGGTAATGAGTTATTTAGAGGCTGCGTTTCGGTGCCCCAGTCACTCCCGCTGTATGGGTATACGTGACGCTCCACTGGATCTAAATATCGTCCGAACGACTCCAAATGACACCAAAGTTATATGGGTGAGTCAACGATCGTATTTTATGCCGGAAATAAGGTCCAGGTTGTAAAAAACAGTAATTCCCCTTTAAGCATCAAAGATGAGGTGAAAATGTTGTCATATTAAATCTCAAATTTTCACCCCAAAAATCTAACTTTTAACAGCTTATAGGTTCAAAGTGTTACAAGTCTTCTCTTCAAAGCCTAGTTATGGAACAGAGATACCTTTGTGTTTACTTGGTCATCTACTAAACCATCTGGTACGTGGGTCACTCTGTGGAAAGTTTTAATCTCAACCACTCGATTCAATCATTAACTTGTATCGATATTATGAATAGAACTCATTCAATAAAGGTTTCCTTAAATTCAAATTGATGAGATGACCCCACAAGACATTTCGATGTGCATTCTGCATTAATATGATGTTTAAAACCCTTTAAAACCTCTCAGGATATCCACCATGAGAGAGATGCCTTTTTTGTTCTTTCTTTGTTTTATCTGTGTGTACAGTATTTCCATGCTCATATTTCAGGTGTAAAGCTGTACTGGCGTCTTTTTCGTTCACATTCCACAGAGAGAAAATTGGTCTTAGACTGAAGCTGTGAGCTGTAGAAAGTAAACTTAACTTGACAGATTGTGCAGTAATCCCCTTTCACAGCAGACCTGTGTGAAATGTGTTTCCTTACAACGGCTGAGAACACACCTTTGAATGCACGTATGCGATCCATCAAGTGTTTGCTCTCTTCTTGGATCCACTCCTCCATCCCCTTGCGTCCCATCCCAAAGTCTCTAAGTGTTGTCAGCGTGAAGCGTCTCAGCTGGCGCCAGCGGTCCCCATTACTGATCGCTAAACCTGACGAAAGGAAATGTGCACTTGTTGATATGGACTCATGCAACGTAAGTCACGGTCATATAAAGACATGCAGGCATGAAGGTATTGAGATTAGTGAAGCCTTAACATGGATGACAGATTGAAGAGTCTTGTCTTACCATCGCCTTTGGTAGCTTTCACCAGAAATGGCACTTGGCCTCTGCCAATGAAGTCGTCAGCCTGGTCCACTAAAGCCTCTTTCACTGCATCATATCCTACCAGAGCAACTATCCTCTGCCAGCCCAGGTACACAGTCACCACAGGACCGTAGGTTTCACTGAACTGATTTTAAAAACAGCATATGTTAGATTAACAAACATTCCTTTGCAAATTTCATTCTTTCTTTGCATAAGTCAATGTGCAGCCAAGTGTTGATTTCATAAAAACTCAATCATGCAGAAACCTTTTCTGTCCTACGCAGCTTAAAGACACAACCATAAACAATGTGAGCACTGCAAAACATACTGATCACGGCACTCACCTTCACAAAGTTTTTAAAAGGGGCATTTTTATCCAGTTGAGGCAGGTTTCCTATTAGAGGAAGTGCAGGGGGTCCTGGAGGCAGTCGGTACCTCCTGCTGTTTTTTACCCTAACCAGCCACAACAGAGCAAAGATTAGCCCCACCGAGATAAGAGTCGCAGAAAAATCCATAGTGCTCTCTCTACACTTCGCATTAGTCCCTCTTCTTTTATACTCTCTCTCTTTCTCTCTCTCTCTCTGTGATTGGCTCTTGCGTCAAAACACACATGTTTATATGTAACAGGGCTTTGGGAGGACCACTGCAGTAGGGCACAGGTAAACCAGGTGATTTATTAATTTTTTTTTATTTTTTTTTTGTTATGCAGCTCTCCACCTTCACCTATCCCCCAGAAAAGAGCCTCATACAAGTAAGTGGGGACGCATTGTCCATATTTATATACAGGCTATGGGACGGACTTGTTTCTCCAGCAAGCCTCAAGTGGCCATCAGAGGAACCGTATTCTTTCTGGACTTCTTGTAAAATCCTGCAGTAATTCTTTGTGTAGCGCATATACAGCATTGTTAAGATTCCTGTGCTTGATGTTTTAAACAAGAATCACTATTAAAATGAATATATAAATTATTTTATTAACAAATAGTTCTGAAAAGCTCCTTTTCCCTTTCACAAAGTGTTTCAGTACTCTGATTTTATTCTGAAATTTGTTTTATTGCAGGAACACACTTTTTAAGAGCATGACAGTACAATTTAACAATTAATATACAGGATTCATTGAAATATACAGAAAAAGAAAGAAAAACATTGACAAAATAACATTCACAATTCAGCAATGAGAAAGCTGCTCTTTAGATCTGATGGTCTTGTGTGCAGCAAACATCGTCTGTACAATGAATCTAAGAACATCACAATAATGCCATGTACGTTGTAAACAGATCCTTCATCGTCACAATGGTTAAGTAAAGTCAGACTGCCGCAGTGATGCCTCTCTTATCAGCGTGGTGTGGCGATGATATCATATCTACGAGGCACATTGGCAAAGCTGCTGTACAGTGCAGTGAGGTCGATGCTGTCTGGGCCTTCAGAGCAGGAAAAGGTGAAATGCTGCAGCAGCGACACTAAGAAAATAAAAAGCTCCATACGAGCCAGAGACTCGCCAACGCAGGCTCTCTTCCCTGAGAAAAGACACAAACAAAGCACTGGATTAAAAATCATGTGAACACTCAGGATCACTGGTGATTCATCAAGTGTGTGAAGTCTCCGTTTTACCTGCAGAGAATGGAATGAATGCAGGGTTTTTCTTAAAGTTGCCATTTTGGTCCAGGAAGTGTTTGGGGTTGAAGGACCAGGGAGTCTCCCATTGCTTTTCTTCTTTCAGCGAGGAGTGCAACAAGGGGATAATTACAGTGTCCTATTGAGAGAAAATTGTTAATGTAATATGTGTAAGATATAAGATGTTAATGTGTTTGATTTGTTAAACATTATGTTAATATTTACAGTGTTGCACAAATCAAGAATACCTTGGGGATAGTGTAGCCCCTGAAAGATATGTCGTGCAGTGCGTAGTGAGGGAGGCTGAGGGGGGTGATGTCCAGAAAACGCTGCGTCTCGTGGATGACAGCATCTGTAAAGGGGAGGGACTTCCTGTCCTCCATGCTTGGACAACGTTCTTGTCCAATGACAGTGTCGATCTCCTGCTGCATTTTCTCTGGAAAAAGCCGTAAAGCAAACAAGATCACCACTCCGATCTGTTGTTATGAATGCTATGAGACAGGTGAAACAACAGGTTCATTCAGCTATTGACACGATTGTATTTGGATCTATTAAAATTAGTGACCCACCCTGTACATTGGGGTATTTGATCAGCACACTGAGAGTGTATCTGAGGGTGGAGCTGGTGGTTTCTGTTCCTGCAAAGAACAGATTCATCACAGTAGAGACCAAGTTGTCATAGTGGAACTCAGTTGTGGGAATGTCCTCTTCCTGGATGACAAAGTGGTGATAGCGATATGAGATGTGCATCAGAGCCAGAATATTCACAATATTCATTTGAACTCTGAGAACCCTAACCCTAACCTGTTTCATTCGGATGAGGAAGCAGTCAATGTAGTCTCTTGGAGAGCTGGGGTCCAGCGTCTCTTTGTGCTCCTGAATCTTCTTCTTGATAAACGCTCTCAGCTCCTCCATATGGGCAAAAACAGTGTGGTGTCCACCAGGAAGACGCTCCGTGATCCAGGGAAAGATGTTGTACATCTATGGGAGGAGAGCACATAGTGTTTTGCAGCTTTGTTTCTCAAGTGGTACTAATGTACACGAGGTGAGGAGTTACAGGATGTGCTCTCTTAACATGCCTTGAAGATATTACTATTAAACTCTCTGGTTCCTCCTTGCACGTACCTGACCTATTGGGCTGCTACCAAATTTTAAGATCTCAGATATGAGGTTGAGAAGCCGCAGAAATTGTTTATCCTCGTAAGTGAAACGTTCGCCGAACACAAGGCAGCAGATCACATTGGATGTGGTGCGGCTCAACAAGAATGTTGGGTCAAATGACGTACCTGGAAAAAAAAAGAGTTAAAACAATGTTGAACTCTGAAATCTGTGAAAAGCACAAGAGAGAAACATTTTTCGTTATTTTTGTTTTGGAGGGTTCAGACAATGCATGGAAACTGTAGAGTCTAGCTCCTGTGTGCCTTTAGCTGCCAGAAAAAGAATGTCCTAATTTGACTCATGTCTGCACAGTTTAAAGGGCAATTACCATTTTTTACAACCCGGACATTATTTTTTTGCATAAAATATGATCGTTTACTCACCGGACAATATTTAGATCCATATAGTGGGAGTGACTGGGGCACCGAAACTCAGCCTCTAAATAACGCATTATCTGTCATTTCACCAATATTTTGTTATGATACACTAGTGCTATTCCCCGTTGAGTCCAGAGTTACCTGTTATCATCTTCCAGGGTCTGTAGATTGACCTACTAACCTCTGACCTGGGTGATGTCATCTCTGAGCGCCGGCATGCGGAGGCAGAGAGAGGAACAGCTGGCTAAAGAACAATGAACCACTGCATGTCCGCGAATAGATAACAGGTAACTCCAGACTCAACGGGGAATAGCACTAGTGTATCATAACGAAATATTGGTGAAATGAACGAGTTTCATGGCAGATAATGCGTTATTTAGAGGCTGCGTTTCGGTGCCCCAGTCACTCCCACTATATGCATATATGCAGATTTAAATATGGCCCGAGTGACTCCAAATGACACCAAAGTTATATGGGTGAGCAAACGATCGTATTTTATGCCAGAAATAAGGTCCAGGTTGTAAAAACCTTTCATTCCCATTTAAGCATCAAAGATGAGATGAAAATGTTGTCAATCATATTAAACCTCAAATTTTCACACCAAAAATCCATCTTTTAACAGCTTATAGGTTCAAAGTGTTACAAGTCTTCTCTTCAAAGCCCAGTTCTCCAACAGAGTCACCTTTGTGTTTATTTGATCATCTACTAAACCATATGATATGTGGGTCACTCGGTGGAAAGTTTTAATCTCAACCACTCGATTCAATCATTAACTTGTATCGATATTATGAATAGAACTCATTCTCAAAGGTTTCCTTAAATTCAGATTGATGAGTTGACCCCACGAGACAATTCGATGTGCATTCTGCATTAATATGATGTTTAAAACCCTTTAAAACCTCTCAGGATATTGAGGCTGTGACTGAAGCGTCAGCGTTTTGCAGGACATGTTTACTTTGCACAAACTGCTATCAGAAAGAGATAAGGATTAAAGACTGCAGTTTAGTCAAGGTTGATATATAAATAGGCAATCCACCATGAGAGAGATGCCTTCATTGTTCTTTTTTTTGTTCTTTCTTTGTTTTATCTGTGTGTACAGTATTTGCATGCTCATATTTCAGGTGTAAAGCTGTACTGGCGTCTTTTTTGTTCAAATTCCACAGAGTGAAAATTGGTCTTAGACTGAAGCTGTGAGCTGTAGAAAGTAAACTTCACTTGACAGATTGTGCAGTAATCCCCTTTCACAGCAGACCTGTGTGAAATATGTTTCCTTACAACTGCTGAGAACACACCTTTGAATGCATGTATGCGATCCATCAAGTGTTTGCTCTCTTCTTGGATCCACTCCTCCATCCCCTTGCGTCCCATCCCAAAGTCTCTAAGTGTTGTCAGCGTGAAGCGTCTCAGCTGGCGCCAGCGGTCACCATTACTGATCCCTAAACCTGACAAAAGGAAATGTGCACTTGTTGATATGGACTCATGCAACGTAAGTCACGGTCATATAAAGACATGCAGGCATGAAGGTACTGAGATTAGTGAAGCCTTGATATGGATGACAGATTGAAGAGTCTCGTTTTACCATAGCCTTTGGTAGCTTTCATCAGAAATGGCAGCGGCCCTCTGCCTATGAAGTCGTCAGCCTGGTCCACTAAAGCCTCTTTCACTGCATCATATCCTACCAGAACAACTGTCCTCTGCCAGCCCAGGTACACAGTCATCACAGGACCGTAGGTTTCACTGAACTGATTTAAAAAAAACAGCATATATTAGATTAACAAACATTCCTTTGCAAATTTCATTCTTTCTTTGCATAAGTCAATGTGAAACCAAGTGTTGATTTCATAAAAACTCAATCATGCAGAAACATGTTCCGCCCTACGCAGCTTACACTACAACCATAAACAACCTGAGCATTGCAAAACATACTGATCACGGCACTCACCTTCACAAAGTTTTTAAAAGGGGCATTTTTATCCAGTTGAGGCAGGTTTCCTATTAGAGGAAGTGCAGGGGGTCCTGGAGGCAGTCGGTACCTCCTGCTGTTTTTTACCCTAACCAGCCACAGCAGAGCAAAGATTAGCCCCACCGAGATAAGAGTCGCAGAAAAATCCATAGTGCTCTCTCTACACTTCGCATTAGTCCCTCTTCTTTTATACTCTCTCTCTCTCTCTCTCTCTCTCTCTGCGATTGACTCTTGCGTAAGACCAGATGTGTTTATATGTAACAGGGCTTTGGGAGGAGCACTGCAGTAGGGCACAGGCAAACCAGGTGATTTTTTTTTTATTTTTTTTGTTATGCAGCTCTCCACCTTCACCTGATTATTGTTTACCATTGTTTACAGCTCTCGGAACATTTGACTTGAACGATGTGGAGAAAAACATGTAAAACATCTCCTCACGCTCTTTAAAGTGAACGTGGAAAGAAGTGCCTTTGTATGACATGTCATTTGTTTGAAGTGAATACATGCTGTCCTGATGTAACTCTGATATATCTTGAATGGGTGAGTAAATTGGTGAGTTATGAGTTGTACTTGGCTGTGAATCAACTTTCTCCTGCAAAGTTGATAATTGACTGGTGACCTGTCCGGCATGCATCCTGCCTCTCGCCCAATGAAAGCTAGGCTGACAGTCCTCCCGCGACCCTCTGAGGGATAAGTGCACTGACCATAGACTGCATAAAGATGGGCAGCTCCTCAAAAGTGAAGCCAAAGCAAGTAGAGCTCCCCCTTGTGTCTGGTTCCAGTATTCTAACCCCTCGCTGTTAGTGGATGAGACATGGGTCAAACTAAAACTCTTTTTTTTTTTTTTTTTCAGGGATGGTTTCTGTCATTTTAGATAGTTAATGTAATACTGGTGCATACTCAAGTGTCAATTTTTCAGATAAGTTTCATTTTAATTCGTTATTTGATGCTATAGAAACAGGATGTGACATCAGGATGACTACCAGTTGTCAGTCCAACATTTCCTTGTAACTGGTGGAGGTAGAACAGAGCGTAGTATTAATTACACAAAAACGCATCCACTCTTGGACCGTACTGATCAGACTCTGGCTCCAAAGTCGCAAGATTGCTCTGCCCCTATCCCCAGGAAAAGAGCCTCATACAAGTAATTGGGGACGTATTGTCCATATTTATATACAGGCTATGGGATGGACTTGTTTCTCCAGCAAGCCTCAAGTGGCCATCAGAGGAACTGTATTCTTTCTGGACTTCTTGTAAAATACTGCAGTAATCCTTTGCGTAGCGCATGTACAGCATTGTTAAAATTCCTGTGCTTGATGTTTTAAACAAGAATCATTAATAAAATGAATATATAAATGATTTTATAATCAAATAGAACAAATAGTTCTGAAAAGCTCCATCTCCCCTTCAAGAAGTGTTTCAGTGCTCTGATTTTATTCTGAAATCTGTTTTCTTGCAGAAACACACTTTTTAACAGCATGACAATACAATTTAACAATTAATATACAGGATTCATTGAAATATACAGAAAAAGAAAAAAAAAACATTGACAAAATGAAATAACATTCAGAATTCAGCAATGAGAAAGCTGCTCTGATCCCTCTCTTTTCAGCGTGGTGTGGCGATCATATCATATCTACGAGGCAAATTGGCAAAGCTGCCGTACAGTGCAGTGAGGTCGATGCTGTCTGGGCCTTCAGAGCAGGAAAAGGTGAAATGCTGCAGCAGCGACACTAAGAAAATAAAAAGCTCCATACGAGCCAGAGACTCGCCAACGCAGGCTCTCTTCCCTGAGAAAAGACACAAACAAAGCACTGGATTAAAAATCATGTGAACACTCAGGATCACTGGTGATTCATCAAGTGTGTGAAGTCTCCGTTTTACCTGCAGAGAATGGAATGAATGCAGGGTTTTTCTTAAAGTTGCCATTTTGGTCCAGGAAGTGTTTGGGGTTGAAGGACAAGGGAGTCTCCCATTGCTTTTCTTCTTTCAGCACAGAGTGCAACAAAGGAAGAATTACAGTGCCCTATTGAGAGAAAACTGTTAATGTAATCACGGTTTGATTTGTTAAACATTATGTTAATAGGTTAAGTGTTGCACGAATCAAGAATACCTTGGGGATAGTGTAGCCCCTGAAAGAGATGTCATGCAGTGCGGAGTGAGGGACACCGAATGGAACAATGTCCAGAAAACGCTGCGCCTCGTGGATGACAGCATCTGTAAAGGGGAGGGACTTCCTGTCCTCCATGCTTGGACAACGTTCTTGCCCAATGACAGTGTCGATCTCCTGCTGCATTTTCTCTGGAAAAAGCCGTAAAGCAAACAAGATCACCACTCTGATCTGTTGTTATGAATGCTATGAGACAGGTGCAGCAACAGGTTCATTCAATTATTGACACGATTGCATTTGGATCTATTATAATTGGTGACCCACCCTGTATGTTGGGGTATTTGATCAGCACGCTGAGAGTGTATCTGAGGGTGGAGCTGGTGGTTTCTGTTCCTGCCAAGAACAGATTCAACACTGTAGAGACCAAGTTGTCATAGTGGAACTCAGTTGTGGGAATGTCCTCTTCCTGGATGACAAAGTGGTGATAGTGATATGAGATGTGCATCAGAGCCAGAATATTCACAATATTCATTTGAACTCTGAGAACCCTAACCCTAACCTGTTTCATTCGGATGAAGAAGCAGTCAATGTAGTCTCTTGGAGAGCTGGGGTCCAGCGTCTCTTTGTGCTCCTGGATCTTCTTCCTGATAAACGCTCTCACCTCTTCCATATGGGCAAAAACAGTGTGATGTCGGCCAGGAAGACGCTCCATGATCCAGGGAAAGATGTTGTACATCTATGGGAGGAGAGCACACGGTGTATTGCAGCTTTGTTTCTCAAGTGGTACTAATGTACACTAGGTGAGAAATTAAATGATGTGCTCCCTTAACATGCCTTGAAGATATTACTATTAAACTCTCTGTTTCCCCCTTGCACGTACCTGACCTATTGGGCTGCTACCAAACTTTAAAATCTCAGACATCATGTTGAGAAGCCGCAGAAATTGTTTATCCTCGTAAGTGAAACGTTCGCCGAACACAAGGCAGCAAATCACATTGGACACGGTGCGGCTCAACAAGAATGTTGGGTCAAATGACGCACCTGGAGGAAAAAGGGTTAAAACAATGCTGAACCCTGAAAACTGTGAAAAGCACAAGAGAGAAACACTATTTGTTATTTTTGTTTTGGAGGGTTCAGACAATGCATGGAAACTGTAGAGTCTAGCCCCTCGTTAAGGGCCTTTAGCTGCCAGAAAAAGAATGTCCTAATTTGACTCATATCTGGACAGTTTAAAGGCGAATTACCATTTTTTTACAACCTGGACCTTGTTTCTGGCATAAAATACGATCGTTTACTCACCCATATAACTTTGGTGTCATTTGGAGTCGTTCGGACGATATTTAGATCCATATAGTGGAAGGCACCGAAACGCAGCCTCTAAATAACACATTATCTGCTGCGAAACTCGTTCATTTCACCAATATTTTGTTATGATACGCTAGTGCTATTCCCCGTTGATTCCAGAGTTACCTGTTATCATCATCCAGGGTCTGTAGATTGACCTACTGACCTCTGACCTGGATGATGTCATCTCTTAGCACCGCTTGTTTACCTGTAATTTGCTGCTGCTAGTTTTTTGCGACATGGCTGAATATTTTTCCGATTCTGAGGTTGTGGACGACGACTTTGTTTATGATGGGCGTCCTTACCGTTTTGAGCCAGAGTATATGGATGAGGAGTTCGTTGAAAGGAGGATGCGGAGGCAGAGAGCTGGCCAAACAACTAGCCAAAGAACAACAAACTGCTGCACGTCCGCGAATAGATAACAGGTAACTCCGGACTCAACGGGGAATAGCACTGGCGTATCATAACGAAATATTGGTGAAATGAACGAGTTTCGCGGCAGGTAATGAGTTATTTAGAGGCTGCGTTTCGGTGCCCCAGTCACTCCCACTATATGGGTATACGTGACGCTCTACTGGATCTAAATATCGTCCGAACGACTCCAAATGACACCAAAGTTATATGGGTGAGTCAACGATTGTATTTTATGCCGGAAATAAGGTCCAGGTTGTAAAAAACAGTCATTCCCCTTTAAGCATCAAAGGTGAGGTGAAAATGTTGTCATATTAAATCTCAAATTTTCACACCAAATATCTAACTTTTAACAGCTTATAGGTTCAAAGTGTTATGAGTCCTCTCTTCAATGCCCAGTTCTGGAACAGAGTCAGTTTTGTGTTGACTTGGTCATCTACTAAACTATCTGGTACGTGGGTCACTCTGTGGAAAGTGTTAATCTCAACCACTCGATTCAATCATTAACTTGTATCGATATTATGAATAGAACTCATTCAATAAAGGTTTCCTTAAATTCAAATTGATGAGATGACCCCACAAGACATTTCGATGTGTATTCTGTATTAATATGATGTTTAAAACCCTTTGAAACCTCTCAGGATATCCACCATGAGAGAGATGCCTTTTTTGTTCTTTCTTTGTTTTATCTGTGTGTACAGTATTTGCATGCTCATATTTCAGGTGTAAAGCTGTACTGGCGTCTTTTTTGTTCACATTCCACAGAGTGAAAATTGGTCTTAGACTGAAGCTAATGCTGTAAAAAGTAAAATTAACTTGATAGATTGTGCAGTCATCCCCTTTCACAGCAGACCTGTGTGAAATGTGTTTCCTTACAACTGCTGAGAACACACCTTTGAATGAATGTATGCGATCCATCAAGTGTTTGCTCTCTTCTTGGATCCACTCCTCCATCCCCTTGCGTCCCATCCCAAAGTCTCTAAGTGTTGTCAGCGTGAAGCGTCTCAGCTGGCGCCAGCGGTCCCCATTACTGATCGCTAAACCTGACGAAAGGAAATGTGCACTTGTTGATATGGACTCATGCAACGTAAGTCACGGTCATATAAAGACATGCAGGCATGAAGGTACTGAGATTAGTGAAGCCTTGATATGGATGACAGATTGAAGAGTCTTGTCTTACCATCGCCTTTGGTAGCTTTCATCAGAAATGGCACTTGGCCTCTGCCTATGAAGTCGTCAGCCTGGTCCACTAAAGCCTCTTTCACTGTATCATATCCTACCAGAGCAACTATCCTCTGCCAGCCCAGGTACACAGTCACCACAGGACCGTAGGTTTCACTGAACTGATTTTAAAAACAGCATATGTTAGATTAACAAACATTCCTTTGTAAATTTCATTCTTTCTTTGCATAAGTCAATGTGCAGCCAAGTGTTGATTTCATAAAAACTCAATCATGCAGAAACCTTTTCTGTCCTACGCAGCTTAAAGACACAACCATAAACAATGTGAGCACTGCAAAACATACTGATCATGGCACTCACCTTCAAAAAGTTTTTAAAAGGGGCATTTTTATCCAGTTGAGGCAGGTTTCCTATTAAAGGAAGTGCAGGGGGTCCTGGAGGCAGTCGGTACCTCCTGCTGTTTTTTACCCTAACCAGCCACAGCAGAGCAAAGATTAGCCCCACCGAGATAAGAGTCGCAGAAAAATCCATAGTGCTCTCTCTACACTTCGCATTAGTCCCTCTTCTTTTATACTCTCTCTCTCTCTCTCTCTCTCTCTGTGATTGGCTCTTGCGTCAAAACACACGTGTTTATATGTAACAGGGCTTTGGGAGGACCACTGCAGTAGGGCACAGGTAAACCAGGTGATTTTTTATTTAGTTTTTTATGCAACTCTCCACCTTCACCTATCCCCCAGAAAAGAGCCTCATACAAGTAATTGGGGACGCATTGTCCATATTTATATACAGGCTATGGGACGGACTTGTTTCTCCAGCAAGCCTCAAGTGGCCATCAGAGGAACCGTATTCTTTCTGGACTTCTTGTAAAATCCTGCAGTTATTCTTTGCGTAGCGCATATACAGCATTGTTAAGATTCCTGTGCTTGATGTTTTAAAGAAGAATCACTATTAAAATGAATATATAAATGATTTTATTAACAAATAGTTCTGAAAAGCTCCTTTTCCCTTTCACAAAGTGTTTCAGTGCTCTGATTTTATTCTGAAATCTGTTTTCTTGCAGGAACACACTTTTTAACAGCATGACAGTACAATTTAACAATTAATATACAGGATTCATTGAAATATACAGAAAAAGAAAGAAAAACATTGAGAAAATGAAATAACATTCACAATTCAGCAATGAGAAAGCTGCTCTTTAGATCTGATTGTCTTGTGTCCAGCAAACATCATCTGTGCAATGAATCTAAGAACATCACAATAATGCCATGTACGTTGTAAACAGATCCTTGTTCTTCACAATGGTTCAGTAAAGTCAGACTGCCGCAGTGATGCCTCTCTTATCAGCGTGGTGTGGCGATGATATCATATCTACGAGGCACATTGGCAAAGCTGCTGTACTGTGCACTCAGGTCGATGCTGTCTGGGCCTTCAGAGCAGGAAAAGGTGAAATGCTGCAGCAGTGACACTAAGAAAATAAAAAGCTCCATACGAGCCAGAGACTCGCCAACGCAGGCTCTCTTCCCTGAGAAAAGACACAAACAAAGCACTGGATTAAAAATCATGTGAACACTCAGGATCACTGGTGATTCATCAAGTGTGTGAAGTCTCCGTTTTACCTGCAGAGAATGGAATGAATGCAGGGTTTTTCTTAAAGTTGCCATTTTGGTCCAGGAAGTGTTTGGGGTTGAAGGACCAGGGAGTCTCCCATTGCTTTTCTTCTTTCAGCACAGAGTGCAACAAGGGAAGAATTACAGTGCCCTATTGAGAGAAAACTGTTAATGTAATCATGGTTTGATTTGTTGAACATTATGTTAATAGTTGAAGTGATGCACGAATCAAGAATACCTTGGGGATAGTGTAGCCCCTGAAAGAGATGTCATTGAGTGCGGAGTGAGGGACACTGAAGGGGGCGATGTCCAGAAAACGCTGCGCCTCGTGGATGACAGCATCTGTAAAGGGGAGGGACTTCCTGTCCTCCATGCATGGACGACGTTCTCGTCCAATGACAGTGTCGATCTCCTGCTGCATTTTCTCTGGAAAAAAGACGTTAAGCAAACAAGATCACCACTCCGATCTGTTGTTATGAATGCTATGAGAGAGGTGCAACGATTGTATTTGGATCTGTTATAATTAGTGACCCACCCTGTATGTTGGGGTATTTGATCAGCACGCTGAGAGTGTATCTGAGGGTGGAGCTGGTGGTTTCTGTTCCTGCAAAGAACAGATTCATCACTGTAGAGACCAAGTTGTCATAGTGGAACTCAGTTGTGGGAACGTCCTCTTCCTGGATGACAAAGTGGTGATAGTGATATGAGATGTGCATCAGGGCCAGAATATTCACAATATTCATTTGCACTCAGAGAACCCTAACCCTAACCTGTTTCATTCGGATGAGGAAGCAGTCAATGTAGTCTCTTGGAGAGCTGGGGTCCAGCGTCTCTTTGTGCTCCTGGATCTTCTTCTTGATAAATGCTCTCACCTCCTCCACACGGGCAAAACCAGCGTGGTGTCGCCCAGGAAGACGCTCCATGAGCCACGGAAAGATGTTGTACATCTATGGGAGGAGAGCAAACAGCTTTGTTTCTCAAGTGGTACTAATGTACACTAGGTGAGGAGTTACAGGATGTGCTGTCTTAACATCTTGAAGATATTGTAATGACACATGGTAAAAACCAGAGTACATACATGGGCATTAGTATTAAACTCTCTGGTTCCTCCTTGCACGTACCTGACCCATAGGGCTGCTACCAAATGTTATCATCTTAGATATGATATTGAGAAGCTTCAGGAATTGTTTGTCCTCGTAAGTGAAACGTTCGCCAAACACAAGGCAGCAGATCACATTGGACACGGTGCGGCTCAACAAGAATATAGGGTCAAATGGGCTACCTGGAGGAGAAAGGGTTAAAACACAGGAACTTTATATGGAATATACAGTGTGTTCAAGACAGAGTGTTGTTTCACGCACCTTATGTGTGTCATCAGAAAGAGATAGCAATTAAACCGTGCAGTTTGAGCACGATTGATAAATAACATCAATGCTTACTATCTTTCTAGCCAAATAACTGGATGTGTTATCTGTCTTGCTGAGTTTGCATGTTCTCCCTGTGTCTGCGTGGGTTCTCTCCAGGTACTCCAGCATCCTCCCACCGTCCAAAGACATGCTGGTTAGGTTCATTGGTGATTCTAAATTGGCCGTAGGTGTGAGTGTGAACGGTTGTCTGTCTCTCTGTGTTAGCCCTGTGATAGACTGGAGACTGGTCCAGGGTCCTCCAGGGTCCCCCGACCCTCCAGAGGACAAGTGGTTACAGAAAATGAATGAATCTGTCTTGCTCTATTTGCATGTCTATGTTCAGGCCTATGGTTCTTGCAGATTTTTCTTCATACTATAATTGTTATAAGTATATTGGCGTCTTTTTTGTTCACATTTCATTTAGTGTTAAGGAACGCGGTGAGAAACATTGGTCTTAGACTGAAGCTGTGAGCTGTAGAAAGTAAACTTAACTTGACAGATTGTGCAATAGTCCTCTTTCACAGCAGACCTGTGTGAAATATGTTTCCTTACAACGGCTGAGAACACACCTTTGAATTCACGTATGTGATCCATCAAGTGTTTGCTCTCTTCTTGGATCCACTCCTCCATCCCCTTGCGTCCCATCCCAAAGTCTCGAAGTGTTGTCAGCGTGAAGCGTCTCAGCTGGCGCCAGCGGTCACCATTACTGATCCCTAAACCTGATGAAAGGAAATTTGCACTTGTTGATATGGACTCATGCAACGTAAGTCACGGTCATAAAAAGATGTGCAAGCATGAAACCGTCTCGTCTTACCATAGCCTTTGGTAACTTTGAACCCAAGCGGCAATTGCCCCCTGCCTGTGAAGTCGTCAGCCTGGTCCACTAAAGCCTCTTTCACGGTATCATATCCGACCAGAGCAACTATCCTCTGCCATCCCAGGTACACGGTCACCACAGGACCGTACGTTTCACTGAACTAAAAAAAAAAGGAACATGGTTTGTTAGATTCTGGTGCAAATTTCATTCTTTCTCTGCAGAAGTCAAGTTTCTCTTGCACTTGTGTGCATCGATAAATGGCAAATAAACTTGATCTGATTTGAGAATGACTACGTCTACTCAACTCCTTAAAACACACACTCACCTTGACAAAGCTTTTGAAAGCTGCATTTTTATCAATTTGAGCCAGGTTTCCTATTAGAGGAAGTGCAGGGGGTCCTGGAGGCAGTCGATGCCTCCTGCTGTTTTTTACCCTAACCAGCCACAGCAGAGCAAAGATGAGCCCCGCCGAGATGAGAGCTGCAGAAAAATCCATAGTGCTCTCTCTACACTTAACTGTCTCTACTCTGTCCCTTCTTTTATACTCTCTCTCTCTCTCTCTCTCTCTCTGTGATTGGCTAAAAGAGCTGTGTTTATATGTAACAGGGCTTTGGGAGGAGCACGGCAGTAGGACACAGGTAAACCAGGTGATTTATTTTTTTTTTTTTTTATATGCAGCTTTCCACCTTCACCTGATTACTGCTGTTGGAATATTTGACTTGAATGATGTGGACACAAATATGCAAAACATTTCCTCACTCTCTTTCTGGGGTTAAGATGAAAATGCCAGGCTGTTCATGCTGGTCAATCATTAGTCTTAAAATTATTGTCTCATTGAAGCTCTTTTACAAATTGGACCTGGTCCAAAATCTAAATAAGAAACTTAAATCTGTCTTTTATTTTTTCAAGCCCTCAGTGATTTTTCAGCCTTCATGTCTGCATGTTTTATACCAACATGGCCTCTCTGAACCCTAACCCACTAAACAACTAAAAAACTGACACAGATATACAAAGAAAATTTGATAATAAACAAGATAAAATATTTTATTCTTAAAGATAAAGAATAAAAAAAAATAGACGCGATGAAATAAATGATACATAAGACAATGAGAGTGAAAACTTAAAACTGAAGTTTAGCACATCTGTGTATTTGTTTTTGTCTTGCTTAAACTGCATTATTTATTCAGTTCTTATCTGTGTTTAATCACAGTTTGTGCAAAGTTAACATGAAATAGAAATTTTCATCCAGAGCACACAGACTAGTCGACATCAAAGACAAGTTAATTGCAAAAATTCTGTTAAAGTTTAGCACTTTATAGACTTTTTGCTTTAGTAATGCATGTTGTCATGTACCTTTCACCTGTACTCAAGGGTGGAGCACCAGGGAATGTGGTTGTTGGGTCTGTTTGGCAGTCATGAGGATTTTAGGTGTCATGAGGATTATTGTACTTTATTGAACTGAAGTGGTGCTCGTGAGAAAAACTAATCAGGCGACATCAACAGAAAATCTGAGATTTGGAAAGGAATTATTCTGTATCATGTCAGTGCTTTTTATTCATAGTGTCTTATTTATTATGTGTCACTTTTATCCATAAGTCTTTATACCAACATGGCCTCTCTGAACCCTGACCCACTAAACAACTAAAAAACTGACACAAATATATAAAGAAAAAACCTGATGATAAACAAAATGAAATAAAGAATAAAAAAATTACAATACATGGTCGTGAGGAAATAAATGACACTTAAGACAATGTGAGTGAAAACATGAAACTGAAGTTTAATCCGCGTTTGTTTTTGTCTTGCTTAAACTGCATTATTTAATTCCTATCTGTGTTCAATCACAGTTTGTGCAAAGTAAACGTAGTTTGTGCAATGCAAAATAACGGAACTGAAATAACTAAATAAAATGTTTTAATATGAGCAAACAGCAGCATTTCTTCTCATAAAGGAGATTTAATATTCTAATACAATATACAGTAATCATAATTTTGATAGAAGTTAATGGTTAAATTTCAAATGAAAACTCTGAAATAACCAAATAAGATGTTTTAATATGAACAAAGAGCAGGTATCGTATTTCTTCTCAAAAAGGAGATTTAATATTCTAATACAGTAATCCAGTAATCCTAATTTTAATTTTGTAATCATAATTTTGATGAAGGCTAATGGTCAAGTTTAAAATGAAGAGGCAGCCACAGGGTGACCTATGTACCAGAGAGTCTGTAATACTTTGAAATTGTAGGCTATTAAAGGTGAGCTGGCAGAAATTCCTCTTTCCTTTCCAGCTTTTGTGTTGTTTGCTTTGAATCATTTGCAGACTGTTACGACTCCGCCTCACCTGACTGACTGACTGACTGCCTTTTTTTTCCAGAGGTTCAACTGTGTCAAGAGTCGTGCCGGCTCTCTACTGGAGTAAAGTTAAGACAGCTGCATTCCGCAGTGAATAATAATTAAATCACTTCCTTACATTTAATTTCAAGAGTATGAGAAAGAGTACATCCACTGGAATTCTTCTCCGAATGCTTTGTTTGTAGTCATAAATAGTCGTGAGTTATGAGGATATTCTATTAAATGTTTCATTTCAATTCCATTTGTCATGAGTGAGTAATTTACATGAATGTTTATTTGACTCTGGAAGGTCACGGCAGGCGGGGTACTGGAGCCCATGATTATGATCTAATTTTTTGTTATGTACATTCTTGCCCCCAGTTCAAGCCTAGTTGTTGACTCATTTACCACCAGTTGAATGTGTGCCAAACTGGTTCGACCTGTTCATTTCACCTAAAGATAATGTAGGCTTCATCACTGCTCGTGTTCATGGAATATTTTCCGTCACTGACCTTTTTTTTTTTTAACGGAAAAATCTGAAGACCATCTGTCATTTTGACAGAATCCACACCCCAGACCACTTGGTGGCGAGTGATCATATTACTTGGCTCTTGTCTCTCTTGATTAGTAGTGGAAGAGTCGGTTAAGTTGCTTGTGCTTGTTTCTGATTGTGTGTGACTGTTGAGTCTCTTCGGTAAAACTTTACATTTAATTTAATTTCGAGTCAGTGGGAAATATGTGGATTTACAACATCACTCTGTTTTGTCGGATTGAAAACATTGCATGTGTCAGTGTATCCTCTATAACCGATCCTCAAGTACACTATATTACCAAAAGTATTCGCTCACCTGCCTTTACTCATTCTATGAACTGAAGTGCCATCCCATTCCTAACTCATAGAATTCAATATGATGTCGGTCCACCTTTTGCAGCTATTACAGCTTCAACTCTTCTGGGAAGACTGTCCACAAGGTTGAGGAGAGTGTTTATAGGAATTTTTGACCATTCTTCCAAAAGCGCATTGGTGAGGTCACACACTGATGTTGGTCGAGAAGGCCTGGCTCTCAGTCTCCGCTCTAATTCATCCCAAAGGTGTTCTATCGGGTTCAGGTCAGGACTCTGTGCAGGCCAGTCAAGTTCATCCACACCAGACTCTGTCATCCACGTCTTTATGGACCTTGCTTTGTGCACTGGTGCACAGTCATGTTGGAAGAGGAAGGGGCCCGCTCCAAACTGTTCCCACAAGGTTGGGAGCATGGAATTGTCCAAAATGTTTTGGTATCCTGAAGCATTCAATGTTCCTTTCACTGGAACTAAGGGGCCAAGCCCAGCTCCTGAAAAACAACCCCATACCATAATTCCTCCTCCACCAAATTTCACAGTTGGCACAATGCAATCTGAAATGTACCGTTCTCCTGGCAACCTCCAAACCCAGACTCGTCCATCAGATTGCCAGATGGAAAAGCGTGATTCATCACTCCAGAGAACGCGTCTCCACTGCTCTAGAGGCCAGTGGCGGCGTGCTTTACACCATTGCATCCGACGCCTTGCATTGCACTTGGTGATGTGTGGCTTGGCTGCAGCTGCTCGGCCATGGAAACCCATTCCATGAAGCTCTCTGCGTACTGTACTTGGGCTAATCTGAAGGTCACATGAAGTTTGTAGCTCTGTAGCAATTGACTGTGCAGAAAGTCGGCGACCTCTTTGCACTATGCGCTTCAGCATCCGCTGACCCCTCTCCGTCACTTTACGTGGCCTACCACTTCGTGGCTGAGTTGCTGTTTTTCCCAAACGCTTCCATTTTGTTATAATAGAGCTGACAGTTGACTGTGGAATATTTAGGAGCGAGGAAATTTCACGACTGGATTTGTTGCACAAGTGGCATCCTATGACAGTTCCACGCTGGAATTCACTGAGCTCCTGAGAGCGGCCCATTCTTTCACAAATGTCTTGTTTCACAGTCTGCATGCCTGAGTGCTTGAATTTATACACCTGGGGCCAGGCCAAGTGATTAGAACACCTGATTCTGATCATTTGAATGGGTGAGCGAATACTTTTGGTAATATAGTGTATGTTGATGGTGCTGTATGAAGTAATTTACTGTCATTTCTGGTGTAGGTCCTTTCTGAGTTTTTCATCCAGAGCACACACAAGCCAGGTGCCAACATCTTCAAAGTTAATTGAAAAAGAAAATCGGTTCACTTTTAGCATTTTATAGCCTTTTTTGCTTTAGTGATGCATGTTGTCATTTACCTTCCACCTGTACTTTTCCAGGGAATGTGGTTGTTTGGTCTGTTTGGCACTGATGAGGACAGGAATTATTCTATATTATGTCAACGCTTTTGATTCACAGCGTGTCAGTTTTATCCTTTTTATATTTTAGGTATTTTACTTAGCACCACTAAAAGCACCAATATGCTGTATGTATATATAAATAAATATAAAACACACACACACTTCAACTGGTATAATCAGCTTGCAAAACGGGTTATGGATCTTTTTTTTTTTTTTTAGGAGGGCAGGCTCGTTTGTAAGCCGGTGCAGAACGCAGATCTCAGCAAGTGCGACACAGCCTTGTGCACGGACCGTGTGTACACTCGCAATCAGAAGTTCACATTCAGCCCATGAACTGTAAAACCAAAGAGATTATTTTATTCCGGCGGGACAAAATCTCGGATAATCTCGTGCCATCATCAGGGATCTGCATATGCTGTCTTGTGGCAGTCTCGTCCATCACCCCCCGCCCCTCCTCCTAACGCTGGCCTGTGTCTACACCATGTCAGTCAACATACAGCTGGACAAAAAGGAGCAAAGTCACAGTGACAGCAGGGTTTATTTACGGTCGACCCATGTCAAATACTTGTTTGTGCAAAAGGTGGGTAATAGGGTGATTTCTGCAAAGCAGGGCAAAGGAAGTAGGGAGAATCTAGATGAGGAGAATATATATTTTGTTCAAAAGTATAAAATGTATACAGCCATGAGACAAATGTTTTGCAGAAAACACAACTGTTAATTATTCTGAGACTTAAATAAATCCTTGTGAACGTCCATGTGGCTGGCTGGATTGATACTGCTCTAATCCAGCTAACATCAAGCTGTCCTGTTGCATGGAAAGAGTGATACAACACAGACAGACGGTGTTCAGAGGAGTCAAGATCATGAATCATTTACCTGAGGAGCATGGGCATAAAGCCAGGAAGAACAGCTTCATTAATTTATAAATTAAGCCCAACAAGTGATCACAATGCCCTTATATTATAAAGGAATACCAGCTCTGGGAATCTGTTGGGAACAAAGTGTATTTCACACAGTTTCTTTCTCTTTTCCCCACACAACTAAAATGCAAATCCTCCACAGTCGAATGCATCAAAGTCGGAGTCTCCTTCAAAGTCGAAGCTGTTGAAGTGCGGGGAGTCGACGTCCTGGCTGCAGGCGTGGAAGGAGCCGCCTGCAGGGAGCTCGGAGAAGCCTCCCGGGCCGTGCGCCAGCTCTGGGGCTCTGGTGGCCAGGGGGGAGGAGGGGGCGCAGGAGCTGAGGTAGCCCATGGCGGAGGAGGCCGCTGCCCCTCCCATCAGCAAACACACCGCCCTCACCGCCCGTGCGTCGCTGCTGTTGCCGTGGCGAAGACAGTCTGATGTGCGATGGGGTGGTGCCACGGAGACGCTACGCAGAGAGCGCCGCGATGCACTGGCTGTAGAAGACATTTAAACAATAACATCAAGAGGCTGACATTTAATTAACGTCATGATTGTTTCAACAGATGCACCACTTCAGGGAAAACTTAGCAAATGAACTATTTAATGATCATTCCCCTGTCTTTAAGTAGTTACCTGATACTCATAACTCTTCCTGAATGTGCTCTGCATCAAGTATAACTGTTGCAATGAATTGGACCATAGTGTAACTACATGAAGCCATATTATTAGTTCTGTTTGTTCAATGTTCATTATCTGCCCTGAACGAAACAACACAACACTAAATAAAACAAAAAAAGATAAGCTAGTGAATAAAATGCACGAATGAATGAATGTTATGTCCCATTATTACAGATGACCTGACAGCAGACCTTGGTCTATGCCCCTCTCTCGGAAGGAACCCCCTCGTTCGGTGACTCGAAGCAAAGGAGGGGTGCCCTCGCCAACCCTGGGCGACCCGGGGTCTTTATCGCTAGATGAGTCGGGAAGGGGGTCTCTGTCTGTGATGCAGGGAGTGATGCTGCGTTGTCTCTGAAGGGTCACGGGTGACATGACACCCTAGGGAATAAGACAAAATTCATCACATCGCAGAGAAAATATATGTGTAAAGGTAAAGGAACTCCCTTTGAACGCTGACACTGTCGGCTCACCTCCCGCACTTTCCTGATCAGCTTCAGCCAAAGACTGTGAAAGGTAAACGAGACATGTTGTTACGTCTGAACCATGGCCAGGCTCGTAAAGGTTTATTACAACACAAGAGAAAGTGTTCCTTTGATAAGCATCTGAAGTAAACCTGATACTAAGTAGGACAAAGGGACAAACATTCCAGCATGTGTGTGTCAATATGTTTGCAGATAACGTCTGACAGTGAGTGGGACAGAGGACATCTGTAATCCAGACAGAGAGAGAGAGAGAGAGACCCACTTGCAGTCATCAGGGTTGTCTGAGAGCAGCAGCAGGAACTTGTTCTGTGGCAGGATGAGAGCGAAGCAGCAGCCCCTCGTGCCCCCTGGAGGCAACTTGGGCAGATCAAGAATCTCTCTTCCCTCAACGACGGACTCACAGTTGGTCTGCAGGGCCACCACCTGGTCCGGAGGAGACTCTGCATCCCGGCACACCAGCAGGTTTCCCTCCATGGTCAGCACAAGGTACTTCTCCTTCCACTGCTTAAACATGAATCCCCCTGCAGAAAAAAAAAATAAAACATAGAAAGACGTGCAGCTCAGTATTTTTAATTAAGTCAAGCAACAAAGATCAAACTAATACTTTTACTGCCAGCTTAACAGGTGCATGAACTCTGTCAGCAGAGTGTAAAGCTGCTGATTGTTTCTCCTGCAGGTTTACTTATTTGTTGTCAGTCGTGTTAGTTTCAGATTGAAGAAGAACTGGCAGAGTTTTCCATCACACTAAATATGAACCATGTCACACATTCTTTTCTAGTCTTATCTGATTATTTTCTAATCTCTGTAGAGACTAGAAACACTGGAACATGTCAAATGTTCTTCAACGGGAATTAGCTGGTAGTGCGTTGATTCCAGTTTTTAAAGTGGACCTTTTAAAGTCTAATAAATAAAAAATATATAAAATAATAATTCTGTATCATGTATATACGTTATCAATGGATATTACGATGTAAAGAAATATACCAAGATATGGTACAATGGAAACCACAACATGTCATGCAGTTCAGTGTAAAATAAATGAATGATCATCAGGTGGAAACAAACATAGAGATGTTACACCACATAAAAAGTAAAACGCTTAAACCAGCTGTTAATTCTTTATAGGTGAAACAATAGTTGTTGGCCTAGGAACCCTAACCCTCACTTTTTTTATCAAGACGTCAGTTAAATTTCTATAAAGGCCACTTCTAAACCGTGAACGCGAAGAAATGGAATGCCATGCAGCCTGAAATATAAACTAAATGGACACCTTTATATATATACCTTTATATTATGGTGTGACTGTTAAGCCTTTATGGGGCGAGAAACTATCTTTGGTAACTTGAACACACGTTTTAAGTTGCATCCTCTGTGAGGTTTAGAAGCTTGTGGTTTTCACTCAGCCAATCACAGAAGATCAAGGCAACATTCTCGGGTCAAATGTGGTCTGCAAGGTCCACGTCTGCATGAACGCTGAGCATAACGGCTTTATTAGATACCAGGAAGAAGAAGTGTCCTAATGTTGTCTAATGTGATTTGTTTACTCCTTAAGGACAAAGGAACCATAAATTCTAACTTCATGGATTTTGATTTTCTGCATTTAAATGAAAAATCTTCTCATGCCCTACAATAACACTCTGGGGTTTCAATGAGTTGCCCTATGAAGGGTTAAATGTCAACAATAATCTCCCTGTAATTTAAAATCAGCTGTTCAGGATGAAGCAGAGATCAAGTGTCAAACTATCTTTCAGGACACGACACACACACACACACACACACTGGTGTGAGATTGTACGTGTCCCAGACAACTGTCCGTTGTGTAATAATAATAAACGGAGAGCACATGTTGATGGACAGTGAAGACCTGCTTTATTTGTCCATACAGAGGATTAGAGATGAACAGGTGGATTTTGCAAAAAAAAAAAGAGAGAGAGAGAGAGAGAGAGAGAGAGAGAGAGAGAGAGAGAGAGAGAGAGAGAGAGAGAGAGAGGAGTATAAGAATTTTGATGGATTGCTTGTTATCATGGCATCAACTTGGCTGCACCCACATTATTACGATTCAACTGATGTGACTCGATTCAATTTAACCGTGACACAGTGATATACGCCAGGATCCGGCATGACGCCGGTATCAGACAAAATGAAAGGGAGATGTAAACCAGATGTAGCATGAAACACAAAGACATGAAACCCTGACTCAGACCTGAATCATTACTTGGCTCTGGAAACCAACATCTCGTCATTCTGTAAAAACACATCTGGGACGGATTACGTGATACAGTGCGACTGTCAGAGTGATATCACTCGTCTCAGAGTTGGAGTGCTGATGGGAGACGGCACTCCTCCTCTCCAGTCGCTGCTAAGTCAACAGCCTAATGAGCTGTGCTGGAGATAAATACCAAGAATCTATTACACCTTGGGGAAAAATAAGCACAAGTTCATCATTTGATACAGGAAGACTAATCTGCAAAAGTGTTATTTTTAACGGAAAATCAACTGCTGTTCTTCCTGCACAGCAAACTGAGACGTCAGCCAGAAACTGCAGCCAAAACACAAGAGGAGTATTAAAGCGAAGTGTGGATCAGTAACCTCCATTAATAGCAAAAGCACATACAATGCTGACCCTGGTCCCTAACGTAAAGAATGGGCTCAGAGATGGAGCAAACCAAAGTCAAACTGCAAAGAGGAGAGGGAATCAGTGCGGGCCTACCGTATTTCCTGAGGAAACCTCGATGAACACCCGCCGTGTTCATGTCTGTGGTCATCACAGCAGCAGAAAGTGAAATGAGAGGCAGAGCGTTTGATGCAGAAAAATAGGATAAGAGAGAGAGAGAGAGAGAGGGAGGGAGAACAACATAATCCCCACTATTTAGGCCTTCCCTCCTTAAACCCATGCTGTTGTGAGTGGAATTGGAGCCATCCCCGCTTATGCACACATAAATATCATACGAGCATAAGAGGCCCAAATAATCATAGCAGCGATGGATAAATCCCACGACAAAGATCCCATCAGCTTCGTCGCGGCCGTCAGCAGATGTCGTGCTGGACCTGTACCCGTACGGCTCCTCTCTATCAGGAGCACGAATCTAAGCCTCCATTTTCTGTCCTGCACTCAACATATGGGAGATTTATTATAGCTTATCATTAAACTGTCGTCAGACCTGTAACTTGGTGTAGCTCCGCGCCCTTGGATGGCCTCCCAACCAGGGCTTGGATCACCTCCCGCTCTGGCAGATTAAAACAGAGGGATTATCTTCCCTGCACAGCTGGAGGCCTGTTGTTGCGCTCGTGTGGATAGCCCCAACCAAGACTTTAATCTGTCCAGACCTGGAATATGTGCGGCCGAATCAAGCAGCAACCTCCAAGATATTAACTGCTTTTCAATGTCATAAATCCAAGCAAGGATTAAATGTTACTCATTCTATTGTTCGGCATTTTCTTATCACTGTTAGGATAAGATTATGTAAGAGCAGAGACGCTGTCAGGCCTCAGTCAAACAGGTCCCACATTCAGGATAAATAGAGATGGTTGCAGTTTGGTCCAGGTGGTGATGAGATGCACAGGTAAAGAAAATGCACACACTGATACACCACTAAAAAACAAAGCAGAGAGGTCACATTCACCGAGAGGAACCCACCCACAGTCATCCAGTCACTTGGCTTAAATCTGGGACTTCTGGATGAGCAATTATCTGATTTGAATCTTCCAGCTGCACTCCGCAAACATTTCGAGCAAAAAAAAACAAAACAAAAGACTTTATGTGAAATGAGCTGTTTGAGGCGTATTTTTGTTTTTTGAACTCTGACTCATTCCCGGTTATGACCTGCTCTGTTTATAGGTCATGACGAATCCTAAACAGTTCCAATAAAGAGTTATGAAAAGCCAAGCGACGATGGAAAAAGCAGATCATCGCCCCGTCCGACAGATCTGTTCCTGAACTCTGTACGTGGAGTAAAAGAAAGTGAGGAGTCAGACTCATTGTGCATCTGCTTTGCTGCTCAGAGCTTAGTCTTTGAACCAGCAGTCATCGCAGCCTTGTTGTCACCATCGTAAAATAAAATCTTGCGGCAGAACTGTTCAAATACTCACTGAGTCTTTGCGTTTGCTGTCAAAGGTAAGCGAGTGTGTGTATGCTGTAGATACAATATCGATGTAAAAATCTGACAAAATGTTTTGCACACAAAGTTCGTGCAACACAACCCTCTTCTGGAATTATATTCAAAAAGAACCTGTCACGGATATTCAGGGTGAGGTAGGAACCATATGCTGGACACTGGGCGATGAGGCAGAAGTTAGCAAAAGGAAACACAAAGCGCTGCTGAGACGGCGGGTATAAATGTGAAGAGAACAAAAAAAAACTACTACGAGACATGAACTACAAGTAACAAGAACCTTGGCACAAAAACGAGGCTTGAGACAAGTACAGCCTAAAAAGACAAGACGTGGAAAAACAGTAGGACGCAACAGAGGACAAAGGGAAAGGCAGGACTATATATACACACAGAAGGGAAGAGGAGACAGGTGAAAACAATCAGGGTGGGGCCGAAAATTACACAGGTGGGAAATTACAGGACAGGAAGAAGGCAAGACAGGAAACTCAAAACATGAGCACAGGAGATCAAAACACAGAACCTAAATTACTTTGGTTGAACACACACACACACAAAAATAATCCCTGCATACAGTATGTACATTAGAGACATGTTATATTAATATACTGAGTACACATTATGATGTTTTCATTCTTTAACTGTCACCTAATATCTTCTGTAGGTTTCTGACAAATATTCCTGTTTGGTCTCACTTGCAATGAAAGCCCTTTGTCACCAACAGGGGGCAGCAGAGCCTTCAACTTCAGGCAGTCATGGTGTTTTTAAGGCATCAACAGGTTGGGGGAAGCATTTTTTATTTTTTTATTTTTTTACAAATTTTCTTTGGCCGTGCAATTGGAAAATAGGGAAGAAGAACAAGGGGCTGTTAGCTTATTGTTAGCACCTCTGGTGTTGCTGGGAGAGCAGCAGGAACTTGTTTCCCATGTTTTTCAGCCAGCAGGTCGCGTCTTTCCAAACTAACAGGTTGTTTTGTTTAGCAGACATTCAAGACTAAAAGGGATATTAACACTGTGCTTTTCCTTTGTGATTAAACCTAATAGCTGGTATCCGTAGTTTTTTACAGGTGCTTTAAACTGGAAGTGCTTTTGGCTTCTAAAAATCCTAACTCTTTAAGTCCTGGTGTATTTTAGTGGGACTTGAACCAAAACACAGAGTCCTAGAGCCCATCCCCCTCAGAACCCAAACATCCACTCCTTCCAGGCCCATCTAGCCCCAAAACTTTGCGTTTTGGAGTAGAACACCCCTCTTTCTTGTACAGGACCCCCTCTGTGACCCTCTTCCCTCCCTCTCTGCCTCTCTCTCTGTGCTTCTATCTGGGAGCAGAGAGAGCACCATTGCTCAAGCTCCTTTTGAAAAGAGAGCACATACAATGGGGTCTTTCTCAGTCCCTCTCTGTCTCCATTAAAGACCCTGGGAACACAACACTGTCCACAGAGCCACTCTTAAAGGGCCAGTGGGACCCGGAGTCCTCGCAACCTGAGTTCCAGCACCTCCCACCGTTTTCATGGGAAAAAAGAGAAAGAGAGAAAAAAAAGAAGAAAAACAGGAATATACACACACAGCAAATCAATTATTCATGAATGGTATGTGAACTCTGCAGGGCCTTCTCCCAGGCGACGAGCGCCAGCATCACCTCTGTCCTTACACACACACACACACACACGTATACACACCTCAGACATCACAGTCTGCAGCAGCACAACAAACCAGATTGGAATCAAGGACATTTATTTAGACTAAAGCTGATTCAGAGTGTTTAGACTGAAGCTACATGTTCAGATAAATTCCCAGACAGTTCGATGACGTAACCCTGTTTATGTGGATTATTACTGAAACAACATGTTTCGCCTCCTCAGTTTTCTCATCCTCAGCTGCTTGGAGTGGAAACATTGATATGGCTGATTATATAAAGGTTGACATACTCAAAACAGTTTGCAGCTGTTTAGTAAAATTCCTATTGTTTCGTAACCAGTTAATTTTGAAAGGATTATGAAAAAATAGGTAGATAGATAGATAGATAGATAGATAGATAGATGCTTTATTAATCCCAAATTGGGAAATGTTACAGTTGGGGCAGCAATGTACAGGCACTTGACACCACACATAATATATAACAAAAAAAAAGTAAAATAAACAATAAAAAATAAATTAAAAAATAGAAAAATAAAACCAAAATTCCTTACACAGTATTTACAATAATTATATAAAAAGTGAATATTTAAAAAAGAAAGAAAAAATTAAATTGCAGTGAAATTAAGTGCATTTACAACCATTAACCAAACGACCAATGTGCAAATATGCAAAAACAAAAGTCCAGAGTGTCATCTGTCACACACAGATAAGGAAATATTTTACCTTTTTATGTTTATATGCATATTTATAGAGCAACTACATCTTATTTAACTAAAAGTGTTATAGCATGTTGAATACAGTAGGCTACAGAAGCAGGAAAACGCATGAAAAACACATTTAAACAGGCCCATAAAAGATTATGCAACAATAGAAACAAGCAGTAGATATGCAAAGCCTAACTTTGACACCACAATGAGAATCTGTTGAGGGAGAGGTTAAGCAAATAAAGGAGTTTTTAATTCACTGCGTCTCGTTTATTAGCACTGATTTATATTCTGTCTGCACGAAGCGTGATCGATTAACACCCAGAGCCCAGGTCTGTGCTTGAGACACTGTTTCAAGCTGGAGAACCCTTTGATTTACTGCAGCTACTTGCAACTTCTGGGGATCCGTGCGTAATTAAAAGGCGAATGGGGGATTGTGTTGAGACAATCAGCATGCCGCAGGGTTTCTCACATCCTTTTGAGAAAGGGAGGGAGGCTGTGGAGAAGGAGGAGGAGGAGGAGGAGGGTGGAAAGAACTTGAGTTGAGGAATTTGAATCCTGGTTGAAGGGGGTGAGAGGGGAAAGAGAGGCAGGGGAATGTCTGAGGGAGTCTGAGGGAACCGGTGGACAGGAGAGAGAGACTTTGGACGACAGACTTTGGAAAGACTGCTTTAAGAACACTCTTTCGGTTCCCAGATATAGATTCGACTTCGGACAACTTCATCAGCGGAAGGAAAGTTTAGTGCGTGTTTTGTTGTGCGCTTTTTTTTGGGGAACTAAAGTTTGTGGACACTAGACCTCCAGTAGGAATCAACCAAAACAACCGCGTAAGAGGAAAGACGTTTCAGCGGCGCAGAGATCCCTTTTCTCCTTCACAGTTTGTCTCCTTGAAAGAAAGAAAAAGGAACTGAAACAATCTGCTTTGGTCACATCTGCGGCTAATTGCATTTTTAAGCATCTGCCCAGTCAAAGTTTTTTTTACTAGCGCACAACTTTGGTTCTTTGAGCTGCTGCTGAGATGCGCCGGTGATGTTCCCGAGATGAACGCTGTCCTTAAGAAGCTCATTCTCAGAGGTGATCAGCTATCAAGACAAACCATGGGCGGCTCGAAGTGGTCGCTTTTCATCCTCATCGTCGTTTTTTCGTGTTTGAATCCAGCAGCCGAGGGAACACAGCCAGGTAAGGCTTAACCGATCAGCTCAGCTTCTTATCCAGCCTGAGCGTCGTTTGTTAACCTCAGTGAAAGGGGAAAAAAAAACTAGTAATGAGCAATTAGCCCAGTCAGCTTTTCTGCTCCTAACTCATTAAATCAATTTGGTTTGGGGTGGCGAGTGCAACCGCAGCTGGAGAGAGCGTTCAACATCTGGCCAACATGAAGAGACTGCTAATAAAAAATCATCCATTAAAACAAGGTGTTCAAAGAAAACAAAAGATTTCTGATTCGTTCAGCTCAGTCATGCTGAGGGTTTTTATTCTGCTGATGCTGAGGTGAAAGGAGATTGCTGATTGTTTAACTTGCCTCACTAACAAGACAGCTGAAAGATCATGTTGGGGTTTCTTTAGATTAAAGCATGCATCTAAATCTTTACACTTGCTGGGAACTCATCCAAAGAATCCAGGTATCCAGACCAAGATTCCTGCTCCTCATGAGTTTTCCAGCTGTGGAATGTCAGAGATGTACTACTGCGGGCAAGGATGAGGCTTAAAGTAGCTTAAATCTTGTGGGGAAATGAGAGAATGCTATGAATTTCACCTCTCGGGCATGTGTGCAAAAAAAAAGAGAGCTTGTTCTGCGTGGGAAAGACTGTTGAATTTTGCATCCACTAGTACACAACAACCCCTGTCAGTCATCTTTCAGAAGCTTTCATCTGTTCTGATGGGGTCCCTTCAGGGGCCACCCCCCCCCCCCCCCCCACCTGTCAGCTCATGTGTTTTGACCATCGTGGCCGCACTGTCTCTCTGGGAGCTGTACCCTGAGAGATAGCCGGATGTGATTTACAAGCTCGGAATGATGCGTTCAGGGGGAGAATATTTCCTGACGTCTCAGTTCCTATTTGGATTTGGCGATGGCCGTGGTCCAGGAGCGAGGGGATGTGAAGGATGAGGAGGGGATCACGAGACGGGACACTTGGGTTCGTGAGTCAGAGCTGGTCTGACTCACAGACTCGAGTGGCGAGATGATGGATGGGGTACGGGGGCAAGAGTGGAGGAGAAAGAGTTCGGAGGGGAGGTGGCAAAATGTGTCCAAAGAACGGCATGAAAAGGAGAAAAGGGTAAAAGGCGCGGCGGTGAATGGAGGGGCCGAATTACCAAAAGCCAGGAGAATAAAGGAGGGAGTGAGAGGAGGACAAATGCTTAGACTGTGTCGGGTATTTTTGGTATGTGCACATCCACTGACATTTAACATCTGAGCACTTTTATCAGGAGGGAGTGGGAGTAGTGGCCCGGCTAGAAAGAGAGAAATGATAAAAAAAAGTGGGGGACCTTGAGGGAAGGGAATCCAGGCAACAAAAGGGAGGAGATGGAGTAGTTAAGCACAAATGAATCAGTGGGGACGGGCCACACACAAACACACACACACACGTACGCACAGTGTGTCCACGGCCTGCTCTCTCTGCCTTCTAATAAAAGGTTTACAAGCTTATTATTATGTGAATGCAGCAAAAAAAAAGATACAGAGAAAGAAAGTAGGAGTGTTTTTGTTCAGAGTAGCTCTGAGAGAAAAAAAAAAAAGAAAAGTCAGGGTCATTCTTGAAAGAGCTCAGCCAAGCTTAAAAATAAAGGGAGGGATGACTTTTTACACCGAGAGAGCACAGAGACGGAGAGGCGGTGCAGCAGAGGCTCAGCAGGCCCCTTCATTTATTTCATTTATTGCACACTCCCACAACGAGCCTTTTGGATTCCAGGTTGAGTGTTGGTGCAGTTTGTGTTTTACATGCACATCAAGATCACCATATGTTATGTTGAAATGCTGCCAGAGAGGGATTTTAAAATGTTTCCCAGGAGCTTTTGCTGTTTGGGTGAGACGGGTTCCACTGGAATCCGTCGGGGTCGCAGCGACGGCCCAGAGGTCGGAGGTTGGCCGTGAAGCAGACTAAGGGGGCGGCTCGACAAGCTTGAGAAAATCTTTACAGGCATCACTCAGTGGAAAGAGCGCGATTTATTCTCATCCTGAAATCCAAGTGCACAGCCAAAGTTTCCATGTCCTCAGTCATATTCCATCCGTTTCATCAAGACGTGCAGCAGCTACGCCTTTCCTCAGCTGGGGTGCTTAGCATTGTTGTTTGATGGTGCAACAGTTTGATTTCTTCCCGAAGAAGCCCCAAAAAGAAGAAGTTAATACTCATCACGGTTATGATGACTTTCTGTTCAACATTTTTTGGGTCTTGGACAGACCGTCAGACGAGCTGCGGGACGCCGCCGCTTCACCTTCACTCTGATTATGTTTAGTTAGCGCTGAGCTCTCTGTTCTCTGGCACCGAGCAGCAGGAGCAGCCGTCCTCTAACAAGAAGCCTTTGTCCCGGTGTCAGTGCTGTCCTTCTCAGGTCTGGTCTGCCCCCCCTCCATATCAGTGAGGAACACAAGATAACCAGACTCGTAAAAAGCCTGCGAGCTGCTGGCAGATAAACTCTGGGTACACCTGTACTGAATAAATGAACATTTATCAGATGCACAAACAAGCATGATTGATTCGTTAATAAGTAAACATCATTGTCTTAAATGTGTCAAGACTTGCTGCTTTTCTGGTTTCATGTCACTAAACTGAATATATTTGGGTTTGAACCGTTGTTTGGACCAAATAATCTCGAGTTATGGGAACTTCAACGACCAAACTGAACAATCATTAACATGTTTAGTCGTTCATGTCACCTGCTGGCTGCAAATGTTCGTGTAACTAGAACCTCTGGCCAGTATTTTGTGAGCTCAGCACAATCCAATCTCAGATCCAGCAGTATTCCTTCTTCTGCAAATAAAACAGCATGAAATAGGTTTTATTATTTGGACTGTGCCAACACTAACCCACTCTTTTTTCTCTCTCACAATCAAAGATTTGGAGTTCGAACGGAGTCCCACCACTGTCATCTCTTCACTGGGCAGACCTGTAACGTTGCATTGCTCGCTGAAGGGTAAGGGAGGTGAGGAGGAGGACCCCCCTGATGTGATGTGGTATAAAGACGATCAACCACTTCTGTACGCAGACACCAACCAGTATCAGGTTCCTACTGACAGCAACGGTTGGATAATCAAGAGTACACTCAGGTAAGAGGTGATTTTCTGCTACACGCTACAGTTGCTTTTTTTTTTGTTCAAGTCGGTCCTTTAGATTTAATGGGATTTAAGGATCATCTGTTGTGAGGCAGCCACTCCTGGCCTAAAAACCTCTCTTCATCTGTGATCGCATTCATTTCCTGTTCCTCCGCCTTAGTTTTCTCCTCGCTGAACCAGTCTTGCTGCTGGATTATGTCACCATGTCGGCTTCCAGCCAGCGTAGAGAAAAAAAAAACATGAAATTAAGTCTGTTATAAATGATATAATCCAAGGAAAACCCCATGTGTCTCTGCAGCTGGAGCTTCATGTTTTATATTCTTGTTTTATGACAGGAAGGCAAACTTTGGAAAGAAACTAATCAGGGTCTGTGCGTCTTCTTGTCTTGCTGGCTTGGTTGCTCATGTCTTGATCTAAATGAAATCATTCCTCTTTATACACAGAATCGTGAAGGTCCAGCTCAGCGACATGGGCTCCTATAAATGTGCTGTCACTTCAGGAGGAAACCAGACTTTTTCTAAGGAGGGGAAAATTCAGCTGGAGGGTGAGTTCAGCTCTAGCAGCTACGGTTACAAAAAATAAGCAACTTTCCTCTGAGGGCCACAGTCGGATTTGGATTGCTTTGGAAGAGTAAAAGACCCTGACTCAGCTAATTCTTTCCTCAGGCCTTCCCCATTTCTCTGTGGAGCCCCAGCACATGTCTGTAGTGGCCAATGTGTCTTTGAGCCTGAGGTGTGTGGCCCACGGCCCTCCGGAGCCGGTCAGGCTCATCTGGCTGCAGGATGGCGCTCCTCTCAACTTGCTGACGGACCCCGTGGCCCTGTCGCCGTCCACGCTCAACCTCACAGGTATCATCTGTCACTCTCACTTACCTCAGCACTCACGAGCAGCTTAGTTAGAGCAGTACAACCTCGGTCAGTTCCTCCAGGGCTCATAAACTCAGTGATTGATTGTTTTATCCATAAGACGTGAAAAATATTACCCCAAAAAAACATTTAATGTTGGGAGCATATGATAAAAGTTTGAATTATGAGTTCTGTTTAATAACTAACAGAGAGTTGCTGTCAGCACAGTTTCTACCAAAAACAAAAAAAAACAACTAAAATTACTGGTTTTGATTTCATCTATTTCGACTGATTATTGCAGCCTGATTCAAACACTACACAGAAATATATTCTGCCTTTCAAAGACTTCCAAACCCCCTCTTCCATGTCTCTAACAAAACCAAAGAGGGGGCCTGGTTGGCACAGTTCCAGCGGATCCATTGAGGACGTGCCTTGTGGTTGGGTGGGCAAACTCAGAGCAGCGAGCACGAGAAGGACAATCGGGAGATGGAAAATTAATGTGCAGAGGACGCAGCGAGATAAAAGAAAGGAGGGGAAGGAGGAGCGTTTTGTTTCTGCTTGAACGCAAACCACAGCTGCCCGCCAGATAGCTGGCCCCGCGTCAAAGTCCAGTGGTAAGGGGGGTACGGGGCTGAGCTGGCTGAGTCAGACGGAAGAAGGGAGGAGCTGTCAGCAGCGTTCGGTTGATGGGTCTGGTTTGACTCATCAGAGCGGCCCGCCTTGTTCTGACCAGAATCCGTTTGTCGGTAACCTACACTCACATCTCTGGAATGGACAGCTGCTCTGGCAGACCGCGGGTCCAAACCACGGCAAACACAAATAATCTTTCAAGAAGCCCATAAAGAGAAATGGCATGAAGCACATTCAACTCGTGCAACACACACCCACCCCCAAAAAAATGTCAAGTATGAGGTTGTATTTTTTATTTTTTTTGCAGAAGGTCCGCAGTATTGTTTAATATGAATGTTGACTTTTCTGAATATCTATGCATAAAATCCATCTTGTCTCTATATCTCACTTCTGCAAATGTCAGCACTTTTAACCTCACAGTTTCGCTTTAGCGCCTCGCGATGAAATCAGAGTCAGGGTTTGTTAGCTGCAGTCTCAAATCCAGTATGATGGCACGTCTGAACAAAACTACGAAGAGCGCAGAATGACATGAAACTAGTACGTGTCCGCTAAGGAAACCAGAACTGTGTCATTCCCAGCTGACATGAACCTTGTTGGTCAACACTGTGAAGATCATGAGCTTCCTCTTACTGACCAGCTAAAACATTTCAACTCAAGGGGGGATGTTGTTTTGCGGTTTGCTGATGAGGAAGGAAGAGAGGAGAGACGAAGGAGCAAGTGGCGCAATCCCGAGATGGCCTGATGAGCAGTTCATTCGCCCTCCCAGCCAGTGGTCATCCCTCACCCTTCCCTCCCTCCTTTTTCCTCCCGCACAACCCCTCGCTTCACCCGGCGAGGATCGTACCCCCTGTTCTCTTTCCGGCCGCGGCACAATGGAGGCATGGTGCCGTTGGCGCAGCGCGACACACACACACTGCGTAATCCTGTGTCAGTTTGTGGCTCGCTGACAGCGCCGGGGCGTTAGATAACAGTGATAAAACTTGAATGTCACATGTTTCTGTGTGAGCCGGCGTGTTTTTGTGTTTTGTGCGTGAGCCTATGTTGTGGAATGTTTGGAGTGAGCAACGCTGTGAGTCACATTCTGAGAGGACTCATTCTCCCTCGCTCTCTCTGTTGAATGTCAGTGTGTGTCACAGTGTTTTGCCCCCTCAGTGGAGCCCCAGCCTCTCAAAGGCAGCGGCTCTGCCTTTTTACACCTAGACCCCGGCGCGACCGGCCTCTTTGTTCCCAAACACAGGGAAAGAATTTGTCTCCAGACTCCAACTGCAGCCAATTTCAGACTCAGACGTTTGAGATTCCTAAGAGTGCGTTTGTAGTTCTCGATGGACCAGATATTCTGGTCAATTAATGGTTGCTGTACTCATCCATTGAGAGATAGTAATTAAAATACAGAATTTAGTCGCAATTTAGATGCCTTTCAATCTAAAAAGACTCATTTTAATGTTTTTCCTGTGCATAAACGGTTCAAGACTTCTCATTAATGCGTTGTCACAGGCTTCATTACGACAAACCGAACTATATTTTAACAATAGAAAGTTGAGGCTAGCCTCACTCTCACGGAAGGATTGTTGACATATTTCCACATGACATTCAAAAAATTGTGCTTTCACATCAACAGGCACATGCTAAGTGACCGTAATACTGCTGACAGAAAGATCCTTTGTGGAAGCTATTACCGCCACACCAGTCTCACTTTAGTTTGAGCCTTCACAGCGTTCTCACATCGACGTTAAGTCCGAGTCAGCGTGCTGAGCAGGCACTCTCGGTTTCAAAAGACCCGAAATCTTCCTGCTTCACACGTTTTCATTTTTTTCGGCCCAGGTCTGAACAGGACCAGCACCTTCTCGTGCGAGGCCCATAACGGCAAGGGTGTGGCCACCTCCGGATCCGGTACCATCACCGGTAGGTGTCGTGCAACGGAGGCACAAACCTCTCCTCAGTTAGTCTGAATGCACTTTTCAATAGCTTTATGTATTCTCTGACTTTCTGTCTTTCTTTTTTTTTTTTTTTAGTCCTCCCATCGCAGCCTCAGAACGTGACCGTGGTGGAGATCACTCAGACCGCGTTCCGGTTGAAGTGGCAGCCCGGCTTTGGAGGCCACTACCCGATAATCCGCTGCTCCGTTCAGGTGAGACGTCAGGCGTACGCCGGTGGAGAATACCACGACTAGCTGAGAACGCCGGCCTGGAAAAATCACTGCAACTGTTTGACCGGCAGTTTAAACAAACACATCATTCAAAGTCTTGTTTGCAGACTGATTCTGAGCACCAGGGCTCTACCTTGAGCTAGCCTAATTTTAAAGAAAAGAGAACTAGCTTTTCTTTCCCTGGCTTTACTCATCCTCTACCCCTCCCTGGCTTATTCATGAACCAGAGTATCATGTTTCACTCTGGGAAAGTGGCCTCCTGGATTAATTTTACGTAGCATGTCTCTCTCTCTCTCTCTCTTTCTCTGTGTGTGTCAGTGTCTCTCTGCCACTATTCTGCTTTGTGCTATTACAACTCATAGCTGAGAGGAGGAACATTTTCTCCTGGAAAAGGGAGCAGTGCAGCACCACCCCTAAACGTCTGGTTTTAATAAAGCTGCCCCTCATACCTCTTGCCGTTCTTGCCCCCTCCCCTCATCTCTCCCTCGCCCCCCGCCCCCTTTACCCTCACAGGGGAACAAGACAAGGGGCCTGCTTTAGCAGAATGGGGCAAAAATCTGAATTTAACGGTTCATTGTTTGGCGAGGAGAAACATGAAAAAGGCTGTGGTGTAAAGAGAGAGAGAGAGAGAGAGGAGAATGACATTACTGTGCGCCACTAATAGAAGCATAAAAAGAGATGCATGAAGGAGGGAAAGAAGGAGAGAGAGAACAGAAGAGAGGAGAGGAATACAAAGAAAGTCAGTTCAAGAGAACAGGAACGGCAGTGACAGCAGGTATTGCGGGTCTGAGCCATGCAGGAGGAATGCAGGCTCAGCTGTGACTCAGGGCTAGATTCAACACACTTGTTTTGCTTGCCTGGATGGCTGATTCATCGAATTAAGAAGACCGTCTCTCTCTCTGTCACAAACATTCATACACTCTCCCCATTCAACATTTCTCAGGATCACGCCACCAAAGTCGCACCACATGGAAAAAAAAAAATCCCTCATGTGACCTCTGCATACTCATACACTGACAAAGCAGCGCAAATCAGCACCTGCTCACGCACACAAAGACCTAACGTGTTTGTGTGGCCGCTCTTTCTTTTTTCACTACAATTAAAAACTGTAAAGCTTCATCCTGCAAAGTGCAGCCCATAGCCTGCGGGAGCTGATCTCCACAACGAGCAATACAGCAGAATAATGAGACCAGCCAGACCAACAACTTTATTGCGGTTTTGAGATTGCTGCAGTGAAGCATTTTCCCTGCTTTGTGTTCCTCTTTAAATGTGTTTACCACAGAGAGTTTGCAGAGGCAGCAGGTTTCTTGCCTGTGATTTCTGGTTGATGAGTTCTGTATTCGGTGCACCTTGCTGAGCCTGGGTCACGTTCAAAAGAGCAGTGGAGCAGGTTTTACACCATTTATGGCAATTAACACTTAATGGGCCCCCCACCCCCACCACCACCACCACCAGAAGCATTTACATGCTAGCCCTCTCTCTAGTCTTTTCTTCCACAATACAGGATGCAGCAAAATATTAGAAAAACAACCTTAAATGTTTGGATTGCAGAGACAGAAATGCTCTGTGTCGTTTTTCTTATTTTGACATGTGAATCAAGAATTATAGATATTATATATAAACAGAAAGTAACTACTGAAGTGTAACATCAGTCCACCTTAATCTATGAACGATATCATTCTAGATTTAGATTATATATATTATTTTAGTTGATTTTATTTGCAGTTTATTACAATTATAACTTCATCCCATCCTTTTGTGTCTAGCTGCTTTCTGTCTGTGGTTTAAATGCACTAATGTTCTTCTTTGTATTCTTTATTACTGTATCTAAAGTGATTTATCTGCCAGTTATTCAATTGTCCACAGACTTGAGCTCTGTAACAGCAGCTTCCTCTTCCCGTTTGTGCCGTAAAGAGTCTAAATGCACATGTGAAAGCGGTGTTATCTGTACGTTCCAGGCTAAACATGCGGGAGATTCCTTCACGGCCGGCCCAGATAAGCTGATCCACAACCAGAACGTGAACATCCCGCCGGCCACCCACCTCATCGAGGACCTGGAGCCCCACAGGCGCTACGCCGTCAGGGTGGCCTGTCACAGCAGCCAGGGCCCGTCCGACTGGTCGCCCTGGGTGGAGCTACGCACCAAAGAAGGAGGTGAGTCCTCTGAGTGCAGAGATTAGTTTGTTTTCACCGTGGACGCCATGTCTTGATGTGTGTGCATGTGGGATTACTTCCTTGGGAGTGTGTGAAGGTCAAGGCTGTGTTATCTGGCTACCGATTTAGCTCTAAGACGTGGTCTCCTCCCATTCCACTGTGTACGCTCCGGGACTAGTCCAGGACAAAGCAATGGAGAAACTAGCAGGTGCCACTAAGCAGATTTCTAGGATCATTTACCATTGCATGTTTAGACTTACAAAATGGAATTTAGCAGCTAAAACACATTTATTCAGTGCACACAGTGTTTGGGCCTTTTATTGGAATATTAAAAGTTAATGGCTTTACAAGGCCTACCTGTGGTTTTTTCTCATTTTTCCAGTTTTTAATCAAGTCAAACTTGTGGCTCAAGTGTTCAGATGGGATATTAACTATTCAATTTTTTTGTCCATGGCGTAGTTAATGTGCTGCAGCTGTGTTCTAATGCTTTATGCCTTGGGTTGTTGGTTTTACTGTCTAGAACTGAAGCTGTCATAGGCTCCTAAAGGTCTCTGTGGCCGCTGCAGCGCTGTAGTCACACTCACTATAACTATTTGCTTTATGAAAAAAGTTTAAATGCTTTTAAAGTTGTTATCGCTAAATGGTAGTTTAAACGCCTCTTTGCGCCAAGATACTTTTATTTTTTTAGGGATTGGTTTAATTAACTGCAGACCTACATCTGTCGGGCTGTTTGTTCAGTTTGATTCTATGTGACTCAAGACTTAATAACCTACTGTATGGTAACAGTGAGCCGGGGGAATCAAGTTACAGTCTACTGTTAGTCATAATATTCATTCCTGTGCCCCTTTAACTTAGTCAGTGTTTATGAAGGATTCCAGATGCGAGTCACTGCACCTCCGCGGACGCCGTTTCAAATGTAAACTGTTGAGGTAGATGGCTGGCTGGCTGGTATGGAAGAGACAGAGAGTTGGTGGAGGTGGAGACGGGGGGAAAAGGGGAGGGTTGGTGGTAAATTCTCCTGAAAGGCTTCTGTTAGTCGCGGCGCTCTGTCCAAACTGTAACGCTGGGCTCTGCTGTGTGCTGCGAGTTTAAACTGAGGTGGGATTTTCCATGCCAGCTCATGCCGTCTCTATCCCTGGATAAATAGGAATGGAAACAGTGTACGCTAAGAGGAGAGATATGCCACGCGAGGGATGGTCGGGGCTTTCCATAATGCAAGCTGCTTATAATGTGAAAACTTCATTTTTCTGGCAAAAACGAGAAAAGGGAGAAGTAGCCCTCCCCCACAGCCTTGAAATGTTGGCTACAGTCATAATTTTCAGTTCTTTATTCTTAATAGTTCATAGCGATCTTTGTTTCGTTTTGGAGAAAATAAAATCACAAATTGCTTGCAATCACAAATTTTGAACAGCGTGGTTCCAGTAAATCTCTCTGCACTTGTTCTAGTCAGTCAAAGGAACTTAAAACTTAAGATAACATTCAGCTTGTGGTCTAAAAGTTCAGAAGGCACCAAGGTCAAAAAGAGAATGAAGAGCAGCAGAATCCTCTTAGCTCGGCCATATTCTCATTAATATATTGTGCAGATACCTTCCAATTTTTCCATTTCCTTCACTGAGCACTCACTTTCCCGCAGTCTCCTACGTACATTTCCGAGGAACTTATTTCCCGCATCCCCAAACAAGCTGGACAAGTTTCTGAATCCAGTCTTTCAGCTTCACCCATCCATCTCTCATTTCCCCCTCTTTTTTTTTTTTGACCTGAGACGACCTATCATTTCTTTTTCCAGCGCGTGCAGCTAGGCACTGTGGGAAAAAAAAAAAAAAAACGTGGGTTGCCACTGGGAGCAGGGAAGGAATGGATGTAAGCGCAAGAGAAACGGGAGAAGGGGGTGCTTTGAGAAAACAGTCATTTTGCTATTTTCCCAAAGCCCACTATTTTCCCTGGAGGATGAGAGAACAGAAAGAGAGGGAGAGGGGGAGTCTGGGAGAGGAAGTGAGACGACCTATGGCACTCTTATAATCCTAAAGCTGCGATGCTTGCTTAACAACGCCAGAAATGCATCTTTCTAAATGAATGAATGGAAGAGTGAATGAAAGCTGAAAGAGAAAGACAGTGATTCCTGTTTCCCCTTAAACATTCGTCACAACATAACTTCTGTCTCTTCCCCTGCCGGCCGAGATGCCACAGCTAATCGCAAATAAATCCACTGTCCTAATGGAAGTGAGTCATGACGACGTGGCGCAACACATGTGTCACAGTTAATCCTGTTTATTACTGCCTCCTGGGAAAAAAAATAAAAGAGAAATTGCAAACACAAGCGTTGAATAATTCCATTTTCAAGACAGACAACAGTTTGTTCCACTATGAAATTAAAACGGGGTGGACGTCCTCGAAGGCCGTGACGATTTTCATGACACTAACATTCGTGTTTTTCGAGTCTGGAAAACAGGTTTCCTCTGTAGGAAAGAGTTTGTTTTCCTTTATGGGGAACAGACTCCCGGATCCCAGGGTAATAAGTCAGTTCCTGGCTTAAGGATGACCCCTTTTTCAAACACATGTTGACCCACGCCGGGGCTAACTAGGCCGAGAGGATGAAATATAGCCGTCAGAGAGAGGAGCAGAGCCTCTGTCTCTGGAGCCAGCTGATTATTTGACACTTCTTTTTCGATAGCGGCGCTCAAACGGGATGTGAAACAGTAGTCCGCAATAGATGCAGATGTTACCTTCTGCTGTTGTGAACTAATTGCGGCTCAAGTGCTTGTTTGTAAGCGTCCCGCCGGGCCTCCGCTGCTTTCACTTAGAAGACAAAGAAACAACGTGAGGCATTTTTTTACTCTGCGGTTTCTGCATTTCACAAAAACAGCACACTCCCACCTTTTTTTTTGGGAACTTTTCAACTTTTCACATGTTTTTTTTTTTCCTCCACAAACTTTTACGTCAACGGTTAACATCCCTGTTCTCCGCAGAGAAGAAAACTTGGACAGAGTGAGATGGAATCATGTTGGACGGACGACGGTGACGGAGACAGAGATGAGAAAGCAAAGGAAAAAATAGAGCTGGGAGGCAACACAGAGGTGGAGGAGGAGGAGGAGGAGGAGGAGGAGGAGGAGGAGGAGGAGGAGGAGGCAGGGAGAGGCATGATGGAGCATAGGTGGAGCCGAGCTGCTGGAACGAGGCTTGTTTTTGTTGCCGCTGGCGGGCAGAACAGGGACCACATGTGGAAACAATCACCCGCCAAACGCTTCCTGATAACATCATCCATAGGCTGGGCCATGTTTCCCAAACTCCCAGTGATTTAGCCTGTGTGTGTGTGTGTGTTAGTGTGGGTTTATGTGGGTGTCCTGCTAGTCTGTGGGACTTTGAAAGCCGGTAGAGAGCGAGAAGCAAAGACAAAGGGAGCCTTAACTCAGACGCCAACAAAGGAGAGACGCCTTCTCCTTGAGAAAAGGTTTCGTGGATTTCATCAGTCGCATACGCGTGCATGCATACAAACATTTCTCACACTATTTCTAGCGTGGTATTCAGCTTGGATTACTATCCACTGGTTATTTTGGCCGCCAGCAGAATTTTTTACTCTCTGTTCCTGAAAGCCAGAAAAATAAAAGGCAGGCGAGAGGAGTAAGCAGAAACAGAGACGGCAACAATAAAAGAGGTGGCATGCAGGATTCATAATGTGTCCATCTGACTTTTATCCAGCCAGGCCGACATGAACAGAGTGTGCACTTCTGAACTCCACTGATGTGTCCTGAGATGCCTTTTTTGTGTCCTATTAAAGCAGAATTCTCCTCCTTCTCTGACATCTTCTCCTTCCAGCTGTTGTAGTTATGCACACCCCAGAGGCTCAAAGCTGTCAAAACAAACACATGCCTGGCTAACCCCCGGCCCACTGGCCCCTGGCCACTGAGCTCACAGCCACGGCACTGCCGGCTTCTAAATTTTTCTAAAATAAAAAGGCAAAAATACGATTTTAATCTCTGCTGTGTTTTGTGTTTCAGTGCCAGAGAACTCACCTGCAAACGTGACCGCTGTGCTGAACGGGACAGAGGTGCTGATGACGTGGGAGGGGCCTCCGGGGAAGCTGAATGGAGAACTGCAGGGCTACATGGTGGAGTACAGCACACCTGCTGCAAAGCAGGTCAGTGAGAGAAACGTTTATTTTCATTTGTCCTCTGGAGGGTCGCGGGGGGGCTGGAGCCTATCCCAGTTGTCATTGGACCCTGGACAGGTCTCCAGTCTATCACAGGGCTAACACAGAGAGACAGACAACCATTCACACTCACACCTATCGGCAATTAAGCAACGAGCATGTCTTTGGACGGTGGGAGGAAGCTGGAGTACCTAGAGAGAACCCACGCAGACACAGGGAGAACATACAAACTAGTCCCCAGATTTGAACCCAGAACCTTCTTGCCGTGAAGCATCAGTGCTAACCACCACACCGCCGCCCCCAGAGAAACATACACAGAGCAAAACACAACAAAGTGGTGGTTTCTAAGTTTTTCATCTGGAAAATATCTACTCTGACCGGCCCTTTCTTTTCTTTCATTCACAGTTTGTTGTGGACACTGGACTGGGCACTGAGCTGTCAATCAATCTGTCTCTCCCCTTGTCCAATGTGTCTTTCCGAGTGTGTGCCTACACAGGGGCCGGTCAAGGACCCTGGACCCCCACACAAACTCTGACGCTCACGTCTGCAGGTGAGTGACAGGAAGCATCTAAACCACTCATATATACTACTATCATAATAAACAACATACTGCATGTAGACAGGTTTTGTCCAAATATTGACTTGAGCTCTGGTTTTCTTTTTACTCCCACAGAAATGGGGGAGTCTAGAGGTGAGTAATAGCTGCCTTTACACATTTAAACCCTACTAACCCTACTCTTCTGTGACCTCTCTGAGTGGCACAAAATGACAGCGATAGCGGAAGTGAGCTCATGGTGTTTTTTTTTCCAAAGCACGACTTCTCTTTCTTATTCTCTGTCACTTCGTTCGCGGTGTATTTTGGTGAAATAAGGAAGGAAGAGAAAAAAAGAGAATTGAGGATCTCAGAGACACGGGAAAGGGGAAGAGGGGAAGGGGGGGGAGAGGGGTTGGAGGTGGGGTGATGAATGGGAAGACGCATCATAAATATTTATAACAGGCTGGAACAGTGTAGCATCTCTGTTTGCTTTGTCTAATAGGGCCAGACAGACAATTCAAACAACAAGAACAGCAGATGAAAAGAGGAAAGAAAGAGGGAAAGTTGGGGGAGGATGAGTGTGAGTAGGAGGGAAAGTTGCAAACAGTGGCTGGAGGGTTTGAGTGTTCGGGGGTAGTGTGAGAGACGGCACAGCAAGAACTCCACCAGGGAACGATTAGAAAAAGGGAGCATACTTGTATATCTAGGAAGACGTTTTGATGTCTGGCTGAGAAAATGATTGACGACTTGAATGCTGCTTTGTCGCTTTAAGGGCTCCAAAATCCTAAAAAAAAAAAAAAAAAGTATTGTTTTCATCTTAAGCGATCAACATGACTAAACTCTAACCCGCCTCCCTCCACACCCCTCTCCTCAGGTCCGTCCTCGCCCCCGGCCTTTTCCTGGCACTGGTGGTATGTGGTGGTGGCCGTTACCGGAGCTGTGTCCATAGCTGTGCTCATGGCTGTTTACGTGGCCAAGCTGCGGCGCAAGGAGACGCGATTCGGGTGCGTACGGGCTGTCAGGGCTCCTCGTGGGTGGAAGGGAGTGACTCATTAGCCGTGCCAAACCAAAAAATGTTCACTTTTTTTCCAGCTCCTTGACCTAGTTGCTAGACTTTCTGTTGAAGCTAAAGCATTCTGGTGGAGCAGAATAGTAATTATGACAAAGTGCCATTATTTCAGCTGTTGACACTTAACGCTGGACTGACCTCTCTCTCTGTTTTGGATGCATGCGTTCACTCACAGAGAGGCGTTCGAGCCCATGATGGAGAGCGGAGAACTGGTTGTCAGATACCGCGCTCGCCGCACCTACAGCCGCAGGACTACCGAAGCGACGCGTAAGTACTTCCCTGCCTCGGCATGTTTGTCAGAAACATGACACTTTCTACTTACCCCTGACCGTCACTGCAGCTGGAGGCGATGGCGAGCCCAAACCTGCCTCTGAGGACAATTCCAAATAAAAAGTAGCATAACAGTATCTCTTCCAGTATGCCCTGGGCCTGGATCCAGAGGTTCAGTGGAAGGAAACTGATGCCTCTCATGTCACACAGTGACAGCTCAAATCTCCACCATTTCAAGACGGGAATCACATCCTAAGTTTGTTTGGTTCTATCAAAGCCAAGAACACAAACAGCTAATGCGTTCCCCACAGCTGTGATAACAGAGTGTTCAGTCAGCTGACATACTCACAGCAGCGCTATATTATATAACGCAATATCTTTATAATCACATCGATTAGACGTGCAGGAAATTTAATAAGGACCTGTGCAATAAAGGAAAAAGGAAAATAAAGGAAATGAAGGTGAAACTTAGCAGCATATTGGAGAGTTTAAAGATGTGTGAAAGGCGGGTACAGTTACATTGGGGACTTGATGCTCCTGTGAGATTTCAAAATTAAGCGTCAGTCGAGGAGTAATCAGCTGCTCTAGCTGTAAATTGACCGTTTGGGGGATAGATTAGGAGTCAGAGGAAGTTTGGTAATGTGTGAAAAACAAAGAAGAGTTTTGCAGGGTGCTGTCACCAGCCTGGAGGCCCTGCGAGTCCGCATGATTACAGGCAGAGATACGTACCTGTAAACGCAGCATACGGACTCAAATTTCACACAGCTGGATCACATCCAAGCCCCAGCATTGTCGCTGGTGTAAACACACTATTTATATAATCTTCACGCACGAGTCTCGGCTTGCCATGGCCATAAAGAGGACAGGGGAAAGGCGGACCTGCAGGAAAAGAAAGAAAAGAAAAACTATTCGGTGTGTAAAAATGATAGGAGCGAAGAGAAAGAGATGTGGAGATAATGTGTACTCTGAGTGAACGATGAAAAGCAAAGCGCCTTGGGAATGAAGGAAGAGGTCAGATTGGAGGGATTTAGGCAGGATGCACACGGCTGACGTTGACCACTAATTTTGGCCAGTCCTCGGGACAAAGTCAAGCCCCGGGGCTCCGGTTATTGCTGCAATAGCCGGTCACGGCAGCATGTGTTGGAACATGCCTGTGGCCTGACCGCATTGCCGTCCAACGCGTGGCAGATTGATAGCGTAGCAGCAGCTGGAGGGGGATCGCTGTGCATGTTGTTGCCTTGTCACATCCCGGCCCAGATGTGAAAAACAGAGCCGGCCAGCGTCTGTAGCTCGGTCTGCTCTCCGCCATGACAGCCAGCTGTGGAGGTAATATTTAAAGGGAGCATTTAAACCAACCTAAATCTTCTGACCTCATCTCCCCAAACCGCCCCGGTCCCGGCAGGATCGCACGGTCACGTGACCCACACCCAAAGATAAAGAGGACAGCGAGGCCTGATGTCACTTTCTGAATAAGTTTTTGGTTTCTGTTTTTTTCAGTCCAATCCAACTTTATTTATAAAGCACTTTAAAAAACACAAAGAGGGAACCACACTGTACAGAAGAATTGAATAAAAGACATGAATAAAAGGTTTTGAATTAGTTCAGATAACCTTTTGATTTACTGTAGATTAAATACGACTACACTGTGGCATTTAGAATAAGGGTAAACATGTTTGAAATAGATTTTTGTGCAAAACAATCGACCTCAACGATTTATTATTTGAATACAACTTCAAATAATGTAACACTAGGGCCACTAATTGTCTTTACATGAACAAACAGCTGAAAACTGAAAACATTTAATGAGCATTTTGGGGAGTTTTACAAGGAGACGGGATTGTTTCAGTTCAGTTATAGTCTTATTTTCCTTGTTGTTTAAGTCTGGCAGTATTTATTAACACTTTGTTTTTGGCGTGGAGCTGTGCATCGTGGTTTTGGGAAAAGCGCGGATGGCTGCTTTGTACAATCCGGCTGTTTTTTTTTCTTTCCTCTCTTTTCTGTGTCGTTAATTAAAGTGCTTTGTGCTCCAGGCGGCATTAAAATTCCTTACTTTTTCCTCTTCAGTGAACAGCCTGGGCATCAGCGACGAGCTGAAGCAGAAGCTCCAAGATGTGATGGTGGACAGACATAAACTTACCCTGGGAAAGACTCTGGGAGAAGGTAACGCTTGGGTTTTTAAGTTTCTATAAGTGTAAGTCTCACTTTAAACACTGGAGTTAATATGGACAGTATCAGTGGCAGCAGTCAGGACTCACCTGCCACAGCTCCAATGCTTGCTTTCTGTTTATCTCCAGTGTTTTGGCCCTGACTATAGTGCAACATGTGAGCAGTTCAACCAGACATCTGTATCATGTAAAGTTTCGTCTGAAACAGCATCTGAACTGGCTGTTTTTCTCCTTTGATTTCTTTCTTCAGGGGAGTTTGGCTCTGTGATGGAGGGGCTGCTGACTCAGGAGGAGTCTGTCCTCAAAGTTGCTGTCAAGACTATGAAAAGTGAGTAGACAGTATAAGCACTCAACGGTTCCCACAATGAACCCCTTCATCTCGGGAACACAGGCCAATTGACAGGCTGCCCCTTGGGTCAGAAATCAACAAGTGGTCCGGGGCGAAAATCTCAGTTTCTGATCAGAAAACAGACAAAGACACGGCTTGTAGAAAATATTGGCAGAAGAGAAAGTTGACCCCCACAAAAAGCATAGTGCCAATGTAAAGTCAATTATATTAAAACTGGATTTTTTTTAGACAGCGCCACCCTCATGAGGATTCTGTGGTGGAGAAGTTGAAACAAACATAGTGGTGAAAACTGCTAACCTCTATTAATTCGTAGTATGAAAAGTCCAACACCCTCTCAAAGAAATGTTTATTTCTAAACCCTGGCAACTTTGCAACGTTAGTGCCGTGTTACTATGAAACGTGGAAAGTGGTCTCACCTCTGCACCATCTTCTCTCCAGTTGCCATCTGTACCCGCTCAGAGATGGAGGATTTTCTGCGAGAGGCTGCATGCATGAAGGAATTTGACCATGCCAATGTCATGAGGCTTCTAGGTGAGTCAGGAGCTATGGCGCGTGGGCTGGCGAGTTCAGGCTGGCAAAGAGAGACGTTTCCTCATTTATCCCCTTCTGCTTCCAACCTAAAACAAAAGAACAATAAATAAATTCAAAATTCAACAGCAGTGTATATTTACCTTTAACACCGCCCCATCTAATTTCTTTTAAAACCCCACTGTGAATTGCTTTCCACCAAAGAAATAGTCCTGATGTAATGCACTTTGCACATTTTCTAAAGGCAAATTATATGAGGCATGCATTTTAAAACGTGTGCAACTGTTGGCATGGCATGGAAGTGAGAAAGTGTGTTTCTTTTTGTGTTATTCTTTGTTTAGATGAACTGACCCATTACAATATTGTCTTATTTAACTAGAAAATCCAAGACTGAGCTAATCACGACATAAATCATGTTATTTTCCAAATGTGCGACGCATGTGTGTACTAAGCCGGGATGTTTTTATAGGTGTGTGTCTGCAGACCGTGGAGAGTGAAGGTTACCCCTCCCCTGTGGTCATCCTACCCTACATGAAACACGGAGACCTGCACAGCTACCTGCTGTACTCAAGGCTCGGAGACTGCCCTGTGGTAAGTCTGATTAGAAACAACAAAAGACTCAGAGTCAGCAACACAGAAACAGTTTAACAGCTGTATGTGTTTGGAGTTTATCAGCTCAGATGAATGTCTGTCAGCAAAATGGGATCCAAAGTTCAGCGCAGATGTAAAGTATTTGTTAAGCGAGTCCGCACCCACTGCCTTTTGGCAGCACGTACGAACTCTGAGATCATGCGAGACGACGAGTGTGCGTATCTGCAGTTTTACTCATTAATGGATGAAGTGTTGCGTTGGAACCAAGAACTGCCATACGCAGTAAGTCCCTGAAGAGATGTGTTGAGAAAGACAGGCCTAATCAAAGCAAGGCGGCGCCCAAAATGTAGAAACATCCAAGAGTTTGGCAAACATTCAGAAAACAGAGTGCTGGAGCTTATTGTTCCCACAGGAGGAGGCTTTTTATATTTGGGGTCGAGTTTTGCTCGGTTCAGATGTATCACAGAGGACAGATGGGCACCGGTGCCCTCTACTGGGCAGAAAGTAAATTGGCTGGTACATGTGTAAACTAAATCCTTTTCTCTGTGTGCTGTCCTACAGTACCTCCCGTCTCAGATGCTGGTCAAGTTTATGACAGATATCGCCCGGGGGATGGAGTACCTCAGCGGCAAGAATTTTATCCACAGAGACCTCGCCGCTCGCAACTGCATGTAAGCACAAGCTCTTCTCTCTTCTTCCGCTTTTTTTTACTTTTTTTCACTTCCTTTAGGTGTTCTTGTTGGCTCTTTCTCTTTCTCTTTTTGATGCATTTGTAAAGTAAAACTAGGGTGAGAGACTATTCTTAATGCAATACTGGACAGAGGGTGAGCTCAAAAGAACAAAAGCCCAATATGATGCAAGAAAAGCATGATAGTCTCTCTCTGAATGACAGAAGTTGCAAATTTATGTGTTTTGCATGTAAAATCTTAACAGTAACTCTAAGGCCAACATAGAATATATAATAATTAAACACCTAATAGTGCCAAATTACGTCAAAATTGTACTGAATTGCACATATGTACTTCATTTCCACGACCCACGGCAGCAGTTTAACACTCTGGTCTCTCCGTCTCAGGCTGAACGAGAACATGAACGTATGTGTGGCCGACTTTGGCCTCTCCAAGAAGATCTACAACGGAGACTACTACAGACAGGGGCGGATCTCCAAGATGCCCGTCAAATGGATCGCCATCGAGAGCTTAGCCGACCGCGTCTACACCACTAAGAGCGACGTGGTTAGTTCACCTACCGTGTCTTTGTTAGTGTGTGTCTGTCTCTGTGTGACTCAGAAGAAATGCGTTACAGGGTTAAGGCTTAACCATTTAAATTAGCGACTTAAATTTCTTTCAGTCAAGCTTCCAGATGGAACATGGTTTCACTTGTAAACGGCACGTTTTTGCAATAATTTGCCTAAGAACCAGCTCGGTATTCAAAGTGGTGTAGTAGTTCTACTATTACAACCACTTTGATTAACTTCTACGACGGATACAGCTGCTAATATCATTGCTTACATATTTTACGGGCGTCTGCGTCCATGCACATGTCAGAGTGTGTTGATACAGTGTTAGCATTTTAAATTACGTGCATTCTTTAGTCCTTGTTCACTGAGGATGTCCAGAAATACCAGACAGACATGGTTGGGATATTTTTCCACAGCCAGTGTTTGATCAGTTCAGATTAATGTTTCACTAATGTGCAACAAGGTGTGTAAGACACTACAGGAATTCAACAAAGCTTAATCCTTCCCCTTTCTGTCTCTTTGTTTATTTTCTCCTCTCCTCCGTCTTGCCCTTGCTCTCTCAGTGGTCGTTCGGAGTTACCATGTGGGAAATCGCCACACGGGGCCAGACACCGTACCCCGGGGTCGAAAACAGCGAGATTTATGATTACTTGAGACAAGGAAACCGTCTCAAACAGCCTCCAGACTGTCTGGACAGCATGTAAGTTTCAGCTCCTTCGTAAAACACGCTCCACAGATGATCAGATGTTTCCTCCCCTGATTAGAAACACATTTTTGTTTTCCATAAAGCAGTAGAAGCTAAAATGCTTTCAGTCCATTTGTCTTTCAAGCCTTTTCATGCCTTAAGGTTTGTGAGATCCAATAAATGAAAGTAAATGGGAGATTTTTTTAATGGCTTTTCATCAAAAAAGTTAATTTATTAGAGTTACCAGAATATTTTGCTGATAAAAATTTCTAGGCCACAGTAGAAACTAACTGCTGCTCTGTACCAGCTGAGCACAATCAGCACCAAAGGACATTTTTAGATGCTTTAACGGTGGGCTGAATACACGACTAACATTTCTCCGTCCATTTCTCCTCCAGCTACACCCTTATGTTCTCCTGCTGGCTGCTGAGCCCTAAGGATCGTCCATCATTTGAGTCCCTGCGCTGCGAGCTAGAGAAAGCCCTTGAGGATCTGCCGGACACCCAGGACCCAGACGAGATCCTGTACGTCAACATGGACGAGTCCTCCATGGAGCTCGGGGCCGTTGGCGGGCGTGACCCCCTCGGAGGTTCGTCTCCTCTCTGTCTGAAAGCCCTGGACTCGGTGACGACAGTGGAGGTCCACCAACCCAACCGCTACGTCCTCTGTCCCCAACACGAGACCATCCGGACCCTTACTGACTCCTTGGAGAGCCTAGACATGCCTGTGTCGTCCTCCACAGCCACGCTGCCTCTACAGTCGTCGTGCCACTCGACTCCAAACCCCACGCCGGCGCCCACCCCCAGCTGTGAGACGCTGGAGGACAGGGATGGATCCAGAAGAATGCCCTGGCAGTGATGTACAAACTTTTAAAGAATGACATGACTGCTCACTGCCAAAGTGTGCTATCCCATTCCAAGAACAACATCCAGCCTCTTTCTACTGACTTTAAGAAACCTCATGTGCCTCTCTACATGTACAGTCAACAAATATACTCACACACACATCCGAAGGCATTCCAATGAAGTGAAGCATTGGGATTTTTTCTTCTGCCAACCCATTCCAAGATGAGCACATTTTGAGTAAAAAATACGAGTTGCCGCCACTATTACAGGTGGTAGACAGTGGGAGAACAGACTAGGTGTTGTTTCCCACAAACACTGCAGCACAATCAGAAGAATCAATCCCAGTCGCTTTAGCAATAAAATGCCACATACGTCCAACTGCCTGTATGCAGCGGAGGGATGAAGCTAAAATAATCAAACTACTTTGTGAAACCAGCTCAGACACTGCCAGAGTCAAAACAAACTCAGACGCTAGACATTTCCAGGGAGTAAGTGCTAACATACATGACCCAAATAAGAGACCTGTGATTCTGTGATGGAGAAACCTTACCCGTACCTGTATCTGTGTAACTCAGAGCAAAGATAACTAGAGAAGGGGCGTCAAACTCATTTTAGTTCGAGGGTCACGTACAAGCAGCCTGGACCAGTAAGGTAACAGAATAATAACCTATGAGGAACGACAACTCCAGATTTTTTTCATTTGTTTTAGTGCAAAGAAGAACAAGTAAGTTAGGAGAATGTTTACATTTGATAAACTGTCCTTCAAAAAATGAAATTTCTTAAGAGAAATTAGTGCAATTTGGGCACAATACTGTCTGCTGTTTAGTCGTGGGTCTCAGTGTTGTATTCTGTCCACTTCTCTTACTAAAACAGTGACAAATTAGGGTTAGCAGTAGTTTTCATTAAACAATTGCAGTCTTCTATGTAATTTGCACTTTGCAAATTCATGCTGCGGGGCAGATTAGAACCTCCGGTGGGCCACTTTTGGCCCACGGGCCGTATGTTTGACACCTGTGAACTAGAGGATTAAAAAGAAAAGAAGAAGCAGCGGTCTGTTTTATTGCATATGAATCATATGGAGAAGACAAATTGCTCCTTTTAAGGTTGTAGTTATGCAGGTTTGTGAAAGACCGTGCAAACGTTTAGGCTCATATTGTTCAGTATTGTTGTTAGTGGGTGAAACCCATGATATTAGCCTAAGCATACCATACCTGAAGACTTTTTAGCAACAGCAATGTATTAAAAGTGAGAATGTAAACTTTGAAATGCTTTATGGAGGATCACATCCCATGCATACATAGTAGTTTGTATCACAGCTCAATGTAGCACTCCAACAAGACTCCTGTTTGTCCTCCGGGAGGTGTTTTTACTACTATACGTCTTTGTCATAACTCAGGAAATCTGAGACAGTTCTCGAGGGACAGAGGTACTGGTCAAATGAAGAGGGTACAAATAAATCAGAGGTTCAGGTGGATGGACTGAGGGTAGATACAGACATGAAGGAGGAGTTACCCAACACGAAAGACGGGATAAGCTCCTCACTTTTGCTTTTTTTTTTTTTTTTTTTTCTCAAGCACAGTGTTCTTTTTTTGTATTTTTTTTTTCATGCTGATTTTTTTGTATTTGTACAACTTTGCACTAATGTTTTTATATCTGCGTATGTTTATAAATTGTATATCTTTTTACGCTTTTTGGGTTTGAATGACTTTTTTTTTTTATTTTTATTTTTGTTTTTGTTGTTCGTACATTCTCAGTCATCTTGCAGAGGCCTTCAGATATGTTCTTGCGTCAGCCAGCATATTCACGATGGCAGAGGTGAAAGACTGAGATTGGGACTGGAAAACAATTCTAACCTCATCATCTGACGCCATCCCGCCACTCCTATTCTTGTTGAGGTTTAGCACTGTAAATAGCAGTTTGTCACCAGCAGGGTTGAAGAGGAGAGCATAACAGCCGGAAGTTTGAGGAAGTCCACCATGCATGCACTTATTTTTTTGTACATACAGTATATATTTTTGTTCTTTGGATCGGACTTGACCATATTCCTGCAGAAATTTTGAGAGAACCAATAGTTCCAATGAGGCGCTGTGATTTTTTTTTTTATATATATATATATATTTGTATACATCAAAGGTACTTATATATGAAATTGTATACCGTGCTGTGTTATACCTGTAGCATTAGTGTGCTAAAGTGTGCATTTCTTGCAATACCTTTGGTACTGTATACTCAGAGGGAGTCCTGAGTGCTGAGACCAAGGCACTGGTGTTACTTGCCATATTCAAATGTTCAAATGCCAGTTTCAGTGCAGACACACCTCCTGTTTTATGTGTTGAGCATTGGTCATGTATTTCAAACCAGCAAGAACAGGAACTCCGCACAGATCAGCCTTAAATCTCAAAATTTCACAACTTTACCAAGTGCCTTCAGAGAGCCAGTATTTTGCATTACAGTAGATGTGTGTATGGATTTTTTTTTGTCAGAAATGATTGTATTATAACTGCCTTTTAATTTTCACTGTTATGATGTATAAGCAATGTTTTATACAGTACGTGCAGTATTTTGCATTAAGAAATAAATGTGTTTGTTGCAGAATGACCTCTCTTCCAGTCGTATTGAATGTTTCAGTGGCATCTTTATTGATTCAGCTAAGCAGGTAAAAACAAAACAGCAGGTGATGAGGTAACATTTGGAGATTTCTGATCACACATCAGGAACGTTAAGAACCCGAGATTACCGGCTCAGCGGCTGACGCACGAATAATGTCAGCGCGTGGGAGTACGTGCGGTCTCAGAAGTGGATGTAGGAGATCTGCACGTCGCCTTCTATGTCCAGCATGTCAATCTCGTTGAAGGACTGCATGCGATGGAAGAAGTCGAACAGGTGCTGCCCATTCACAAACACCTTAAACCTCTGGTTCCCGCAACGAATCGACATCTGAGAGACACACACACGGAAAAAAGCTCAAGACACTTCTGATCATAGTCAATGAAAATGATACGTCTCCGGTGACTTACATCAAAGTACTGTCCCTCCATGAAGGGGTTTAAGCTGAGCTCTCTTTCCTCCTTGCCCCAGCTTCCTCCAATCCTGCTGTTCCTCACCAACAATCTCTCCTTCACTCTGGGGTTCATGTGGAAGGCAATGTCCTGGGATCTGCTCACCACGAAGTTAATGCTCAATCTGCGACACACACACACGCAAAGAGGACAATATTTGTCTTTAGCACTTGGATTTGTACACAACGGTAATTCCAGACTGATAAACACACACCTGTCTCCTCCATAGGGCACCATGCCTCTGATGATGATGGTCCTCTTGGGGTACATCCCTCCTGGGATCATGTTGGAGTAGGGCACAGGCTGAAAACACAGAAAATACAAGATAATATCATAATAATACAAAAATATCAACACAATCCTCTGCACAGTTACCGCAGTGAACACACACAATTAGAAATACACAAAATTCCAGTTAACACGCTAACATTTCTCAGTAGAGGTTCGAAAGCACCGTGGGGACAATCTATCACTGCCTGCAGCGCGTATGACTGTGAAATAAATATTACTTACAGGGTTGTAGACTGGCTGCCCGCCCATTCCCTACAACAAGTTAATAGATTCAAGATGTCAGTTTGTTGTTTACCAGGAGTCACAAATATCACGTGTGCACGGAACATGCCAACTTTATTGTGCTGCGTTCTCACCGGCAGATTGGATCCCGGGAATCCTCCCTGTTTGGAAAAAATAAATCGGATTACACGCAGAGTTTGGTTTTATATACTTACAAAAGGCAGATTGGTTTACACGGAAAATATAAGCTGTTACTGCAATATTGTCTCATACCCCCATTCCACCTCCCATGCCTCCCGGATATCCACCCTGCAAGGAAGGTTTCAGACGGCCTTGTTACACGTCATACATTAAAAGAATATGAATTTGATGATGAATATTATAAACAGAAAGTTTTATTCACCCCATTGTCACCTCCTGGATATCCTCCCTGTTTTAAAAGTGGGGAACATGTTAGAAATATTATAATAATGGATTTATTTGGGGAAAAACTACTAGTGCACTGTCATGAATACTGACCCCCATCCCTCCTCCCATGCCACCTGGGTATCCTCCCTGGATATTAAGAAGAAGAAGAAGCAGAGGTCAATGGAAATATGTTTGTATCTGTATCTCACGAAACCTTCAGCAACATTTAAGGGAAACTGCATGCAAAGATACTTTAACCAAACAGAAATAGCATACCCCCATGCCGCTCCCTGGATATCCTCCCTGCTGAAAAGACAAATTGAATGATTAACTGTGCTGAATTTAATCATAAAGTTAAAGTATTTGTGGTTATGTATAAGTCAGGTGTACTTACTCCCATTCCTCCTCCCATTCCTCCTCCCATTCCTCCTCCCATTCCTCCTCCCATGCCTCCTCCCATTCCTCCTCCCATACCTCCTCCCATTCCGCCCTAATAACAAAACAACAAAATAAAAACTGTTTAACGTGACATGTTTTTATGCGAAATTAGATTTAAATTTTAACTAAAGCTTCAAGTAATAAACATGAAAACATATTTAAACCTTGCAAAGAGAAAGACACAAGCATCCCCTAAATATAACATTTGCCGTTCAGTTTACCCCATTCATCCAGCCTGCCTATCTATGCCAACCAATGCACTGTAACACAACAGTAAAAAGCTGTTTTTTTTATTTATACTTCTTGCATAAGTTCTGCTTTAATACATATTTCATGCAAATACCTTGTGCATTATGTGCAAGCTTCCCAGACTTGTGAACTCACCCCTATGACATTAATTGTCTGGATGGAGACATCTCCTGCAATCTGCATCCCACGGACTCGCTCCACAGGAAGGCGGTGGCAGAACGTATGGAAATCATTCCCATTGACTTTGATCTAAAACAGAATGATGTCAAAGGTTAAAAAGGAGGAGTCATTACACCTACTGTCAATGAGTGAGGCCTGGTAATGAGGAGTAGATCTGTTTAAGATGTATTCATTGTTGGTTAATTGCAATTAAAACGTTTATTGAATCTTTAAATTGAACTTGAAAATGCAACGGGGGATTAGGTCATAAGAAGTAGTTTACTGTGTGTGTGCGTCTTGTTATTCTGACCTTGTAGCCCTCTGAAGTGACCATGATGACCATTTCAAAGGCCTCACCCTTGGAGAAAGGCATGCTACGGATCTTATCTTCTGACTCCCAGGATCCGTTCTGACAGGAGTTAAAGACCACCTTGTCCCAGCCGTCGAATCGAGGGTTGAAGTGCATGGCGATGTCGCTGGACTCAGACTCTCCGCAGAGCAGGTTAATATAGAACCTGCCAAAAACAAGGACTAGTGAACCGGAAACATTGTGTCTCTCTGAGTCTTGGAGTAATTCATTTGTTAGTTTGGGATTATAGAGAAGAAACGCAAACAGATCAAGTGGGGGTAAAGGTATGTGCTTTATTTACTTTGTCGTTGGCCTCTAAAAGCACACTGGGATCAAATACTTTGAAAAGGGGAGGGACGAATGATAAAAGTGGAGCTGTGTGTTACGAGTTTGCTTTGGTGTCCAACAAAGCAAAGAAACCTGCCTCACCCATGAGTGAGATTACACAAGGTGTAGCCTCTGTGTTCAGATGGTGTAGGAAGGTTTTCATTGCAGATAAAATATGCCCCAGTGAATTTAACTGATAACACGCTTTCCTTCTCAGAAACATGAAGACATTTAACGGTTATCAACCAGTACATCTGCTGCTTTCACGATCAAGAGTGAACTGCATGAGAAGCAAGTGACAGACGTATGGTTTCTACACACCTGGTGATGTCTTCAGGAATGGCTCCTTGGAGGTAGATGGACGTCCCATCTCTCAGGCCTCCATAAATGGGCCCCAGATAGGGAATTCTCTGCGGCGTGCACAAACATAATCAACCACAATGTACAATGCATGCAAATATGCAAGGCAGACAGGCAAATTTCAGCTGCATTACACATTAGAGAATCACAAATTATGGCTCAGGATTTGAGTCTCTGTGCAGCAACAGTTTGATGCCACAGATTTCGAGAAGTATAACAATGCACATAAGTAGCACAGCCAGACTAATCCTAATCCCTTTCACATTTTTGCTACATACCAGCATATATCAGCTGCAGTTTGTGCCTATACTTACCGGGCTGTAGACTGGCTGATAGCCAGGAGGAGCGACAAACGACATGGCAGCAGTGAGTAAGATGGACAAGCAGACTGAAAGAGGAGGCTGAGAGGTCGGAGGCTGATCTCTGTCGGATGGCTCCTTTTATGCAAGTGGTGAGGGAGGGGCAGAGCAGGGTACCGAACCCATTTCAGTATCACCTTGTTTACTTAGGAGGCACAAAATGCAAATTCAACTTTGCCCCAGCTGAGGAGTGGCACCGAGGAGTGGTGTATGTGAAGCCTGTGGTAGTACAACCCAACATGAAGGGTATCTATTCTACACGATAACGAAGCAAGCATCATATACTCAATAAAACATGAGAATGAACTTGAATACTTAATAACAACACATACTTTATAAGTGACGAAACTGGTATCTAAAACTAGACAAACATGTGGAGCGGATTACGGGAGAATATTGGTTGAGAAGAACCATGAAGACCTCATAAAAATACCTCATAATCTTTTACATTTCTGCAACACAACCTGCAACTATAAAAACATTTCTTGTTCTTTTAATCTTTTAGTTTTCCAAGGTGACTATCTACATAGCAGATATAATCTCTGACCAGCACCGTAACCTCATAGTATAATTTTCTTCCTCCCCTATCATTAAAAGAATTATAGGAGTGTATAAGTATGATTCATAAAATATTCAGACAAGCATGTCTACCAGCAGCAAACAGAAAGTTAAGTAATCCTTATCAGTCACTCAGATAACCATGTATAACTTCCTATATGAATACTCTGTGTATGTACTTGGCTATTCCGCAGACTGCTGTGTAAAGTAAACATGGGAAGTGGTTACATAGCCATGCATACATACAAAGAGACATGGAAAATCCCTCAGAGAACAAAAGCTGCCACGGCGATACATGGGTGTTCCCTGAGAAGTCTACGGCACAAAGTGCTTTTCATATTTGGCCAAGATAAAGTTCTGCCAAAGCCACCATGAAATCCCAGCAGAGATGACTGAATGTAGAAACAATTAAATGTAATAATACGTAAACTTTAATCATGGACGTCTGGATGGGGTCAGGATGAGAGCACATGTTGAAACGGGCTCAGTTATTTTCCAAGCAAATTACAACTAAAACCATTCTTCTTCTTCTGTAACCGCTTGTCCTGTGAAGGGTCTTGGGGGGCCTGGAGCCTATCCAAGTTGTCATGGGGCGAGAGGCGGGGTACACCCTGGACAGGTCTCTAGTCTATCACAGGGCTAACACAGGGAGACAGACAACCATTCACATTCACATGCACACCTACGGCCAATTTAGAATCACCAATGAACCTAACGAGCATGTCTTTGGACGGCGGGAGGAAGCTGGAGTACCCGGCCCACCCAGAGCCCACCCAGAGTCCACCCAGAGCCCACACAGACACAGGGAGAACATGCAAACTCCACACAGAAAGGCCCCAGTCGGCCCCTGGATTTGAACCTGCTTGCTGCGAGGGATGAGTGCTGCAAATCAGGCAAGTGTTTACAGCCACCCTCATACTCATACTCATACTTAGTCTGCTTATTAGTAAGCACTGCTCTCTGTTCTGTGTAATGTCTTTGGCCCTGTTTTGTATTGTCTGCATAAGCTTTCACCCATACTCGGTCTATCGTACTTAGTCCTATGTCTTCATGCAGCTCCATGGTCCTGGAGGAACGTCCTCTCATCTCACTATGTACTGCACCTGCTATATATGGTTCAAATGACAATAAAAAAAATCTCTTTGGCCTTTGACCTTGTGAAGCTTCAGCACTAATAAGGACACATGATCATGTTCTCCTTAAAATAATCTGTTTATTCTGTATTGAAACACAGGGTTCAGTCAGAGGACACTCAGTCAAGTGGAAAGTAGTGATCTACATTCAGCTCCGTAGCATCGGCTGCGTCGCAAATGCGCACTTCAGAGTCATCAGCAACCAAAGTACTGCTCTGTCTCTGACAAGTCATAGCTTTAAATCCGAGATGGAGAGTTTGTTCCAAATGAAGAGTAGCGAGACAGAACTGTCTGAGATCAATGCATCACACGTGACTTTTTTTTTTTTTTGGTTGAGAAAAATAAACTGGTATGCTGAGTTCCTAAAAATATCTATCATAAAAACCTAACTAGCAAAAACAAAAGCCAATTTTCTCTTCTGACTGCAAACTGGGCATTTACTTCGGTGTAAGATTATATTTTCTCTTTCACAAACAGTTACACGTGTTCATGTCTGGTAAAGTAGCGTGGATCATTTAAATTCCTCAAAGCCCCAAAGAAAAATAAATATATGTATATCTATGATTTATGTAAAATATGTATTTTCATCGGAAGGCCTCTAAGCAGCCTAGGCATTACTCAGTTACACAGATGACACTTTGGTAAAATGTATACGTTAAATACATTCATTACTTAAGTTTTAATGCACTGACAAAAACTTACTTGTGCATAAAGTGTCATAAAACAGACTGTTGGCCAGAAATACAGACGGGCTAAAACGGTCGTCTTCAGAAGATTTGATCTGCATATACACAATAAATAAGTAACCGTGGCGTCCTCCTATACTGTATGTGTGCGTACTTCATCGCTATCTTATATGGCACGGAGACACCAGTGGAGATAGGGGAGCACATACAGCCAGGGACGCATCGTAAGACTTCAGAGTGTCAACTGGGTTCGTCTGTACAGCTGAGTCACACCAGTATGTGTCACACACGCAGATGCTACTACGTTCGGTATCTTGGCAAATCAGTCCAAGGAGTTCCTTTCGCGATCGCTCGTTCGAAGACGAGTTTCTGCGTCTTGAGGATAAAAGGAGTGAGAAGAGGCCAAAAACATTCACCACTCCCTCAGCGGTCTCAGAGATACGACTGCGGGCTGCTGAGTCATATTCTATTAAAACGTTATCTCACCAAAACACCAGCAATCAGAAAATGAAATGGCAGCAGCCCCATAGAAAAAAAAAAAGTACACGTACAAACAATAAAAAATAAGACATATCCACCTCTAATGTGAAATAAAAGTGTTACAACTAAAAATCTAAACAAGCTAACCGCTAGAGCAGTGACATTGCTATAGGCACTATTACGTTTACAGCAGCAGCGACTAAAAGAGCCCCTTGTGTAAAGACGCATTGGATATGCAAGGCAATCTATGTATATTTTACACAAAAAAGGCCATGTAGTGTATTCATAGGTGAATAGAAAGGCCCCTGGCGTCTTGTGCCATCGTACGCTTTCTTGATATAAACATTCTGCTCTTCTCAATCAATCCCATCAACATTTTTCCTGCAGGTGGTACAATAGTGCAGTCAAAGTGCATAGCTTGAACAGAGGAGAGAAATGTGCAGGCAAAAGACAAAACTAAGACATAGATGTGTTTGAAGCGACATTTCACATCTCTCCTTTCTCTGACTTTCCCTCCTCCCTCCCCTCCCTCTCTCTCCTTTAGTCGCATGTTTATAAAGATGCAGGACTTTATCCGAGCTGGTCCTCATACTGCTTCCTGAAGCAGTCTCCAGCAGGGTAGAAGTCCCAGCATCGCTCCTGGTACATCTTCCACACATATGACTCCTGAAAGTCAAGTAGAGAGAGTTGCAACATAAGACAAAATGGTCAAAGGAAGACTTTTTGATATTAAAGAAAAAAAAAAAAATCTCTACATTTACTGACCTGTCCTGTGTGTTCTGTTTCGTCCTTATTGATGAGATACATCAAGAAGAACCTGAAAGAGAAATGGGAATTAGGCTTTACAGAGGACAAAATGGTGAATATTTAAAACAGTGCAAATATCTGCTTATACTATGTTTTCTACCTTATTTTGGTGTAGATATAGGGATCAGTGCGAGGAATATTTAAAGCTGATATATCTTAACATTAATCATCCTATATTTCTGGCACAAAATACCCTTGTTTACTCACCCATATAACTTTGGTGTTATTTGGTGTCGTTCGGACGATATTTACATCCGCGTATATCCATATAGTGGGAGTGACTGGGGCACCGAAACACAGCCTCAAGATAACGCATTATTTTGTTATGATACACTAGTGCTATTCCCCGTTGAGTCCGGAGTTACCTGTTATCATCATCCAGGGTCTGTAGATTGACCTATTAACCTCTGACCTCATCTCTGAGCGTCGTGCGCACCTCGCACGGCTTGTTTACCTGTAATTTGCTAATGCTAGTTTTTTGCAACATGGCTGAATATTTTTCTGATTCTGAGGTTGTGGACGTCGACTTTGTTTATGATGGACGTCCTTACCGTTTTGAGCCAGAGTATACGGATGAGGAGCTCGTTGAAAGGAGGATGAGGAGGCAGAGAGAGGAACAGCTGGCCAAAGAACAACAAACCGCTGCACGTCCGCAAATAGATAACAGGTAACTCCGGACTCAACAGGGAATAGCACTAGCGCATCATAACAAAATATTGGTGAAATGAACGAGTTTTGCAGCAGATAATGCGTTATTTAGAGGCTGTGTTTCGGTGCCCCAGTCACTCCCACTATATGGATATATGCAGATCTAAATATCATCCGCATGATATGGGTGAGTAAACGATGGTATTTTATGCTAGAAATAAGGTCCAGGTTGTAAAAAACGGTAGTTCCGCTTTAATGGGGACACTGACAAGGACATTGGCCCCTACATAATATATGTTATTATTCTTGATAATAGTTTTTCATACCAAATGTTTTAGATGACAAGAACATGTACTTAGATGACATAAAGGCACTTAAACATATCTCTTTCCAGTTTAAGGTCAATTTAAGGTCAAGATTTAATGGTGATCTGCATATTTCTCCATAGTTGTGTAACAGGTATTCTGGATGTATAAGTGGGGTGGGGTGTTGTTTTATTGAAAGAGCTATTTAGGTAGTCAGCAAACAAACATAAAGTACCTGACACATAAACACAGGATTTTTTGAAGGTTTAAATTGCTCGAGTCAAATTGACACCAAGAATAAAAGTGTAAAAAACATAACTCACATGTAGTTGGCTAAATTATGCTCTTCTAAGGTGTGTGTCTCGAAGCCGTGCGGCGTCGTGTCAAAGTAGTCACTTCCTATTCCGCAGATGAAACACTTTGTCTAGAGGGAGAAAGGACAGATTGGATTAAACGCATCCTTGTCTCGTAACCGAAAGAAAGAGAGTTGAAGGAGGATCCCACCAAGACTCATTATCTTACCTCCATGTCCTCTCTGACCTGCTCCTGCTGGTCTCTCAGCTCTCCAAAGGCATCGATAATCAGACCTGACAGACACCAGAGTTATTTCTTACTAGTCTGAAGAAACAACAGGAGTGTTTCCCAAAAAAGGGCTAGGATTCAAACCTAAAATACATTTCCCAATTCCATTTTTTTTCTTGAAGAGAGAGCGTGTCTTCATCACATCAAATGTCCAGGTAGCATAAACCTTTTTCTACATGTTAAAGGAACTAATAACTTACCTTGGATGATAGCCAGCAGGATGACGATGACAAAGAAGAAGAAGGTGATGTCAAAGACAACTCGGTAGAGCTCGTACTCATCTCCAGCCGGGTCCTCAATTTCATCTCCTATACCACCACCAGCACGCACGCCAACATACATGTGGAACAGGTAACACTGCAGGAGGAGGTGAGGACAGACTTCAGCTAGGAAAATTCACTTATGTAGCACATCAGAATAATCAGCCAAAGTAAAGCTGATCTGCACTAAACCCTGATTCAAACTACCGGTGTGTCCTACGGCACCACTTACAGTCATCATGTCATCACACTTCATGTCCGGCTCATCCTCGTCTTCACTCATGTTGTAGAACTTGCGGAAGAAGTTGAAAGCCACCACAGTGTACAGGTACACGACGACGGCCAGCAGACCCACCGTCATCAACAGCTGCAAGGAGCAAGTGGTACGTGGTGAGAATAGATTATGGGAAAACGGTAAGCGGAAAGCCTTAATGATGCATCAGCAGTGGAAGCGTCACCTGTTTGCCGTTGTGGGTGACGGAGGACAGAATGGTGCGCAGGGTTTTCACACCCATGGCAATGTCCAGAAGATGACAGGCAAAGAAGAAGTTGTTGTAGTGTCCGAGCAGAGACATCAGCATGTACCAAACCAGGTAGAGGAAAGTCTAAAAGATTAAAGAAAGAGGCTTGTTGTCATCCTGAAATATTCTCTCATTGTCTAAACGATCATGAGCTGCTTCTTTAACTCACATTGTCGGTGAATACAACACCAAACTTCCAGATCTGGTATTTGATGTCGATAGACGTTATCCTACAGAGAAAGGGACACGTTTGCTCTCCAGTGTTTTGTGCTATAACTCCGTTAAACAAATCGTAAAGGGTAAAGAGTACATACCAGCTAAACATGGAGGTGTCAGGCTCGGGCTTCTTTTCATGCGTCATGGCGCTGACATCTAGAGAAGCCAAGTCCATACCGAGCAACTCTGCAATCCTCTCCCTGCCATAGATGTCACCGTATTTATCCAGAACCTGGAAATCACACGAAGTCGATCAGAATCAGATGTTCACTTCGGGACATATCCCTTCCAAAAACAATGGCTGAAACTGTGGAAAACTCACCTTTCTCTTCACAAATTTATCCCAGTAATTGTTGGGGAAAGATCTGCATTAAAAGAGACACAATAAAAACCAAAGCCACTCGCTGATGATTTATATTTGAGGTCTGCAAGAAAAGCATGCACACATAAATGTCACAGGAGAGAGATTTGCTAAAATACTGGCTGTGAGTGTTGGCCTGAGGACAGGCTAAGGAAGTGTATAATCTGGAATCAATGTGGGTGGATTGGGGTGAAATGTTTGTCCTGTTCAGAACCATACTGTTAATCCATCTGTACATCTATCTGATAATGTAAAGGACTCGTACGGTGTGTTGAGCACCAGTCTGTCCCACTGGCCCTTGATGTCATCGTCCTCAGGCTGCTCAGTGACATAGAGACCATCAAACTCCAGCTTTCTGGCCAGCTCTTTCTCTCTTTTGAAGATAACCAGAGGGACCTGAAGGGGTGGAGGGGGTTGTAGAAGAAATACCTCATGAAGAAGGCACAAAAACATGTGTGGATCTAAGAAGAACAAACGCCAAACACACACCTTGAGGCAGTTGTAGCCTATGATGCAGAGGAAGGAAATGATGGTGTGGACGATACCAAAGAAAGCCATGGCTGGTTCCATGTAGCCTGTACTCTCTTCCAAGAAGTAGTACAAGGGACCTTCTTCTTCTTCATCTTCTCCTCCTTCTTCTAATCCAGACCCGTCCTCCTCAGCACCAGAGCCCTCAAAAAGGCCAGAGCCTTCAAACAGACCAGATCCCTCAAAGTCTTCCTCACCTGGAGGACTTTCAGACACCTGGAGATGTCAAACACAAAACAAAAACCTTGTTGAATATTTTGTGTAATGGAACACCGAACGTTGAGAGAATGAGTCATAAAATGAGTCACACTCTGGAATAGCTGTAGAAATGGTGCCTCCTACAGGTGACATGTGATCAGATACTGTATGTCTGATCAAATCTACAGACCTTGTAGAAGAGCAGGATGAAATTGAGAGCGAAGGCGATGAACAGGGCCAAGAAGCGAAGGTTGTAGAAGTTGCGAGAAAGGTAGTTCTGGGAGAAAATAAAGAAACTTGTAAGACTTGAGTTTAGCCTCAGCATTGCAGAGAAGTAAAGTATTTTACAAATAATTATTAACTCATAGAACAGAATATCTTCCAAAAAAATCTAACAAATTCACTGGTTACAAGTAGAAATTCAAAGCAATAATGGTATCACACCTCTGAGATCCATCTTAAAAGGTTAGTTTCCCTCAACAAGACACACATACATAAACTGTAACAGAGAGCTGCTCACCATGAATTTAATCCTCTGAACCTCCAGCTCATTCCACAGCTCAAAGCCCCCCTCGGCACGTTTCTTGTCCTTCTTCACCTTTGCCTTCACAGGTGTCTCCTCTATTTCCACAGGCTCTTCCTCCTTTACCTTTTCAGGCTCAGGCTCAGGCTCGGTCTTCTCGGTCTTCTCTCCATTCTCAGTGCTGGAAAGGAGAAATTTAGTAGGTACATCTATTAAAAACAAACGTGATAATAAAAACTGATGACTGAGACTGATTCAGTGTCAGCCAGAGGATACCTTAACTTTACCAAAGGCTGCTCAGTTTTGATGTTGACCTGCAACAGATAAAGACTTACTCTGCTTTCTCTGTCTCCTGAGGAGGCTCTTCTTCAGCTTCAGGTTTTTCTTCCTCCTCTTGCCCTCCCACTGCGGCTTCCAGCTGTGTCAATGATAGTTTGCCGTTAATTAAGTGATTAATGGAGAGTGTACACATTCGGAAACAACTATCAGACAGAACAACTCACCAATTTCCTCTTCAGCAGTGGCGTGCCCTCTGGGGTTGGAGGCTCTTCTGTTGTTGTCTCTCCAAAGTCTCCAAGTCCCCCAGGAGTATTGAAACCAGGCTGACGTCCACCTTCCCTCTCCTCGCCATCCTCTCCTTCTTCTTCTTCTCCCCCCACAGCATCTAAGAGGTCTGCTCCCCCATCTGCATCTTGGACTTCTCTAGCGCTTGGTTCAGGTGGAAGTTCCCCATGGACTTCGTCTTGTGTTGGGTCTGGCATACTGGCTAGAATCTCTGTGACTGTCATCTTCTTGGCACCCTCTACTAAACCTCCACCAAACAGTACCTTCCATATTAGCGTGAAGAAGCCCTTACATATATTATAGACAAATATTAGGATGCCCATCAGAATGGTGTAGACAAATGTAACCAGGCCAACCACCATATCCTTCACCGTCATTTTTCTTAGCTTGCGGTACCGACGGCGCAGGTTACGGAAGGTGAACATGTTGAAGAAGTCAACAACACTCTTCAGGAAATCTGCAAAGGCGGAAGTTGACTCCGGAGCTTCGGCCTCACCGTTGCCTTCCTCTCCTTCTCCGGACTCTCCTTCGTCTGCTGCACCTTCCTCTTCTTCCTCATCGTCTTCCTCTTCTGCGCCATCTCCCTCAGGCTCAGAGATGGACGCCGCAATGTTCATCTCAAAAATGGTGTCCTCACAGAAGTTCACAAACATCTCCATTTTCTCACTCTCGCCACCCTCATTGACCACGTCAAATATGAACTGCCGCTTGGACTCTCTGACCTGTGGCATTTCCCACTGGTTGCGGTTCGCCTCGCTGATTTCAAAGTAAATGCGCTCAATCTTCCTGCTGGCTCCCATGATCTCAATGCGGCCCAGGAAGGGGCGGAAATAGTTGAGCACGCTTTCCGCCTGCTCCAGGAAGTTCTGCAGGCGAGTGTCATGGGGAACGTGCTCGGACAGGTTCGTGAGCAGAACTGCGATATTGAAACCAATGTCTTTGGCTGGCTCCTGGAAACGATCAGCAAACTCCTCAAAGTTGATCATCTCATTCTCGTCGGCCTCTGAGCAGGAGAGGAGGAACTGGATTTCTGAGGGAGAGTATTGCTTCTGACTGTCCATGGCTTTGGAGAAGTCCTTCTTTGAGATGAGCCCACGTGGGTCAGTCACATAGTCACGGAAGGCGTCGGATGCCACTATGTCTTTGAGCTTGAGGAACATGTCGAAGAACTTGAGGATCATCTCCACGTTACTGGAGGACTCAACCAACATGTCAACCATTTGCCTGGCGATTGTGCCATTCACCACGTTACCTGAGAGCAGGGCAAGATGGGAGTAGATGAGGACCGCATACAAAAAGAAGAGTTCATCAGCACATTTAAAAGATAAACCTTTTACCTTCAAGCAGTGACAGAAGCATCACCACCATGTCCTTCTGCAGATCCAACAGTTCTTTCAACAGCCCAATTTGACTGGAGTCCTGCAACAAAGTTGAAACACACAGAAAAAACACAAACACACAGCAGAGAAGTTTCTTAACATACGCACTGATTTAATTATTTTTTAATATATAATTATACATATTATAGTTAAATTTGATAGTGTATGTGCTTCTTTTAAAACATAAGTGAAAGACGCTACCTCAGAGGGCGCTCTAGTCCAAAAATGATCCTGGGTTTGCATTTTTAAATAAAGAATATGCATTTTTAACATCTCAGTTAGTACAATGACAGTGATGGGACGGACAGTAGAAACAGAGGCAAGTGTAAAGAGAAGAGGGAAGGAAATGGCTCTTCTAGAGAGCGCCGCCCTTTATCTGAAAAAGAGGCTGCAGGATGGAAGACATATTTGCAGACGCTGATCTTAGCTCTCCTGAAGGCCTGCACCAGCAGATAGCAAAAGAACCACGCAAATATATCAGACAATCTTTAGTGGCTGTCAGTCTGGTGGAGATCTAAAGGAAAAGGGTGTCAAGACAAGGCAGCGACGTGTGCCAGTGAAATCCTAGTGGTGCCTCAACAACAAATAACAACCTAACCAAAGATGGATAAATGGACAGAAGCAAAGCAAGACGTTTAAATGCTTTAGGTAGCGACGTTAAATAAATCTCAAAAAGCAACTTTTCTTTTCCTTTTCAGAAAAATATTGTGTTTTTCCCATTGAAAAACACTGTTAGGAAAGTATAGACTACATAATTTTTCTTTGCCCTAAACCTGAAACTTATAAGTAAAACTTGAAAAAATAAATGCATTAACACATGAAATGCTGAAGAGAGAATCTATCAAGATGCATATGTAGATGGTGCAGGTTGTTAAGCTTAATTAAGACTGTGATGAAGCATGAGAGTTAAAAAAAAAAAAAAGCATGAGGGGCTTTAAATGAAATGGCGTTGGTGGGAAAACACAGATTCTTACGCCATTTCGTTGTCCAGTATCTGGGTGCATCTAGCAGGGTTACACATGAAAATAAAACTGTTATCCATCAACATTTTTACTTAATTTCCTTATCTTCTAAACCTTAATATTATTTTACATCAAGCTATTCTCTAGATTTGTCATGAAGTCCACGTCTGTTTTATTTATTTTAAGCTTTTATATGATTCGTTGTTGCTCAAAAACTAAAATCTGATCATGAGTAAGTACTAAAAGTTGTATTATTTAACTTTTCTTATTAGAAATATATCTGAGTAATATTGATGCATTTTCAACAGCAGTGTCAGTAGCAATCAAAACCGTCACACAAAATTAGAGTGAGCAAAACACACTGCAGCTCCTTTAGTTACAGACTGCAAACACACATTATTCAAAGCAAACACACATTTGTCCAAAGCACAGTCAAACGCTAAGCATCGGTCAGTGTCACATGAATAGAAAATTAATTTAGGTGGATTAACTGTGTTGCACAGAATCAGAAAATGTAAAGTGAGAGAAAATGGAAGGAAGAGAAAGGAAAGGGTAACTGTTTTTACTCAAACTGTTTCTGCCGACTTAATCTATATTTATGTCTACGAGAATCAGAGTGACGGTTGAATACTGTGTAATTAGATTTTTATGCTAATGTGGTGACCACAGTCTCTACAGGTTTCTGAAAACCAAAAAAAAATAAGTTTTAAGTCCTCACTCAGTGATATTTGGAAGCCTTTAAAAGTAAAAAGTAATTTTAATTAAATTTTTAAAATCACAATAAAAATGTGTGCAGGCGTGACTGCACAAGAATCAGCATAAACTGACAGTATTTGCTCAACAATGCATTTATGCCACTGAACTTAAATGGGAAAAACAACTGAATCTAAAGGTGAATTAGAAAGAAAGATCATCTCGTAATTATTTCTTGTAATTTTTTTATGTTTTATTATTTAGGTCTGAGCTTAATTGAAGCTTCAATTAGGATTAAACCTGCAACAAATAAATAATTATTTAAAGTTTATTTGCTATCATCACTCTTTATTCTAACATACTTTAAAAAAGGCAGAAACAATCTGACAAAGAAAAGAGGGGGAAAAAAGATAGTTCAGATTTAAAAAACAGTTTATATAAAGAGGAAATAATCAAATAAATACATACTTTACTCTGCAGGAACCATGAAAAGACAGTTCATAAAATTAGTCTACTCAGAGTAAATCACAATATGCTAGCACAACATGTATACATTTCATGCACTGTGACAGAAAAGAGTGAATTTTCTGTATTCTCTGCAAAAAATGTCCACGAAATACTAATTAATTTAGTGGGATGTTAATTACCTGAGCGAGTTTCATCATCATATGAGCAAAGACGTGCAGGAACCCAACGACGGCGTCCCACAATCTGCTGTGAGCCAGAGACTGCTGGTTCCCAGTGCAGGGACCCTGAAGGACAGATAATGAGGCAAAGGCACATTTCATATATGTTCTATTTATCTCATGTTGACATTGTCCCGTGATTAGGTCTCCCCTTCACCGGTACCCCTTGATACCGTCTTACCTGGATGTACTCAGTCAAGCTGTTGAAGACCTGCTTGGCCACAGTCATTGCTTTGGAGAAATTCCTCTTACCGGGATCGTCGATGATGTCTTTTCCTGAGTAGTACCAGTAAAAGTCACTGATTGACTCCTGCATACAGAGAGGAGGAGAGACATGAGTTCTGTCTTTATCTAGTAGGATTCATGTTAACTAAACGGTGGGATAATAAAGTACAGTGAGTATTTTTTGACTAAACTCTCAAAAAATAAACTAAAAAATTTAAATTTGACATGTCTCGTTAAGCAATTGACTGAAATAAAACTTTCACAACTTCTTTACATTTATTCAGCTTTATCTTAAGTAGATCTACAATTTATATTAAAAGTGACCTGTAGTCGAAGCAGGTAGTCCACAGTGCAGATGATGATATTGATGGTAGTGGTGCTGCCTGTCTGAGTTCTCAGGTAGTTCTGGAAATCTGAACAAATCAAACAAACGGGAACAAAATGCACCTCAAACCGAAAGATAATAAATCAGGTGCATTAGTTTGCACAAATAAATCTCACAAAGTATCGATCAATAATATCTTCTCTTTCAGAATACAAAGAAGTCTACTGGTTCAGTTACTGTATAATTCAGTCCGTTTTTCCACTGATTTCAAATATATTTAGTGAAGATCCTAACTGCACCGTAAATGTGTTAGCAAATTCTCTATACACCTCTAACAGAGGATAGACTGCTGATTTTTTCTTTGCCCTAACGGTCAATAAAAAAACTACAGTAAAACAAACAAACTGCATTAATATATGAAAGGCTGCAGAAAGACTTTATAAAGATGCATAGGCAGGTGTAGAACATAATGCATCAGGAGAGACGAACTGAACCTTGAACTTTTAACTTGAAGTTTCTTATTCCGTTCTTCTCATGTATTATTGTAAGAAAGGTCCCTTAAAACCACACCGATATTTTTTTTTTAAAAATAACTGATCATCATTGACTCACCGTTATTGTGGCCCTCACAAAGAAGCTGCAGGAAGCGGAAGAGGTCACACGTAAATTCATCGTCTGCCATCACTTTCTCATCTGTGCAGGGCAACAAAAGATTTACTAATTAATGAGTGCAAGAGGAGGTTTCAGCAGTCCAGGTACGGAGAATGGGGAAACTGCAATTGTGCTGTGTTATTAAGTTAGGCCAACATCCTGACAAAATAGATTATTTTTACTTTACCACTTCTAATACTGTACTGGGAGTGCAGATATCCATTAGTTTACTCTTTCTAAATCTGAAACCAAATGGCTTGTTAAGCAGATGGTTGAGCAGACTGTATATCACAGTATTGTGCTAATTAAAAATCTGCACTGGTGAAATTGTGCAACATTTACATTTAGTTGTATAAACCATACTTACGGCAGCAGATAAAACTAAAGCAAACACTGTGCGTGTGTTGACACTGAAGCACATTAGTTCTGTATACTTGCGTCTGTGTATACAGTACTGATGTCTGCACATTACCGTCACCTCATACTATTCCTCCTGCTTTCATTAGAACATGCTAATGAAAAGCACCAAGACCTCAGGGTCCCCGTCCGTTTGTCAGCTGGAGGTTTCCACTGTGTTTTTCTTTCTCCTGCTCCTTCTCCCAAACTTACCAGCTAGCTCCCAACATATATATACAGATATATAGGTAGATAGATATATATTTTAGATTCAACAAAACAAACCATCGACACTCATACATTTAAACACAAGTAGAAAACAGATAAATGGAGACAAGAAACCAGGGAATGACACAGAAAAAGACAACTGAGGTGTAGACAGTGAACAGACACATGGATTCAAATTCAGTGCACACCATCATGCAGGACAGATCTACTGAACTCTGCAAACTCCAGTTAGCCGTGGGGGTTTGGGGAAAAAAAATTAGTGATATATATATATAATGCAGAAAAAAACACACCAATTAATGCCTGTTATTGTCAAGGTGTAAATTAAAAATGACAACTGACCTCCTAAGTGGAATTGATTAGCTTTTTTATAGCTAGAATGCTATGGTTTGACTTAATTGTTTCCCTTCATTACGTTATAAATTTCAAGATCTTCAAGGTCTAAATAAATTGGGTGTCTTTCCCAAAAGAATGCACAAGCATGCACAGACTTAATTATGACTGTACATGAACAAAACAGAACAGAACAGAGGCGAGGATGCTGGGTTTCATGTTTCCATACAACAACCATCATAGATTCAGCGCTGGGAGTGAATCTGTAGTCATAGTAACTGATCATACCGTTAAATAATCTCATATCTATAGCAAGCAAAGGGGTAGCATCACATACAGGTACGAGTTTCATTCTTCTGTTATCTTCTGTCGCTTTGCACGTTCACATCTTGCACTGTGTGCAAAATATATATTACCCTCTCTCTTCTATTGTTCTCTGTAGTTATTTGTATTTAAGATCTTCCTTTCGACGCACATGGAACGGAGCTGAAAACCTGTTGGGGCTATCGATGGCTATGTGTACACTTAATATATTATGACCTGATCGCAGGGTTGGCGCTTCTAGCCCCCTGCCCCTCCGCTTGCCAGCGTGTCCTTGGGAAAGACACTGAACGCGAAATTTCTCCCGAGAGCATGGCAGCTTCCAGCGCTGATGTGTGAGCGCATGAATGGGTGAATAAGAAAGATTATAAAGCATTTTCAGTTAAATTAATATGCACTGGTTTTGCACAGATGGTCTATGAGGGAAGTAAGAGGCGAGCATCTGTATTTGATTGATGCAAATAAGGGAGATAGACGGGTTAAAGGACTCCTACTGCAATTCATTTCAGTTTCTAGGATACAGGGTCAGTATAGTTTACTATGGTGTATTAGAGAAAAAAAAAAGCGGGAGAAGAAGATTCAGGTTACTGCATTTTCTTCCCCGCTGATCAGTCACGAGACTGAGATTGTTGGAGTTACAGTAGACCTGTGATAAAACACTCAAGGGTGAAAATTCAGCTTTACACTCACTTCAGATGGAAAAACAAAGATACAGAGATGCAGAGATACAACGAATAAGTTAAACTCCAACAGCATGTGCATCTTTGCAAGGTTTCCATAACAATATGAGAGAGTGACTGTAAAGCTTAATTTCACTGGGTCCTTGAGCGCGAAATGAAATGCATAATGAGTTCACAGCAAGGAAGAAAGGAAGGAAGGAAGAAAGGGAGGGAGGGACAGCTTGGACAGGAAAGGAGGAAAAGAAAGAAAGAAAACATACGATAGCAAAGTTTCATTTACCACGTTCTAGCTTCTTATCTGAGAACGGTGCGAGCAGCAAATTGACGGGCGGGAGAGACACGGGCATGAGGGGGGTAAAAGAGATGAAACGGGCAAAGTGAACAAGATGTTGGGGAGAGAAAAACACAGAGAGACGAAGTGAGTCCAGGCATCTCATTGCCGTCAGTGGATGGCAACAGTTTCATACATTAACAGTCAAAATGCTGTGACTATGGTTTTAAGGCTCTAAACACACCGACAGGGAAACGTACTTGCGACCAGGCACCCACAAACAGGCACACTCAGACACACACACACAGTAACAGAACACACGATAGAACTAGAAAACAGTCTGATCAAAATAAAAAAGGACAACATAGTCGTGGCAGTGTGTGTGTGCATCTGTGTGTGTTTGTTATTTAGACCGTACTCACTCGTCCCCTCCTCTGATACCATCCCCAGTCCTTCAGCCTTGTTCTGCCTCTCAAAAGCATTCAAGTCCAAAACGCTGTCAACATCAAAAATATAAATATCACTTCACTTTCACCTACTACTGTTCTCAAAGTAATTTTTAGGAGTAGGTAAGTCAACCATAAGCAACTGTCACCGACCTGCAGGTCTGCATCAGAGCCTGAACGCTAAGGAAGAATCCCACATCCTTTTTATCCTTCAGATAGTCCAGCATTCTCTGCACACACACAGAAAAATAAAACATTGTCCAGAAAGCAGCAACCTACTGAACAGCCATAGCCCCTAAAAAAAAAAGATCTAAAATCTATGTAGTACTCTTGAAGGCCGTCTTTACCTGCTGTACATCGCTGTTGCCTCCGTTGAGGATGGAGATTCCCAGTTTGAGTGTTGAAGAAACCATGACTCCAGGTTCACCTGAGACAAGGAGAGGGACACAACAATTTGACCCAACATCAAAATAAATATCAACCAAATATCTCTGTTGGCCTTCTCAAACTGGTTTTCCACTACTCAATTTACAATTTAGATTGGATCAACCAGTATCCTGATACGATTTGAACTCAGACAATGGCCCGTTCATGGGAAATAAGGCATGTCACAGTTATAAAAACCTATAAAGGAAAATATTTAATTCAGTATAATGTTCACTCAAGTGAAAAAAAAAGTGCATATAAGTGTGTGTGTAAACGAACACATCCAGGCTGTAGCAGCTACCTTTGCAGGCGCTGATCATTTGCAGCACCATCTCTGCAGCCCCACGGTTGTGCAGACGGGACTGCTGGTACAGAAGCCTCTGTTTCTCCATCTCCTTTTCCTGTGGAGGAGAGCAGCAAAGGACACAGCTGTAACCCTGCCAACAGGTACTGCACTGCCCCCCGCACACACTCATTCATACACACACACACATCCTCATTCTGTCCTAATTAGGATCCACTTACTGCTCTGAATTACAGCTAGATGACAGAAGATATAGAGACCAGTAAGCCAAAACTTAAACTTGAAGGTTCGGTCAACAGCAATACTAAATTGTACCTCAGTTGCTAGTTAATTTATGTTGAGTTCTTACAGTTATTTTTTTGACTAATTACTACGATTATCAGTCCTGTCCTCATAGTGGGGTGGCCAGATTAAGTTCAGCAATATCTCCTCATACTTCTTACCCTTAGGACAGAGCTACTCTTGCTGCATCGGTCTGCATTCTCACTCTTCTTGCCAGACTGTGGCCACGTTAACATACATTAGTAATTTGACTTTTTATTCTTTTCAGGGGTTGAATTAACCTAGTTTTTTAAAAAAAATGCTGCATCGGTGACGGGAATATCTGGCATCACTCAAGACACATACATTCTCTTCCACTGGAACACAGTGTGTATTAGTGATGAAGACAGTTATTCCAACTCTTGACGTCGTCCAGATGTGCAAACGTTCAGTGGCAGCAAACACTTCTCCCCAGAGCAGAACACGCACTTCACACATTCTTCCAAGGAAGCGACAGCAGTAGTCTGAATCGCACCACATGCAACTCCTGCCTCCAACAGAACAGGTCGGGGGTTGTTCTATCTTATTGACTAAAGTCCAACCGTTGTGATGCTTGCAGCAGCAACGTGTGGCTCCTGCCTGCATTATTAGAGAATCTAGGGTTATTTATTGGAAAAGACCCTTTTAACTGCAAACATACTGACCTTTCACAGTAGGAAAAGCACCAGGTGTCCAGGGTGACATTGAAAATGGCTCCGTTCGATTCAGTTAATTATCCTGAACACCTGTGCTTTAACTAACTTCTGACTATGAGAATCATTTTGCTATTTCATCCTCAACTCTTGTTAACTCATAACAAATAAGCAGTTATCTTTTTCAGTTGCAGGGTTTTGTATTTTTACAAATATCCTATTATGTTTTAGCTAAAGGGATTAGATATTTGGATTTAATCAAAAGGAATAAATACAGTTTTTGGAACAACTCTTTCGGTTTCAACTATTTCAACTAAAGAAAATGATATTAATGTTTTGCTTACATTGCAACCTATTTATAACATAAAAAATAAAGTTTTAAAATTACAGTTACACTGTACAGTAGAATGCTACTCTGTCCATACGCTAAATTTGGCATATCATAGTTTATCCAGTCCACTACAGTACAGCATACATTCTACAGTATAGCTAATACGAACAACCATCCTGTCGACAAAGACGTTAGACTTAACCCACCCGCTGCACACCATGCATAAAGCCCCACCCAAAGCAACCCAAACTGTCTCTACCCCTCCTTCCGCCCCCCCTCCCTCGTAAGCCTGACTTGATGTATGAAAGATTATGCAGATGCTATCTATCAAAGCAAACTATGTGCCTTTGCATGATGAATGGAAAGAGATCATATGCGGTTATGAGCGTGAACGTGTGTGCGCGTCTGGATGTGTGGGAGCGTGGCTGTGTAGCAGGGTATGTTTGCGTGAGTGTGTTTGGGCTCGGGGAAGTATATGCACGGCTGACTGTGCAGGCTTTTACTGTGGCCCTCGGTGAGCACAGAGAGGGAGACTTGATGGCGTCGTCCAATTCAGAGTAAAGACAAACAAAATCAGTTAAAACTGCCAGATGTTAGAACTCAAACTACCGTTATCGGGTGAGTCAGTGTAGATGAACGCAGCCAAGTTAGTAGATGGAAAAAAATGTGAATGCAAGTCTGTGAAGTGAAAACAAACACACAAAATCAGAATGAAGGAGCTACGTTTACTGTTAGGAAACATGCTGCACGGCTCGATACCGTTACGTGTTTCTAATATAAGTCAAAAGTCTTGAAAGGCAACATCACGCTTCAGAGCACTTATCACATTCAAAAGAATATTAATGACATGCGGTTGGTGAAATCAACCCTATATTAGAGTAGATAACTTGGATAACATAAAGGAACTTACAGTGCAAGTCGATGTAATGCTGCCTTTCATGAAAAGCAATGGATCGCTATAGCTACAACATCACAGTGTCCAAAACCTGGTATTTGATGCAGAACATCACAACTGAGATATTCATTTATTTCAGAGTTTTCACTTAAATGTATTTAACAGCTGCTGTACTTACTTAGATAAGTATATGGTGGTGCTAAACTAGGACACAGTGGTTAGCAGTAGACTTATTCAATCAGTCTCAGGCTTGGAAACTGTGATTCTGAATTTAAACAGACAGTGAAGGCTAAGCAGTTCTTCATTAACCTCGGTTTAATTTTGTTGTCTTTAGCTGCACCATCTCTCTGCACTCAAGTCATGCAGTTTAGGAAAAAAATAAATAAAAAATTGAGTGCGCATCCTATCTGTGGGCAGAGTCCAGCAAAGGCATGCACAGGTCAGTCCACCACAGCAGGAAAGAAGAAAAAAAAAAAAACAAGTGATGTGAGTGAAAGAGAGAAATGCAGGAAGACGAAAAACGAGAAGATGTTATAACAAAACAAGGGTGGAGGTGGGGGGGATGTGCCGAGTGTGATGTCATGGTGTGGTCACTGTGGGGAGTGGCTTCTCCGCTGACTCCCCCTGTCTCCCCTCCCCTGGTCCCCCCATACCATCTCTGTCTGTCGCACCTCAAAGGATGGCTCCTCCCCCTCCTGTTCTCCCCCTTCGTCCTCCTCACCAATGTGGCAGCTCTGAAGGAGGATGACAGAAAGTACAAGATATTTAGTCACCTTGTTTTGCAGTGCAGCGTCTGCATCTGAAATCACATACTATTCACTACATTCATAGTATGGGTCAATATACTTCTGCATAAACCAACATCTCATTTCTACTGCATTGCATTGTGGTATATTCACACCAGAGTAATGTACAGAGTTTAGTATAGAGTTTCAGATGCAGCGACTGAATTTCATGTGATATCTATATCTATAGATGGTGCTCAGTGATAATCCACAAGTCTTACCTCTGCCATAATATCAGCATACGACATATAGAGATGGTCAACATCAAGTTTACTGCAATGAGACAACAAACAACAAGAATCCGTGAGTCTCCATGAGGAACAAGGCAAAAAAAGGGGGAGGGGAATCAGCAGAAGAAGCACTGCGCTCTTACGTCTTTTCTGTGAGAGCCGTGCGGCTGAAATGAAGAATCAGCTGATGAAGGGGGTCAGGCTTCGTCTCGGTCCCCTCTTCCTCCTCTTCCTCCTCCTCCTCCATGGCTTTCTAATTATTGCAGACGACATTAATCGTGACCCTTAGCGTATACCATCAACAATAAGCCTGTAATTAACTGTTCACTTCCTCCTAATTAAGGTAAGGGTGACGCACGGATAAGTCGTCAATCATCTTGTCTTCAAATGAGTAACCCTCGGTCTCTAACCAGTTACGCTTGTAAGCATCCAAGAACATGTTGGTGGCCCGGTGCCTGTGAGAGGAGAGGTCACGGAGACTTAGCGAGGATTTATGACGGGTCGTTTATTTCACATAGCGTGCAGGGACTCATTACCTGGGGATGTTGTACAGAGGTGTCATCCTGAAACAGGCCACCACTGCCCTGCGACGTTGCTTGGACAGCAGCTTGTGCCACACCATTTTCTTTGACTTGAAGGGATGCTCAGTCTAAGGGCAAAACAAGATCCACTGAACAAATTCCAATTCTTTGCAAATAAAACAAGAGCACATGTGCGTTTCCTTGCAGATCACCAGAGCTCATGTCCGTACTCACCACCTCAATGTGATAAAGGACAGCGGACACCTCTTGCACCCTTTTCACCACCTTCTCGGGATCCTCGGCATCTTCAGCTTTTCCGGACATCTCCTTATAAAGAGACATCTGCCAGCGCATAGCTGGGTCCTCCACCTGAACCGATGCATAGTATGTGTCAGTTTAAATTATTATTGTGTCTATCGTCTTCTTTAACATGTAAAACAAGTACGGTCTTCTCACCTTGCCTTGAAGATGCAGATTGTTTTGAAGGAACTCTCTCACCTCTTCATCTGTGTCTTTCTACAAGGTAAGAGCCATTTCTAATTTAATGTGTTCATATCACATCATGGCAAAATTAGGAATTAGTGAAGCCTCTAAACACATTTGTAATGGAGAAGTATTTTTTTTCTATATTACAAAATTACAAAAACACATTATTCCATAGTTTGATGTACTGTATAAATTTAAAGCACATATTTCCAAGTCCATTAAACCGTTTTTTCCTCCTGTGTTTGAATGCATCTCTTTGACCAAGTTGTCTTTAAATGAAAAGTACCAGTGAGTATCTGATCTTGGCGACATTGATGAGCTCCTGGTCTGCAGGAGAGCACATGTTGAGGCCGATGGGTAGCATCTTCTTTAACGCTGCTACGATAAGAGATGTCTGGACGGAGTAGCGATCCCCCCGCCGCTTCTTCTTGGTGCGCTCCTGCTCCGAGCCGCCAGACTAAAAACAGAAAGAAAGTTCAAATCGATGGATCGCTCTGTGGCTAACAAGATCCTACGTCTCTTAAATCGAAAATTCCCCTTTCAGATTTTTCATTCATTTTTTTTGACTTGAGAGGGGAAATTAAAGAACTTCTCCTAACACAAACCACTATATTGCTCTACATAATATCATGACATGCTGATAGATACAATCCACAAATGAAAATAATTATCCATCAGTTGAAATAAGTTTTCCTGTAATCATTGACTTATCACGTTTCAGTTGCTTCGTTGCTGCATCGCCTACAGTTGTTATGCACAATGCAGCCGCACCGTTAGTAGTCCAGTGGCCAGACAGGGCACGTCCCGTCTATAGGACAGCACACAGAACAGCACAAGTATGGGGCCAGCTCCATCGCCCCGGAGCTCTTCTCACATGCTCCTATCCTGAGGCTGCCAATGCTCATTACTGACTGTTGTCTGGCCTCACAGCAGCTCTCTGCACCCTGTGTGCGTGTGCCTGGTGTGTGTGAGTGGGTAAAAATAGCTCTTTGGGCATTGAGAGGCATTGTGATGATCAGGTAGCAACAGTAATGCCCATCTGATAGCCAAGGAGAGGAGGTTTTGCTTACACCAACCACGTAAAACATCAACCAAACAGTGATTAGATATTCAATTATTTAATGGTGTCAATGAACATGACATGGAGTCCAGTTAGTAAATGTGATGACAGCTATCTGATGATCTGGTCAAGCTAGCTTCACTTTCCCTGACTGATCCAGCTATGCTGCCGATGGACCAAGCAAATCTAAGAGAAACTGCAAGGATGACTGTTCGATGCAAGCAGGAAGTGAACACAAAGCCAATGATAATACTGAAAAGAGAAGAGTCCCCCCAGCGCGGGAATCTTTAACAAAAAAGCTGAAAGAAATCCAAGCGTCAGTGACAAAATTCCACAGATGGCACGGCAGCACGGGCTCCACGACTGTATCCAACCGGGACGATCTGAAGGCAAACTGTTTGTTGATCAAACAAAAAATAGGGTGATGGTGCTCGGCTGCGATCAGACACACAGCCGCTCAGCCGGGCACCATGAAACCTCTCAGGCCACTACGATCTACAGCAAAGAGCTTTCATCAAGCCGCTCCAGACCCCTACTCACACAGATACAAACACGCACTTAACAATTCACACTGCACCAGACTCGCATTCACTCGAACACCTTTTAAATCACAGAAAAAAACACTGTCAACACAAACATTTTCCTCTTATTCTACGACATATTCTTCATCCTTTCACCCATACAAGTGTGGTGAGTTCTGTCCTGGAAGTGACTGTGTTTATAACCCAGTTTGTGTGTGTGTGTATGTATGTATGTGTGTGAATATCGGGGTCCGGCTATAAGAAAGTGTGGTAGTCCGTGGGAGAGCTTGATGAAAAGTCTCCCCAAACTCAGGGTGCCATGCGGTCAGCACAGCGCTCGTGCACAAACACAGTCTAACCTCTCCATCTCCGGCCTAGAGGCCCAGCGTCCAACCCCCGACACAGGATATAAGGAGAAAACACAGTTAGCAACACTTACTGTCTAGAGACTGCATACTGCCACTTACATTGTCCTGGAAAAGATTATTATCAGTTGCTATATGTAATTTCAAGAAAATTATCTTTAAATGATAGAAATGATTATTATTTAGACAATATAGGAAAGAAAGAAAGAAAGAAAGAGCCGGAATGGGCGTTGTTAGTGGAAAATAGATTAATAGAGTTTAGTTTCTTAATGTGTATCTGAGTCAAACATCTAACTAACAGGCAGCGTTTCACCTCTGCCCGTCCACTCTTACCTTGCTCATTTTGCTCTTACTGTCAGCCGTCAGGAAGGACATGTTGTTGATCTCGTTCATCACCACAAAGTTCTGCTCCTCCCTCTTAAAGTTCTGCAAACAGTGCACGAGAGATGTTAAATGGTGAAAAGAGAGACGGAGCTCGCAAAACGGGGGGAAATTAGGAAAAAAAAAACAGAGAACGTACATGAGATTTGGACCAGAATATGAAGACCTCTCCCACCATCCTGAAAAGCTCCTCTGCATCTGGGTCTGGGCAGGTCAACCACCTCGCCCTGCGGACGACAAAAGCAGTGACAGCAACAGATCAGCTCAAGCACACAAATAAAGGTCTGTGAATCTGGGAAAAGACTTACTTTGAAGACAGGCTCTTATTTTGGGTTTTGCAAAAGACATAGATGCGATATTAAGACTTTAAGACTAACAATATGGAGTATTTACACAGTAGGAAAAATGGGCATCTCTTAGTTCAGCTACCTGTTATTGTCCACGTAGCGGATGAGCAGAGGGTAGAGAGCGTACAAGTCGCGACACAGCACAGCGAACTCATCTCGAATGGTCCCATTTTCACTGTCCAGCTCCGTTTTGCCCTCCATGCGCAGCTGATCCTCCTCTGCCACCACCTTTCCCGAGCGCTTCTTCAGCTTTTCCATGGTGGGGATGAAGTGGGATTTAAGCATCTCCGGTTTAGCCCTGCTGACAATGGGCTGGGCGAACACTGGACAAGGAGTAAACGGGATTAAATGGCTGTCAGCAGTGGCAAGAGTGAGCGTAGTTTTCTCCAAATAAGAGCTGCACAGCATGTGAAAACGTAGCTGTACTGTACTCGATGATAGGTGCACAGGTTGTATAAAAAGGTCAACATAACTATGAATGTTTTAGTTGATCGCAAACTCAGCTCACATACAGAAAGTCAAATAAAAAGGATAACAACCACACAGCTACAGCAGACACAATCACAATTCACAGGAAAACCATCTCCCTCAGTGACACAGGATGTCTCAAATCACCTGGCAGTACTCTAACTGATCGTAAACCTTCTGCTCACTGACCTGCTAATCTCTTCATCCAGGATGCCTCATCTATACCCAGGTTGTTAACCACAATCTTCATGATGCTACCCAGCAGCTGGTTGAGCTGCTCGGAGGTGACAGCGGTGCAGAGCTGGCCCTCCTGCTCAGGGAAATTCTCCAGGCCCCTCTCCCACCAGCGTGGGAGGTAGTTACACAACATGGGCAGAGTGATCTCAATCACGTGGGGCATTTCCGTGTAGCGGGCTCCAGATTCAGCCAGGTCATGGATCTCTTTCATCAGGAGCTCTAGCTCTGGAATATCAGTGCACAGCTCCTCTACTTGATTGGGAAGGCCCAGAACTGAGGAGGGACAGAAGAGACGGATGAAATAAAAGACAGGGAAATTAAAGGGGAATGACCGTTTTTTACAACCTGGACCTCCTTTCTGGCCTAAACGATCGTGTACCCACCCATATAACTTTGGTGTCATTTGGAGCTGTTCGGAAGATATTTAGATCCAGCAGAGCGCCGCGTATATCCATATAGTGGGAGTGACTGGGGCACCGAAACACAGCCTCTAAATAACACATTATCTGCTCGTTCATTTCACCAATATTTTGTTATGATACGCTAGTGCTATTCCCCATTGAGTCTCCAAAATACTGGAGAAATTAATGAGTTTCGCGTGAGATAATGTGTTATTTAGAGGCTGCGTTTCGGTCCCTCAGTAGCTTCCACTATATGGATATACGCGGCGCTCCACTGGATCTAAATATCTTCCAAACGACTCCAAATGACACCAAAGTTACATGGGTGAGTACACGATCGTATTTTATGCCAGAAAGAAGGTCCAGGTTGTAAAAAAACAGTAATTCCCCTTTAATCTAATAACTTGATACGTGTAAAATAAAATGCACGGGTAATATGCTATGAAGGAAAAAGCCAAAACCCACTGGATCTCTCTCTGGGAGTCTTGGTAGTGTAGACAGAAAATGTGTTGTACTCATTCAGTGACGGCTCAAGGTAGGCAACTGGCATAGCAGCTGCTAAGTGGGCCAAACACTCGCCAAGAGCTGGTCGCTGTCTGCACAGGAGAAAAACAACAAATGTCTACATAAAACTTGACAGCATAAATACATATTAACACTTCCTGTTAAAGATGAGGCACATGGTGTTTGTTATTCAGAGTGTAGGTTCTATAAATTAAACTGACTTGACCCGACACTAGATTTGAAGAACGTTTTGGACTTGTTGCATAAATCCACAGATGTTTCTACTCACTTCTCTACATGTGGGGTCTTCACAGTGCCCAAAGAGTAGATACTGCACATTAAACGATAGCAGGATATTTGCAAGTCGTCCACTGAGGATGAGGAAAAGAGAGGCTTTGCATTAGGTTTGAGTAGGCCTTTAGTGTCGCGGAGTCAAGAGCCATAAAGAAAAAATGGTTATCTGTTAACTGAACGGAGAGAAGCACTTTACTCACAGATGACATCATCTCCAAACTGGTGCTGCGCAATGTGGTCAAACAGAGAAGTGAGGACTGGAAGCAGGGCGGTGGTGGTGTAGCTGATGTTCTGGGACACACCTTTAACCTACAGAAATATATACACCGATGAGATATAAGTCCACAGGAAAAGTTAACTCATTTGTGTAATGTCCAAAAAACAAATCTGTCTCTCACCTGGTTTCGACTGGACACTTTGCCCAGTTTCAGATTCTCAACCATCTTCTCAATGTCATCTGCAGCACTCTCAAAGAACTGACGCAGGCCGGCCTTCACGATCTCAGGACCTGATTTCATGACAGTCCTTAAAAAGGACACAGAAGAAGAGTTACCTACATACATAATCTCTGTTTTATGCTCTGGTTGGGGAAATGACGTGAGTTACCTGGCATCCAGTGATCGTGAGAGGATATGCAGACAGTTTACCACTGCTCCTGCATCCGTTCCTGAAAACAGCACATTAAAGTTGTGTTGTCAGTGCCGTCCTTTTAGTACAAACCCACTTTATAAAAGAGCTCAAAGTTGTATTAGAAAATGCTGAGCAAACTCATTAATACTTTAAAACCATTCATTACATTACTGTTAATTATACAACAGACATTTGTGAAACTATTAAAACACCTTTCTTAAGTGCAATACCACACAACACAGTCTGACTTCTCAAGTGGAAGATCTGCAATATACAGCATGGTACACCGGTAAGCCAAACTAAAGGGTACAGGCTCACTGTTATTTGCTTGCCATGTCTACTGACCACTGGCCAAATAAGAGTATTAAAGACACATGGTGGTGAAGGGGAGGCGAATGACAATAAAGCATGTGCTGCCTCATATAAGCCAGGCTAGGAATACGTCACAGAGCTGCAGTACGACACCATCTGTGGGGGTCACCTGATATCATTACAGACATTCATGCTCTCACTCATAGACTGTATATAAATATGGACGGTGGAACTACTCCTCAAACTGAAGCCAAAGCAAGTAGAGCTCCCCCTGGTGGCTGGTCGCAGTATAGGTCATAAGCTCCACCCCCTCCATGTTAGTGGATGGGACTTGGGCCGAACTAATACACTGAAATACACAGCAAATATTTTTTTCCAAGGTTGGTTTTTGTCATTTTAGGTAGTTGATGCATGTCCAGGTGTCAATTTATTGGACAAGTTTAGTTTTAGTTAGTGATTGACTATAGAAACAGGATGTGGCGTAATGGTGACCACCAGTTCCCACGTCAACTGCTCCGTAAAGCGGCCCCGTGGGACTGTGCAGACCCTGGTTTCAAACTCGCAAGATGGTGCTGCCTGTATCCCTGGACAAATAGCGTCAGTTTGGCCAATGCAAGGAAGTGTCAATGCATGGTCCATATTTATATACAGTCTATGCTCTCACCCTATGAGTCTCAATCTAGGCCTTATAAGCAAAAAGGACAACTTTTAAATCACAACACCACAGAAAACATTAAAGCCAAGCAGAAGCTGAGCTAAAGAAAGAGAAGACTTGGTAAGGTGGGAAGAGGAAACAAGAGCATGGGAGACTGAATGTGAATCTGTTGATTAGTAAGTAAATGGGAAGGTGAGAAGGAAGCAAAAGGTTTGTGGGAATAAAAACAGAGAGACAGAGAGAAAGAGATGGTGACAGGGCGTAACGCCACCATGCAAAATCCTTACCAAAAAGAGATACTCTGTGCCTCACCAAAGCAGCCAACTTACAGAAGATACTGAGGTAAGAGGAGAAAAGAGGAGAGGGGAGGGAGAGGGAGGGAAGATGGCAAGGGGAAACGGGGCAGGAAATAAATGTTTGAAGTACACAGAAAGCAAAAGGGGAAAGGAAATAATGGATATTGCACAATAGAGGAGGAGATGGAGATACGAGGCAGAAGGAGAGGACAGACACTATCACACTGTCCTTAAGGGGAGGTACATGGTAAACATTTAAAATCACATAATGCAGAGAACCAAGTCTGTTAAATATGCCTTTGAGCTACTAAAAATACCTTGCAATCATCTCCTTCTCCTTATTGGAGGAATGCCCACCACTGCCCAACACTTTAGCAGGAGTGGAGAGGAAGTACAGGCAGTGGTTCTTGAAGTACTGATTTACCAGCGGCAAGAGGATCTATAATAAAAAAGATTAAACACTCATGACTTACTTCCTAATAAACACTAGATGCAGCGCAATTAAACAGGCCCTGCCAGTTTAATGTGCAGAGAGAGGAATCCGACTTCTCTGGAAAGACAAGCAAGAATCAATGAACTCACCTTGGCAAAGAATTTAATCTCCTGTTCATGTGGTGACTTCTCCACTCGACCACTGCTAACCACAGCCTCTGTTTAAAAAAAAAAAAAAAGAGAGAAAGAAGTCACTCCGAAATAACTCCTAACTCCTAAATAGATGGCATTGTTACTATAAAGGGGTACTCCCACGAGAAGCCTTTGTCTCTCAAATTACAGTACCAAGATGAGCGATGAACTCCTGGGCAATGTCCATCCATTTGAGAAGCTTCTGGAGGAAGCCATAGGCAAAACGCTTCTCAATGGAGGAAATGTCCTGCTCCATGTCCTTCAGACCCCTGAAGATGGAAAAAAAAATACGGTGAGAAAAGTACTTGTACAGAAACACTGATCTTAAACTCTGAGACGTCCAGCTTACCTTGTCACAGCGTATCCATTGAGTTGGAGGAACTTGAGAAGGTCCTGGGCCTTCTCCCTGTCTCGGGCCTTCTCCTTCGCCGTCAGGGTGTCGTAAGGCACAAGCAAAGGATGGGTGCCACCACCTAACAGTAAAACAAGTTATTTTTGGAACAGGCTAACCATCATAAAAACACATTTCAGAAGTTTAGGATGTGTGAACTTGCCTTTGGATTGCAGCTCCAACTTCTTCTTCCTGCCCCAGGTGTTGTGATAGTTCTCCGCCAGCTGCTCAGCCATAGACTGCAAGGAGAGAGGGTAAGTTCCTTGCACAAAATGAGGAATAAGTGCAGGGAAATAACCATGAAATAACCATACATACCTGGAGCTCTCTGGACAGGGCCATCCCTGCGATGTCTATTGGTTGTGGGTTGTAGCCGTGACTGGGATCATAAGTGGCCTGAAGACAAAATGTTCATGTGAGCTTAAGGGACATCTAGATTATTTCAGGAGTGTCCAGTAAAAAGAAGACTGTGTTAATTACTTCATACGTCAACATATTGATTGCCAAAAAAATACTCAGTCACTCTAGACCAGGCCATCAATGCATTTCTGTTGCACTTGTGTAAAAAACATCCTTTCTAATATGGCCAAACAGAAAACACAGCATCAGTAATTCTCAATATTAATGAAAGTTTTCTCGTCTCGTACCTGAGCAGTTTGGGAGATCTTGCGCGTGGCAGCCTTCTTCTCAACTTCTACTTCTCCATCCCTGGCTTTCTCCAAGGTCCACTCCCACGCCAGCATGGCTTTGATGGACTCCTTAATGGGCCAACGATAGATCTCCTTGTCCTGAGAAACAGAAAGGAGAAGGCCCAAAATTTAACCAGGATACTTTGAATAATACAATTTTTAAAAATGAAATTCATGAAATGAGAGATGAAAGTTTCACGGATCAGTAATCATTCACAATTGTATTTATAGTTTAGTCCCTAAGTGCAGATTGAAATCATTACCTTCTCAGAGAACGTTTTGTATGGCCGGAGCATCGGGTGAGTCTTAGCGTTCTCATCTAACACCTCTCCGTAGGTCCAGTTGTTCTGAATCTGAAACATTGATTTGACAATTGAAGCATCAATAGTCATCAGCATCATTACAAAGAACAGTTTCTAATAAATAAAAAAACAAGAACTTCATTATATGTTCTTGTTTTTTTTTGTTTTCATATGTGACTGACCTTTTCAAAAGCCCATTTGTCATGAGTGTGTTCTGCATACTTGTTGATGAAAGCATCCAGCCTTTCTGGGATGATGGTGCTGTGAATAAATTAACAGATATTTAATACTGAACAGTTTGCCTGTTAACTAAAGTTAACTTCTGAGTGTGACCCCAGAAAACTGCACTTCACGTGTTTAAAGTGCTTAAAGGAACAGTATGTAGGATTGTGGCCAAAACTGACCAAAACTGGTACTGCAATCACTTTCAAAATACTGTAGAACGGTGTATCCCCTCAGCCTCCCCCCTGACTCGAGGTTGCCAGCTAAGCTGCAGGATCCAGCAGGAACGTAGGCTGCTACAAGGAGCTTCCAATGGCAAGTGACGAGTCCTACACAGTAAGTTTTTTTTTCTGTTAATAAAGTTTATGCTTCATGAGAGATGTTTTGCGAAGTAATTATGTATCGCAAAAATTTACTAATGGCGATTAGCCAAATATTTCGTAAAGATGTACTGTAATACCACATTTCAGTCGGAACATAGATTGTTTTCATACCCTGCTAGTGGTGCGATATAAAGCTTTTTATGAACGCATTTAGCACGGGCGACCATGGAAAATCCACTGTCTATATGTACGGAAGCACAGGGCTTTTAGCCTATACCAACAAACATGGTAGAATATAGCATCCAAAAGTCGAGGGTCAATTCCATGCCATTCCGGACTTTGTCACGACGTATTTCGGATTCATAACGAGGTCTTTTAGGTTTAGTAACGTTATACATGTTTTATCCGACACGTTCGTAGCTGCAGCTGTGGTAACTAGAGCAGAGCTGGCAACCCGGAAGACGAAACTCTACTGACTTCGTGATTAGTAGATAGCTTGAGGGTGGCGCCTCAGGCCAAAACACAACATGACAACATCAACATCAGTTGAGGGCTGCAACTTTCACTTTTAAATGACAATATCCTGGCCGGACCACTGTTGTCAGTGATATAAGTATTTGAAATGAACATGATTTCTTCATGTCTAGTGACATATCAGGGCCATTTTATGATTAATTGAAATACATTTCTTACATACTGTTCCTTTAAGTCAAATGTCTTCTTCACAGTTTCAGCTCAGAGTTCCTGATATACATTCATTCAAGCTTGGTTCTCCACTATCATGTCGTAAGTTTCAGATATTATTCTATTAGTAGATTAAAATAATTCATAAATACTTAAAATCATCTGCATAACTACAACTACTTATCATGTATATGAGGATCTTCCAGTAGCATTAAGATAGGATGACAATAGAAACTTAAAGTCAAATCAAGACTTGAAGAGAGAATTTTACTATGTTTTTCAATGGTACATTTATAGCAAGTCAGCATTTAAACTGTGCTATTTTTTTTCTGTAGGTCACTGTGTTTTGAAGTAGTCTTCTGCTCACTTGGTGGTCTCCACTGGCTTGGGATCAAAGTTGCCCTCAGCATCCACCGAGGCTTTTTTCTCAGTGTGAGAGGAGTAGGTGGCATCCACGTAGTCAGGAGGAATGGCTCCAGCTATAGCACAGAGGCAGGGCATGGCGATCTTGAAGAGCTCAGCGTCATATTTCTAAGGTTGCAATTGAAATCAGAGAAGCCGAGTTAATAGCTGCATAAGCATGTGGAAGCCAATAAAGTGAACACCAAGCGACTCATCTCTCACCTTGTGTGCCAGTGATTCAAAGATTCCCCAAAAGAGTTTCCGGGAAAGATGCAGCTCCTCCTCTGAGGTCACCCCGAAGTTTGCCCATCCATTTGGCAAGCAGTAGTACTTCCAGCAGCGCTCGTAGTGATTGGTCAACAGCTGAAACAATTAAATCAGTGAAATGACTCAAACGCAAAGGTAGGTTGTAATGTAATAATTGCAGAAAATGAACCTGCGTCTCAATCTCTACCACCACTAGAATCTCTGAAATGTCTGTTTATCTAACTTTGAATAATTATATAGCTGGCAAACCTTGAGCGGCATCTTGGCGTATTCATTGAGGATGGGTACGTCAAATACCAGCCTTCTAAGCAGATGTTGAAGCATAGAGGGTCGAAGGTACCTGTGAGTGTCACCAAAAATTTTCAGGAAAAACGTGTTAGAAATAGGCAGGACTTTTTGTACAACTTGTTATAAATTCACTCTTATTTTGAAACTTCCTGGTTAAATAATTCCACTTTTCTCGTAATTTTCCCAACGATTATTCACATTTTCCCTGAAGTTTGTTTTTAGTACTGACTTGCAGAGCGACATGAGACACTCCTCAATGACGTCTCTCTGAGCCTTGGTAAGGGCTCGGCCGCGAGACAGGCGGTAAATGGTGTGGAGCATGGAGTCGATCATGATGGCCCGGTGGTCTGTCCCAGCAAACAACGGCGCACACTTGGTGAGCAGTGGCAGAACAGCTGAACAGAGGTAGCGGTTCAGTGCCAAGGCCATTTCAGTTGTACTGAATGCCACCTACAACCAGAGAAGACAGAAAAGCCGTTCATATTGACGTAACAGCAGACAGATGGCTCCCAATCTCAAATCGCTTCCATATATAGAGTCCTATTTAGATGATAGATCAGTAATCTATCTTCCAGTTTTAGGTCATTCTTGTGTTTTTTTCTGCTCACCGTATCCAGAGAAGCTGAAGCTCTCATGTCAGGCAGGAAGCCAACCTCCAGGACATGAAGCAAGAAGTCCTGGTTTTCAATACCATACACTCTGTCGAGGAACAGCACCATGGAGGCCTTGTGGTCTGGCACAAAACTGGCTGACATCTTGGGCTCAATAATCTGACCATCTGTGGTTTGGACAGAAGAAGTCATATATGCAGGAAGATGCCACATACTGTATTCACACATTTTATATATTATATTTACAATGTCTATCCATCTAACCTTTGCCGTAGGCAGGGATCTGCACAGGTAAGCTGATGACTCCCACCAGGTCCTCTATGGGCACCAGAGACCTCAGGATGGCCCGGATTCTTAGAGCTTCACCCTTGCCTGCTTGGATCAGCTGTAGACATGAACAACCATCTCATCAACCACATAATCCCTGAGGCATAAAATACATCTTTGTGTTAAAAGCTACTCTACTCACATGCATCTCTGGGGCACAGCGACCCAGCAGATCGATAAGGGCTGAGTAGAAGGACATGATGGCATTCCCCAAATGCACACGGTTCTCCTCGTGCTGTTCTTCACCACCAAACCTGCCAATTGAGAAAACATACTGTGCCCACCATTGCTTCGGAACTATACAATACAAAACAAGGGCACTAATTTGCCTACTAAACCAGCGCTTACATGAAGCGTCTGTCTTTTTTGACAGTTGGTCCATCCCTTGCTGGATCCTCTGAGATCTTGATGGCCTCCTCCATGGCAGCCAGCAGACCGTTTCCACCCTCTCCTCTCAGGGCCGGGCCGAAGCACTCTGGGCGACGGATGAGCAGACGGACCACGACATTGGCGTTCTCCTCCACGCTCTCTCCTGAGAGAAGCAGGTGTGCAAATATTAGTGACACAGCTCAAAATCTAAAATGTCATCTTTGTATGAAAATGGTAGCTGACCATTAACAAAGACGGCAAAGCGGAGGAAGTCCAGGTATCGCTCTCCTCCACAGGGGTTCCAGCCGATATCTGGATATCCCTTAGACAGCAACATCGGACACATCTGCAGCCCACAACCCGCCAAGTATGACACCACCTAAACCACCATGCGTGTGAAGGACAACAGGAAAGATTTAAGCAGAAAGTTCCACTGCACCCACGGTTGTGTTTTATTCTTTTTTGTTTTCTCCAACCATTTCCAGGTCCTGCTCTTGCAAGGCCAAGGCCAGCTCATTATTGTCAATGCAGGAGGCTGCAGCCACATCCAGGGGTGTGGATCCACGCATGCCTGCACAAGGAAAATATATGCAGTGAGTATGCTGAATTCCTGAAAAATACCGATCTGTATATAAAGCACATTAACCACTGACACTAACCCAAGCCAATGCCACTGTTCTGCAGCAGATAGTTCAGATGGTCAAACATGGAGCGCTGGTTCTGTCTGCTGATACGACAGAAGTAGCACAGGAAACGGCAGCAGTTGGTCACCATTTGAGGGAATCGAATCTCCTGGGGAGAAAATGTAAAAGCCTTGGTCAGACACAATCTGTCTTATGTGGGCTGTGCCATATGTACAGTATGTACATGTATGCCCCTGAATAGGAAAGATTAAGACTGAATACAGTTACCTTTGAGTCTCCACCCCCACCTAACACATTGACCATCACCTCCATGACAGTCTCATGCATACCGAGTGCTCTCATCAGATTGGGGTGTTGGTAGAACAACTTGTTGTTCATGATATTCCTGAAAAAATAATAAAAAATCAGAGAGTCAAAAGTACATGTTATATTTCCTTCCTAAAGTAAGAGGAACGGGCTCAGTTCTGATGATACATTACAAAACAGATCAATACACAACCTGAACAATTTCACCAAACTATCTAAACATATAAGTAAGTGCCCCATACTGACCCGATGCTCTGGATCATAAGTCGCTCCTCCTCGGGACCCATCTGGACAATGAGCAGCGAGCGGATCTGTCCTAGACACTCGAGGAGGTCCATGGTGTCCTGAACAGACACGGCATTGATGGCGTAGGCTTTGGGCAGCGCTCGGATCAGCTCGCCCAGGCCGTCATACTGCCTGTGGAGCAAGCTGAACATCAGACGCACCAGCTCAGGGTTCTGAATGAACGACTCCTGGGCCCAGTGGATCATAGTATGGGAGATGAGTTCCTGAAGGGTGCCTTGGTGAAGGGAGCAAAGGTGGATAATGTTTGACTGTTACAGAATATACTTCATATACACTTAGAAAAACTGCTTTATGGAATGTTCTCTAATGAAGACGATTTATTCTTACACTGACATGGTATGAAATAAATTAAAATGAACTATTAACAAAGAATACTCAAGAAAAATCCACATCAGGTCTATCCAATCCAATATCAAGCTGTTAATCTTACTGGGTTTTGCCTCTTCTTCAACCTCTGGCTTCTCCTCTTCCACCTCCTTCTTGCGCAAGCTTTTAACCATGTCCACCAGACTAAGGAGTCTGCCTCTCAGTGAGGTGTCCACCTCCTCCTCCTCTGCCTCCTCCTCAATATGTATGCCTATGTGCAAAATGGGAAAACATAATTAAAACCCAGAACAGAAAATAAGGGTTATTTACACCTTCACATAATAAAAATGCACTGGACGCACAAGTACATATAAATGACGCCTCACCGCAATGAAGCAGGAGGTCATTGTGGAAATATGACAAAGTATCCCGCACTTCCTCCGGCACTGGAGAATCTTCATCCTCTGGACTGTGTTTAAAGTTAGTCAGCAGAAGAACCTTGAGTGAGAACAAAGAAACACAAACCATCAGTATATTTTGTGCATTTTCATTACATATGTCTGCATTTATTTATCAGTTATTGGCATTACTTAGTGTCATTTGCAGCTCTACATATAATTCTTTGTTATGTCATGACACAGTATATTAGCTTCAAACCCCATAACACACGTTGGTACCTGGTCATGTGGCGGTGAGCGGAACTCGCGGGTCCTGCGTGCAGTTTCAGCAGCCGACATGGTGAAGGCTTTCATCAACAGGTTGTAACGAACACGCTGATTATCCTGAATACTGTGGACAAACTGGTCAGAGTAGGCCACAATGGCTTCCACTCTGTGTCTTAGCTCGCAGTCGCAGAAGTACTGCAGGAGGGTGCACATCTGAAAGAGGGAGATAAGATAGGAACAGGAGTTTGAGATGTATGCATGAGTCAGTTCCAGAGATGGATAGCGCTAGACAGACGCTTGACAGAGTTGAAATATCACACTGACCTGCAGTTTGACAGATTCTGGCAGCTTCATCTGGAGTAGTCCCTCCTCCAGACCCTCCTCCTCCTCTTTTGCTTCTGCTTCACCAGCCTCTGCCTCCTTCTCCTCTTCTGCTTTTTCTCCATCCACTTTCTGTCCCGTGGCGTCACCCTCCTCCCCTGCCACCTCTTCTCCCTCCTTAGGCTCCTCCTCATGCTCTTTCTCTATATCTTTCATCTCTTCCTCTTCCTCATCGCCTACCCCTTCATCCTCAAGCTCAGCGTCCTCCTCTGCTTCCTCTCCTTCGGCAGCTCCACCTTCCTCAGCTTTCTCTTCCTCTTCTTCCACCTCTTCCTTTCCGCTGAAAACATTGGGATCGATCATCTTCAGGATGTGCTTGGTGTCTTCGTCGTTGAAGATACCCATAATAAGAAGTGTACTGATCAGCTTCAGGATTGGGACAAAGTGGAACTCCACACTGCCTCCTACTGGATCCCGCATGGCCTGGCTACCATCCAGCACAGCCTCTGTTAACATACTAATTGCCCTTGTTTTCAGCTCCTGCAGAAGCAAAATAAATCGTAAGCAATAATTTTACCACATTTTTGCTCCAATGCAACTGTTCTCTTGTTACATACCTGCAGAGGGAAGACAGGACTTAGGGTGTACAGATCAGGGTCTGTACCAACAAAGTTGATGGATGAAAAATGCAGCTTTGGCCGTAAGCAGGTGGTGAGGCCAACACCAGGCAGAGAATAGGCCTTCTTTGCATCAGGATAGAGATGGATGCTGAGGGTCTCTTCAGTCATGGGGACGATGAACTCCTTGTTGGTGCCCAAGCGTGCCCGTTTGGCTGACTCCAGGTGAATGCTGATGAGCAGGTCGTAGAAGCCACTGCGGAGAGGTCCGGGCAGGTAGGTGTTCTCAGTGGCATAGAAGAGCTGGGATTCATCCACGTGGCTGCACAAAGCATGAGCCACTCGGTTGTTGCCAAGTGCACATACAGCGCAGTAGAGCATGAGAGTATGGTAGTGGAACTTCATCAGATCCAGACGCTCTGACAGCTCCAGGATGTCAATACACCTGTGAAAGGATCACTAGTTATTATACAGAGTTCATGCAAATATCATAACTATTACAAGCATCTGCAAGACTTTCAATTACAAACTTGATGAGATCATAGGGCTTCTGTTTCTGACCTGTTCTCCTCTGGGATGTGCAGGGCCATCATGATGAGAGGCTCAGTGCATTCCACCATCCAGCCCAACCTCTCATTCACTCTACACACCTCTGGGTTGAGGAAGTGATTGGGCATGCGACTCCAGATGACTGGAGTCAGCATCTGGACGTCCAGCCTGGGAGGGCACTGTGGTACCGGATTGTTACGTTCACTGCGGAACATCGCGGCAGAGATGGGCATGATGTTCTGATATGAGAAACAAAAAGGGAAGAAATAATGTAAATATCAAATATCTTCTGTCTTTTCCTGTTATTAAGGTATGGGTTATTCAAACAGACGGCCTATAACCAATGAGAATGGCAACATTTGACCCACTTTCAAATCATTTGGGGAGGAAAATAAAAATGGGTTGGACACTGACCCATTTTTCCAGACCACCTACAAGGATTTGACCCACGTTTCCATGTCAATCTGAATGGGTACAGAATATTTTAAGCAAAAGCAGTTGTACAAAAGTAGCTTCTGACCTTCAGTTTGCCCAGCTCCAGCTGTGCCATGTTCTGATTGGAGGGCTGAATGAAGACGGCTGGGAACAGCTTGGTGTTGGGCTCCACCTGAAACAACACAACACACCTCTGGTTTTACAGCCCTGCAGAAAAAAATATAACTCACAACTAATCTTACTGAAGAGGAGTCCTCACCTGGTAGAAGGTGTTGATCTCCTTTCCATTGGCTGTGAAGGTCATGAGGCCTGTTGCCAGGTCGACCAGGCAGCCAATCACCATGTCCTCCTGGCTGAAGCGGGTCTGCTGATTGCTGACCAGGTCCCCTCCCCAAACCATGTAACAGTTACTGTGCTTCATACTGCAAGGAATTAGCAAACACGCTACTCTTACAACTCATCTCAATTGAAATCTGAATCTTAAGATATAAGAGAATATGAGAAATATAAGACAACACACACTGATCATTTTAGGCAAATAAAATACTGTTTACATGTGGAAAAGGCTAACCTGTCATGAATGTTGCCTCTGTCATCTCCAACAGTGACGGTGACACTGCGCACTTTGGAGAGGTCAAAGTTTGGATCAAACTGGTGGTAGTCAGGAGTGACCCAACCAACCCACACAAGAGAGGGCTCCTGCCCAGCAAAGATCCTCACAGAGTAGTAATACTGGCGGTAGAAACAGAAGATGTAAGATGTTTTGGACAGTAGGAAACATCTGAATGAAACATATACAACCAGTAGCATATAGATACTGTGATGCAAACTCCCAATAAACAAGATTTCTGCCAAACTAGAGGCTGTTTTTGTTTTTTTGTTTTTTACACATGCTACGAATCAAACATTGACAGAGAATAAAGTTTATCTCACAGTGGTGGTATTCAGGATGATCTCAGGGTCATCTCTGTCATCAGGGACCACGTCTTCCACCAAACGTGGAACCGTTGGAGGCGCAGGAGGAGGAGCCAGAGGCGTCATGGCTGCCTTCTTGGCTTTGGAGAAAAATCTGTTGCGTGGAATATGCATGGAAATTAAGTTTAGCCCTTGATGAAAATAGTACTCAACCCTTTCTTTACTCTTTACATACTTTTTTTTCATAACAAACACTCACCCCCTTTTCTTTCCCTTTTCTGACATTGTATCTTTCTCATTTTCCGCAGAGATCTCCTTAGCTACCGACGGCTCCTTCTTATCTTCCTCCTGCTCCTTACGACTGGCAGACTTCTTCAGAATTTCAAACTCAGAGTCAGGCTCCACGACCACAACCTCCTCCTCCGGTATGGTGAGGGGATGGGTGAGAAGGGTGGTGCCTGTCGGGACCTTGAAAGTCTCATGGAACTGGACAGGCATGCTGAGTCTGAGGAACATCATGTCGGTGTTGGCGTTCTGTGACCCGAAGGTCTTGTGAGTCAGCTTTAGGCAGGGGGCGCTGTCCACCGTCCCGTCCACACGGGAAACCTGGGTGACACAATGTTAAATAAACATAAATAAATGAGCTAATTTAAAAGCAGTTCATTAAAGACTGAGTTTGCCATTAAGTAGTTACCTCAATATGATTGTGATCAGTGGGTACAGGCACAAACTGGGGCAAACTTTTACTGAACCACATGGTAATGTCTCGCTTCATATTGATGGCAAAAGGTTCAAATCCTTCCTGCAGGCCACAGATGGCAAAAAAGCGTAGGCTGCTGACATTCTGCCCAAGATTAATCCTTCCCACTTGAGACAGGCCCAGCGCACACACAGGGATGAAACCTGAGAGGTACAATCACAGGAGAGTAGTAGTTATATCACAGAAACAGGTTTTATGTCAAGAAGCACAAAGGTAAAATGACTATTAAATCTCACCTTCTCCAATTTCAATGTCTTTGAAGGCCATCTCCGAGCCCGAGTCACTGATCAGCATTTCTCCATTTAGTGTGAACATGATGTTCATCTCCGTCAGGTCAATCATACAACCAACTACATCACCAGACTGCCACTGGCGACCAAATGGTTCATTGCCAATGTGCCATCTTTGAGCCTTGAAAAGAATGACAGAATAAATTAAAATACAATTTTCCACAGCACCAATCTCAGGCTATAGCTTATCTCGGTAATATTTTCCAGCAAAGGACATCTACAATTTATCTTACTTACTTCAAAATTCTACATTTGTAGTCATGTTATTGTAAAGTAGATTTACTGGACCTATCTAGTCATGTTAATAAAGTTTCCCCAGTCTAAATGAGTTTAAGCAGAACAATCAGAGGAAAAACCTGAAGATGTGGACTGACCTTATTGCCATTGAAGACGTACGCCAGCTCATCTGCTCCCAGTTCAGTGTCGGAGCGGACATTAGGACGCGCCCAGCCCACTCTCATCTCCCCCGTGGTCACTGCCTCGAACTCAAAGTACCACTTCCCTTGGGTCACAGCGTACGTCTTCTCTGCCCTGAAGATACGTACTTTGTCCCCGCGGATGTTCTCAAGGCCGTGGCCAGCTGCAGTCAAAGAGGTGTCATCTTAGACTTAGAAGGAAGGAGATGCGGATGGTGATAAACAACGTTAGCACTGTAAGATGTAAGCTGACTTACTGCTCTCCTGGTCTGGAGGCTCAATATTGTAGCCATAACCGATGAGTGTGCGGACAGCATTGTTAACGCTGTCTCGGTTGGTTTTCTTAGTTCTCTCGTCCAGGAGGTTGTAAGGTACCAGACGAGGGTTTCGCTTATTCACGATGTCCTGAGAGGAGGAACGGATTTTGGTTTTTGGAACAGATACATCGGTTTAATGTATGAGTATATGTGGACCTGGTTGTAGGAGAATAGAACTAACGATTGAAGAAGGTTTGGGGAAAAAAAGTCACCTGCACAATGCTGTAAGTCCATCCTTGCCGGACCCGGTCCCTCGCCCAAACATTATGCCCATTTTCTGCCAGTTTTTCAACCAGCTGATTCTGGTTTGGCGTCAGTTTGACATGGTTGAGGTCAAGGGGGGCAGGCTTATATCCATTGGTCATCACATAGCTAGAAGAGAGGCAATGTTATATTAACTGTACATAAAAGATAAAGTAGAAAGATGTTTTGTAAAGACAGATATAGTTGTGGTTTCCATACGTCTTGGGCAACTTGATCTTCTTGAGATTCTCCTCTGCTTTCTCATCACCCATACCAACATGGCAACCCAGCGCCAAGAGAGTCCTAAGGGACAAGACGGACGAACAGTAAACTTCCTCCTCTGACCTTTACGTCTTCCAAACTTAACCCACTCCACACAATCCCATTACAAGCTCACTTGAGGGTCTCGCCAGACATCTGCAGGTTGTAGTTCCTCTCTGGTTCAGGCAGGCTCAGGAAGTCCACCAGACAAGGATGGAGTTTCTTGTTGTCATCCCTGAACTGTTGGAAAACATGATAAGATTTTACTACAAAAAAATATGCAGTAAAAGGAATTTTAGATAATGCATGTCCCTTTTTTTTTTTACATCTATATTAATTAAGTCATATATTAAAGAATGGATCCTCTGTATTTCCCTCTGTACTGCAGCACTGACACCATACTCACAGACCCATAGGTCCAGCCCTGCTCAATACGAGTGACAGCCCAGAGCTCATGAATATTTTCTGCCAGCTTCTCTCGGATACGCTCCAAGTGGGGTGGCAACACAATCTGCACAGCAAGGGAAAGCCAGCAAATTAAAAGAAGAAGCTAAAATACATATATATCAAATGCTTTTCTGTTCAGATGAACAAAGTCTGATTTCAGGGCTTTTACCTGAACAGTGTCCACAGGGCAGGGCGTGAACGAGGTGTGGGTGAGGGACAGAGTAGGACCCAGAAGGTTGCGCACACCTTCGAAGTCGTGCTTGTACTCCTTGATGGGTTCGATGCGCATCCTCTCTCTGGGCAGCACGGCCTCGTAGCATGGGGCGTAGCCCGGTGGGGGCATGAACTTAAAGTCTCCATGGCGACCGCCGAGGAGGAACCGAGCCCTGAGGTCACAGATGCAGAGTCAGTCCTTGTCTCCATCTGTTTGAAACTGAGCTTTTTATACTCCTGTGCGACAACAGTCCATTGAGCTTTACAAGACTCATAATAAAGAAAAACATTGATTTCATTTCTGTGCCAAATCCTGAGCCAGTGTTTCCCGTCCGGCTCATCAATCAATGCACCATAAGACCATCTATGCACTCTGAGACTATTATACACGGCACCTGTAAAATCTATTTCAGCGGACAAGACAATATAGTTTGCTATATTTTCATCTTGAACTTACTTGACTCCGGCAGAGAAGCTGATGACGGGAAAGAAGAGGCCGTCCACGTTGAAGTTTTCAAACATGCCCTGAACTGGGTGGCCGTTGATACGGAAGGAGATGCTCGGCACGCTCAGATCCAGACAACAGCTGATGACGTCATCTGCAGCCAGCGTGTGTGCACTGGGCGAAGCCACCTGGCGGGCTACGGTACCTGAACGGCAGATGAGCAGAGAGCCATTAAAGTCATAACAGCATGAAGGTAAATAGTCTCAAAAATAGCTTACTGAAAATCCTACCTGACCACAGATGCAGGCCGTCAAAACCATAAGAGTAGAGGTCATCTCCAACACCGTTTCCACCCCAGCCTTCTCCTCCTCCGGGGTACGGGCTATAGCCCTCAGTCATAGCCCAGCCCACTCGCAGGTGGGAGGCCTGCGCTGTCACAAAGGGCTCCACGTAGTCGACCATCATCTCATAGTACCATTTCTTAAACTGTGTGGACCCCTCACACGTACCCAGGAAGATGTTGGGCCTCACACTGAGCACAGAAGCCAAGCGACATAAACATTAATTTGACAGAGTGGTTGATGAATCCTGCAAATTATTATAAAACAGAAACAAACAGATGCTTTTTGTTGGGTAGTTCAAGTACCTGGTGACATAGTTTACAATGTTGGTCTGCAGCAAGAGGTCACGACCCGGCAGCAGGTTTTCAGTGATGAGGTTCTGGTTGGACCTCACAGCGACACCGTTGCACACACAGAGAGAGCGCAAGACATCCAGCACCTGAAGGAAAGAGGAGGACAAACGTTCACCTCTCTGTTTAAAATGTGGCAGAGAAGGCAGTTAACACATCCATCCACCGGCTGTAATAGCTAATGTAATTACAAATCAAGGCCGAATATGAATCATGAGCCAAAGATGGTTGCTGTAACTTTCTAAATCACCCAGAACAGAAGAGTCATCTGGACTTCATTAATATGCTGCTGGCAGATGTTACTTTCCCTTCGTATTAGTGGCGGCGAGAAAAGACTAACCTTGTGGTTCCTTCCATGCTTGTCCAGGAGGGAGATGATTGATTTAATGTGGTTCTCCTGGATGATATTTAGAACCTCAGGGCTTTCAATTAGGACGCAGTACAGCACCTCCAGAATACCTGAATGTATAGAAGGGAGGATTATGCACGAATAGGAGGAAATGCACTAATAAAAGGAGTCATTTAAGACAAAAAACATGTATTTTTTAAATAAACTACATATAAAATTGTGCTAATTAAAACCTATAGCTATTTTTGAAATTGGGTTTGGTCTTCAGGTGGCTGAGATGTTCCTGAGAGTTTCACGATTCAAACATTTAATACAAACAACCCTTAAAAGCAGTAACTTCACTCTAAAGATGAACTCTAAATTGCGGGTTGTGAATGCATCAGTAAATGAGTGAGGTATATTTAAGACCTGAAGAGGCCTCCAGACGATCCAGCTTGCTAACCAGCCAGTCCAGGTTGTCACAGAACAAAGCGCAGTTAGAGCGGTTCCCCCTGATTAGAGAGGCTGCGTAGTGGAGACACGGGGAGAAATAATGTCACGTTATTCAGCAGAGACGGGATTTAATTTGTGGTTTGTGTTTTCCATAGTCATTCTTCTACCCAGCAGCTCATAAAGGAGGTTGACTATTTCCTTCCAGGACTCTGCGGCCTCCTCTCCGGCAAATTCAGAAAAGTGGGCAGCAGTGTTGTACACGTTCAGGCGGTCGATGCACTCCAGCACGATGCTGATCATTCCCTGGTAATAAAAATAAAAACACGGGGATCAGGTTATGACATAATGATTCTTTATTTTGTGTGTGTGTTTTCCTGCAAGAAATTAAATAAACATAGCACAACGTACCAACAAGTGAAAAAAACACATGTATGTACATGTCTTGTAGGGCATAAAGGGCATGAAAGTTCTCAGTGTGAGTTACCTCCTCTTGGAAGAGGTTCTGCCGGTTGCGGAGGGAGCGGAGCTTGGTCTGTTTCTCTTCGTGCTCCAGTTCCTCCTCTGGAGGACGAAAGTAGAAGATGAGATCCTGCAGAGAGAGGATGACCCCCTCCAGAGGAAGTGACACTGCTGACGGTGACTTGCTCTTCCCGCTCAGGGAGTCCAATCCCCTGAAACGCACAGATGCACATTAATCTAAAAGAATATACGAGCACCGCTGCAGCCTGTCACAAAGAAGAATGATCCACTCATGCTGCCACATTTGAAAATGTATGTATTTACTTGATGAACTGCCTGAAGAGGCCCGTGGTGCTGTAAATCATTCGAGCGGCCTGAGATTCCTCAGTCTGGGAGCGGGAAACAGTTAGGGCATCGTCCATATGACCCTCTTGGTGCAGAATGACCTGGAGACAAGGACAGCACAGTTATGTAACAGATGAGAGCCCTCATTTCTCGTGGCGTGTCTCCTGCAAGGCTTGTTTCTGGTGGTTTTGTTATGTAAAAGCCATACAAGCATATTTATTTTGCCCTCTATCTCAGTGAAGGTTCTCAGTCATCCGTATCATGGTATATAAAAAAAGTTAAAACGAAGGCAGCTGGACTTTTTATCCTGTTTTCCTGAAGAAATTTCACTACTTATACAGTTCTTTATCTCAAATATGCAAATAATGTAAACCCAACTTTTTGTTATTCCTCCAAATTGGTACTATACACACTATTTTTTTATTATTCATGGCTTTTCCAAATCATTCCTAGTCTGGTACTGACATCATATTAAGTCTCATTTCGATCATTACCTTTCTCTTCATCATTCCCAAGCGGGCAGCTTTGGCATCAAGTGCAGCATATGTTAACCACAGACCCGTGGACACATGCTGCACAAAGCACATGGACTCTCCATACTTTATCTCCGGGATGCCCATGCCCTCAACATCACGCTTCTGAGCCACATCCACCTTCTCCTGCTCAGGGGAACCAGGAGAAAATAAAAGAACAGGTGGGTCAGTGAGTGAAAAACATCATAGCATGGTAAAACATAGAGAAGGAGCCACATGTTAATTCTGACCTTTGAAACACGGAAGCAGAATGCAGACAGTTTGGTGTTGGCCTTCTCTGGGTCAACCACCATCAGACCCTTCTCCTCATCAAGACACAGGTACCGGCCCGTGGTGATGTGGCGAATACGGAAAGACTGTCCCCACTTCATGTGGCTACCGCTCCAGCTGCAGGCACGTAGTGGGGAAAGAAACGTTTTACAATCACCACTATATCTTATCGTTCAACAGTTTCAAACACAACATGAGACATATTCTACACTAGCCAACAAGTATATATTATTATTTAACTGCCTTGAGGGGGCAATCACCTGATTCTGAGGGGCTCCAGCCTCCACAATGACCGAGCCTGACTGCACACAGCACCGCCTTCATAGTGAGCCATCCTGTGGCAGAGTGCAAGCAGACACTTGTACCGTCACATGGCATCAGATGTTTTATTGCGCAGAACAGTTGAGCTTTCTTTTTGGCTCTCACCTGCGCTTTTCCTCTCCTTCCTCTGGCGTAGCGATGGCCAGACACTCGTCCATGTGTCCGTGGAAGAGTCTGAGAACGTGACCTCCTGTCAGAAACCCTGAGAGAAGGAACACACGGTGATAAGCATGCATCAAGTGCGGATATGCATGTGAGTAATACAGTTCATATTCTATGTCAAATATCAGATTGCTTGTTTAAAAATGTAGAGCATAAAGCAGGTTTGTACCCTCAGCTAGTTCACATCCTGAACTAATTGGGTTCATGTTCCACAGAGTCTGCATGAAAGAGGCATCCACCATCAGATCTCCACTGGCGTAGGACAGGTGCTGGGATAGACGACAAGAAGAAGAAGAAGAAGAAGAAGAAGAAGAAGAAAGTTTAGTGTACACGTCTAAATCCTCCACAGTGCAACAACAAAGTGAATGGAGTATGAGGAGACTTACCAGGTATCTCTCAGAGGACACACTCACAAGGATAAGGTCATCACCCACCCTGACCTTTTCACCTTCTGACCTTTGCTTGGAGGCTGGATGAATGGTCCACCAACACGCCTCACCTGGAGGAAGAATAAGGACAAGCAAACTTACCAACGAAGACTGATATGTTGCTGGTACATTTATCTTTTTCAGCAAGCCAACAAAGCGAAAGCAAATGAATTGTAGAAGACACCAGACTGCAGACAATTAAGACTAATTAGCTAAATGCATCTGCAGAAAATAAATAAATCTCTGTTTGGCTTTACCAATGGAATCCTCTTGTAAGCCCACATCAAAGGCCAGCTTGTCCGTGAGGGACCGAGATGTAGTCAGACAGCTCAGGTACTGGGGAGAAAGTTTTCATTCAGGACATGACGCCAAAATGCGGATAAATCGTTGCTTTTACATTAAAAACCATAATTTTGAGACACGGTGGAGTCAAACTGGTTGCAGCCAGCCTTACCATGCCCGAGTGATGGTGTCTCAGGAGGATGGCATGACCGTACAGTAGAGTTCGATGACCTCCACCTTGGGACGACTGGATAGGGAAAAGGCAGAAGAATATTTAACAGACCAACATAGACTTCAAACAGACCCTGATCAGACAAGGAGGGAAAAGAAAGAAATTCTTAAAGATGTCACCTCCATTGATGTTTATGTGTCTGTATTTTCTAATACTATGTTGTATGCAGATTCTAATATTGCTGTATGTTAATAATGTTTCCCAAAACAAATACTACACACAATATTTGAGTAAACAGGACAAAAGGAGGTGTCACAATGACCAATGAAGTTTGGCCCGAAAGAAAAACACAAACGTAAAAAGTCTGAATCCACTCACCACAGATCACAATTTCACAGTCAAACACAATATTAAACCATCCTACCTTTTCTCAACATCCAGCAAGGATGCAACAAGAAAAGACAATTATTGTGGCAGTTGTAGAAAGATTACCAAAACAACCATTCAGTCGAGGCGACAGGAAGATAACTCTAAGCCTCTGTGTAGGGTTAAGCACCCGTAATCCACTGGAATGCGTCAAGGGCAGGTATGTCAAGTGGTAGCTTGATACCATTAGCCTTAGCTCTCATTAGCACTAGGCTTGGTTATAGGACAGGTGCTGCTGGTGGTGGGGGTGGCGGTGATGATGATGATGCTGTGGGTGTTTTCCCAAGAGCATGTGTGTCTGTTAAGACCGAGACAGGCCTGTCCGGAGCTATGATGGTGTCCGATTGCCCCGTCCATCCCTAACAGAGGTGGGTGGGACAGTCTGCTGGGCTGCCTGCCAGGCTATTCTCATTCTCCTGCTCATCACTAGGATGGCCTCATGAGCCAGCGAATCAGGAACTGGCCAGACTAGTTGTGAATTTATACCTAATAAAATTGCACAAACACAGAGCTTCTCCTATAACAAGTTTTTTGCCTCATCCAGAGGAGGTTTCCGTCATCTGACATGTAAAATAGGATCTACAGATGCACGGTTCTCTGTCCATATGTATCATTAATTGTGTATCTAATCATTTATATTTTGACAGTGCTCCGTAGAAGCTGAAATTAAAATACTGTTTGATTTTACCGCCTACATTTGGCTATAATGTTGTCTCTAGTTTGACAGTAGGATGTGTTTCTCAGTTCATTCTAAGTCAGCGTTCACAGCAGTATAAAAACATGTTGCATATAAATACGGTGACGGAGATTTGTTTGACACCAAAGAACATTTGACTGAAACTAAAGAAACAACATCAAGCAGGTGAAATAATAATTATAATGAAAGCGTAATGATAAATGAGCTGGTGATGTTTCTGCATGAAATGTAAATGAATAATGCATTTTGGCATCTTGGTATGTCTGTTATTGTAGGTATTTCAACGTAATAGATAATAGCGTGTAATTATTAGACAAAATATTATGATTATTAGACAAATTGGTGGTCAATTCAACCTTGACACTAGCTGTTAAACTGTTAAATTAATCAAATTTTTCAGCGTAACAGATTACGCTTTATTCAATGGATTGTTGTTGTTGCTAAACTTTGATGACGGGGCGATCACCACCTTTGGGCGGGCGCTAAACAGACATGAATCGAGGCGTGTAGATGGTACAACACTATCCAGTTGCCAACAGAACAGGAACAAGGACAGTTGCCAGGTTGGACACACATTACAGGAAAATAAGACATGTTAGCAGACATACCCATTTGTCCAAATCGACTGCCTGCTTGGCAGAGAGCAAGAAGGGGAGGGGAGGGGGTGTCAGATAGCAAGTAAAAAAAAATATATGAAGTAAAAGCCAAAAATAGTTCTATCAATGGTGCTTGCATTGACTGCAGGCCTGTGACGCACAATATGCTACGTGGAGCTTTGACATTCATTTTTAAAGGCCGAAGGTAGCCCTCCACACAACTGGAGCAAACTATCAAACTCAAACCTAACCCAATTTACACTGACAGTCTCTGAAAATAAAGCCTATGGAGAGAGAAAAGAAAGTAAAAAGATATTCAGTCAATCTTTCTAACAAAGTCTATTTTTCTACAGTATGTCATTCATAGGCCGTATTCTTATCCACTGTATCTTTAAAGGATTTGCAGAAGTGTTTTCTTCCCTTCTCCATATATTATTCCACTGCATCTAGTTCCCACATCTTCATTTCTGGTTTTGACTATTACCTCGGTCATGTCCACTGTGTTGGCCAACATCTCCTGCAGAGCACGGACGGAGAGCGACTGCTCCAGAATGAAGCTACATATGGCCAGGTCCGGGGGCACATTCTGCAAAGGTATTAAAAGCACGGAGGTGAAACAAAATTGATAAAAAACAAACAAACAAACAATGTTCTATATAGGAGCAGCAAAAGGCAGGAAGGGTAACAGCATCATACCTGAGCATTGGATGTGGTTTCCAGGAAGCAGAGACGGTTCCCAAAACCCTCACAGGATAGACATAGTTTAATCTGCTGCTCCTTCAGGACAGAGGCAGTGCACTGCAGAACCACCTGGTCATCCTGCACCACAAACACAAACAAACAGTTGAGTACACACCCAGTTTTGTGATGCATTACTTTATGTTGCTAATTGCTAATTCAACAGCACAGTTATTGCCCTTTAATCTTGCTGTCAGTCTTTTCTAGGCTTGCTGTTTATATTCTACTATACTTGTTTTTTAGCAATCATCTTGACTTGACATCTGATGCAGACAGTGCTATGTAAAATAATGCTGTTTAATTTACTAAACCAAGAATTTATTAAGGCATTTGTTGTTACACTGTGTGGCGGCTAAAGCTTTTATGTTTACATCCAAAAATCTGAATGATTACCTAGAGAACAAAATCGTGATTTCGCAGGTTTTTACGCTTTTAACAACAAACTATTGATACTGATAGTTATACTGTCAGCAAACTCTTGAAACTTTATATAATTTATTACAGGGAATATTAAGTTTGCAGAGACAGAAACCGCAGCAACCACAGATACGATTTGCAACAATGGCCAGCTGGACACCTCCTCTCAGTGGAGAGGACAATGGCTACATGCTAATCAGCTCCACAATGCTACCACGCTAGCAGAAAGCTAGCGAGTCAGTTATGTGTTGCTACTTGTCAATGCTTGGACCCTCCAGAGACTGGTGTAAATACGGCGATAAACACCCCCTCCCATGTGAAACCCACACCTGACCCTCAACATTCCCAGCTGTTCCTTCTGCTCAGTCATTGTGTAAGTGGGTCCATCATTTAACCTGGCTAAAAATCCTCTTTACATTTCTAGACAGATTCCTGACTTTTCTCCCCTCTCATTTAACAACTAATAAATCATCTGTCCTCTTCTTGACCTGCTCGCTGTCCTGCTGCCCTGCTGATTCTGCATCAAGAAATGCGCCGTGCGTTGTTGTTACTGGTAATACGCAGGCACTTTAAAGGGAGTCCCAAGACAGCAAAGGAGTTTGCATGTCTATGTTTACGGCACGATATAGCAGTAAAATGTAAATTGATGCAGATTAGTGACCTCATAACTTCTACTCAGATCTTGTACCCGCAGGCCTCTAGTGTTCCTTTGGCTGGAGTGTCCCCTTATCCTCTGGCCAGGGTATCATCTATCTCTGCTCAGCCTAGAAATGTCTCCTCTGTCCTGTCCTCACATTCCTTGCTTTGGACTCCCGAAAGTGGAGCAATGTGTCCTCTCTCTTTCAAACTGTACAGCCATGCAAACATGACTTTTGCAAAATCTGAAAATGTCTAGAGGTATTACAAAAACTAAAGACTTCGACCAGCACCTTTACACTACAATGACATGGATCTTTGTTCATCAGGACTGACTAAAGATCAGTGATGTTCTGAAACCAGACACGCAGAGGTTTCACGGGAACGTTGTAATGTCTGAACTGGACCGAGCAAAGGTAAAATGCATCAAAGTGGTCACGTTTTGACGGCAGCGCATGATAACTCAAACTCAGTAACCATTAAAGAGACCGGCCTGTGCTGGCGGGCGTCTAAAAGCAGACTAAAGTAACGGAGTGACTCATTGCTCCGACACAAGATGTGCGATCAGATGACAACCATAGACGAAGTATGTCTTAATGTTATACAGCAGTGCCGTCCGGTGGCTTCCATCTATTTCAACAGCTACAGCCTCACATGGCAGACTTACTCCACCTCTGTAGGCAGGAAGAGGACCTACAAGAAGATCACGAGAAGATGGAATTCAAATGCACGCAGATTTTCTCAATCAATTTTGCAAAGTGTGTAACATTTTTTTTTGAAAGTGGTCTAAGAATTAAGACTATTATTAGTATCGAAATTAAATGTTTATCATCTAAATTGTGATATAGTGCAGAATGAATTCAAAATCCTTGTGGTACGTGCCAGTTGCGGTGAAATAAGTGACCGACTTTACCTTTACAAACCTACTGAACTCATCCCCTAACTTATTTGATATTTGATAGATTTAACCAGGCGAGAACAATGATGCAAAGCCCTTCAGGAAATGGCCGGTTGCCTCTCAAAGTGGTTGGTGAGTTGGAAAAACACATAAGCCTCAGCTATCAGTTGCCAGCATTTTATACTTTCCTCAGTGTCGGGGCACTCCCGAGTTATAATAATCATCTGTGCATCAGCAGCTACAGAGCACTGCCCTTCCAAGCGTCCCACGGTGTGAATCACATCCAACCTGAGCACGTGAAAAGCTGACTTAGGGACCACATAAACCGCTTGGCTTAGCTCATGATTTTATTAATAGAGGTTGCTTTCAGCATTTGAAGGCTGTGCACCTGACAGTTTATTGTAAACCAAGCACAATCTCTAATCATCTGTTAATCTCACATGACATATCCGATGAAACCAAGACGGGCAAGAGGTATTTAAATAAAAGCCAAGATGAGACAGTTATCATCAGCCTGACCCACTGAACGTATACCTGGGCTGTACATAGATCTGTAAATGAAACACATTTGATGTCCCATCACATGCTGGGTGTAGGGTTACAACCAAACCATGTTTGAGCTTGGCAGCTGAAGCATCCGGGCTATGTGGATGTTGGGGGTCAAAGGGAGAGGAAGAGACAATTGGATCTAAAGTTGCAGACAGGCAGACAAACAAATAAACACACCAGTGTGCGCAAATAGAGGCGTGTAATGCACCAGGGATTTACAGCCAGAAGCACAGATAGCGCCTGAAAGCAGACACCTTTGTATATTCTCCAGAGCGGTCTGATGGTGCACATGCAGACGGAGGGTAGCCAGGTTTCCCCAGACAAGCAGGCACGGTGCCCGCACTGCACAGGAAGCAAACAAACAAACAGATGCAAAACGTTGAGCGATGTCCGCTCGCCTAAATTAAGAGACAGATCACGCTGGAAACCTAAGAGTAACTCCACAAGTATCGTAAACAGTCATGGCCGATGGGCTTCTTACTATGGGCAGAGTGTGTGCTAGAGTATTCAGTTTGGTTTGCGTGTGCAGGGACACTGTTTATGAAGGATGTCACAGAACAACAGAACATGCAAAGATCTGATTTTCTGGAATATTTTGACACGTGTATCCAAAATGCGTTTGAAAAAAGGCAACTGGACTTGCACAGTTTTCTGAGAAGACGTGTCAACACTCATCCAAGTAGCTTCTCAGGTTTTAAGGGACTGGTGGGAAGCTGAGGTTTAAATAGGAAAACTCTGTGGGTATCAGAAACTTGCTTGACTTGTTTCTGTTAACGACCAGAAACTGATGCAACTAGTGTCCATTAGGGGACTCCCTGTCCTCTTTCCCTGAGAATTGTGCTCTAACGATTCATTATCAGTGAGAGGCTCCAGTCTCAAGTTGTGAATGTATTGTAAATTGATGGCAGATTATATCTCAGTCCACCTCCTCTGTTTAGAGTATCTTTTTCCAATCTGACATAGATGGCTTCCTTTGCTCCTCTTTCAAACCATCTGTCTTCTTCAGCTAGTATTTGGATGTTGTTATCTTTAAAGGAGTGTCCTTCAGGTGTACGTGGACCGCCGAGTCATTTCCTGATGATGGATGGGGTTTTTCAAACATGTTTTGGATATAGCACGATGTGGATGACTGAGAACCTTCACAGACATTTTGACACGTGATTAACTGATCTATGAAGGCAACACCAGCATCCAGCTAAGTCCTGATAGATTTAGAACTAAAGAGTAGTTTGTCTTCTTCCCTAGCAGCAAATCAGCATTGCATTAGAACGTGCTGATCGTTCAAACCTTAGATTTTATAGTTTGTTAGTCCATTTTCTTGCCTCTAAAACATGTTTGACATGCACAAATTATACAGTACAATGTAATATTTATATTTATCTTGATATTCTACATCATGTGGCAAATATTATATATGTATCCTTCATATTTTGTTTTTCATTTCTTTGTTTGAAAGTTAATATGGTAGTTTAAATTCTTATTTAAATTCTTCTATATTCAGTTCATAATTCATTTTTGAATGTCTTCATCTCATTTCAGTTCATCATTTCAGCCTTTCACGCCTCACTGTCAGGCAGCGTCGTGCCACGTCCGTCGCCACTGAAAACCTTCCCAGTGATCACATCGTTCATCACAAATGAAACACATCCCTTCCTTCTTCACGCCTCCAGATTTCTGCCCGGCGCCCTCATTAAACTATGCTGACGTAGGCCACCCCAGGGCATCGATTAGATTTCTGTAGTTGTAAAAAAAGAGTGAGGGACAGCACATTGCACAGTGCGCAGGTGGAGGAGAGGAACAGTTCAATAACGCAGACGGGAGAATGATGATGGGGTTTCCCTTTGAAAACTAGAAGAGACCGTGCAGGTGCACTATCAGCATCCTCCCCCATAGAGTGCAGCCTGAAGGGCCTTCCTCGCTCTCTTTAATCAGGCACTCCCGCTCGTGTTTTCTATTCCAGCAGCTCAAATATACGCAGTATATGTATTTATGTATATATATATACTGGTCTACACCATCTCTTATCATATCATCTCTGAAATAGCCAAAGAACATCTGTTCTATCCTCCAATCCAGATGCAGAATCCTGGCTAGCGAAGGTAAATGTACAAATGTTTCAAGCAGAATGTGACAACGACACAGTTGGACGGCAGCACACCAAACAACAAAGCAAGTTATTTTATCCATATGCACGTAAGACCAAACAATATACACTACGTGCATTTTTCTCATTGAGGCAAAATGAGAAAATGTTTTTCTGTTCCCTCTCAGAGTGTCTCTGTTCTGAGTTACAGGTCCAGTGCGGTAGGGTGGCACACATTTGCAGACAAGTTATGAAGTATAAAAGTTATTTTCGAGGGACCAAAAAATGAGACAGAAATACTGTTGCGGTGCAATCCAATCAGCCTGATGATAAATCTTTGAAGTGCGCACAAAAGACAGCGGCGTCGAGAACATTGTCTTTTTAATACTGTGCCTTTGTTTCTCTCTTCAGTTATAGGTATCACGCTGCTTGCTCTCATTCCACACTCTCATTCAATCGACACATCCAGCCCATATTTTTTCTCCCATTATTTTATCTCCGTCCTCTTTTTCATCCTTTTTCCCGGTTCCCCCCCACTACTCCGCTCTGGGCCTTCCCCCTCTCCGCTCCACTCCTATTTTAGTTGGCTGCACCTGTCACTATCACATTCCCTCCTTCTGCTGACCAGCAGATACTTAGAGGTCTCACTTGAAGAAAGAGCCAACAGAGACTCTCTTGCTCATAGGAAAGACTTTGAACACACAGGCAACCAGCTCATAACCTCTGAGGAAAAGTAATATCAGCTAATTAACGCTGAAAAAGCAGCAATATTTGAGCTACTAGATGAGGGGATTTTAAAAAGACAGGCTTTGAAAGTCTTTTAAAGCTTAGTGGACAATACGTTTCAGCAAACCGTCACAGCAGAAAGGTTTTTGTCGAGGATCCTAAGAAATACGTAGAGTACCTCATCGACATGCTTCCATATTTTAAGATCTCCACCGACAACGGCGCTAACAGTTACTCTAAGCCCGAGCAATGATAACTCGCAGATCGGATTCTAGGAAACTTTCACATTAAATACCGCGCGCAGTGTTTTATCAGCTTGCGCACACAGGCTTCATTTCCCTACGGATCAGTTAAACCGCTACAAACCACCAGACATCAAACACTAAACTGCTTCTGCCCTTTGAAAGACGATAAGTCTGGCAGACAGCAGTAATTCCGAGCAAAGCGTGTTATAAATAAATTATTTCAGCTGGCCTCAGTCCAAAATCAAAAAAAATTAAAAATCTATTCAACTTAAGAGTATGCAAAGTACTTTCCTGACCGACAGGTGTATAAAACAAATGTGCAATCCAAAAATGGAATATGCTCTAGCTAGAGCATAGAGAGAGATTTATTGTGCAAGGCAAACTCTTTCAGTCAAAATGAAAACACAAAGAAATATGGGTGCATAAGGGTGCCGTGTTGCAGAGAGTTTAATGTATTTTTTTTTCCTCGCTTTCAACCATGCAAGTTTCAATTAATTTCCGTGTAATATTAATTTGTTCATAGAATCGATGTAATCTATCACGGAGTTACAAAATTAAAGTCCCACGCAGTGAAAACAACATTAAGATTGAGTTGGTTGGATGTTCTCAAAGTGTGCTAATATTATTCACGCACTGCTTTTCATAGGAATGAGCTAGAAGCAGTGTACAGCACCTGTTCATTTGTATTCTGAAGAATCTATATAACTATTACCAGTCAAGGAGTGTGTATTTGCACCAACGTTATCATAGTCCGCCGACCACTTTGTGTGTGGTCAAAACATGGCCCGGTCCCGTGGAGAAAGACGAGCACAAGACCTAATCCAAGTGTGAACATGACAACAGTGCTAACCTTCTACAAGCACATGCAAACACACAACAGTGTCTGTCCCACGCCTGACAGAGTAAAGCAGACCACCTGTTTATTGTGTAAACTGCTGTGACCCAAGCAGGCAGACTAACAGGTGCTGTATTATGTGCGTGTGTGTGTGTGTGTGTGCGTAGGGAATTGTGTATGTGTGGCTGTTCATCTTCTGGGCTCAGCACTTCTAAAGCCGGGTTTTGCTCACCACCACCACCACCAACCACCCCCTCCCTCCCTCTCTCCCTTCCTCTCTACCTCCCTTGCCCCCATACGTCATCAAAATCTGCTGCGACTGTGGTTCACACATGTACACAGCGGAAAATGAGAGTAAAGGTTAGAAATACGGACAAAGGCAGAGAGTATTTGTACAACTAAACAGGAACGAGTTATAACAAGTTAAAGAAAAAAATAAAGAACTAGAGAGAGAAAAGGAAGTGATGACTAGATTTTGCTGCAATTTGATGAAGGCAGGACAGACCATAGAGCATTTAAGCTAAATGCAGTGTTGAATGTGTTAACCGAACCAGGACCCCTTCAAAACTAATATTAGATATATCTAAATTTAAATGCACCCAAATTAAATACATTTCTACATTGCTCTTATAAACACACAGATATATATTTTTTTGGCTAGAGAGCTTGGCACATTTTGGGTATTATATCAACTTACAACTTACTTAAATTATATCAAAGTACATTCAAAACTGTCTTGGCTATTAAGAGTATCCCTGGAAAGAACTTCCTGAAAACAAACTGGCGCAGCATCCAGTGGCCGTGTGGTTGAACATGATTTGCATGGGATCTTTGTTCCCTCACTGCATTTCTTGTTTGTGTCTCTACTATCTATCACAAATAGAGCAAATGGCAAAGATCAATCGATAGCAGCGTCAAACGTAAACACAGTCACAGCATAAAGCCTTCAACCAAACAATTTCAAAAGACGTCTGCTTTAAAACTTCACTGCATTTGAAAAGCTTATGACGTTAAAGTATGTTGACTACTTGTTTTTAACACCTAAACTTTAACTTCCTGGTTTTAAGTGGGACATCAATTCACATTTAACCTTTAAATCACAGCGACAACCCGCCAACATACAGCTTTCGTTGTTAACCGTCAGCAAGCCTCCACGGGCCGTAAATGTCACGGCTGACTGTCACAATATCGCGTATATAACATCTCCGTTCGATTGACACACAGAGACACGCCACATGTGTGTTCACACGCGCACACACACACTCCATGTCTCCCGAAGGATGCTGGCAAGTAGGACATTGACTCCTCTGGTTTCTCCCTCCAGAGCGTGTGCACTTATAGTGGCACTCTATAAAAAGAAACTGCTGCTATAGACTGGAACTCGAATACCCCTTAAACTCACTCGCCTGTGTGATTTAAACGACAAATGTGGCACCGAGAAACAGTGACAGAGCTTTTAGCAGCGCCAGCGGAGAAATGGCACCATCGGTGGCAGCAGTCTGGGTTACCTGTAGACGTTCGGGTTTATAGCGCAGGGAGATTCTTTACTAAACAGAAAAGGAAAGACTGCTGGGTGTTGCAAGATAAGCCGGTCGCTGACAGTAAATGTGGGGGCTCAAATGCTTGCACTTTGCTTTTTTTCCTGAGTTGAGGCTGTATACTAGATACCTGTAGTGCAACAGAGGGCATCCATTTAAGTGACCTGCTACTGTACAGCAGGTGGTATGGATAAACCTCTCCAGTGAGTGTAGACTGTACAACAGTGCGATCACTCAGCATTGTATTAGTCATAGGCCTGGGCTCAAAGACCATAAAACCAAAATAGAACAGAGAAGTACCGCTGAGTAATCTGTGTGTGGCCTTTTGTAATATGAAAACGATCACCGGAGATGTGTTGTACATGCCCCGTAACGCATAACATTTCTGCCCAGTGTTCCCCGTCTGCCACGCTGAACGGCATTCAACATTTAAAGGATCTAATTGCCTCTCTATTTCTTCTCTTACTATTAACAAAACCCCCGTGGGATTGAAGAAGCTACATGCAGGAGCAGCACTGCATCGTCTTACTCTAAGACTCCCACTCGCTCAGCTTCTCTTGTTATTTAGAGGATTCTCGGCAGGGGAGAAAAACAGTAGAGTAACAGAGAAACTGATAAAAAAAAAATGAAGTGACTCAGAGGATTACAATGCGTTTGCCATTTTTAGATACTTCCTCAAAAAAAAGGTCACTCTATCACCTACATGTTCACATGATAAGCCGCCACACTGAGCAGATCCCTACAGGGGAGAAGGGCCATTGTTAATTGTCTTTGTGTGTTGCATGTACTGTATTTGTGCCGTTGCATGCTCAAAATCCAGATGATGGTTCATTTGAGTTGTGATTAACTTATCCTGAACCCAGACGCATGTTTCAGTCCCAAATATATGAGTAAACACTGTACATCTCATCACTGACATCCGTGCTGCAGACCCAACTCTAGTCCTTCCACTTTAGTCTTGCATCATTTGATGAAGTTTAACAGTTTCAGGTTTCCTAAAGAAGCTGATGTCAACTCTATCCTCCTGCACATATGATGTCTGTCAGAGAAAACTTGAAATACTAAGAAAATTCAAGATGATGTTCTTAGTTTGCAAGGAATTCTGCTTTAAAACCCTGTTAGGTGGCATTGAGAGAGTTTATGTAGTTACTATGGTAGTGAGTCTTAAACTGCACACAGTAGTTAGTTCACACACTACACACATACAAGATTTCTTTGTTAAAGCATACAAGTATTTTCAAGGACACTTGGTGTGCGAACCTCCATAGTTATGTAACTGAAAAAAAAAGATTGCATCAGGTAAATCTATGACTACATTCTGCTGCCCCTGCTGGTCCAGGTGAGTTAAAACTCCTCCGTGCTCCCACGTCCAATATAACCAAGGGGGAAAACACGAACAGAGCAAGACAGCTGACTCACACAATGCATCCCATCGCCGGCCTCTAATTAAAAGACTGATAACCGGAGCCATTTGGTGGATGGCCTTGCAGCGACCACGAGCACTTACAATTTTAGCCCCGTATCTCTCTTGGGGGATTGAAGCGCTCGCCCCGACAGTGTTAGTGTCACAGATAAACCCACCGATGTACACAACGCATTAATAATTCAACAGAGCGACATTGTTCTTCCTTTTGAAGTGTCGGTGGCGTGTGACAGTTTGATGCTAACTGAGTCTCTTGAAGCAAAGGCCAAACCCACTGGAAGTATCCACGGGGTTTGGATTCACAATTCATTTGCCAGTTTCTAAAGAGAAGGAAAAAATAAAAACACAGTTTACAGGTTTGTACTAGGAGAACAGCTACGTTGGCCTTGTGATGCCGTCTTGTGGTTATTGTGAGCTGACACCACCAAGCGTCGCAGGAATCCTGTCCGTCACTAGAATTTGTTTGTGTGGGTGGGCTCTTCTGTACTTGGGCTATTATTTCACATATAACTTTCAAGTGCAAGCGAGGTTGCAGGAACGGTAGCAAACAGCAAACAGAGCCTAGCCATAATTCTTCATTGCTGTTTTAATGAATTTCATTGGAACTGAAAGTCATACACTGTCTAAATTAATGAGTACATGCAAAAAGGTCTCAATTAATTAACAGGTTCTTGTTTTGTGTGTGTGAAGAGTGTTTCTTTTTGCAAACAGCTGCACTGAGTAGAACAGTAAGACAACGTTCATAGCATTCGGTGTGAATGTGCAGCTCAGAAAACTATAGGTTGGATATTGATATTTGAAAATATTCTCTTGATAATGAGTTTGGACATAGTGTGGAGGTCTTGATGGAAACACCGGCTCTTGAGCCACTCCACCTATCATCTTCCAGGCGAACGCTGGCGTCAGTAGTCAAGGCTTTTTTCAGTGTTTTGCGGTACTTGGCAGTTTCTATCATAAAGTGGTAGTTTTGGTTCGTAGAAACAGTGTATTCAGTGAAAACTATTATTTTTAGACCAGGTTAATTTAGTGTTTTTTCTTTCTCTGGAAGCTTCTTCCTATCTCTTTAGCTGTGGAAGCCCAGCTCACCATTCAGCTGTTTTAGCTCATTTTTGGTGTCTGCCCCCGACTTGACACGGTTGAAGTGGATCTGTGACTCTGTGCCTGCTTCTTCAAGAAGGACTTACAGCTTTTGGGCAGCTGTCCCCTGCAGGATCTGGGTAGCTTGTTGCTCTGCCTTCTCACCCCACACTGACAGGCTCTACTTTCCTCAGATATAAATAGATAACGATGCTAACAGATGCATCAGCCCCTGTCTATCTATCCGTGCGCTCACACACATATGCACACATACACTGTTACCCATCTATTCTTAAGCCAAGAACATTCTGGAAGTAATGTTTAAGAGATTAGGTGAGATAAGTGCCTTCAGATAAAATATGACCATTTCATGCAAGTTAACACAAGATTTCTGAGCTCACTGTACGTTCAAGAAATCAATTATGGAGTTTAAACAGAGCAACTAATAAGCAGGTCATGGCACATTCGGGGCACTGCAAAAATAGTCAACTATATTCAGAAGCGGGGCTTGGCTCTGCAAATTGCAACTGCAGCTAGGACTTTAAAAGATCCAGTGCCGAAACAGCAAAAGAGATTCAAGTGAAGAAACTGTGAGACCAGAGAACACAGAAGGAGCGATGAAGTTGATGCTGAAGGATCCAGAATATTAATATTAGAGTTTTTTTGGCGATGTCTAAATTAATTAATTGTCTTCACTTTGTCAAAACATTATCTAATTTCTTGCATCTCTGTTCTGGAAATTCCCCACCTTATCCACCAACCCACCCCCCAAACTCCTCTCCAGCAGCCAGCGTAAGTTACCCTCCCAGATAGGAAAGCAAGTAGGACTCACCGTTCGCAGGAACTGAATCTCCTCTTCTCCCTCTCCCCCTTCTGCCATCTTTTGCTGAGGGTTATTGGCAGCTCCTCAGGAGAAAAGAGAAAATCCTTCTGTTCTCTCCCGTCAGGATATAGATTATTTTATCTCCTCTGCTACGTCCCTCCCTCTTTCTCCTTCCTCGCCGCTGTAGCCCTTTCTCTCTCTCACACTCAGTGTCTCTCACTCTCAGTGCTCAGTGTGTGTGGGTGTGCTGGAGGACAGCATGAGTCCTGCGCTCTCACGGTGTTGTGAGAGCGAGTGACAGGAGGCAAGGCTCTCCCCGGGCTCCTCTCTCCTCTCTCCTCGCTTCGCCCAACCGCAGATGAGGAAGGGAGGGATAGGGGGAGGGAGGGGCATGCACCTTGTTACACATTTACACTGCTCCCATCCCACCGTGCCGCCATGTTTGTAGAAGTGGGCCACTCCTTCACGCAGGCTGCCCCCCCTCCATCACCATCCCCTCCTTCCACATGTCTCAGGCTATAAAAGGAAAGAGGGGTGAGGACTAGCCTTGGGGAGTGTGCAGTCGGAGCACACACACACACACACACACCTTAATTTTTCAAAGTATGTAAAACAGCTTCTCTGTGCAAGAAAACCCCTTCAGAATCAAATCACGAGGCATCACTTGCTCTGAGTTTAAAGTGATCTGTTTGAAAATTCAGATATCTTTATTACTTGACAGGCACTCTCATGAAGTCGCATCAGTTCAATGTTGTGATGTGTTTGAAGTAAAGCAGCACCGATTTAAAAGGCATTTACTACGGGGATTTATAGAGAAGTATGTAAGTGATATGTTAGAAGACAAAAGGGCCTGTAATTATTTAAATTTAAAAAATCATATCCCATATTTTCAGAGCCCTGTGTTACGTCTTCACTGTGCTTATATACTGAATAACTTTATAAATGATTTGGGATTGCTGCATGCTCTCCTGTGTGTGCCACTTGTGTGTCTATTGATTGCGATTGCGTCTATTTTTAGCTACTTATACCCTTTTAAACTGCCCCTCTGGGACAAATAAAGTGATTTCAATTAAACTGAATTTTTTATGATGCGGAGAAAACGTGCAAAGCTTCACGTCTGCACCAGTGAATGCTTGGACATTCTTTTGCTTGATTGTCGAAAGCAAACAGAAACTGCCGCCAGCTGATTTAAGGCAGCTGTAAATGACACAATTTACGTCCTTATCTAAATGATCCAGTAATCTGTTTGGATCAAAGCGGTGCTCAGCCTCCAGCTTGGCACGTCCAGTGCAGTGGATGCCCCCGATGCTTTCCCACAGTCCAATCAATAACAGAATGAGACTCGTTGCAGAGACATTATGTCAGGCTTTTAATTGGCTCGGTGCACTTTCACACTATGCCATACATTTATGAGCTTCCACGGTAGCAAAGGGCTTATTTGCACTTTAGCTGTAGCAATATTGCTTTCAACGGTCCCCGCTGAATCCAACAGGTCAAGTTGAGACACTACATCATTAAAATTCATTTTAATTATGATTTTTGTTTGGAGCTGTGATTTATGTGATTCTTTTTCTAAATAATTTTTCAAGCTTAAACTCCCAAATCTCTGCTGGACTCAGCTTCTCAAATTTAGAATATGATGCTTTATATGAATTTATTTGGTTATTGGAGCGTTGGTTTAATATAACAAGCAACCTTGTTTGTGGGAAATATAGAGTATTTTTTAGAAGAAAAGGCTCTAATTTTGCAGCCTCATTTAAAACATCTATTAATGTTTATTCCTTTTATAGCCCTGAAAAAAAAAACACATTACACCTCAACACAAAATGCTCAAGAGCCTACCTCTTGTGAATAAACTGTAAAAATGCACCAGAGGGGATACAAACTTGCATAATGCCACCTTCTCCAAATCAACAGTTCTCTGTGGAAAGACTGAGACAAAGTGGATCTGCATGTGGCACACCCCTCCTGATCATGACAGGCAGCAGGGATGCACCAGACAGCAAATCTGGAAGTCTGAACGGAAAAAAACGCATCACACACACACAAACACACACTCACAGAAACGGTGACCAGCCTTCAGTCAGCGTGCAAACACACACACACACACACACACACACACACTCGCATCCTTACCTCCCCAGTCCCCATCTGGCATCCTTCAGCATGCTTTCTTCCTCGCCCATCTCCCACTGCAACAGCAGCTGGCAGCGGAATAAACGCCTCGGCACACGCTGGACGCCGGCACACAACTCCGTCCGCCGGTAAAAACGAGGCGGAGGAAAGGAGGCGGAGGATGAGGTGGCACGCCACTGAGGCAGAACTAACATGAATTCTGGGAGTGTGAGTCCCGGCTCAGAAGTAACCCTGCTGCTGGTCCCCGTTTTCTGCCAACTCACGAATCAGCCTGCGGTTATGTGCAGTTGCAGGGCTGCGCCTGAGGGTAGTGGCATTGCACCGAAAATCGAGCTCCTATCTTATCAGAGTGAGCTCCAAAATAATCAGATGGCAATGTTTATAAAGATAGGATGTGTTGTCATGGTGTAGTTTGTTGTGTTGACTCCTTAATGAGAAGAAAATTAAGAAATCCTTGCAAAACACATGAAGCCATTCTCTTAAACTTTCAACTCCTCCAGTGCAGTTGACTTTAACTTTAACAGAAAGCTACCATCACTTTCACTTTTAGCTACTGTGTGTGCACGTCTACACCATGCTTCTAAAAGACTTCTTACACTTTAACAAGCCACAACAAGATCAAAGTATCAACACAACATCAATGCACTCAACTCAAGATTTAAACGAGTTACAAATCAAGTATCGTGCAGTAGCTTTAAGTCTTATCCGTACCAGGCTGCAGCTAAAATGCAATGCATTCAATTAGATTAAATAAAAATTAGACCGCTGGAGCTTTTCTATTTGTCAAATAGAATTTAGATTCACCAACTCAGTTTTAATTTGAACACTTCCTGTTTTATTGAGCGTTGCCTAAAGTAACAGTAAGATTACCACATTGTCAGGAAACAGCATAAATTATTTCTTTTCTTCTGTGACATTTCCGTGGATTCTGTGGAAGTCCATCAATGATCTACTTTATGACGCAAATTCAGATGCACGTTTAGGTTTTGGACTTGGCATGCAAGGGTTTGCAGGAGCCCTGCCCGCGAGCATCTTTGCCTGCTTTTGAATGCAGTATCACCCACTCTCTCTCTGCCAGCCAGTCGGCTTCCTGCAGCAAATAAGCCACCTCTGCAGACTTGGAGACATTAATGTCCCCTGTTTGGTTGCTTCTTCCTCTGGGTGTGATAAAACAAGGATTCCTTTGAGCCTCCCTGTCCAGCTGCACTGCCACATTCACCAGCACAAACACTACCTCCCTGTGTAATCACTTGCTACCCTGAGAAATGACAGCGGGAGTTTGAAAAAAAGAAAGAAAGAAGAAGAAGGAGCAAAAGTAAAGGGAGAGATCAGGATGATAGACGTGGTCTGGGGGACCCCGGAGACCGTGGAAGAGCAAATCCAGAAGGGAGGCACGTGTCAGGATTCAACAATGTTATCAGACACTCTGTGATTTCTTTTCAGGAACTGATTCTTCTGCCAAGATCAGACAACGCTGCAGAAACCCCTCTGTTAATAGATGTCACCTCCACCTCCTGGAGCGCACTGATGGGGCTTATATGATTGCTCATCACTATCTCTCTCCAACCCTCCTCCTCCTTCCTCCTTTGGTACAGCATTTGTTCACTATTCTCTCTCTCTCTCTCTCTCTCTCTCTCTCTCTCTCTCTCTCTCGCTCTCTCTCTCTCTCTCACCCTCCCTCTCCCCTCCCCCTTGCACACTCGCACACATACACTCTGAAACTGGTGTGAGTTCCCCTATCTATCAGAGCCAGTTCCTCCATTTAAGATGCTGACTTGTTTATGTTGAGGGGACAAGTGTACAACTTTTGCCAGCTCTACTTCGAGGCTTGTTTGAGGCACTTTGTCTGGTCTGTTGCAGGAAATGGGAGCATGAGGTCTATTTTGTTGCTGATCTATGGCTGATGGTGTCTTCAGATAGCAGAGAGAGAGAGTGAGGTTAACTGACACACAGAGAGCAGTTTGATAAGCAGGGTTCGAGGCGTAGTCTATGAGTGGTAGGTGAGCAGCCCTCACCCCCAGCAGCTCTCCGTCCTGTGCCCGCTCTTGCCGCCCTGGGCACATAAACACATAGAGGACACAGAGGAGGAGAAGGAGAAGGAGGAGGAGGAGGAGCAGGGTCAACCATGGAGCTGTAGGGACACGCTCAGATGCCCGTGCGGATCACCAGTGGAGGAGGAGTGCCGCTGAGGAGAAGAACTCTGCAATGAACAAGACCAAAAGGTAATTAAAAAGGAAAAAGACGAGGGTGCGTTAAAACTGAGAGTCTGCTGCTGTCAGACCCACCTGCAGTTCAGTTTCATAGCAAGTGTAACTCTGTGTATGTGTCAGCAGCAAGTGCTTTGTGTGCAGCAGTGATGTGTGAACCTTGAGGTTATATCTTAGATGCAGTGTGGTTTGTGCAAAGGCTCTCGGCAAGTCGAAGAGAAACAAGGGCATTGGGTTTTATTTTCTGCTTCTAGTGTGCATGCTCATTATGCAGACAGAGGGTTTTGTTTTAAAAGAAAGGCTGCAGCTAATGACTTTGACCTGTCAGTGAAGAATATCAGCTTCTCAGATTATTTGTGTGTACTGCACACAAATGGGCCCTGACAGTTGTGCGTGCTTGCGTGCGTGCTGCACTCTGCCTGCTCACCTTTCTGTGGAAATGTGCTTTGCTTTTTTTAGTCTCGTTCAACCAATCTTCATTTTCACGTCAGTTCAGCTTTGTTTTTTTGTTTTTTTTTTTACATTTGATCTTAGATACTGCCGAACAGCTACATGTTTAGCCGCTCATGTTTTTAGTGGTACTTTTTTTGCCGCTGCAGTTGTGACCACAGGCCTTATCTGATTGCCTGGAATGAAAGGGCTGTGTGTTGAATGTTTAAGTAGTCAGACGTGCGCTCTGAGCGATTTAGCTACCTGAGTTCAAGGAAGGCAGATGGAGTGACCGCATTACTGTGCTTCCCCTTAAGTGGCATAGTTACCTAGCATGAACACAATAAGCCCCAAATTAGGTTTTGAGCAAATGTGCAAATGATTAAAAAACTGTGACAAAATAGGAAGACACACAAATTCATTTTATTTGAGCCTGAGAGAATTTTGAGAGAGAAGCGTGTAGCGTGCGGTTGCACAGGTAGGACTTCACTCTCTTATTTAGGGCAACGGTTTTTACATCATGTACCGTACAAAGAGGTCGAAGGATGTGTGCTGCAATCTTTCTGAAACAAATTACAACGGCTGATACAGTGGTTTTATGGTACATGAATGGATCGTGAGTGGAGGGAACAAGAACGCAGGTTGTGAGAGGGAAGAGCAAGGGGAAAAAGAGCAGTACACAAACAAGGCCTTCAAAGGGCCTCGGGTTCAATTAATCAATTAAGGAAAGAAAGAGAGGAATTTGCATATCCCCCCACCAGTGTGAGAGCAACAGAGAGAGAAAGAGGAGGGGTGTGTGGGGTGGGGGGACTCGATCTGTAGCCAGGAGCCCTGACACGGATGGGAAAGGCAGTGAGAGGGGGATTTCCAGAGAAAAAAAGGGAGAAGCTGTTTCCTGAATGGCTTCAATAGAACATGGATGAAGGAAGAGGAAGAAAGTGCAGTGAAGGATGAGTTGGGGACGAAAAGGACGTGTGGAAGTTCTTCCTAAAACATTACCAGTGATGTGAAGATCCAACTTGATCAGTATTTAAAAAGCAGTGCTTTTATTTTGAACCATAAAACTTGAGTTCCCACGGATCTACTGTTAAATATAGACCCCCTGACTCTCTGGAAAAAGGTGAATGCAAATGACCAAATGACCAAACACTAACTCCAATTGTGTTCAGATTTGCATGGGAGTCCACCACACGCACCGTCTCTATTTACCAACAGCGCTCTGTCTCTGAAGGCAGTCGCGCTCATTACACAGGAAAACGATCTTGGACCGCTGCTATGTGTGTTACCTGCTCAGCACTCAGGGGGAAATTCCCTGACAAACATCATGACATCAACAACATTTCCCCATCAGCGTTTCTGTTTGTATTCGAGACCGTGTCTCCTCATATTGTGCAACTGCTTTGACAGCAGGTGGATTCACTCTGAGTTGAAGAGCGAGGTGACGAGTTGTAAAGGGCACTCAGATAAGAAAGGGATTTGTTTCAAGGCAGAAAATGTACCTGCTAAATGTACAAAACTGAATTAATCATATATGTTTGTTATTTCATTGTATAATTTTACGTATTTTTTATTATATATGGATATATTGTATATATATTTTACAGGACAAAATATGGGAAATGGAAGACGTATTGATCAGTATTTGTTCTAGACAATATCAGTGGCAATAATCATTAGTTGAGAACCTGTAGTAAACTTTAAAAGGTGAAATTATATTTGATAAAGCATCAGGGAGTCTGGCCACAGAGTTTATACTTAAATTGGAGACGAAAACTCCAGATGAAAACTATTTTAAAAGCACTTTTTGACATTGTTATCCTACTCAAGTCGAGTTTTTTGTGGCCCAAAATTAAACTTGCTGTACCAATTCGCCTCAGGCTTCTGTAAAGTCAGTAACAGTCTGGAAGTGAAAGGATAAAGAGATGCAACATGCACTCCTTCAGCTCATCAAAGCATGTTATGGGATGTGTAATTAAGTGTAATTGAGGCATTCATAAAAGGAACCTAGACACATTGATTGTGTCCTTGCTTGGCTTCTCTTACTAAAGTCTGCACGATCAGTGACTTATCCATACAATAAACCAGCTCTCGGTGGTACATGCCCTGCTGTTGAGTGTTAGTGTTTTGAATTCAGTAGCCAGACGGTGTAATGAGGCGAAGAAGAGGAGGAGGAGGAGGAGGAGAGGCAGGGTTTTTGTTGCTCAGCAGGTTTCTCAACCAGCCACCTGGAGCTACAGTACCAGGATGCAGACTGACGGGGTCATCACTGATGTTCCCCCCCATCTTTTGAATCCAGGCATGTCTCAAAGGGAAATGTGTGGTGTGATACCTGGATGGAACGGCACGTACACGCAGCTTGTGGTATAAATAGATCAGTGAATGTCACCCCCGTGCGCCTGTATGAAATTGCCCATCCATAAACGTCCTCTCGTTTTGTTTTACATAACCGAATATTCTTATATGGCTGAAGGGTTGATGCATGCTAAGTTAGCATTTGATGCGTCACGTATGCATGCCTGTTTTGAGAGTGTGAGGGGGCTGGCGATATGAGCTGCGCACACAAACACAGGCTAAGAGAAGGGGATGTAGGTCTGGTCATTCAGGGAACTTGTCACTAGTTCTCTGAACTCGCAGTGTTTCCTGGTAATGTCATTACATTAGCTGCAGTATAGAGACCGACACAGTTTCATATCATTACACAGTACTCGCCGTTTGTGCAGAAGCGTGAGGACAAGGTCTGAAACGTTCGAGCCCAGCTGTGAAGGTTTTACCGCCTTTTTTTAAGAAACCAGACATGCAGCAGCCGGGCTAATGTTATGTTAATTATTTATTTATATTAATTAAAGATTCAAAGCCTTTGTATTTTTGCAAAACTAAAGTGAGTTAAAGTGTGAAACAAATAAAAGAATCAGTTGCTGGTTATTGTGAAACAGTCAGACGTTGCTCAACTGTGCCCCTGATCTGAAGAGGAAGCATAAATCTGATCATGAACAAAAAACAAAAACCTCTCTTTTGTGTTTAAGGGTTTTTGAAAAGCCCATAAAGAGTAACCAAAGAGTAACTCGACATCAACACCCACAGTGTCACTCCCTAATCTTCACTGTTTTTTTTTTTTTTTGTATTTCTGACCACAGCTGACATCGGTTCAGCTTCGATGTAAGGTGTGACCAGAGCCGCCTCTACGCTACGTCCGACCAAACGCAACTTCCATAATTCTTTTCGGTCGGGGCTGCCCAAACTACCGCCGAAAGCCAAATAAAGCAGAATTGCCATCAGCATTGTTCTACACCAGTAGCAGGACATCAGTCAACGCTGAAGTTTATTGTGATTCCTAAAACAAAAGTGTGCACCCGTCGCACAGAGAGCCTATTGTGTCTATACAATTTTTCCTTCCTTTTTGAAACCAGAAGAAGTAAATCTATTTAGTTTCAACAGAACAAAGGAAATGAAGAATTGCAGTGACTTACTCTATTTTTACCCTGACGGCATCCACGTATGATGTAATATTGTACTTTTTCAGCCTGACTGTCAGATTCTCAGGGTATGTGGTAGCTACCCGTAGAGCAGGAACACAGCTGTGTTGCCAAGTTTTAAAAAATAATGGTGTTATCTACATTTACTCCGTGTAGAGTATAGGCGCCATGTTTCAAAAGAGGAAAGTATGTCGCTAGTTGTGACCAAATCTCAAATTCAGAATAAGTAAAGTACAATACACTTGTGGGTCAACGACACCTAAACCTCTAACGCAACAGGACAAAGTGTCCCCCCCGATTTGTCCCCCACTAATTTAAGTCAACACCCTTTCTGACAAATGAAAGTTATCTGAGCTGTTCTGCTGTTTAATAGCTTCAAGTGGGGAAACACACAAAGCTGTTAAGTTGTTTGAAGTTATTCTGCCTGTGCATGATGTTTCAGACAGCTGCAGAGCTGTAGCGCAACTTATCAGATGTGGGGAGCTGCATTTCCTCAGATGCTGACCCGCAGTATCTCACCACACTTTGCTCTACTTATTTCTAGGCTACTTATGCTCTGTATCTGTCTGACTGTCTCTCTCTCTCTATTTATCGCGTTCTCTGTTTTGTTCTTAGGAAGTCCAATGTGGAGAGTCCGGGTGTGATGAAGAGCAAGAAGCTGGTGCAGCGGAGAAGGAACACATGTCCCAGTCCTCAGGACATCAGCCGGGCCCTGCAGAGCCCCAGCTCTGCTCCCAGTGCCAGCGCTGCCAGCCTGGATGAGCTCATACAGCGCTGCCTGAACTGCTTCGGTCAGCCTCTGTCCTTACATATTTGCATGTGTTTCCAAAGTTTGCCATGTGTCTTTACTCTTTATCACAACAAGGTTATATAATTAAGAGATGAGGGAGAGTGAGGGGGAATCCAGGGTGAGAGAAACTGACAGGGAGGGAGGGAGGGAGGGAGACAAAGGGCCGTCTCATACAATCAAGCTTTGTTCCTGTGGGCTGCAGAAGCTAGCCAGCCATTCCCATGCAGTGTTAAACTACAAATCTCTCTCTCTCTTTCCCTCTCTCTGAGTTCAGCCTCTCTTTTAGTGGCCTCAATAAACAGTTTTTGCTTTTGCAGAGATTTTGGTGAAAGCTCCGCCACCGATCTCCGCTCAGACTGAAAAATAGAAACATACAGCACCTGTCCAGAAATAATTTTCAGGTTAAAAGTATAATTAAACCATTTTTGTGGGTTATAGTTAAAAAAAAAAAGAACTGTCCTTGCTGAGAAGCACAGAAAACCTAAAGCTAAACCTAAAAGTATTTGAATATGTTAAGTTTAATTGCAGGCAAAATGATGTCTACATTTGGGTATTGATATCTCCTACACTAACCCAAAAGGGTATATAAAATATGAATGTATCTAATCCAGTATTCTTCTCTGTATTTCATACAAAAAAAATCCAGACCCACAGTGAGTTTTAGCCACATGATTAATATAGACAGTTACACCTGGAGGGAGGAAGTCTAAGCTCTCTAGTCTACCTGAGCCGCATGCTGTGACAGAAAAGACAAACAACCAACTGAGCTCAAATCAAACTTTGAGCCGCTGCCCCACGGTGCTGCCCATACTCTTTGTGTTGTTTTGTTTTTAATCACATTAATCCTCCTTATGTGGACGTGCCGCTGTGTGTTTTGCTTGCAGATTCGGAGGGTAAGCTCTCCAGCCCCAGAGGGTCCCAGTTGGTCCACATGACCCTGATGATGCACAGCTGGGTTGTGCCATCTCAGATGTTCGCCCAGAAACTTTTCACTCTATATCCTGTCACTGTCACTCGGCGGGGCGTTACTCTGGTCCCGCTGGTGCGCTGCTCCCAATCACATGTTCAAGTTAATTAATCAGATCAGGAAACAGCCATGGCTTTGTTTTGCACTCCTTGTCTGCAAATCAGACTTTAACTATACAACATATCCCCGCTTGTGTTTAGTATAACCCAGTCTCCACAGTGCGTTTCTATCCTTGACTACTTTTCCTCACATATAAGGATTGCCCCTCCGAAAAGAGGGAACCCAAGCGGACGCAGATCTGCCACCTTGTCAGGTGAGTAAAGACACCAGGCACATGAGAGCGCCGTATGACATGTCTCAGAACTGGTTATCCTGCTCCATTTGTGAGTAGTAAACATGTTTTCTGTTCTGCTTCGTGGCAAGGCAGTGGATCAGCCAGTTCCCGGCGGTATTTGAGGTGGACCCCCTCCTCGAGCAGACCATGGGGGACCTGTGGGCGCTGGTCCGATCAGACGGAAAGCCGGCGCACTCTCAGCTCATCGACAACTCCTGCCTGTGAGCCTTGTTTTTACTTGACTCACCTTCACGCTCTGGAGGAACGCTAGTTAGCTTATTTGGCCACAGCTCAAACTTCTATAAATAGAATATATAGTTTTTCTATAAATAGTTACGTAGGAAAACGGTCTATTTTTGGCTTTCTTTTCCTAGAAGCCCTCATGCGAACATATCCCAGGCACCGTCGCCCTCCGTGAAGAAGAGGAAGGTGTCGCTGATCTTCGACCACATGGAGCCGGATGAGATGGCTGAGCATCTCAGCTACCTGGAGTTCAAGAACTTCTGCAACGTTTCAGTGAGTTCAGTGAACAACCTCTCTCTATTTCGTGCACTCTTTCTGCTTCATACCGCAAACATTTAATCATGTTATTATTTTTAGATGGCTAAAATAATGAATCCCCTAAATACTTCACCTGAGAGCACAGAGGAAACTTTTGAGATGTTTGCTTTCGCTCCTTGTCTGAGTAAAGTGTATAAAAATAAAACGGGTACACTGTTGCACAGTTAGATTGCACTGCTACGTGTTTAAATCCATGCAGAGGCAGCTTTATGTAAAATTAAAGTATAGATGAGAGTTCAGTAGACTACTGTCTTTCCTTTTATTCAGAATACCTGTATTGTGTTACTTCCTGACATTCCAGATGTGCTATTTCTGATAAGCAACTGGTACATGTTTTAATTCATAGAGGGTTAGATTTTCCCTTCAGATAATGGGAACAGCCGTTAGAAATACAAAAACTGGCGAACAGGTTTGCTTAACTGCAGGATACCGCTTTCTCTTTTTTACTCTGACTACTCTCTGCCGTCTGATTGGCTCAGTTTCTGGACTACCGGAGCTACGTGGTGCGCGGCTCGGTGAGAGACAACCCTGCTCTGGAACGGTCGGTCATGATGTGTAATGGAGTCTCCCAGTGGGTCCAGCTGATGATCCTCAGCAGACACACGGCCCAGCAGAGAGCCCAGGTCTTCACCAAGTTCATTCACGTGGCTCAGGTAAACTGATCCAAATATAAGTGTATATATATATATATATATATATATATATAAAACAGGCAAAAAAAGCAAAGAGGAAATTTTGTCTAGTTGTCAAGAACTGTCCCTGACGCCTTTCAGAGCAAACGGTCACATACTCCGCCCTTTCCTCTGTAGAAACTTCGAGCGCTGCAAAACTTTAACACGCTAATGGCAGTAACTGGAGGCCTCTGTCACAGCTCTATCTCCCGCCTCAAAGACACTTCTAACCTGCTGCCTCCTGACATCACTAAGGTAATTTAAATATCATGCATAAACCACGAGTCAGTGTTGATGAAAACCTCACCACAAAAAAAAAATTTAAGAAATGACAACATGAATTCTGACATTTCTGGCTTCTTTGACATTTTTTTTTTAATTTCGTCATCCCTTAACCACAGAAGTTTGGTTTCTGTTCCATCGGTTTGGTGAGATTTGGTGACATTGAAAGTATCTGTACAGACCTCAGAAATCTATTTTAGTGTGGATCTCAACATTACCAAATAAACCAAATATGCTGGGCTGAATGTTGATCAAATGTGTTTAAAGTGCGGCAGAACATCTAAAATATTTCGAGCTGTGTTTTTCCTGACAGAAAAAGCGGGGCTGAAAGTAAAAACATAAAATATTTCTCTCTGTGTGATTGTCATGTGAAGTGGATTTAACAAAGAGACGGAACATAGGCAGATGTGGCAGAATCCTTGGACAGATGTCTTTATTTGATCACCGTGTCTTGATCTTTATCTTTCAGGCCCTGAGTGAAATGACAGAATTGCTCTCCTCACGCAGCAACTACAGCAACTACCGGCGGGTTTACAATGAGTGCAGCGGATTCAAAGTGCCCATCCTGGGTGTCCACCTTAAGGACCTGATCTCGCTGAACGAGGCTCTGCCAGACTACATAGACGAGGAAAAGATCAACCTGAGCAAGCTGCAGCACCTGTACAGCAACATCAACGACCTGCTGGCCATTCACAGCTGCACGCCGCCCTTTGAGGCCAACAAAGACCTTCTGCATCTGCTCACAGTACGAGACAGAAACAGTGTTGAATTTTTACGAATTAAGATTAAAAACTACCCGCGAAGTATATTTTAAATTGTGTTCTTTTGACGCTTCAGCTCTCTCTAGATTTATACTACACCGAGGATGAGATATATGAACTCTCATACACCAAGGAACCCAAGAACCCCAAGATCCAGGTCAGTAAAACTGAACGGAGCTCTATCTAACGGCGTCAGACTCACACTTGTTTGAACCTCTTTTCGCAAGAGGAGGGACAGTTGTGTACTCTCTGTGGGTGTAACATCTTCTTCAAAACAAAAGCACAGACACAGTGCTGAAAATCATCAAAGTCAGCCACATCAAAGTGCTGTACGTTAGGGAAGTGTGTTATGTGGTGGGTGTGCTCTTTCTTGTTTCTCACAGTCCTTCGTGTCTCATCACTGCATCTGTCGGTCCACAGCCTGTAGCTCCTGTTAAATCGCCGGTGGTGGCAGAGTGGGGGTCAGGGGTCACCCCCAGGATCGACCCCGACACCATATCCAAACACGTCAAACAGATGGTGGATGTGAGTATGGGACTCTACTACAACCTCCTGTCTTTCACTTCCTTATTACTCGTCAGCCTAAAGCAGAACTAACAAACTCGACGAGTGCAACTGAATATCCGATTGCTTTGTTGCCCCCTGCAGTCCATAATGAAAAACTACGACCACAACCAAGATGGCTACATTGCACAGGAGGAATTTGAAAAAATAGCAGCCAACTTCCCGTTCTCTTTCTGCACCCAAGAGACTGATAGGTGAGGAAGCTGCAACACACACAAACCATGACACGCATGCAAATAAGAGAAACGTTAGTAGGAAAAGTTCATCTTATTCTCATGTGTTTTCCACGATGGAAATTTTTTTTTGCACAGAGAGGGACAAATCAGCCGTGAAGAAATCACCTCTTACTTCATGAGGGGAATGTCTGTATGTGCCAAGCTGGGCTACAGCTTCAATGACGCACACAACTTCCATGAAACCACATACAAGCGGCCAACGTTCTGTGACACATGTGGAGGCTTTGTGAGTATCGTTTTGTATGTCTTTGGTTTTATGTCAAAGGTCAATCAAACTATAATATGACATATCATGTCTGCCCTCTTGTAGCTGTGGGGAGTAATCAAACAGGGCTACCACTGTAAAGGTAAGCTCATAAAGACAAAGATTAAACTCTAAGACTATAATCTATGTCATTTAATGATCCATCAAGAATCATCAGCTTGTTTAGAGCAAGATTTTTGCCCAGTATACGGTAAAATAAGTTATATATATATAGAAGAAATAACTTATCCTTCTAAATTCATGTGGCCTCTGATAGTTTTGGTTTTGAGATATCTGTCTCTGACATTTCAGCTTCCATGGAGGTATCAGTAATTTGGTTTGTGGGCTCAAATTATTGAAAAATTAATGTCCTGGTTGCTCTGGATGATCCACAGACTTTATGTACTTTGAGTGAACTGACTCTTTAAGTGTTAACGCTTCTGTTAAGTTCTCAATACTCTCTTTATCTCTCAGACTGTGGGATAAACTGTCACAGACACTGTAGAGATCTGGTGGGGATGGAGTGCTTGAAGAAACACAAAAACACAACTGGGTCCTGCCCGTGCACCCCAGCCCCCGACTCGAAAACCAAGGGTAACAGCTGGAGTGCGTAGTTTCCCGATCAGCTACGGTTCGCACTTTTCTTCCAAAAAAAAAAAAAATGTCTCAGTTCGCTGATGTCTTATGTTGTCTCTGTCAGGTTCAGAAGAGGACACCTTTGTTTTCCCCCAAAGTAATGACACAGAACACAACAAGGGCACTTCTATTTGGAAAATCAACACCGGTGATTCGATGCTGTCGGACAGCTCCACTCAGACGGATCCCGGAGTGTGGACGCCTGAGAAGAAAGACAGAAGAGGAAACCACCTCATCTCTACTGTACACACGTCTCCAAGTAGAAAGGTGAGAAGGAGTGTGGGTCAAACAAGCAAATCTCAGCACATCTCTCCCACACAATAAGCTTCCAGCAGGGAGGCAGGAGTTAGGTCAGAAGATACTGAATGGACACCAAAGCTGGACGTTTGGGATGTAAATGTGCAAATATATATAAACAGCAGCAGAGCTCATGCCAAAATCAGTTCCTGTGTCCCGCTTGTCCTTTCAAAAACTAAAAATTTGTCTCATGCACAATAGAGAACTGAGAAAATGCACCGCCAAAACTATGAAGCTCTTTCTTTTGCTTTTATTTACAGTTTCTTTAAGCACAAAAGAGGTGGCTGGAATTTTGTTTTGGCTCGTTAAATAGCGAAAGAATTACGTAAGACCAATTCAAAGGCAACACAAAGGGTTTTCATGTAAATCCACAACAACAGCTACAATAACTTCTGTGTTACTCATTTCTAAGGATCCACGCCGAGTTATTCTTAGGTGCTTTTTAAAATGTGTCACTTCTTTGTTTTCCAGGTCAACACTCTGCCACACAGAAACCGTGGCTGCTCCATGCCCGTTTCCTTCTTACAGGAGAAGATGGAGGAGCTGCACCTGTACAAAGACAAAAGCAGGGAGCCGGACTGAGCACTCTCAGTCGCCAACACGGACAATACAGACACCACCATGCTTCTGACATAGCGCTTGTCTGACTGGTGTTGAACTGATAACGATTACCGGTCATTCACTTTAGAATGCCGGTAATTATAAATGGACTCCTTTGTTTGTTTGTTTCGAGTACGGTTGTGACACGTTTGTAATTAAATGTTTGCCTGTCTTATTAGTTTGGCTGTAAGGCTTCAAACATTGATTTTTTCCTACTGTAATTTATGAACACCTTGTTTTGTTTTAGGACAGGTGCCTTGGTTTTCTGGTGCTAAGATTCCACACAGCCTTTGACCAACATGCACACGTTTCATCGTGCACACATTATAAATGCAGGGTAGGAAATTAACACTAAACTCAACAATATTCGGGTTAATTGTAACTTTGGCAGACACATGACAAATTTGATATTTCTCTGGTTATATTAGGCAATACTGGATTTAATGTACCTGACTACTACTGCACATACGTTCGGCTGATTCCAGTTTAATATCCAGGAAATGTTATGTAAGATTTCTCTTGTGAACACATTAGCAAAACACATCGTCCATGTTACACACCTCCAGTTTGGTTTTAGAGCAGTGTACGGAGCCTCCGCCTAACCAGTTAGTGGAAAATACTGATTTCCTGCCCTGACGACATGTTTGACTTTAAAATTTCCACTGGAACAAAACATACGGTCCAAAATTGGAACATTAATTTTAGCTAAAAGCCTTTGTGTTTTGTGTTTTGTCCTTTGTCCACAGTTTCAATTTTGTTGGAAAAAGAAAAAGCAAAAAAAAAAAAAAGAAAGAAATACAGGGATAATGAAATCATACAGTATGTGTCGTGTTTACTTTACTTGTAGAAAATAAGGATCACATTTACATCTACAGGCGTATACAACTGTGTTTATTGTATAAAGACAAGAAGACAGCTGGTCAAAGTCAGATTTGCATTTGCAGGTAGAAAAAAATGGGTTTGACAGAACAGGCTTTAACTACTGGACTCAATGAACAGCAATCACTAAGGGGTGGAGAAAAAAAACCTGAATATACAACTACACAACAAGAGTGGCAAAATATTCTCCTCAAAGATTAACGCTTAAATACTACCGTATCAACACCTATAAAAAAATGTTCTGTTGCAGTAACTAAAACGGGCTCACTCGGGAACTGAAAAGTAAAGAGTAAGACAGAAGAAAAAGGGTCATGAAGGTAAAAAGCATGCATTTTGTTCTTGGTTAAGCTTCTCAAAGCAAGCAAGATTTCCTGTACTTTTCCTGTCGTGTTTTTTTCGTTTTTTTTGTTTAAATTTCTCACACTATGCGTCCTAGAAATATACAATTACCTCTTTAATCTGTAGGAAATGTGGAGTTCAACAGACGTCCACATTCGATGCATAATCAATAACATTCATTAAATGTCTACCACCTCACGGTCACTGCTTAGAGTAAGACTTAATTTAGTAAAAATAATGAAAAGACATCAATTTGTATACAATGTATGTGTACAATGATTAATGAAAAATGAAGGCTACTGTGTTTAACTAGACAGAGAATGTTACGGTTGGTGGCTTAATGTGGGACTGTACAAAAATCAATTTGCTGCAGAGGTCAGAGGTGTTCAGGAGACAGGTGGATGCAGGTACACCATCAGGGCGAAGCTACTGGGAACCAGAAGAAGAGCCTTGGCTGCCCTGTCCAGGGTAGCTTCCGTACTGGCTGTAATACTGGTTCCACTGGTTCTGGTTCTGGTAGTACTGCTGCCACTGCTGAGCATACTGCAGGGGAAAACAGACATTTAACATTTAACCTCACGTCAATCTTTTGAATATTAAACATTAAACCGTTTAGCCACAGCTGAACTACTTTTTAAATTCTGCTTTACAAAGTATAACTAGATCACAACCACACTGACTGACTTCACTGTGCTGCTGCTGTGGTAAAGAAAGACACTCACTACGGTCTGTCCTTGTGTCTTTTTAAACAGGTCAACATAAATGGTACGGTTGACAGACTGCGTCACTGTGGCCGTAGCGATAGACCCTCTGAAAACCTCCCTCCCATTTAGAGCTCATGTTAAAATGCTCTTCAACTACCTGCTGATATTGCTGGTTGTAGCTCTGTTGTTGCTGCTGCTGCTGCTGCTGTGGCTGTTGCTGGTGGTGGTTGTACGTCTGTCCAGTGGCGGGCGTCTGGCTGTAGCTCTGGCTGTATCCGGGGTACTGACTGTAGTTGCTGTAGTAGTTTGGGTTGTAGCTGCCCTGGTTGTACCCTTGACTGTAGCTCTGGCTGTAGCCCTGGTAGTGAAGAAGTATACATTACATTACTATCCAGTATTCAATTTTTATCATTTAAATGTTATACATGATGATCATGGTATGTACCTGGTTGTATCCTCCCTTGCTGTAGGGGGCAGGGCGGTTGTAGCTTCCCCCCGTTTGCTGGGTGCGGTTATATCCGCTGCGTGCATCAGTGCCTCCATCGCGGTAGCTGCTGCTGCCCCAACGGTTCTGGTTATAGCTGCCACGATTGTAACCTGCAAAATAATAAACATGCAACAGGATAAATACACTAAATAAACATCCTATAGCTTAAATTATTAAGATACATAAAACATGCAATGCATCACCTCCTCTGTACCCACCACCTCCATCGGCACTCCGGTTCTGGTAGCCACCACGGGCCCCATCACGGTTGTCATACCGCTGGAAGCTACCGCTGCCACGGCCGCGGAAACCGCCCTGCCTGTTGTCGAAGCGTTTCTCAGGGGGCGGGCCGGCCTTGCGGCCCTCCTCATTGTACTGCTTCATCAGCTTTTCAGCCTCATCGTGCTGCAGTTCAACGAACGTCACTCCCTCCAGGAAGTCGCAAGCCTCGGGGAGAGTAAAGTTGGCTTGGAGAGTGACAGAGTTGACCACAGGAGGAGAAGAGACAGCCCATCCAGCAAGAGATGGACGGAGAGGCAGAGAGACAGAAGGGGGTAGGGGGTTGTAGTGAAGACCAGAGCAGCCACACCACCGGAAGACAAAATGAAAAACCAATTACTATTATACAAGGGCAGTGTCAATCAGAGAAACTAAGAGCAGATAATGAAAGCAGATGGCAGGGTAAAGGGAACAAACATTACCTCCAGGGGGATATGGAGGGAACATTTGTTAAAGCAGACACAGGAGAGGGAGGAGACTTCAGTAGGTGGGGAGGGGGACAAAAGGGACAACTAAAAGGTTGGTGAGAAGAGGAAACAGCACTGCAAACCAAGGACAACTTATGTAATGGTGTTACAAATTAATTTCCAACAACTTGAGCATGTGACTGCTTGTAAGTCCGCCATTTGGAAACATCCTTTCATGGAAGCAAATTGTGCAATAATTAGCTCTACTATTACGTGACCGTAACAAGGCCCAAGTCTCAGTTTGCAGTGCATTAGAAGTGAGCTGAATGGCAAGTGGCAAATAGAGGTCAAAAATAATCAAATTCATGTGGACTGTTTAAAAAAATGTCCAGGTCTGATAACTGGCCAAAGGCTATGATGGGGGAAGAGGGGGAGGGGGCATCTTCCAAGTTTGATTTTAGAGACAACACATAGAAAAAGTAAAAAGTAGATCTGGTGTTTTGTTGTTTCCACAGCGTTCCTACCTTTCATTTCTAATACAGCATGATCGGGCACATCCTTCCCCTGCTCATTGGTTTGCTTTAATGTTCGTTCTTTTAAATCCTCGTCCGTGGGACAAATTACAATAGCCTTGCGTTGAAAACCTTCAAAAGGACGCATTTTTCGTCTCCTTGCTGATCCATATACATTTGTCTAGCAATGGTGACAAGAAAGAAGTAGAAGCTTGTTTGTTATTGTTTACTTGTAATGGCTTTCCACTGGAAGGAAGCTGGAACCCTGCAATAGTGAAGTGAGAGAGGTTTGGCTTGGATTGTCAAGTCTACGCTTTAACTCAGGTACTAGTGGCCTCTCATCACTCCACAGACTTACCTCAATCTGTGCGTCCACGTACCAAGTGACTGCTGAGAAATGTTAATTAAGAACAGAGGGACCCCACAAGTATTTAAACTGACTATACTGTCCATTTGCCGAGTTGCTTAATAACGTGTACAAGATCAATGCTCTAAAATAAAATGATATTACGTCGCGATTCTTATAAATATGTTTTAAAACGTGGTATTACTTGATTCTATTGAGAGTAATTGTAGGTATTTCATACGGGACATTAATCAAAATGTGTGACGATCCTATAACACAGTCCCAAGCTGTATTACAGTTAGCGTTCAGCATCTTAAATCCAGTTCTTCACATATTGAGGCGAAAAAAGATACGAGCGATAAAAACAAATCTAAACATTACTTGTCACAAAAAGATATTGGATGATTTCTATTGTTTATATGGCAAAAATATGAATATTCTATATCTTTTACGTGTAATACGTGAATTCGTCACCCCAGTATTTGCCCAGGGAACATAAAAATTTGCATTCTTCCATTTTCATGCAGAATGCAATCTATACGCAATGCTGCAAGATTGCATGTTTGTCACATAACAACTGTAATTTGTCAAAACTTAACCATGCTGCAAATGAACTCTTTCTGATCCGGCATATTGTTAGAACTACTCGTGTTCCTTGACGAATGTGTACAGACGAAAAGTAGATCCAAATTCTACTTTAAGAACAGAGCAAGTGTAGTCAAAATGTTTTCTAACAAATCCTCGATTCACAACTCACTTCCACTCAGGACTACAACGTCATAACTAACCCTTAATTAGGATAACGTACAGATAATGTTCAAACTGCAATACTTCAAACATGAATGCACTCTGTATTGTTCCATGTCAGAGTTACAACAGTAGTTAAATCACTAATAGCAGCTCCATATCAGTGGCAACATCAAAATAACATTTAGAAGCTTTTACGAGTTCACTTTAACATCTCTGTATCAAAAATTACTACTGAAATAAAAAAGAATAATCGTAAATGAATTAAATTTTCACGGCAATAAACCGCTACGAAGCAAACTTTCTTCCTTTACCGAATTGTAAAATTTGTAGCACAACGTTTTAATAGCTGCAAGAACGTGCTGGAATAAAAACTATCTGATATTCTAACGGGTCCCCCACACTTACCTGAACTTACCTCATCTTCATACGCACTCTAGTCCCATTCCAGACAACGACAGACAGATATAACCTACCTGTGCATACTCACAGTGTCCACGGAAAAGCCAGTCCTCCATTAGACCTACCTACCTTTTTTCACATTTGCTGAACACAAGGATCTGAAAATCTAAAGGCTGTTAGTCAGTACTTACCTTTAGGGTCAATAAATAAAATAATAAAAAAAACACACTCAAAAGTTCCATGTATCTCACTTAAAAATAGCTTTTAAAAAGCCATCAACTCTGTCTTATTAAATTAGCAACAGAAGGTGTTTTTCTTACTCACCAGTCAGAGCTTACTTGTTTCTCAACATCTTTACATAGTCATGGTTTACTTGTACATTGTTGAAATTCACAAGACAAACAATACTGTATTATGACAAGAAATAGCAAGCGCAAATATACCGAGGGATGAAAACATAACATATTCTGTCACTTATGAGAGCCATTAATCATTTTCTTTTACAATGCATGACAAGCAAGTGACAAGAGGGTGATCAAAGCTTCTTCTACTCTATAATACACAGAGACCCCCTGAAAGATAAATAAATATTCCATTAGAGAGAGAGTGATCATCAGGGCACATTGACTGACTGTGGTGAGTATCAGAGCAGTGTAGGTGGAGGGGCAGTACCTGATCCAGGATGTAGTTGCGTCTCTTGCGGGCGGCGATCTCAATCAGTCTGTTCAGACACTGGGTGGCCTGCTGTATCAGAACATCCCAGCGGCCGGAGTAGTTCTTCTGGCGGCGCAGACCCATCACCTGCAGAATGAACAGTCGCACGGCGAAGTTATGCAAAAGCGTATGTAGATGTTTAGGATAGTGGCGAAAGTGGTGAAAAGCCAACCTTCATCTTGTCCATGATGGCATTTGTCCCCAGGATGTTGTATTTCTTCTCAGGGTTAGTCTCAGCATGCTTTATGGCCCAAGTGGTTTTTCCACAAGCAGGGAGGCCGACCATCATCAATATCTGAAATAATTAAACAAAGAAACTGGATTAATTCTGCACAAAAAAGCAGCTATATTTATTATTTAATTTGATAAAATCTTTAAATCAATATTATCTTATGTATCTGTTTCGTAAGATGTATTCAAATTAACTTTCTATCAGGTATTATCTCTGTTGATCAATGTCCTAAAATTAAAGGTTTGTTTGCTATAGTTTATATTGTGTACAAAATATAGGGGTAAATCAGTTTATAGCCACTGTAATTTCCTTTTGTCCTCCATTGCTAACTCATTTTTTGGGAGCAAAAGCGTCATTTCCGGTTTTAAATTTTCAGCCTTCCCCTACCTCGCATTCAGACTTGCTGGCCGGTCCCTTGGTGCCTCTGATCTTGTCCTCCATGTCAAGATTGTGGATGTACGTGTATCCCTCTGGTGGCGGGAAGTAAGGCTCCTGCTTCTGTCCAAAGTTGAACTCGACGGCACAATTCTTGACCAGGACATGAGGGAACAGGGCACGTCCTGCCAACTCCTCCTTGGTTGTCCGGAAAGCCACACCCAAATTCACTCCGTTCTTAGAATAGCCCATTTCCACCTCGTCACCGCTGTCGAAGTCCTACAATTATAGTCATGAGAGAGAAAAATAATACAATGTTGCTTATTAATAGAGAACCTTCAAGTGCACTACAATGTGCACTTGATATAACAATGAAATAAGTTTGTATAACCTTGTATGATGCCATTAAAATGTTAGGATTACTTACAATGTAACAGCCGATGACGTCATTTTCTCCAAACTTCTCGCCAAAGTCTGCAAACTTACAGTCACTGGATTTTTTTCCTGTTCCTCCGTATCCAAAGGAAAAAGGCTCCTCACCTAAAACATGACAGAAATAAACGCACTGATAAGAAAACACAAAGACTCGTGCATCATCTTGGATGTCGGCCAAGGTGCTCCTCTTACCAAGCTGAGTGCTGCAGTGGTTGAGGGACCATCCGATTCTGACCACATGGGGATCAGGCTCACTGCTGGGAAGGTGCTTCACTGGTATTTCTTCGTTGATCTGCAGAATGAGAAGAAAACAAAAACAAAGCCAGGAAATTATTTTAGCACGTGTTCAGTCGTGGTTGAAAGGAATTAAATACAAACAACATTTTATGGAAAGTACAATCTCTATATAATCTCTGTATATTACCTTCATCTCGTAACACACGCGGCCCTGGGTTACCCCATGTGTCGCTCGTGCTCCAGCCCACAGGTAAGCAAAACCTTCGATGGTCAGCGGATAACCACTGTAGCGATCTCGGGACACTTTGAAGTGCAAATCGCAGTTATCTGTAAAGAACACCAAAGAATGTTTTTTTGAATATATTTGCTTGCATATCACGTCTCGTCACATTTTGCATATTTATATACTGGTACACTGTAAAATGCTCCAACATATTTGGCAGAGACATATCTTTATGGGAGGCATAACTAGGCATTTCAAATTACAATGCCCAGAGCAGGTCTAAATTCAAAGTACGTATGGCCAATAACAACTGATTTATGTGTCTCTGCACCACGTGTCCACATCCTTAAAATCTGTCTTCATCGAATCCTACCACACCACATTGCAGAAGTTGGCAAAGTTTGGGTTGTAGCTGTAAACAGTTGTGAAAATTTATATACTATCAAAACTGGAATCTCGTAAACCCATTTATACCTACATTTGTCTCAGGTCATATTTACTTGAGCAGAGATTCATTTCATCTTCTTACTTACACGTGTCAATCGTAACAAGAGTGTCATCAATGTTCTCCTCCTCATCCTCCGCAGGAGGTTGTGGTGTTCGGGATCTGCACAACATCAGCAGAAAGGGAAGTTAACAACCTTTGCAGCCACTTTCATTTCACTCAGTCACACGAGTACACAAATACGCAAAAGCATCACATTTTATAATTAGCTTACCTTTTTTCCTCACGGTGCTCATAGTAGCCGTAGCCCCTGCTCTCCTCATACGGTCTCTTGCGGCCATACTGTCCACCCCTCTCAGCTTCCACTTTAACTTGCGGAGTCTGGTCTGACGTATTTTGCTCAACCTGCTCTTCTGTCTCTTGAGTTTCTTGTCGTCTGTCCTCAGCAGCCTCTGTCTCTTCTTCTAGTTTGACTTCCACTTTGACTTCTGAAATAACCCATCAACAAAAACAACATGTCACAAGGGGAACTGCGTACAAGGTACTGTGTCATGTTTACAGGTTCTGGGCCAAATGAAATCTGATCTGGCAAAATGAGTGCAAACACACGTGCAGGCAAAGCATATACACTTTATGAAATTTATGTTTTAAGTACTGCATACTAAGCCGCGGCGCACAAAAACATGTCCACAACACTTTTCATACTAATTATTGAGTAATTAAGAGTAGAAACTGACCTTGTTTATTCTCAGCGGTCTCCTCCTCTTTCATAACAGCCTTGGAATCATCTTCGGACATCATGTCGGATTTCTGTATATCTACATCTGCTGTGAAGTCGGGCATGCTGTGACCCGAGTCTGAAGCTGGTTGACTTTCATAAGGCTCGCCTTCTGCTTCCTCTTCTTCATAGTAGCCACCCGAATCTCTACCCTCATCTTCTTCCTGAGGTGCATCAGCTTCGCCATCGTCATCATCTCCATCACCATCACCATCGGCATCGGCATCACCATCTGCATCACCATCTCCATCTGCATCACCATCTCCATAGTCCTCAACTGCTTCTGCACATGAAAATGGGAAATTCAAAACTTGATGAGTTCTCATCTTTTAATATTAAATTATAACTCAATTTATAAACTGTACTGGACAACAGGCTACAGTTTAAATGCCACACCACGTAATTACACTTCATATGAGAAAGGAGGAGAAAATGTCTATTTAAAAAAAAAGTAGGGTCCTACCTTGTTGTTCTTGACCATCCTCCCCATCTTCATTTTCCTCGTCTTGGTAGTCCTGGTCGCATTCATCCTCCTGCTCCCCTTGCTCTGTGGCATCAGCCTGAACTTCAGCCTCCAAAGCAGCTTTCAGCCTCTCCACCAGGTCCGCCTTCAGGCCTCTGGTGTCCAGGCCACGGCGCTGGAGCTCCTCCTTTAGTTCGTTGACTTTCAGTTTTTTCACGTCAACACTCATTGTGTGTCTGATTGTTTGTACGTATGTCCGAAGTTTGTTGTGTTAGTTTGCTGGCAAAACACAGGGCAGAGAGAATAGTCAGGTACAGCTAGCAAAACTGTATGCAACTTTCAAATCGATATGTGTTGCGCGGCACTGTGTCCCAGCCAAACAGGCTACGTTAACCGCTTCGCTAAGCTAGCAGCGCTGCACAGATAATGCACAATTACACCTTGTAATACTATAGATTTACAAATGTTATGAACATCGGCGTATAACGGCCCTCCACAGAACTGTTTGCAATACAAATATATAACCTGAATGTTTGAATGTTTGTTATTTGCCTCCAGCCAATCGATACTTGGCTAAAGCTAGCAACCATTTTAGCTTAGCATTAGCTTCCAGTCCAAAACCGACGTATGGCAAATAAAATAAACTCAAGGAATGCAAGTCGCAAGCCTTGCTTTAGTCTTTATTTTAAGTCCCGTAACGACTGCATTGTTTATCCCTTTTAAAGTATAGCAATAAAGCAATATATGATTAAAAATAAGGTTGAGGCCTACCTTCTTTTACGCGAGTTGGCGGGTAAGTCGTGGTAGCTGATTGAGAACCGCTACTGCCCTCTAGCATCACACAGTAGAGCGAAACCTAAAACCGGAAGTTAGCCAAACCACTACACAAAAAAACACGGGTTTATTTTCAGCTATTACTACGATTTAACGTAAACACTGAAGTTTACTGAACAATATATTACTTAACAATATATCTGAAAAATGCTAAGTGATGTTCTTACAGCAGAATGTGTGGGAAATCGGCGTTTTAATTTAGTAATAATATGCCCGTTACATATTTTGGAACACTCCAAGTGGGAAGTGGTGTTTACATTTCAAGCATGCTGGGTAATGTAGTTTTTTTTGTTGTTTTTTTAAAATTTTATTATTTTAACTCTCTTAACTTGTACATATCATGACACAGACTCTATTAACAGATAGCATACCATTTTATTTCACACCATATTTTTTCCAATTGTCATCACACCCAATGTACATAAACCAGCAATATCATTACAACATGAAATGTACATGAAACAATGCAAAAAAAAAAAGAAAAATACACTGTTTTGATTTGATGTTTATTTGTTTTGTTGTCTATTTTATTTTTTATAATTTTATTTTTATTTGGAAGTTCACAAAATGGTACTATATGATGAACAGTCACTCAGAATCAAAGCTAATATAGCATGAAAATCAGCATTCCTTTAGTGATTTAGGACCATGAGGATCACTTCATTAAAAAGAAAACTATGCTGGAGCTGTTATAAAATATATTAACTTTAATGTCAGCATCGCCGTATATTGTAAATCTTTACGTTCAGCCAATGAGGATGCAAGATCAACATTAGAAATTCGCTATGAATATCATAGCAATCCCACTTTACAATTAGTTGCTCAAAAAACATGAGCCAGTGACAGCACCCACATCCACAGCGCACTGATATGCTTCTGTCCACCTCTTCAGCACGGAACAGAAAGTGAAGCAGGGTAACTGTCAGGCTTTACATGTGACTACTATGTTGGAGTACTCTTCCTCTCTTACACAGAGACCAACATCATGCCACAGTATGTGGACAAGAACAGATTTGTCACTTATTGGTGGGGACAGGGAAGGAAAGCAGTTGCCTGTTGACCTCTCTCAGCTGAGCACCTAGAGTCTCTGTCGTCAGCGATAATTCTGCTATTTGAGTGTGTAGGCTTATGAGGTTCTCGTTCAGTTCCTCCTCTTTGCGGCGCGCGTTAGAAGCCTGCCTGCTGTACTCCAACACCATACAGCCGCCACCGACGAGGAAAATGATTGCCTCTCCCAGCAACTCAGCGCCCAGCTCTGCAGCCGCGTCCTCGTTCAGTGGCTTAATGACGGAACCCCGGAAGCCCATGATCCGCATCTTCGTTCTCATCTCGATCCAGTGATAGACTGTGAAGAAAATGAGCACACAGCATACGAGCACATGCCACTTAGTCAATATGATATCTGAGTTTTGCTCGCATTTAAGGTAAAGTAAAGGTAAAGTGCTTTATTTGTCATTATACAACAAATAATGAGAGTGAGGCACCAGATCACAAGTGAACAGTAGTAAATAATATCTGTGACAGTGTATGCTTGGTTGGAGAAGCATGTGTTTGCACTTTTGTGTCTACAGAGTAAATGTTTTAAAAATGAATGTTGATTATTTTCAGCGTATCCTTCAAATTGTCTTATATTAGACACAGTTTCCTAACAGAGTACAGCACATACTATAAATAACACGATATGCGATTAGCTGTCCTTGCCGATTTTGTAAGGCTTTGACTGGCTAAACAAAGATAAATATATAATGTGTTTTATATCTGTCTGTTTAAATTTGTTTACTTGAATCTAATGCCATATTTTAAGCCGGACGGTGGGAAAGAAATAAACTGTTGTCATGTCGTGTCCTCATACCAAAGACAAGGTTTCGCCCAAACTGTTCAATGACAGAACAAAGCCCGCCCCCTTCTAGCTCATCCGGCTTCTATTGGTCGAACAGATAGACCCATGAATGTGATTGGGTAAGCGGCCACTTAAGGTTCAATGTCATTGGCTGTTGCGGCTCTCCTAGCGTTAGCAATGGTCACAGTGACAGGCAGTGAGCTATGAGCCATTACTAGCCGTTAGCTCGGTTACTCACACTGCGCCGGTGGAAGGCAGATGTAATTCTTAAAGAACTCGCTTCTCCGGGCTCCGGCTTTAATCCTGTTCGCCACGGGCTTGCTCATCTGCCTCACTCCGAGGTAGAGGAGCTTGGCGATTGGGAAGGCACCGACAACCATCTTGGCGGAAACGCTTCGCCACAGTGGGGCGGAAATACGTAGAGGTTGCGCGATGACGTTTCATTATTGACAAGCCCGCCCACTCGTTCACATCCGGGTCTTTGATTGGCACTGATACATTAAAATACTTTCTTATCGATCATATCTTGTATTGATTCATTATGTATTCTCCAAAAATTAGCCTAATCTGGTAAAGGAATGGGTAAACCACAAGATATCTTATATGGATCAACTCTGACAGCCCAAGAATATGCATTTAGAAAAACTTTTTCACTATGTACCTGTACTACATAAATGCGGTCATTATACAGGGTACTACACAATTTATGAAGTCCTATTAAAATATCTGATTATAAAATTAGTGTTTTTAAAGTACTGTTATTCAACATATAAGCGCACAACATGAGTGAGTTATGTAACTGGCAAATTAAAAGCTCTCAATAATAATATCCATAACAATTATAATAATCTCTATAATTATATTAATCACAACAATAATTTGCATGGCCGGGCTCCGTCCCTGAATACGTCAGTGAAAACTCAGCTTCACCTGGGCCAGCTGTGGCAGGAACACCTGGCTCGGGTTACAGCAGCAGAGGGAGCCGAGGGGTTGGACTGAGCCAAAATAACTCAACTCAGTGCGCAGCTATGACTAAATGTCTGGAGTCACGGCCACAAGAGAAAAACGCAGACTGAGCATTCCAAGTTCAGAAAGACGAAAGGCTTTGAACAGAGCTCAGCTTTCCTCTCGAGTCTTGGACACAGGAGCAGAAAGAAAGTCTCCTCTTTTTTTGAGGTAAGGAAGTTTTGTTTTTTTTCTTTACTTTGCCCCAGACTACGCTGAACTGCGTGGGGAATTCTGCGAGAGGAAAAGACTGACGATGATTTATGTTTTATTTTAAGAACATTTCTGCGTCGTACGATCCTCTCTGTTTGAGTGTGTTCGCAGCTCAACTTGTGAAGACGCGTTTCTTAACGCCTGGATGGTTATTTCCATGCTTTTCTCGTTCGTTGCGAGGAGGAGCCTTGTTTTAAACTAATGGGAATCAGATGTTACCAACCGTGCCTGGCATGGCTCTCCTCTACAACCACAGAGAAGCTTAAGGGCCACAGGCAGCTGCAGACAACAAAATACTGGCTATCACATTTACAAACCGTGACAACTACAGCTCTAGTGAAGATTTACTAACAGGGATTCATGGGATTTTGTTGTTTATTTATTATTACTTAGTGTATAGTTAGTGTTTTTTCTTCACGTGCAGTTGGTTATGTACAATTCCCACAGAACGGAAACAGATTGTGTGGTAAACAAGTAGGACATAACATTTGCATTTCCTGAAGCACTCTTTCAAGTGACAGCAAGTAAGGAATTTCAAAGAGTCAGTTATTTTTGACTTACTTACTTGGGTAGCTCATGTCTGCACAACTGTAATCTGCAATCAAACCAAACCTTCCTGTCAGAGCAGGACTTAGCTGGCACTTGTTCAGCTTCTGTACTCTGCATGTGTGCTGTTAAAACCAGCTGGGCTGCATTGTGAGATGCACTTGCTGCGACCTGTTGCCAAGCAAATCGTTAAACCTCTTTCCAGACCGCCGGCCATTTAGCACGCATGATCAGATGTGTGAATGTGCTCGCATGCCAGCTGATCGGTGTTTGGTATACTTCTAGGTGAGGACCTTTCTTTGCGCCACACCATGAGCATGACACCATGCGGGCATTAGACATTAGGTGGAGTGTGCAACTTGCCAGAAATGTCTGTTATGTTTTGTAGCACTGAGACATTCCTGAGTCACATGCTGTGGAGAACTGTAGTGCTCAATAAGTGAGAAGGATTAGGCAAGTGTTACGGCAAAGAATAGTCTACAACATCATGAACAAAAGAGGAATGAAGGCAATTTAGACTATAGTCAGTCATAAATACATTTTGTGACCGTGCTGTATAATTTTCATTCCCAGTTTGAGAAGGATATCAGACTTGCATTGTGTAAGGTCTTTGTCAATAACAGCTGAGCACAGCTGTGTTCTTACATAGGTCGGCATTTCACGGGTGTGTAATCACTGTAAAAATAAGGACTTTGGGTGGAGCTCTAGTGTCTTAGACAGTTGTCAAAGGAAGAGATTAGTAGTCAGTGAGCCATTTACGAAGTGTCATACATTAGCACTGTACCGTCATAGGTATCTGCAATTATTTCACTAAGCTGCTCATGTTGCTCGGGAAAAAAAATATGTCAGCTTAATTATAGCCTTGTAATCTATAAGGTGGTTTCATTTAAATGAACCTGGATAAGCATTCTTTCTATGGTGGCAGTAGATACCGGCTGTAAGAATCACCAGTGCGCTATGATCACCTCCCTAATGCTCTGTGACACAGATTCCTGAAGCTGTACGCAATAATTACGCAGTGCCTCCCACCTGCGTTTGCACAATTGCCCTCGCTCTATTTTCCAGCCAGAGTGCAGTAATGTCGGTTTGTTTATTCACCTAGTTTGTGTGGTCTGATGATGTACAGCCAAACTTTGGCTTTAGGACTCCACGACAAGAAAAAAAAACAAAAAGGCAATTAATAATTGGGAAGTATGCGGTTATGTCAGTGGATGTGTTTACAATGCAACCTCTGCCAAGTTCCCCACCAACACAAAGCCAAGAAGATATAGAGGAAGGATATGAAGGAGGGGACTGACAATTGTGAAACAGGTCAGGGAGGAAATGAATGGATGCTCGATGGAAATAGGGGGTTCAGCAGTAACTAGAGTATCGAGTAGATGTATAATCAAGAATTGTTGGTGGAGGACACAAAGGGAATGGGAACGGGAAGAGGCTGCCTGTGGTTTTGGTCAGACACACCCTGGTGTTCTGCAAAGCTAATGATTATTGTCTAATCCTTATATCTCATTCCAGGTTCTTCGCAGGAACTCGCTGCTTTTCTTAGTGTCCTTAAACAAACTTTTTAAGCTTTCAGTTTTCCATTTGCAGATGCGACCAGTAGTTTAAAAAAACATTGGCTTCAACGCTCAAAGGAGAAACTAATTGTTCTGTGGAACCAGCTGAAATTGTAATCTGATACTGTAGAGGGGAAAAAAAGATGGATGAGGTTACTTGGAAAAGCCTCATGTTTTCTAAGAAACCTTTCTTCTCTTCACCGCTGCAGTGGCCTCAAACTGACAGTCTGCTTTCAAATTTCAGACAATTAACCTTTCTGTTTTCCAGTACTTCCCTCCCTTCTATGCACTATTAACTCTATATACTCTAGTGCATGTTTACCATAACAGGTGACTTGATAGTATATGTGATAATATCACGCAGCCGACTGTATGTTGTCCTTTCCTACAGGTGACTATTTACTATGTGTCTCGTTTTGCTTTTCTTCATGAATTACACCAAGTCTAGCCTGGGATTGTTCGGTTTTGTTGTTTATATAAAATCTCCTGATAAAATCTGCTGATAAGAGCAGCGGATGCAAATTACTAATTCAAATTGTGGAGATAAAACAACATTGAGGTGACGGCAGCGGAGGTGAAACTTACACAGACGGTAGCTATCCTTTCAAAACTGCCGAACAACAACAATAAAGTGAAAAGCACGTCCGATCCAAAATGCATTTGAAGACAAGAAAAACATGTTGAAGGAACAAGACAGAACAAGAAGCATAGTGGAAAGGCAGCTGACGTAATGCAATAATTGTTTTTTATTTATGTTATTTTTAATATCTTACGACACATTAACACCTCATAAACTAATACAATAGCGTGTATTAAATAGATCTAAAAGTTAATGAGATACAGTCTAGTTCGGATGCTGAAGAGATGGAATGCCAAGGACACAAAATGTCCGAAAATGGCGAAAGCGCCGGCGGAAGAGTTTATCAGGAATGGGAGGGGTGGGGTGAATGTATTGCAGGGAAGTGAGTTCATTGAGTGATCGGCTGACCAGACCTTTGTGAGTCAGCGAGAGCGTAATCTCTTTCGGTGTGAGTTGCTCTCGACAGTGATAAGTGTTCCTGGCTGGTGTGAGGTGAATGGCTCACTAGGAGGAGTGGTCAGGAATGTGAGGCTTCAACCTGCCGTGACTGAGACATGACGAGCCACTGAGACGTGACGAGCCCCTGCAACGGCACATTACAACACACAGTGTGAAGAACACATCTTTTTATTAACTCCTGTTCTGGCTGTTGCTTCAGCTGATGTCAGGGGCGTGTCGAGTGGCAAAGATTACAGGATGTGCATTATAAAAAGTTGTTTGATCTGGTTTCGATTTTTTGTGCAAACATTACAAACAGGGGCGAAAAGATAAAAGATAAATATCCCATTTCCCCCTCTCTGTAGCCAGCTCCATATTAAATTTCTCTCTGTTTGTCGTGTACAATAGCAGTTTGTGACTAGCCTACCACAAAGAGTGAAAGCAGGAGGTAACGTTACACAAGTACAAGTGAAAGTGGAGGCTTTCTTTAAACAACGCCAGACCTGTCCCATGCTATGATACATATCTCTGTGCCTTATTACAGGTTCAGGGTTTTCCCAGTTGAAGAAACAACCTCAGAGAATTGAAGGCTCTTCTGAATGAAAAAAAAAACTACAAGATGAGGCTTGTTAGGGGCAGTAGTAAGAACAGCAAACCAATAAATTACAACAGCGAGTTACAAATAATGACGTAACAAATTAAGGCCTGGCTGTTGCATTATTAGTGACTCCATGTTTTCCAAGAAAAGGCTAACGTAACTGCAGTTGTTTGACCACGTTGTATATGCCTCTTGTTACAGCAGAGTTAAAAACGGGAGTTAGGGGTGTGCGGTTTGACAGACATAGGACTTTACTGCAAATAGCACTAACCTGAAAATATTTACAGTGTAATGTAAATGTCACATTCGGCTTAGACTGCAAGCTTTTAATCTCAACTAGATGTACGTGAAAGTCATAACAGGATCTTTTGTTTTAGGAAGGCCTTTAACTAAAGGTTCGCCACAATATTTCAGAGCAAGAACAGCATTTACAGAAATTAAAAGATGAAAGATACACAAATAATTAGCTTTGTGATTTTATGAAGATGCCAGAATATTATTAAATTACAGAATATTTAGTGGATGGTTTAATTTAAATGTGCCGGACTTTGGTAAGTTTGTTAGAAAGTCTTTTCAATGCTGATATTTGAATTAATTATTATTATGCAAGGACACAGAATTGGCATCACACATTAGTTGATTAGCCCGGTCTGGATTAATTGACCTGTTAACACACAAACAGCTGTCTGCAATATAGCTATGATTTGCTGTTCACTCGACCAGCTCTGTCTGACAGCCTGTCTGAAGATGGTTTTCAAACTGACTAGTCATATGTTACGTTGAGCTGGAACACCTGGTATCGTAGAGGATATGGCTGAGTCAGCAAACAGGACAAACAACTAAAACCAGTTTCTAGAAAGGGGCATCAAAGGTCTACGATTTGATTTTGTGTGTTTATACGCTTTTGCAACTTGTTTTGGCATGACAATCGTGCCCTAAGGGGTCGAAAGAGCCCGGAGGCTGTAGGAGGAGAGAAAGGAAAAAGTTTTCACTTGAACGTCACGGTCTGCGTCAAACCCAGAGGCAAAGACTGAGTTCAATCAATCAAGGCCTGCCTGTTTGTACAGATCGTTTTGTACTTTACCTTTCCTATAAAATGTCTGTCATAATATATACATTGTTAGTTGAAGGAGGTGTGAGGCTTTTCTCTTAACCGCTGTGGTGATTTTGTTTTTCAGGAGCAGTGCTCTGCTTCTTCACAACCATGAGTTCTCAGGGAAGCTTTGGCAGCAGCATGCTGTGTGAGTTTACACGACTCTTTAATTTGTATTTTTGGCTACGCGTTTATATTCGTGCACATGGGAGAAACATCCTAAGCTAATCGTCTGCGGTGCCCGTGTGGTTTATTTGCAGTCCAGACCATAAATGATGACCTGAATGCATCGCTGGCCACAGCAGATGAGTTATCCAGAGAATTTAACTCCCTGCTGATGGAGGCCTCCTCCCCCGACAACAACAACACGACTTCTGGGTTTCAGGTATATACGTATACCACACACTTTTTCTCACTTTAGTCATGCACTTTGACGTGCATGAGAGTGTTTATCCACAACAGTGAGTCTGTTTTTAGTGACTTATAGTCCCACGCCCTCTTCAATCCACTAACATCTGTTACTCCCATCACTTTTCTTAAGTAGAAATGCTCCTCTGGGATTTACCTGTCCATGTGAGACAAACTACAACAACAAACATTTTCTAATCATTCCACTATTACTTAACTGGTATTCACTAAAAACATAGGGTTAGGGTTAATGCATGAAACATGGCTAAAGTGTGAAATTACCATGTACATTTTCTGTTTTAGACCAGCTCCACTATTTCCAGAGAGCAGCCTCAGTTCAGTGGACTCTCCAGCACCTCCAGCACTTCATGGGACTCAGGTGGCACCACGAATGGCAGCTCCACGACTCTCTCTTCAAGATCAGCACCTTTCACACCCACTGACACTGTTGTCTTAAGCAATAAGACAACCTCCCCGGTGTTCTCCACCAGCCCGCACTCGTCCCCCAAGATCCAGAGGGCGGCACACTCTTCGCTTCCCCGATCCGAATCCGATACTTTCTTGTACGGCAAGCACAGCCCCCAACAGTCACCTCGCACCCAAAGACGTAATTCCCCGTCTCGTTATGACAGGAGCCCAAGAAGCTCAGTTACCTACATGGAAAAAAGCCCTTCTCTGAGCCCCACGTCCTTCAACACGCTTAGCCCGTATGACAATAGCCAGATGGGCCGCCGGTCACCTCGGATGGACAGAAATCCCTCTCCGTTGTCTTTCAATCATCCAATGTCCAGCACGCTTCCTCGAAATTTCAACAGCTTCAAGCAATCTGGTAAGTGGCTGTAGCTATTCAGCTGAATGTCAGAAATGCACAAGTTGTCCAAGACAATTAAACCCAACAAAATCATGCAAATGTCATAGGTTTAAATTGGCTATTTGTTTATGACAACTGGGTGAATGATTGACATTATAAAAAATAATTGACAGATTGAACTGGGGCAGATGTCAGTTACACAATTCCCCATTGGACCAGTAATTCTGAATTGTTCCAAGTTTTGGAAGTTGACTTTTTATATAACGGTAGTTTGGCATTAACAAAAACCTTACATTTCATTGAAAGGTAGTATAGAGGTCTCCCAATTCTTAAATGTTCCCTACCCAAACCCACCAACCATAAATAAATGAATAAATGAACTCTTGTAGTCCATTATTAATGGCACGGTGCTCTTTCAGATATTCTTCAATCACACCAATAACAAATTACTGGCCTGGGAAGTAGTTCTTTCTAACTCTGTCTTGTAACTGTCTCTCAGAGGAGAGTGTGCAGTGGCAAAAGAGTCCTAGCAAGTGGAATGAGACTGATCTGGATGTGTCCTACGAGAGAAAACCTCACCACACCTATGACAGTTAGTGGATTTATGCTATTATCAGTTTTGCATTTCCATTTTATTTTTTTTCCTTATGTGAATTTGTGGAATCTGTCTCAGCCTGTATGTGCTGACAACGTGTTTGTCTTCTGATTCTTACCTTAACGCTTTCCTGTTACAGAGACAGAGTGGCTGCGGCCGACCGTGCCAAACAGCAACTGGCGGGAATCCAACCTTGATAGCCCTTCTCCGGCTCCAAGCCCAAAAAAGGTGGGTGTGGTAAACAGAGACTTAAAAAAAACTTGTAGGAGGCTTCTTTATGTGGCCTTTGTGTCGTTTAAACGTTTTGCCGTGACTAATCTGTTTTAATCAGAATATTGGAATTACTTCAAGTCTGCCGTCACTGTTTTTCACAGATAAGAACAGGGTAAACAGACTGTGGTTGTCAAAAGGAGTTAGAATTTTTATAGTTGATTTACTTTTTCTTTGCATCTTGAAATCAGAATATCACAGGATTTGTGACGGTTCGGCCTAAAAAACTGCAAGATGCACAAGGAACACCATGTTGCTTTTATATTGTTGTTATGGATTATTTGTCTTGAAGCCAATGGTGGAACAACGTTTGATGTACTTACACTTTATTTGATTCTTTTTAGCTCTTTAATTAACTATCACAAACTAAAATGTCTGCCCACAAAACACATGATGCTGAAATATGCTATATATTCAAATTTCTCAAAGTATATTAAAATTATTTATTTGTTTTTTTTTTGTATTATTTCTGAATTTTTTTCAAACAACCAACAGATCATTTAATCGATAACTAGCCTCTCAGAGTCCAGTGAAAGTGGTGAGCTCGAAGTTCAAATGTGCCGCCCATGAAATCAAAACAACAGAAGAGGTTTAAATTATCCACTGAGTTGGCTCTTTTTAAGAATCACCCTTTCTCTTTAAATCTTTTCCAGGGGCCCCTCTCTAACTCTCTCCAGTACTCCCACGCTTCTCTTCCCCGAAATGCACGAATATCAGTACCACCAGATGTTTCATCCCCAACACACCCCACTTACCACCCGCAACCCATCGTCTCCCGTATGTCTATTCCTCCCGCTTCTGCTCAGTCCCGCCAGCACAAGCCCATTCCCCTCTCAGTCATCATGCGCCTCCAAAACCCCCAGTGGGGAGCAATGTCACCCCAGCAGCCCAGAGTCCTGGGACGAGAAGGAGGCATGCCACCTTACCAACCGGCTGCGCCCATCCCGAGGGAGTTCTTCCGCCAACCTGCTTTCCAGCAGCAACAACCGCCGCCTGAGCTGAGGCAGCCAGCTGTATATAGTGACGGTAAAACACATTTAACACCTGCCCACAACTGCACACTTTATGATCTAATTTCACTGGACCTTTTTTTGCAACCAAATATGGTTTGTCTTCACGTCTGCAGCGCTGAACCCAGGGGATGTAGACGCAGAGTTAGAGCGGCTGGACATTGTTCATCACATTCCTGTGATTAATCCCGCCGTACCAGAAGATAGGGATGTCGAGCACGGCGTGCAACCTGCTCCTCGCCCCCTGAGCCCCACCAGGCTGCAACCAGTGATCACCCCCGAGGCTCAGATCGATGAGGTGCCCGACCTGGAGGAGCTGCTGCGTATCAGGGCAGAAATCCCACGGCCCCTGAAGAGACGGGGATCTGTGGACCAATCACAGCCCCTGAAGAAGGCCTCGCACTACCAGCCGAACCAGTACAGAAATCTCATTGACAAGCTTTTTCACAGGAAGGATCACCGCCACAAGGGGGAGCAAGGCAGCGAGTCCAGTAGTTCTTCAGAAGGGGAGGACTGTGCCATGCCTCCTGACCGTTCACCTGTACATCAGACATCCACACCAAAATTCTATGATATCAAAGTAAGAAGTTGACTTTGAGTACTTCGATACTGGTTAAAAATGTGGTAAAGCCAGTTAGCAGCAAGGTCCTTTTACTTTTTTTTTTAACATATTTTTGTCCCTTCAGAACTATCATTCAATTCTGCGGCGGTCCAAGAAAGAGCGCAAAAATTCTGGAACGCGAGCGCGACTCAGCCCCTTGGTCCTGCTGCTGGACGGAGCATTAGTCGGAGAACTGGAGACGGTGCAGAGAGCCGTGCAGGAGGTACAGTATATGTATTAGCAACACTACTCTTGTATTGCAGCAACAGTCTATTTCTAATCGTAGTGAGAGTAGCAAAGCAGGTCCCGCGTTCGAATCCATGGGCCGACTGGTTCTTTCTGTGTGGAGTTTGCATGTTCTCCCTGTGTCTGCGTGGGTTCTCTCCAGGTTCTCCGGCTTCCTCCCACCGTCCAAAGACATGCTGGTTAGGTTCATTGGTGATTCTAAATTGGCCGTAGAGATTATTTAACAGAACGGGAGTGTTTCGCTAATGCTTCACCTTCCAGTATCTTTAAAAAATAATCTTTAGCTTACACGGAAGTGTACTGTCAAATGTGGTACTTCAGTTCTGCATATGGACATGGACAAATATGTTATATTTAGCTTAAAACCTCTGAAGGAAGGTATGTGGAGTATGCGTTTCCTATCAGTACCAGTTCATTTCAACACAGCAGCTTGTACTTCTATTTTAGATGTCGTGGGTTACGTGCTTGCTCAAGGAGATACTGAGTGTTGTGCATGATAAAGACTGTGGCAATACAGCTAGGAAAACATTAAACGTCAAGTTACCTTAGATCTAACAAGATGTTTAATATATGGGCGGAAATTGTAATTGTAAATTAATTATAATTTAGCTGACCAGTCTCTGTAAATTGTTTGTCCACAGATGACTGACCCTAGCCAACCCAACGATGAAGGCATCACTGGCCTTCATAATGCCATCTGCGGGGGGCATTACAATGTCGTGGACTTCCTGGTTCGCATTGGAGCCAATGTCAGTGCCCAGGACAGCCATGGCTGGTAAATATTTATTTATTCTTTTATTAAAGGTATGAATGTCAGACATTTTCAGATTTAAAATAATTTATTTTGCCCCACAGGACTCCACTGCATTGTGCAGCGTCCTGTAATGACCGTAATCTGTGTGAGTTCTTGGTGCGGAGTGGAGCCGCTGTCATGGCCATGACAGAGAGCGACGGAGCTACTGCTTCCCAGAAATGTGATCCTTACGCTGTTGGGTTTGAGGAGTGTGTGAGTTTCCTGAGGGGTGAGGCAACTATTTGCACATTTCCACCAGTTCACACCCTAGAAATCCGTTAAAGGTCATTCAGAAATGAATAATGATGAAATAACAGAATGTACTGCACTTTTGAACTCATGTGTCATGTGATTAACATTATTTAATCAGTCATACATACACATAATGCAGCAGGGGATTATAAAATAAAGTGAAATATGAATTCCTACATACCAGGAAGCATGACTAGTCCCTTTGATCACTCATCAAAATGAACGTCTTCCTAGTATTGTAAGTTACAAACATGTATCCTGTTTTCCTTCTTAATACCAGGTGCGGAGGAGGCCATGGGCGTGGAGAACAGCGGGGTGCTCTATGCTCTGTGGAGCTACCCGGCTCAGGCAGCTGACGAGCTGAGCTTCAAAGAAGGAGATATGGTCACAATCCTGCAGAAACCTGAAGGGTGGGACTGGTGGTGGGCTTCGCTCTGTGGGAGAGAGGGCTTCGTTCCAAACAACTACTTTGGGGTAAGAGACCAATTTCTAAAAAAGTCCTAGTCAGGGTCTTGAAAATAATAATGGTAGAAAATAAAACATGACTGTTCTCTTTCTTTTCTTTTTTCAGCTTTTCCCAAAGGTCCGTCCCAAATCTCTCTGTTAAGTGAACTCTTGATGATCATCCCTGGTCAAACTGGTGTAGAGGATTGTCTCAGAAACTGTGCTTTACCGGCCATATTGCTGCAGGACATGTGAAATGTTTATGATCTGTAAGTCAAGGAGAGTGGAAGGAGAAGTCTCAGTATTCATTTTGGCCTCACTGTTAAGGGTGCATCTCTTTTCATATATTATATTTGTTCTGTAGGATATATGTATTTTTTCTAGTAAAGGTACAACTCTGTATTTTACTTAATGTGTCTGTCCAGTTTTGCCTTTACGTCCAAAGGTTATTAAAGGGTCACCGTTCCTGTTGTTGTGCTCAGCAGTGTTCCAGTCAGAGGTTGACCCTGTTGACTCACTGGCTCGGTTGCTAATCAGAATGCAAACAGTTGATGTTTAGTCCACTCATCTGTGAGCTGACTGTAGGTGTATGTTAGCTGCTCAGTTTAACCAGAGTAAAATAATCAACTTTCTCATTATTGGAACAGTTTGTCTGCTGCTACGTCAAAGAAGCATCAAAATGTTTGAATTAAAGGGAACGTTAAAGGGAGTTGATGTGGAACTTTTGGCCACTGGAGCTATTTTGTGAAGCATCTTTTTCTGACCACAGCAGCTGAAGGGTTCTAATAACCACATCCATGAATGTACAGCCAGAGATGATGATTTTCAGAATTTGAGAAGCGATGCCTTCCTACTAACGGTTAGTGGATTAATCTTATCCCAGTGGGGCTGTAGTTGTAATTATAGGTGGTATTTTCTCTCAGAGCAAGACTTCTGCTTAGCTTTTGGTCTTACGCACAATGTTCATCCCCTGTTATATTGTTTGCTGCCTATATAAATGTATCTTGTTTGGGAGAGAATGTGTTTTCCGCCGTGACGATGGGACCTGGTGTATTTGTGGATGCGTGCGTTTTCTCAGCGGTCGAATGAGTGTGAGTGTTACTTCATGTGACCCATTTACAGTGTTTTATGTTCACTCTCGTCGCTAACGACTGTATGCGCTTAACATTTAACTCTTTTAATGGGCAGACGGTGACCAAGTGGTTACACATTCAATAAATGTGTGAGTCATATGTTTATGGCTTCCATTGAAATCACAGTCACGTCTTTTATGCCTCTAAATAAAATTGTGAAATGTCTTTTAGTGACCAGCAGATGACACTGTGTAACCAAGTACAGATTCGGCATCAGCGTAACCGTTGCATTTGTACTACCAGCAGCAAATATAAACTAATATATGAAAAAACACATTTATCATTGTTTTGTGTGATACCACTCCTCTCTACTATGCTTCATATGTCTTCAGTTTCTTCTTCTTTGAAGTTATATTTCCTCTTTTCCTCTTTCTTTTTCACACCGCAGAGCACTCAGGCAACTGCTGTGATTCCTAATGAATCAATTAGCTGCACTATTATGCATAAGTGTAATTACTAAAAAAGCTTTACGCATGATGAATATTTTTTTAATTAAGTCTGACTCAAGCCTTTTGATCTGCAGACTATGTGTACCTCACTGGTATTAAGAAACCACCAACGCTCGTGTGCTTAATCACAATCCCAGAGGACGATTAGTGTCAGCATTGTTTGAAGCCAACTATTGTTCCACTTTTAATATTTTTATTTTGTTTTATGGAGATTATACGAACATGATGATATGGGCCCACCATGGGACGCACGCATTTCCAATTTACTTACACCGTGGTGAACAAATGCGGCGTTTCTGGTGAATAATTCAGGTGATTTAAGTGTTCTGAAGTGGCGAGCGGCCAGCAGCAGAATACGTAATGTTTCACTGAAATAGATCTCCTCTTAGCCTCGAGTAGAGCCATCATTTAGAAAAGGAACATACTTTACGCAGCGAAAATTTCGTATTGATTAAATATACTCTACTCTTTTTTTTATTCAAGTCAGAGAATGAGTGAGATAACGTGACTTATATCATTTAATTTTGTGCGGATGGGACGGGGTACAATCTTGCAGAGTGAATGAATGAGAGTCACTCATCACTTTCACCACATCCTTTTCACATTTAATTTTAGTAACTCTTTGGTATCGATCATAAAAAAAGATGGGTTTTGTCATCATTTAAATTAGTGGTTCCCATCCTTGGGGCCAGAATCAATTCTGTATAAAACAGTTCAGTATGATTTATGATTCAACTTTATAAAAGTATTTTGTGGAATCTAAAACCTTTTTTTCTTCTTCTCATAACCAAGTGACACCCTCTGCAACCACAAATGCACATTTTCTCTGGGTTCAAATGCACTCTGATCTTTCCCTTTAAGAGTCCGGCGGCGCCAGTGAAAGAATTGTTTCTGCAGAAGGGGTGAGAATTGTGCTGAACATTGATTCTGTTCAAGCAGAACTCATTTGATGCCTCATTGAAACCCCATTATAACCACAAAGGGGCAAAATGAACTGTTAGCGGTGTGGTCTGCAGCCAGCTGGTTCAGGATGGCGGAGCAGCGTGGTTACTCCGCCGGTCTTCAACGTGGATGCACACTTTTATTTGTATCTCATTCTCATTGCTCTCACTGCATTCACCCCCACCTACATATATATATATATATATATATATATACTGTGATTGCAGTTGTGATGGCCATTATCGGAGATGGCCTCTTTGGCCCATCAAAGTCTGACAACCCCACTTGACACAACAGGCCAGCACATAAGCACACAAAGAGCAGATGGGATTTACGGTCATGAAGTAAAGAACAGGTGTGGAGATGCTCTACAGACGAATGCGAAGGTTGAAACAATGATGTAGTTTGATGGGAAAATGAGAGAAATAAAGAGTGAGATAGTGGGAATGACACAGCACACCGTGCAATTTATCTTTGATAGGAAACCTGAAGAGAAATGCAGGGATAATCTATAAAGCACCCAACCATGTCAAATGTGCTCTATTGTACCTGCCCTGACTGATAAATACAATCAACTATTACAATCTGACAGAAAAACGGTGACAGAACAAAAGATTTATTTGATATTTTTGTATGTAAATGTGGATTTAAATAATATTTTGTTAACATAATTATATGCATATCCAGAGACACTATGGTAGACAGGACTGGGGTTTAACTAGTTGACCTCACAGGTCATGAATGTTGTATGTTTTTGCCTTTTAAGTATTAAACAGACACATCTCTCAGTTACACTTGTGAAAGTCTGGTTGCTGGAAAATACCTCAGCTAAAGCTATGCTTCATTATTTAGAGGCAGCAACAGCAGTCGGAGATGCCAAGTCTGCTTTCCAACAGTCCAGATCAGAGCTGGACTTATGTCTCGCTGCGTTTTGTGAGTATTGTATGTGACAGGCAGCACACTGCCTTGGAGGAACACCCTGTGTGTGTGCATGGTTAAGTGTTAGTGTGTGTGTGTGTGTGGGTTTTGTTGTGCACTGCTGCATGCATGCTCCACTCTCACTCAGACACTGAGGTGAGCAGACAGATTCATCATGGCCCTGCAGAAACATAGCTTAACTGAAGCCGGTCAGCCCTGCCCGCATCAAGGGCACACACCCTGAGAATGGGGAAACAAACTAAAACATACAGAAAAGAGGATGGAAAGCAGCGTGCCAGAGTGTGCACTCCACTTCTGTTTCCTTCGTTCATTTTTTTCCCCCCACATCCATTCCAGCCATGCTTCCACTCTGCTCCTGTGGAGTAATGAATAATAGAGGAGTGCTTGTCCTCCCTCGCTCCCCTAGTTAATCAGAGCTCGCCTGGCTGCCCTCTTCTCCGCCACTCCTCACTTTAATAAATCATTCAGGCCTTCAGGACGACAAGTTCGTCAGCTCAGGCTAAGCAAGGGCCACGCTGGTAAAAATCCTGCCAACTCCACTCACAACAACTGCTACCTCCTCTCTAATACCAGTTACAACCCGTTCTTACTATCATCTCTCTTTCTCCCTCGCGTGTCCTTCCTCTTTGCAGTTGTCGCGTCTTTTAAATCCATCTCTCAACATTTTTTGTCTTTGCAGAGACAAGAAGTCCCACTCCATCCTTTTTCCTTCTCTCTGTCTCTCTCTCTCTCTCATGGGGAACCATTTCACTTAAGCTCTCACTCTACCAGGGTTCATCCAAATGCATTACATTCTCATTCCTCATCTCTTTCCTTCCTTCTCCTTTATGCCTTCACACTCTCTGCCCTCCCTTCCGGTGCAGAAATTCCTGTCTGGGATGACATCACATGGATATGTCCCCAATGAATGCCGCTGCATAAAGGGTCATAAAAGGGACGAGTTGGGAAAAAAAAAAAAAAAAACACTGAAGGATGTGCTGAGAGAAAGTAATTACCCTGCAATTTCTACATCTAGTCATAATCGCAGTTACTGGAACACTTTCTTTGCTATTCGAGGATTGCAGTCGATTCATTTGCAGTAACTTTTAAAGAGGAGACAAATGGAAATAGGAACATGCAGGTTTGTCACCTCAAGGACGCTTAGATATCTGTCGCTTTTGAGAAAGCCGATGCAAGAATATCCAGTTTGCAGCTTTTATGATGTGTAAAATGAAAGATATTGAGTGATTTATCGTGATATGTCATGTTTTTTATGCGACAATCGGCATGCAGCATGTTAGTGGCAATGTAAAGAAACTAACAATTACTTCAGTGCATGAGCGATTGTCTTTTTTTCTGAGCTTCTGCTTTTGCAAGCTAACAGAGGTGAAATTGATCATCCTCAAACCAAGACTGCAGGCAAGCATTTTTTCCCCAAAGCCTGCCCTGATCCTATGACAAGAAGCTACACTCAGGTACTGAATCATGTCCTCATTAAAAGGACCATCAAGGACAAGTGCCAGAATGGATTTGTGGGGAAAACGCACAAAAGAAGATTGGAAAGCTTTCACAAAATCTTTTGCTCTGTCGCTCTGTGTCGGTTCTCCGTTCTGTTCCTCTCCCATCTATCCACTTTCTCCTTCTTTTCTTTCCCTCCCCTCCCTGCTTTAATATATCATCAGATCCTTTTTGAGCATCACTGCTTTATGTGAGCAACCTCTGCATTTACCTCAGCTTTCTTTCATCTCTTCCGGGTGTTCTCAGCCTCCTCTTTTAGTCCTTTACAGACAGACTGTCTGAGCAGCAATTATTCTTAATCTGCCTCCATTAACCAAACACTTCCCAGTCCCATCACCTCCTTGGCGTGAGAGTATTAATCACTTTAATTGCCAAAAGGCCTGGGACCCCCATCCAGCCCCCAATCTCTCATCATCCTCCTTCTTTGGATGTTTCTCTCTTTGTCTCTATGTTTCCTCTCTCTATATCCCTTTCTTCATCACGGTTTCCCTCTCATGTTGCACATCTAATCCCCTTAAATGGCTACTTAAGCATTCATTTTACTATTTACCACAATCGAGCTGAAACTTTGTGTATGCACCGTGCACGTGTGAGTGCGCGCGAGCACGAGTGTGTGTGCAGAATATTCCCGGCGACAGTTTGCGTGCGTGTCCTGGTATTTACTGGCTGTCTGAACTGATTAGTGGCCGTTCAACTGACCCTTTCAAATGCTCCTAACAAGGTGCTGTTCCAGTTCACTGTGAGGTTAATGAATAAAAAGAAGGAAGGACGTGAGCAAATTTGCTGCATCTGGGAAAATACATTACGAGCCACCGCCAGAGACGAGGGAGAAAGGAAGAGTGAGGACAATAGACTGTGGCGTGCAGAAGGGAGTTGTGTAATATCATCATTTTGTGTGGTGACCTCAGTTAGATAGTGCAGTCTCCCTTGTTGCTGTGAAGCACTCTTCGGGCAACTCTGTCTATGGCAGCACAGTGTGTAAGACTTCAAATGAAGATGTGTTGCATGTTGCAGGAGAGAACAACCATCGCAGGTTCTTGATGATTATACATTGCTAACAGCACTGGGACTGCACCAAGCTCTGTGCCGCTTTGAGCTAAATGCTAATGTCAGCATGCTAATACGTGCAAGGTGAGATGCTGACTCAAAGCACCTCTAACGACAATATATGCAAAATATATGCAAATTTGCTCAAAACACAAAGTATAACTGAGGCGGATGAAAATGTAATTCATGCTACAGATTACGATTATATTATGGACCAATTAAAATGATGACCTGATGATGACGATGATTCTTTGAGACATTTCACTAAATGGCAGAATCGCTGACTCATGGTTGCTTTGGGGATCTTGAATTTCAATAGAATTTTTTGGCAATGCCTTCTGTCGTCTGTGACATACTTCAGTTTGCAGTAAACGGCGGATCATCTGATATTTGCTGTGACATCTGCTGACTAAACCTTCAAGCCTCAAGTGCTGTATGCTTGCTGAGTTGCCTTTGGAACTATTTCTCCCTTTGCTTTGGTTACAACACTGCTTTTAGTGTAAGATACAATAATATTTCTACCAGAGATCCTTATATTTGGCATCACATAAAGCCCTTGTGTCAAATTTAAAGGGGAACTACAGTTTTTTACAACGTGGACCTTATTTCTGACATAAAATCCGATCTTTTACTCACCCATATAACTTTGGTGTCATTTGGAGTCATTTGGAAGATATTTAGATCCAGTGGAGCGCCGCGTATATCCATATAGTGGGAGTGACTGGGGCACCGAAACGCAGCCTCTAAATAACGCATTATCTGCCACGAAACTCGTTCATTTCACCAATATTTTGTTATGATACGCTAGTGCTATCCCGCGTTGAGTCCGGAGTTACCTGTTATCTATTCGTGGACGTGCAGTGATTTGTTGTTCTTTGACCATCTGTTCCTCTCTCTGCCTCCGCATCCTCCTTTCAAACGAGCTCCTCATCCATATACTCTGGCTCAAAACGGTAAGGACGTCCATCATAAACAAAGTCATCGTCCACAACCTCAGAATTGGAAAAATATTCAGCCATGTTGCTATCATCAAACCATTCAGGTCAGAAGTTAGTAGGTCAATCTACAGACCCCGGATGATGATAACAGGTAACTCCGGTCTCAACGGGGAATAACACTAGCATATCATAACAAAATATTGGTGAAATGAACGAGTTTCGCGGCAGATAATGCGTTATTTAGAGGCTGCGTTTCGGTGCCCCATTCACTCCCACTATATGGATATACGCGGTTCTAAATATCTTCCAAACGACTCCAAATGACACCAAAGTTCTATGCGTGAGTAAAAGATCGGATTTTATGCCAGAAATAAGGTCCAGTTTGTAAAAAAAAAAAAAAAAAAAAACGGTAGTTCCCCTTTAAGAACTACAAACTAGTTTTTCAGCTCATAGATCAATTAGCTTATATTACTTTAGTCATGTTAAAATATGGGGCACAAATTTGTAAAATATCAATATCTTGCAGTCTTCTCTAGACAATGTGATCTATATTTTTAAATACTGATATGTTATTAAAGAATAATGAACTAACTAATTAACTAACTGAATTAACATTGTTAAAAATGTTGCTGCATATTGGTTGATATTTCTTGCTTTTGTTTATTCTTACATTTCTATATATCCTCATAAGCCTCATAATTTTATTAGCGTCTTGCAGCCACCATCTGGTCTAGTTTTGTTTCAGGTTAAGGTGTTGTTTGCTCACACATCTCTCACAAGGGTGACTGTTACAGAGGAATGAAACCGACTATGCTAAAGCGACAGAGGACAAATGAATAATCCTCTGGATGCACAGTCCTATTTCAAAAGGACTAAGCTGCTGAAGCAATCACAGTTAGCCGAGCCAGGCGTGGTGTCCCATCAATAAAGTGGACAGGACCCTTTGCTCTTTGGGTGGTCACTTTCCTGAACACCCTTCATATCTCTGCCTCTCTCTCTCTGCTTTCAATCACTCACCGAGTCTCTTTGCCGCCTGTCTATTGATTGATACTTCGCCAGAACTTTAACTTTTCACCATGAAATACTCCTCGCAGACATGAAAGGTAGCAGTAAAAAGTTTGCAGTTTTGTCCTTCTCAAAGAGCACGAGTTATGGTTCAGCCTGAGTCACATCAGTTACAAGTTGTGTCAGAGAAGTTTTCACTGGCATGGCCAAACACTGCTGTCACCCAGTAGAGCTTTCTCTTTCTGAATTGTTATGTAGCTCACTTCTAATGTATATTAGTGTCTCTCAGAGGTTTTGTCTGCCCCATAGACTTAACTGACATAGCTTCTTTTTTTTTCTTTTTTTGCTGCAGAGACTCAGTGGACCACCGGGACAAGTTGGCAGCACAAATGGGTTGACCTCATTTATACAGGTTATCTGAAGAAGAGAAAGCACACAAAGGTTTTGCATCAACTTCAGTCTTGGCATGCATGCTTTAATATCCAAATAACTGTTCCTGTCTGAGAGGAGCATTCACGTTGCAGAGCAAATCACTTTATCTTATTTCAAGGTCAGCGTTGTTTGCATCTTGCTTTCTGCAAAAAATAATTGTCCTGGGTTAGTTCAACATTCTCTAAAGGATTGTCAATTTACCTATCAATACTTTCTTGCTATGACTTCTTGTTTTGCACATATCTGGAAACAGAGGTGAGCATTGCGTCTGGCTATGTTACAACTCTTACCAAGCAGACAAAAGCACATTAAACACATAGTGTATATTTCTTGCAATCACTGAAGTTCACTGGGATTTGTTTGTAGTGTTAAATGGAAATTATGCTTATTTACAGGGGAACTACTGTTTTTTACAACCTGGACCTTATTTCTGGCATAGAATATGATCGTTTACTCACCCATATACTTTGGTGTCATTTGGAGTCGTTCGGAAGATATGTAGATCCGTGTATATCTATATAGTGGGAGTGACTGGGGCACCGAAATGCAGCCTCTAAATAGCGCATTATCTGCATTTCACCAATATTTTGTTATGGTACGCTAGTGCTATTCCCCATTGAGTCCGGAGTTACCTGTTGTCTATTCGCAGACGTACAGCGGTTTGTTGTTCTTTGACCAGCTGTTCCTCTCTCTTCCTCCGCATCCTCCTTTCAACGAGCTCCTCATCCGTATACTCTGGCTCAAAGCGGTAAGGACGTCCATCATAAACAAAGTCGTCGTCCACAACCTCAGAATCAGAGGAAATCGGAGAAAGCTGCGTGAGGTGCTCGCGGCGCTCAGAGATGACATCATCCAGGTCAGAGGTTAGTAGGTCAATCTACAGACCCCGGATGATGATAACAGGTAACTCTGGACTCAACGGGGAATAGCACTAGTGTATCATAACAAAATATTGGTGAAATGAACGAGTTTCGTGGCAGATAATGTGTTATTTAGAGGTTGCGTTTCGGTGCCCCAGTCACTCCCACTATATGGATATACGCGGATATAAATATCTATATAAACACCAAAGTTATATGGGTGAGTAAATGATCGTATTTTATGCCAGAAATAAGGTCCAGGTTGTAAAAAACAGTAGTTCCCCTTTAAGTAAAATAATGTGCCAAATTTACAATACAGAAACCTTAAAGTCTTATGGCTCAGTACTCTAATACTGATTTTTTATAAATTGGCTTAATCAGGGTATGTCATTCTTATTTTTTATTTTTTTTCAAATTTCTGTTGTGTTACTTCCAGCTATGAGTGTAGTACAAAAACCATAATGTGATAGACACTTTATATCTTGAGATCCCACTGATGCCCTGAAGGCATCAGTTTAATCACAGGTGTCTCACAGACCTCTGGGTGATGAAACAGTGATACCACTGGAAGTTTTTACACACAACAAGCTGCTGTGTTGTTGGTCCCCGGCCTCTCCTCCTAAACAATACATCACTTTTTGCTCCCCTCGCAGCTCACCATGTTATCAATTTACTGTTCAATCTCTCTGCTCCTGAGAAATCCTCACTCACATCCGAACACACACACCAACACACACTCTCTGGGTCTTTTGTGTTTTCCTTAGGTCTTTCTTCTCTGTTAATTCAGGCGGATCAGCAGTGATGATACTTCAGGCATCCACTGTAACAAGCATGCATATACAAACTGCGCATATGCTGTGAATGTGTATTCGTGTGTGTACTTAAGTATATTTACATAAACATGCCTGCATATGCGTGGGTGTGTTTGTGTCTCAAGCAGAGCTCCCTCCATTTTGATACTCCTTGTATTCCATAGCATTTCTTTTCTTATGTAAGATAAATAATTTAGACCTCCAGAGGCAGAGAGTGGAGCGGGAGCGTTCATGGAAAGAAATGAAAGAGTCATGAGCCCCCAACTTTCTCCATGTATTGTCTTTCGGGGACGGATGGGTGTACAAAGGCTGCGTTTCCTCTTCTCTGGTGGTGCATAAAATCCAGCCATACTGCAGCATGTGCACACACAAATCATTCCTCATCAGCTGTGAGCAGTCCAGACGGAAGATTGAGCTGCTGCATTTGCATTTTGCCCAAAGTGCTTGGCACACAAACAGAATCTCTTGTTAGCGCTTCTCTGTAACAAGGATAATAGATTACATCTTGCTAAAATATCGATATGTCCCCTAGAGCTGTTTCACAGAAGAAAAAAAACAACAACAACAGCATGCTTGAGAGAAGAGCATTCTGTACACTTCAGCACGTTTTTCTGGTATCTGTGTTGAATAAATGAAATCTAACGTTGTAAGCCAGTTGTACAGATTGAAAATGCTCGAGCAATAATTATGTTTTTGAACTCTTGAGCGATTGTTTCCCCTCCTCAGGGAGAATTAGATTAGCTGTGTTTTCCTCATTGAGCTACTTACCACCTCAGGGTTTCTGCTAATACTGCACCTCCCCTCCTCTCCCTCACTCATTCTCTGTTGCTGAGGTGGCCATCAATGTAAAGATGTTGCTGCTGCAGCACATGCTTATTTGAAAGAGCCAGGCCTTCCTAGGTTTACTTTTTTTTAAGCTATTTCTTTATAAAACTGTATTTAAGTTACTTAAAATCTTGGGATATAGTATGTGCAGATTTGCTGTTGCGTGTGATCATCTGTGGTCTTATTGTAAGGTGGGGCGTCGCCTTTTCACCTAGAAGTGGTTTCAATCCCCGGTTAGCTTTATTCTCAAAGCAGCTTGCAGATGGAGGTAAGAGTCTTACATACATATATATAGTCTCTGCCAGTGGCATACACCTCAACGCCAGATATGTAGTGCAAACACACACTCTGTAATAAGGAGTCACAAGTTTAAAGTCAGTGGGAATGGTGGCGACAGTAGAGATGGGCCGGTGCCAGAAGAAAACTTAAATTAAATATAAAAAAACAACAAGAAGCAGGTTTATTCGTTTTATTTAAGAACTGTGAATCAACCAACTCCAACTGGTCACGGCATAATCACATCTTTTTTGTTTGAATGCATTTAGTCTCGTATTTTCTGTTTTAAGTTTTTTTTTTTTTTTTGTCCTTTTATTCAAATATTTAGTGAAATTTTGATTATTCATCCCAAATCTCACATCTTTGCAGTCTCTTCTTTACTTTCATTGGCTATTTCTTTGGACTGAGATCACTGATATCAGATCATTTTAAAATCTAGTGGATTAAAACAGAGAAATATAACCACAAATTTAACTTTTTCAGCAGATTTAACAGGCCACTGTGGTCAAATCTCCATGCGATAAGAGGTAGAGGTAGGTATCTATTGTTCTGTATGATCTGACATAAACAAAACATACATTGGTCCCTCCCTATGTAATATCATTAGAGACCTTATTTCTCTCCTCCCACCCAATCAATCCTCCTATCTTCTTCCCTACCCCCTATCCTGCATTATTCAGCTAATATGTAAAACAGAGATCTGACGATGGAGAAAAAAAATGGTATGAGAGAGAGAAGGAGGAGAGAGAGAGAGAGAGAGGGAAAGGCATGGAGACCTAGAGGAGGAAGAGAGAGAGAGGGTGATACAGAAGGTTGAAGGAAGAAAAGAAAGACCTGGAAAATAGACTGATGGGGAAGATGTGCTCAGACTAAAGAGAGTGTATTGATCTCCGCTTCATGATGGACTGAGAGGCCGCTTGTCACGCTGACAGCCAAAGACAAATGCAGCATTAGATAGGCAGCTTTGTGGCCGTGCTGACCGGCTGGAAAGAAGCAAACAACAAGAACAAAAACAGCAACAACAAAAAAAAGGTTAAACCGTTTTTGGGGTAGAGGGATTCTAGCTAAGAGGAGTGCACCTCATTAAATACTCAGCGTAAGCTCTGTGGATTTCATTGATTGCTGGTGTCCAGCTATGCCTGAGCTTTATCCTGCTCGGCCTCTCCTGAATGAGGCGAAATGAGCATGAACCTCAGCCGGGGGGCTATTGTTTTTTCATCTTGATGCTATTTCTGACTGGAGATCTTAATGTGGGCTGGCCCGGGTGACTAAAGTGGGTCACGGGGTGAAGTGGACATGAAAGGGCTGACACAAAGTGGAGTCATCCTTGCTGGGGGCGTCTCACGGCCTCCAATCTGATATAACACTTCATATAGAAAAGCTACTGCATGATCGGCAACCTCCCCTCTGGCTGCCCCCCCTCCCTCAGTTTTCATCCCATCTCTGTTTTGATTGCTGCCTCTGTCCACGTTTGTGTCCGCGGCATTAGTGAGATTTTTTCATCTCATTCTAGCACCTTGCCTGCAGATATTGTATTTGCAGCTTGTCCAGAGTCATCTCATCAACTGGCGTCCCAGCAAACATTTGCGTTGCCGAGGCTAACCTTAAACCTCCCTGCTAGATCCCTAGTCTTAACCGCAATCCTAATTCCAGCCCAAAATCAAGCCCTGACCTTGCTAATCCTCTTAAAGAAGTAAGAAAAGGCAAAATGTCCTCACATTGCACGCACGGGTTTGTCTTTGCATCCCTATGAGGACTTCACAGTAATTGAAAAACAACACACACCACACCACACGCACACACACACGGTAAGGCATTGACCCAGCAGGCTTTAGGACCCAGTGTTTCTGGTACAATAAGGTAGCAGCAGAGCTGAGGAAAGGCAAAAAAAAAAAAAAAAAGGAGAGAGAGAGGGAGAAGACAGAAAGGGATGGAGGAGGAGAGGAGGAGAGAAAGAGAGGCTCCGTTTGTAAAGTCAGAGAAGAGCTGAGAGTGGCGGAAGAAAGTTGACACCGTGCAAAACGCACCGATTAAGGAAAGACCTTCTCCTGTCCGTCTGAGGGGAGGACAGTCAGTCTGAGCTGAGAGTCCGAGCATCGGAGCGGGACGCGAGAGAAGATGCTGTGCAGGGGGAAACAGGAGTCTTTAACAAAACACGCACGTTACTGCTGCAGGGGCGTGCAGGTGTAGTAGGAGCATCTGCACGCATTCGCGTCCGCATCAGCTGCAGCTGGGATACCGACAAGTTTGACTCAACTCAGCGCACACGTCCCACTCCCACACAGACACGTGTAAGGTGCTCAGTTGACGGGGTAGGGTAGCCTATACACAAACATACACACACATACACACACCCACGCTGAGAGCGAGCACAACAACGCAGAATCCGAATCAGCTTTGCGCCCCTGCGTCCTGTGGATGCTTTAAACTGGGACGCTGGATTTGTCGGCAGGCTCATCCCGAGGACAGCGCAGGACGCAGGAGGACGGAGCAGGGATCCCAGCGTAAAGGTGAGAACATTTACAAAGAAAAACAATCAGAATCGTGTCCTGTGTTACTTTGGCGTAGTTTTATTAAGACAGGGAACGAAACTAAAGCCCGAATGGCTGCGTTCATGGTGACAGTTTTCTTTATTTAAAGAAACATTTGTCTTAACATTTTATTGCATATTGTTCAAGAAATAAGCAATCATCAGGAATCTAATCAGATTTTGTTCCATGGTTAATTTTTGAAGGTCAGTTTGTTGTTTTTCTCAATAATCTGTAGACACATTTTCTATTACAGTGGTGCTATGAGGAAGAGACAGCAGACCGATACATCCCAGTAGTGGGAGCTCTTTGTAACTGAACAGAAATTATTATTATTTTCCATCTGCTGGTTTTCTGTGTATTTATGCTGTTGTGGAGTGGAAACCCAACCAGCAGCAGAGAAACCCCCCATCCAAATACAAATACACACAGCTCCGCTCCATTGTTTATGTTTGCACTGCTATTTACAACATGTCTGGTGTGCAGTAATACAAAACTGCCGTGAAGACAACCTGACAAAATGCACATCCCCTAACCTACGACACCACGCCTCTGAAAACACTTCATCTTAATAAGGTAAAATGAATAGGGGACACTTTCACAAAAGGCAGTGCAGTGGCTTTCAGAGGACACACGGGGTGTTTTTGCTTGCCAGCAGTCCTAATTAAGAGCAGTAGGGCTTTTCTCTGCTGGGGTGGAGGGGCGGTGAGTGCACACACCATGACCTCAGCCTGTGACGACGGTGAGACCATGTAAAACATCTACGCTCATGTAAAGATCTGTAAGAGGCTAATCATCTCATTGCTGCACAAGTGCCGCAATACACAAACATGTGAGGTGTTTGCTCCCTGAAGGTTTAGATAATCACAACTACATGTGCAGCAAGTAATATTCTTGTCTTAATCAAACCAAAATAATTCCAAGACTTCAGTGGCGTTCGTCCCTACAGTGTGTGCAAACGCATTCTGTCACCACATTGATGTTAGTACAAGTACATGCACCATGACAAACACGCACAACACACAGAAACGCATGCAGTCATGTTCAGGTCATTACACTCCAACATGACTGATGTAAACACAGTCCAGGTGACATCTGTGCAGCCTTTGCGTGGAGAATGTTAAGCTCGTTTTAAGCATTGCGTTACTTAAACTCTCGTTAAGGCTTTATTTGTGAACTGTGATTTTAAACACATAGTTACTGTTGTTGTTTTTGTTTTTACTCTCAGCTTTAACTGTGTTTAAAGCAAAATTACTTAGCTGGAATATTTTCATATTGGCGATTTGGTTCAAATATGTGTTGCAGTTGTTTTCTGTGCACTTTATTGTTAAGGTGTAAAATTAAATCCTGAACCAAACGATGGAGAAATTCCTGCAACCATGTTTTACAAAAGAATTTTGCTTTTGTAATATAGATTGCTTACGTATCGGTAGACCGTGCATTGTGTGTTCTTGCAGTCCACGTACTCGCAGTGTGCATTCATACATGTAACCCTGAAGAATAAAGCAAACCGATGTGCAATTGCTGTAGAAGTCAGTGAACCATAAGAGACACAAACACACACACACACACACACACACACACAGACGACTCACAAACAACACTGTGAAATATAACCCTGTACAACGTGTCCCATGGTGCCCACAGATTCACATTACACAACACTGACTACAACATACCACACACTCTGCAGAGATGCTGGAGCAATACGCCACATATTGCAGATGGGTATAGCTTCTCATTCCTCGGGCCTCACTGCACTCGAGCACCAGCTGTGTGGAGGGAGAGTTTTGGAGACGTACAGTTTGTGTATGGTGCGTGCAGTCGTGTGTATGTGAACATGTGGAAGGCCGGGCATGGAGTGCTTCAAAGGGTTTTGTTTGTGCATCTAAAATTGAATGGTGATGCAAGGCTGCTAAAGAATGTAATGTGTGTAGTGAAGGAAATCAAATGTGTCTGTGTGCGTGTCTGTGGTTAGAACGGGGCATGCCGCGGACTGATTAATGAGCTCACGCTGTCGTACACACGTTCTGCACGGGGGGGTTCAAGTAAACCCAGCGCCTGCCACGACTGCACTCATTTGTTATATAGAGTGATTCAGAGGAAATTATCAATCCTTCGCAGTCTAAAATGACAGGAACATCCTTACTGGAAGGCACTGCAATGCTAGAATTATCCCATCCAGTTATTATCAAGCCAAGCAGACGAATAGAACTGAAATGGCAAATTACCCTCTGCTTCATTTATCCTGCAGTGAGCACACCACTCAATGGTGTTTCCATAGGAACATGGTGTTACTTTGAGCTCCACGAGCTGTGCAATGCTCTCTATGTTCCTGTCTGTTTTTTTTTTTTTTGTGCTTATCTTTTCTGTTCAGTTTCCTCTCCTCAAATCAGTCACTCCACACAGATCAAGGAAGAAAGACAGAGAGAGACAGACAGAGAGAGAGAGACAGGGGTTTGAAAATTAAATCAACGGGGCCGTTTAACCACCACTTGTGTTTTCTGATTTTTGTTCGCCGTATCTCAAAGCCCGCTCCGGTCTTATCAGCCTGACATCGCTGTTCTTCAAGATGTCTTTTTATTAGAGCCTGCGGGCGCCAATTTCCTACAGCCACTGTGCCATTTCTTTTCTACGACCCGCGTTCACTGTATCTGCATCCTCCTGATCTGTATCAGCTGAAATATCACAGCCATTACTTCCAAACATGCTGGCGGACAGAGAAGGAGTGTGTGTGTGTGTGTGTCAGAAAGACTGCAGAGTCGCTGAAAATCTATGTAAGAGTCAGCAGCAACAGTTCTCTACTTTTACGACAGGGATTTAAAGCAACGTTTCCCCTTCGGTTGCACATTTCCACGTCTTAAGGACAAGCTTTCTTTTCGCGTAGCAAGTAGAAATGCTACCAAGAGAGGGAAGTTTTAAGTTTTGTGCAGTGGATGTGGGGGGAAAAATATATATATATATTGACTGGATTATGAGAAAGGAAAGGAGACAGATCAAAGCAAAAGAGGAGGGATAGAAGTAATGGAGAGAGCTGAGCAGATATGTGGTTGTGTATGACAAAACACCAGACTGAAAAGGAAAGAGATGAGGGGAGAGAGGGAGAGAGAGAGAGACGAGGATCTCTTGTAAAAGTGTCGGGGTTGATTTGCAGCAGCGTCCTTGCAACCTCCCCTCTACCTGACTGGATGTTTTATGCGCGTTGCAGAATCAGAAAAAGGAGGCAGGCTTATAATACAGCTGACAGAAGTCTTTTTATGGTGGATGGGCAGAGATGGGAGGGAGGAAGGGAGGGACGGGGTGTAATAAAGCTGAGTGCATCTCTCCTGGAATGGAGCTACGTCGATTGGGAGGGGGCAGAAGAGAGAAGGAAGGCTGGTGAAGTACTACAATTATCAGTGAGCGTAAGTGCATGTGTGTAGCATGCACCGCGTGTCCAGATGTGTGCGTCCGCGTGTATGAGAGGGAGGCGGTTTGCTCAGATCTGCCGCTGACGTCACCGTTTTGAACAATCACTCAGCTTGTTCGGTGTAAGAGGTACCAGCTCTCCATAAGGCGAGCAGAAAATGGAGCCCTCAGCACCACGCCAGCCCAACGACACCCAATTATTCCAGGTTATTTTCTCCGTGGTGCAGCGAAGCGTGCAACGAGTCATTGAATTGATCCAGAGCCGGTGAAGCGCCCCGCCACGCAGAATGAATACTTACTGATGAGATATTATGTAGTTTGTTGAAATGACACTTTATTATTCTGCCAGGAGTGGAAAGACTTTATTCATGTCTTCTCATAGTATACATTTCTCCGCCAACGATTTTTAGCCCAGTTTAGAGAAAGTCAGTTACAGGTGAGCCTAATTGCATAATTTAACACCACTGGCTAATGTTTTAATTCACTTGTCATCAACAGTATTTGCAACTGGTGTTGACAGGTGCATAGATGCAACCATCCATTTTCCAAGCAGCTTATTCTCTGCACGTTCACTGGTTGCAAAACTGCAAAAGCACAGCACACACACTAATGCATAAAACACGTGTACATACAAATCTCTTCTTTCTCCTATTTGCAAAACCAAAAACGGCACATTAGACCCCAGGAGGGAGTCACACAGCCTGATTAATCAGCTTGATAAACCTCCCTTTCGTCTGCTCCATCTCTCTGTAACTTCCAGTTTTAACACAACTGAATTCATTTTTGTTTTTTATTCAAATGTTTTTGTCTCTGTCGTAAACACATGTTCTATTTTAGGATACTCTCAGGTGTATTCAGAGTTATTCTGAGCTTATACTGGCTCATTCATACCCTTTCTCTCCGCTGATCAATGAGCACAGTGAAATAAAAAATATTTGTTACTTAAGACATACAGCTAAATGATGCCAGCTGTGGACTCTGTGAGGATACAGGGAAGGTATAGTATTTAAAACGATCACAGAGAAGCTCTAAACATGCACCGTCCGTCTGACTTATTCAGAAGAAGTGAGAGATAAATACCAGAATAATGAGGGGACTAACTTCCTTTGCTTCTCAGGATACAAGTTCTTGAGACTCGTGTAAGTCTAAGGCTTGCATTAAGCTCAAGTTATTTTTGCTTAAAAAAATCACACTGAACGAGAAAAAATAAATAGATCTGCAGCATTTTCTCACATTACGCCTCCATTTTAACAAATCTAGCAATCCTCACAAGAAACGCAACCCCCAGCACGTCCTGTTTTTATTTTTATTTTTACCAAGCGTGCACTTAGGAAAGGGTAATCTCCATAGGAAGCCTTTCAAATCACACTAATCTGCTACTACACCGTGAGCTTACTAAGTAAATCGATCAAGGCCCACAGCCTCACAATCTTCGCTTGGGTGGCAGAATTAGAACAAAGGAGTCACTAAATTAAAAATAAATAAATAACAAATGCAGATTTCCCTCTGCACGCTGCGAACAGAGCATTTTGTTTGGGGAATATTAGATATAAGTCAGTCTGTTAAAGAAAATCTGACCAGCCTCTGTTCTGTCAGTCCCTCAGGATCTGTTGAAAGGTTGAAGGGACAGTTTATTTCCTGATGCTGACAGTGATGGTTTAATATGAAGTTGAGATAAGAGTTATGACGGAGCCAAAGTAACACACGATCCTCAGAAACAGAATGATTAGTGCAGGGAATACAGCTAAGTTGAAAGGTGTAAACATTGAGTGTGACCTTTTTCTCCTTTATTTCACACAGACCTCATCGCCCTCGTCTCAGAACTGGCTCGAGAGTCGTCCCTATTCCTCGCGCATCCTGAAACAACCCCTCCTAAGATGGACGGGGGTGCATTAAAATTACACGTCCCAGTGGAGCGCTGATGTACCAAGCAGAAACCCCACAGCCATACATCAACAGAGGACTTTGATTTCTTCATTATCGCGTCCTGCAGCAACAACAGAGGAGCAGGCATGTTGGCAGGCCTGCTGACCTGCGGACATGCGCCATAGGATTCTATTTCTGGAGCCTCATTGCTTTTACAGATTAACTGCCCTCAAATATGGCCCCAATCCATTCATTGCGCCACTAGTTTGACTGTTGCCCGAGGTTGTGTATTTTCAAGCTTCAAAATGCCCCACTGTGTGTCAATCCAGTCATCTGAGGAGTCCCTGCCTTTGGCCTCTTTTTGAAAGCAGTTTTTTTTTTTTCTCCAGACTCCTGCCGAGGAACAAACACTTTTCATGACAGCCTGGAAGGCTTTTTTTGTATTTCTTGTTTACAGTTATTTGTCACATCGTAACTCACTGGCCATCTTCATCCTGAACAGCTGAAGGGAAAGATTGACACCTAAAGCTTTCCCAACCAAATCGCTTCTGCTTAGATTAAGACTAGAGACTTTCCCTGATGTGTTTTCAGTTTCCTGTCTGCGGCTAATCAACGACCATTATTATCAGAACTGACGCTTTCATATTGAATTAAAGCAAAAGCCAGCATTAGCACATTTTTGAATACTGCAACACTCTGTCATGTGAAATGGAAGACGTGGAATAAAGCGATCAAAACGTTAAAGAGTCCCACATCTTACAGTTTGCAGGAGTAAACTACTGTTGGATATTATACTCGTCGCCATAAACCTGGCATGTATTGCTGACCTCTAGACAAAGCTCTATAATAAGAGGAAAATTAAAGAATAAGATTAAAGATGGATTATCACTGAAACACTAAAGCCAGCAGAACAGCTGCTTTTGTATAAACCCATTGGACACTCTTTAGAGAGGCGCTCTGCTGACAGATTTGAAGATTAAATTTGGCTGTTGATGTGGTGGCCTCTTGTGTGGCTGGTATTAAAAGCGAGGGATGGAGAATCTGGATGAGCTGGAGCACCCTCTTCTGGGAGAAAGCCTCAACAACAGCCGGGCACCGGGGCCGGGGCAGGGACCCGGGACTGGACAGGCCCCAGGCGGGCTGTTCAAGAGCATCCTGGTCAAGTGTGAGGAGGACAGAGCGTACCCTCCGATAGCATGGAGGAGCTATTGTGGACATCCTCCTGAGTTCCAGCAGCAGCAGCTGCTCGACCCTTGCTCCTTACCTCACACACTGGAGTCCTTTTATCCAGCGGCCCCGATCTGGGGCCACACGGACTCTCTGCTCAGCAAAGACTATATAGAGACCACCTTTGTGGACATTCGGCCTGGCTCAACACTGGAGAGGAAGCTGCTGGCTGAGACTCAGGACTTCCACAATGTGTCCTACAGCATGGATGATGAAGACGACCTGCTTCCTGACTCTGACGTAAGACAAGGAAGATTTTTTTCTTGTTTACTGGCTGCAGAGCTATTTGAAATACCCAAAGTAAAATCAAGCTTTAAGTAAAATAATGACAAATGCATGGCAGCACATTCCCTTGCAGATGTTCATTTAGAATGAGCAGTAACCCTTATATAGTGCTGACAGGAAGGATTATTTTCTCAACGTTTTATCGATAAAATGTCAAAAATAGTAGAAAATGTCCAGCCACACAGAGAATGTTTGGCATTATTGAACGTTGGACTAATTGTTTCATCTCTACATCCCATCAGATTAATCTGATAATCCTATTTCTACCACATCCTCTTAGTTGCTCTGGAAAGTTTTCGAGTAAAAGTAAGAGACCTTCACATTCTCAGTTCTTCCCGAAGAGGCGCTTAAAATAGACGTATGAGCAAAGCATTTTTGGGCAGGCAGAAATTGAATGCTTACTGTCAAAATGCCAGATTACGTAAAGCCGCTCTCCTTCAGAGCAGGTAATGACACTACAGTAGTGAAGGGGGACGACAGCTCTATTTCATAGATCACTAGGCAAAGCCCGTCTTGAGTGAAAATGCAAATTAGACACGAGACTCACGCTGGCCATGTGATGTTTTGTGAGTCAACATAAGAATGCAAATAGCGTAAATGTCACAAGTAACTAAAGGTTGTTTAAATTGTTGAACAGCGTCGCCCTGCAAGGTCAAATTAAAAGCGCTAATTACCAGCTGGGAACTAGAAGGCTGAGGCTGCTTTACGATTATTACTCTGATTAAGGATGATTACAATCAACAGCAGCTGGCTGCCGCAAAGTTTAGGTTAAGAGTTTGCTCCACAAGGACAAAAGGAGAGCACATGAAAACACAGGGTTGTTTAAAGCTCGCTCTGAATGCCGGCTGTAGTGCAGCGATGCAGAGTCACAGGCCTGTGGGAATAAAACCTTGCAGTGACCTCAAAGAGGCACAACACGACATCGCCTCCTTTGTTTCACTTCAGATGTTTAGCATGAAATCAAACCGGCGCCCCAAAACTCAGCCGCTGCTTCGGGATGGATTTTCTCTGTGCAGCAGATCGATATTATGTGAGGGCAGGAGAGACGACCTCGGGGGTGTCCCATCCTGATTGACTTTACGTACGAGTGAATTGATTTCCTTGATTCATGTCGTTACGAGAACCGCTTTACGTCAACAAAAAGGCTTCAGGACCAATCCTGTCCTAACATCAGAGAGTATTATTTTACAGAACATCGACGTGCAATGAATGTCCCAGAAGCTATTAAATGACTGTCTTTATTGTAGAGGGGAGTTTGCTGCTGGTGTATGAAGGGGCCGTTAACAAAGCGTCTTTTGGAAGTGGAGAACTATTTTATGCATATAATAAAATAAGCAGGGTAACAGGACGGGGTCATAGTGAGAGAGGAAGTCAGATTGAATATGCAGCTGTTTCAAAAAGATGCATGAGTCATGAATTGCTCGCGGTCAGCAGAGATAGTGCATATCCAGACTAACCCCATTCAGTCACATTATCTTTCAGGCACCAGCAAAGTTTTCCGTTTGTTGCGGAGGACGCGAACACAACACAACAAAAAAAGCAGATTTTCCATGCTCCCATAAACACTGACTTAACGTCGGAGCGGGTTATCTAAAACGTTTACTGCAACGTTTGAAATTAATATGCGCCGCTGAAACTATTTTTGTCTAAAGGGTCAGTTCAGTTAAATTATAAAAAATATGTTTCTGTTTCTATCTTTGTTGTGGTATCTAGCTGTGCACATAGTTCAGTGAGCAGCGCTGCAAAATCAAGAGCAATGAGGTAGTACAAAGGTGCAGAAAACGTGCTCACTGGGCTCAAAGAACTTGCAAAAATTTGATTAACCCTTTTTCTTTCTCAAAAAAACTCTACAAGTTTTGGATATACCATGACCTGAATATCGAAGAACCTTCAGAGACAAAATGAGATTAAAATATGTCTCCATACATGCAGAATATATACAGTACGTCTTTCCAGAAGCGGCGTCTCGTTTCTCTGAATAACCTATAAATCATGCTGAAGTGGAGTTTCTTTGAAAGCTGATCCCAGTCTCATTTGTGAAATATTCAGAAGAATGGGGACAATTTTATAAAATATACTTTGTGAAATATTGATGTTCAAACATTTAAATGTCATTTTAAATTGCTGGAAAATTAAATTATGTATTCTCAAAGACAAATATCTGAAAACCAAATCTGCAAGCGGACCGTTTTTTTTCTTTTTTTCTTCCACGTGTCTTACCAAACCCTCTAACCTGAACTCAACCTAAGTTCACTCTGTTTGAATCCCAGGACTCGTCCATTGATGACTTTAGTGATACAGACAGTGAGAGCAACTTCCCTCTGATGATCCCTCAGGACTACCTGGGTCTGGCCTTTTTCTCCATGCTCTGCTGCTTCTGGCCCCTGGGCATCGCTGCCTTCTACCTTTCACAGAAGGTACACACACACACACACACACACACACACACACACACTCAATCCTGAACTGACAAGATACAACCTGGCATGGTAGTTCACAGATGAGGGTGGGTTATAACCCTCTGTAGAGTGTGTGTAGACTAACCACAGGTCCGGGGCAGTGAGTGCTGTACAAGCGAAGACACTATGGAATAAAGTTGCGTGACAAACTGACTGCACATAACTTTGGATTATGAAAGAGCACAGATTGAAAATATAGTAAAACACCTGTAACACTCTGGCATGGCAATCTGGCATTATTCAGATTGATTGGATCTTAATAAGATTGACATTTATGATTCATTCATTCATTCTTTTTCTGTAACCGCTTGTCCTATGGAGGGTTGCGGGGGGGGCTGGAGCCTATTCCAGCTGCCATTCACACTCACACCTACAGCCAAGTTAGAATCACCAGTTAACCTAACCAGCATGTCTTTGGACGGTGGGAGGAAGCTGGAGTACCTGGAGAGAACCCACGCAGACACAGGGAGAACATGCAAACTCCCCACAGAAAGATCCCAGTCGATAGATGGTTTCAAAACCCAGACCCTTCTTGGTGTGAGGCATCAGTGCTAACCACCACGCCACTGTGCCGTCCTACATTTATTATGTGCCGCCTTAAATTAAACTAGTATGTCTGTGTGCATTGTTAATCTCAGTTATTGATTAAACAGTTAAAACTAGTCTCCTCTTTAAGGCATACACTGCTCGCTACCATCACTCTGACCTTGAGCTGAACACCACTGCTCTACAAGACTAAAGACTTAATTAGAACAGACACCAAAGAACATAAAAGTGTTTTTCTATTAAAATTCAAAGACAAAGTCGGTGAAAACACGGAGCGAGTCCGTTAAAAGCAGCCACCGTTACAGTGGCAGTGTAAAAAAAAAAGAAAAAAAAAAGCCCCGAACGACTCTATCGCTGGTCACCAGAGGCCCCTGTTTTATTTAGGCATCCTTCCAGCGGTGCAGAGAGGGGGGAAAAGAAATCCCATTAACACTTTTGCAAAGCTAACTGGCAGCAAGAAGCAAAGGCTTCTTGATCAAATCAATGAGCTTCGTTAAGGTTTAATTAGAGACATAACAAGAAACCTCAAGGTGATGGATTTCCAATATTGTTGAGTGCTACCTAAAAGAGGGGTCAGAGTCAAAGGCAAGGACTAGGGGACGGAAGGAAGGAAGGAAGGAAGGAAGGAAGGAAGGAAGGGAGGGAAAGTGATGAATGAGTCACAAATGCCGGGTGTGATTCAGAGATGCAACATAATACGAGCTTAGCGTGTGATGGGAATGAGTGGAAGAGCAAAGTGTGTGCCGGGGGGGAGGACATCAACAAACGATGACAAATTCCCTTCTATTTTTTCCCCTCTAATCCTTATCTTACTGTCTTCTCTCCTCTCCGTTTTCCCCCCAGACCAACAAGGCTTCGGCTCAGGGGGATTTTCAAGGTGCCAACGCAGCGTCTCGCCAGGCTCTGTGGCTCTCAGTGCTCTCCATCGTGTTTGGGATCATAACGTACATCTGCGCCATCGCCGCGTTGATCTCCTACCTGTCCGGAAAGCCGCCGTAAGGGCGACTCTTTCACGGGGACGCAAAAAAGACAGACCTCTCGCACATTTCCACGAGCATCAACACACGCCAACATGTCACCTGTAAAATGTGAAATAATCGCAGTCTTATTGTTTGTCGCCTCGTCTGACGTCACGTTTCATCCACACCGAGCTGGAGAGGCGGAGATTGAACTGTGAAAGTTTGTGTTAAAGGGGAACTACTGTTTTTTACAACCTGGACGTTATTTCTGGCATAAAATACGGTAGTTTACTCACCCATATAACTTTTGCGTAATTCGAATTCCTTCGGGAGACATTTTGATCTGCGTATATCCATGTAGTGGGAGTGACTGGGGCACTGAAACAGGTAAACAAGCCGACTGTCACGGGTGTGTGCAGCGCTCAGAGACGACATCATCCAGGTCAGAAGACATGATAACAGCTAACTCCGGACTCAACGGGGAATAGCACTAGCGTACAATAACAAAATATTGGTGAAATGAACGAGTAATGTGTTATTTAGAGGCTGCTTTTCGGTGCCCCAGTCACTCCCACTATATGGATATACGCTGATCTAAATATCTCCCGTAGGAATACGAATTAGACCAAAGTTATATGGGTGAGTTAACGACCGTATTTTATGCCATAAATAAGGTCCAGGTTGTAAAAAAAACAGTAGTTCCCCTTTAAGGTCATTTTAATTGGATTAGGACGTACATCAGCTCATTAAACGTGTCTCACACCCAATGAAAAATAACTGAAAAAGATGTAAACACTTAGTCTATATGTGTCATATATCATATGAAAACTTCCTTTAAATAAGATAAGTTATTGAAGTAAAAAAAAACAACAAGTGCAGATATTCCCACAGCATTAAATGTCACTGTCACTGTGGATGAATAATGAGAATCAGAGAGAGAAGAGATGCAGCCCCGTCTGCCTGGGAGGAGCTAAGTGGAGGGCAGCATACGGCGATGGAGTCTGCAGATTTACGAGAAGGTCGCGGCAAGGACGCGGCAGCAGATAAATCCTGATGGACTTCACCGCGGGAGGGCCCGAGCCCGCTCATGTCACTTGAGGGGGTGAAAGCCGGTGTGGGGGCATTACGTTTTAAAACACATTTCAAGCCAGGAGCAATATTCCTTCAGAGAATTCCCCAGAATTCCTCGCTTTGCACCTCTGGCTGAAGCAAAGTGAAGCGCCCACGGTGGGGGGGGGGGGGGGGGGGGGGCCTGCACATGTACATCCACACGCCCACCCCCTGATTTCACAGTGTCGCTCATTGTTTACCTGCAGAAAAAGAGACTGCTTTCGCTTTGTTTATGCCACGTTGAATAAGAATCTTTCTGTTGAAATCCACACAAAAAATAAATAACTAAAAGAGAAATACATAGAGTGCCATTACATAAGGAAATACATTTAAGACTGTGATGTGGAACACAGGCTCTAGGTATAGACATAAACAGCTTCTATATATATTTACAGCGCTAAGAGATGATGACATAGACAGAGGGCTGCGAGGAAAAGTGCCAAAAATATGGAAGATACTCTTAAGGGTGATGTTTTTATGAGCTGTTCCAATAATAGAAGCAACCAGGCTGTTCTCTCCTCCACAAAGGAAGAGAAATCCTTCAGGAACCTGCCTCTCGCAGTATGACTAACTTAAAATAATGTTATTTTAAAAACACAAGAGGATTAAAACAGTCTCCTGACATGTTCAGCGCTCGGCCATGTGAGGCATGAGTAAGCGACGTCTCCGTTTGGGCCGGGACAGAAACCTGCACGGCGAGTTTGCTTTATACAAACCGGCTCCCAACTTTGATCACTCCCTTCATTTTGAAAAAACAACATTTGGTTCTCAAGATCTGCTTTGATGAAAGAACAAACCCTCTGGCCGATGTTGGTTTAAGCAAAAATGTCCCATTAAGAAAACAATAGATAAATAACGACGGGACGTTGGCGTTTTCTATTGAGAGGGATTCATTTTACAGAGGTCACGGCTGAAATGAATTACCTTGTTTTCTGTAATCCCAGTGTTGCACCGAGACCAAGCTGATCATAGACTAAGGTCACTATACTGTATGTGGTGTATGTAGACACACCTCCGGTACCTCAGTGTCCAACCCTCGTCAGCTATCACTGTTAACGTGCACACGCGGCTGCACCGCACCGTCCTGACAATCCTCAACCGCCGTCTGTCTGTCTCCACTGGACATTAGAAAAATAAATATATAAATAAAAGACCTTTTGTTGTCACAGCTGAGTCACCACAGCCCGGGGTGGTTTCTATGGGAGCATTTCACGAGGATGAGCTCTGGTCTTTGTCTCACTTTGTGTCACTCGTATAAATTAAAACCGTCATGTGAGTCAGTAAAAGGTGGAGGTTCGTGATGAACGAGGTTTATTAATAAACATTTCTGTATCAAATGTAAATATTAAAGTGAAGGAAAATCAATGAATCCCAATAAATGCACTTCTTTGACATTCATTTATCCTCCTTTCATTTTAAACACAGACTCACTTGTATTCACTGTTTAAGACAAAGGACTAGGAGAACAAAAGATGCTTCTTCATCAGAGCGTCTTGGAGTACCGCCGCCTCACGGAGTCTCTGTAGAACTGGAAGATTTTCTCTGACGCCTTCTGACTGGCGGCTATACACTGCTGCAGCTGTAGAGGAAGAAAAACATCTGTGGCATCACTACAGATAATTAACACGAGACCAGGAACAGCTCCCTGACTGAACGACGACGACGTAGCGCTCACGAGATAAAACACAGCAGAATCTGACTAGTGTTTCTGAACATGATGCTCATTTATCGACTGACCTCGTGAACTGAAAACGATCCTTTGGTTGAGGACATCATCACTCTGCGTTCGGTGCTGTCAATCGCAAATGTCATCAAAGCTCGACTTTCCTTGGGAGAGAAAACAGGACGAGGAGGAGTTAGGAAATTCTACGTTATTTGAAGTTTCCTCCCAAAACAGAACTGTGGAGTAAAACAAGTTTTCAGAAGAGTGAGATTTACAGTTTTCTGACTCAAAGGAGGAAATTATTTGGTGGTGGTGAATGAGTTAAGTAGCAACTGGGCTTGCAGAGGACTAAATATATGATATAAGAACATGGCAGACCCCTAGTGTGTATTCATTAAACTTAAACTGTTGCTTGAGCTTCAGGTTTACCTTCTCTTGAGCCGCAGTGGGGTCTGTGACGATCTGACCATCCGTGTCGATGGCGCAGGTCACTCCACAGAAGAGGCAACTCATGGGCAACCCTGCATCCATGAGAGCCATGCAGGCCGCGTTCAAAGAGCAGGACAAGAGCTGAGGAGCAGGTAAGGAAGGAGAACATGTGCGCGGCGACAGCAAAACCTGAATTTCAAAGCACATGTACAGCAGCAGGGAGTTCCCCTGAAGGATACTGAACCGTCATCGTGCAGCACCTGAAGAATGAGAGTGAGCGAGGAGCGGGGATGAAGCGATAGCAGCAGAGAGGCCTCGCAGGTTTCTCGCACGCACTGTTCTTGTGATCGCTCCCGCACGCCTAGACAAACAAATAAAGGCTTGATGCAGAAGACTGGAAACAGCTGGCTCACTTACTCCACCTTGTGTTGTGTTGTGTCATGGCAGCATGGTACATTTTCAACCTCCCAAACATATTATGTAATTATAAAGGTTGTTACTTTCATTTTGAGGCGTCAATGCAACGACAATGCAGGATCCCGATTGATTTTTGTTGCGATTTTTATTCTTCTTATGCTTTATCTTATTCTGTTTAGCTAAAAGTGTCTGCCCAGGACAAACTGCAAAGGCCAAAGGCATCAAAGTTGGGAACTTGGTAGAAGTCCTAGCATTCCACTTTACCAAGGTGTAAATAAACAAGCCTGCAGCTAGGTGGCGCTATAATAGGCCAATTTACGTTTTGGCTCATATCTCGAGAACCGTGTGCCCTAGAAACAAAATTCTTTCTCCCTCTGATTCCTTACATAGCCCTGGTTCTAATGGACTAGGCCACGCCCATTTCCGCCTGCCATTTTTTTCCGCCATTTTGAAAAAATTGCACCTCAAAGCAAAATCAACTCCTCCTAGCCCGTTTATCCAATTTTCACCAAAGTTGGCATATGTCATCTATGGACAAAGATAATGAAAAGTTCTCAAAAGAACTTTAGCAGTGTTACTGACTACAAAGTTAATGGCTAATTAATTTTAGGGGTAGGTTCAATAAGCATATGCTTCATCCTACTCCTTTTCGGACATGTTGGGTTCACATTATTATTTTTGTTTTGACTATTCTTATTGGATTTGTTTGTTTTCAGTTTACTTTATGTTACCCGCACATGTTCGAAATAAACTAAACTAAAAACTAAACTACTGCGTGGCACAGTATAACTCCAAAGCTAATATTTTGTGAAGTATATACCCACACTCTCTAGGGGACGCTACAAAAGCAACATTTCAATATCTCAAAAACAGCAATAGCTAACTTCATAAAATGTGGCATACACAATCTGTAACACATTGCTTAGACGGCCATCAAGTTGCGCGACATTACGTCTACAGGGGGCGCCACATTTAATATGAAGTTAAGGCCTATAACTTTTGAAGTGTTCACCCAATCCTTATGAAACTTAGCAGCCTTCATTATAATATGCTTGTGTACAATCATGCCAAGTTTCGTGAAATTCGGCCTGGAGGGGGCGCTACACCGACTACATTTATTTAGCCTGATTTGTTTTTTTTATACACAACGTTGGGAAAGCATGCTAATATCACATCAGATTCCCAGAAAGACAAATAATGAATGATTTTTATTCTTACTTGGATAACAACTTACTTGGCAGTCCCACTTTGGGCTGGATCAACACCTCCACAGTTGCCCGATCATAGATTTCCTTGCTGACTTTGACCTCAGCTGGTCCGTACACTCCTGCCATCACACTCGTGTCTCCTTCAGACAACAACAGAAGATGAATTTATGCGACATATTAATCCAGGAGAGGAAATGGTGACTTCCCCCCCAGAGCACAAGGGGAATCCAGACAACAACAGATAGGTGGAGAGGCCGAGTACAAAGTGTAGGAACTAATGAACAGCTGGTCTGCTTATATTCTCGAGGTGATAATAGTGGAGCATCGTATGATCATATGCTAACATTATTGTGGTAATTTCTACAGGTGGCATCATTCTAAGAGCATTTAGATTCAATGTTTAGGCTGCGGCTGTGACTGTTAGATGAGCTGAGCGCCATGTAGCCTCCTGTAAGTCTAATTTAAAAGGCGGATAGAAGCTAATAAAGCGTCCGGGTCGCTGTTGTTACCCTGGACGAACGATGCCGAGCCATCCGGTCGAGACAGCAAGCTCTGCTCACAACCAAACTCTCTTAAGGAATAATTCGAAGAACCACAGACTTCCATCATGCTGCTAACACGATATACAAGTAGTTTGTCGCATATTGGTGACGTCAGGCCCTTTTCCGCCCTTTTTAGCACCTATATATATATATCTATATATATCAATGGTTAGCACAGGGTCGTGAATATGATGATTAACGTATTGACAAATAACTGACAAATTTACAGGCTAACTCTTAATAATTCGTGCTTCGTAAATACAAGACAACGGTGAACGATAACCGTGATTTATATCCGATTTCCGGTTGCTTTTGACATTATATTTTGAAAGAATTAACCGGAAGTGTGACACAGCTAGTCTTAATAGCGGCGATTTGACAAATTCAACTAGTTGCAGTTTCCAATATGACCACCAGATGGCAGTATAAGAAATGAATACACGCTGGTAAACCTTGGTCTCGTCATTTTTTTATCTCCTTTATCACCGTGCAGATTCTTGATAGCTTTAATTTAATACGACTATGCTGGCTCTGATTTACTTCCGGTTAATACTTTCAAAATATAGTGATTATATAGTGTTTAGTGTTGACTTGATGAATTCAATCTGTTGTAGTTCTTCAATGTGACCGCTAGATGGTAGTAAAGATTTAAATACACCGGTCAGCTGTCGTCTCGTTGTTTTCTTCTACAATTTTTTTCCAAAACATATTAATTTATTTAATATAATTTTTTTTTTTAACTAAAGTAGTTTGAAAGAGAAGGAAGAAGACAGCATTATGATTATCTCATCTTATTTTCCTCATTGACAAAAATGTTTGATGAATTTAACGTTGCAGTTCCAGCTTTCGCCGCTGGAGGGCATCAAATACTCGTGATTGCAAATTCACTTTTCGACCAACATCATCAGCTAGCATCTAATGCTCCAAGCAAGCGCCCGGACGAAGTCATTAAAAAGACATTTAACTCTTACAATTAAGCTACTTCGTGCTAACTACTTTAACATTGCCGAATTAACGGTTGCGTTTGTTCCTAGCTTTGTTTTGAAAGCGCTTACCGGAAGTGCAGATATGATCTCATGACTGCGCTGATTGCGTTGACGATTACTAATTTAATTATTAATTGCAGTTGCTCGATTTGACCACAAGATGGCGCTTGACAGAATAGCAGCATTACAACCAGATAAACATTAAAATAGAGGTCAAATTTAAGTTAAAGTACAAACCTTGAGTTGTGTGGACTTCACAACGCTGATAACACGTCCTGTCATCCTGTCTCAAAGCACGACTGACAATCGTTTCTGTAAACTGATACACGCTGAGTCTTTCAGTGGATGGAACATTTCTTCTTAACTAAGCAATGTGGAAAATGCTATCGGGTGAAAACGCGTTTGACGACAACAGCGTCCAAGTTTTATTGACAAATCAAGCACGATAGAACCGGAAGTGATCTTCTTTACCTTTAAAACAAACATTTTATTATGGTTTATAGTGAAAATAAATCACTTTACAGCCGGATGACAATGCGCACTTTGACAGATAACAAAGACAATAAATGCATCTTTAATGCATTATGTTAAAAATTAAAACACAGTTATACAGAATACAATGCTTCACGCCTGACTCCTGTATTTTATTTTGAAGGCCTGGCCGGATGTTGTGATTGTTGTCGCTAACTTTGTTGTGGTTGTTTCTAGCCCACATTTCGGCCTTGAGAGTGTGTTTGTGGATGGGAGCAGGCGTGATTAAACTTTTGTTGTAAGCTGAACTCGTCGCAGAGGTCTTGCATATTTAATTCAGCTGTGACACGCTAAGTTAGCAGTGCCGGCTAACGACTGCGGACAGGCCAGATGGCTGCTGTGAGCAGTATGAGCAAAATGTATGGGCTATGTTTCCATGCTGTTCGCCAGACGGCAGGACTGAAAACATCGCGGCTGCTTCCACACAGAGCCTTCAGAGTCAGTGTAAGTCAAACGCGGATGCATTGTTTTGATAGATCGATAAATGACATGAAAGGTCGCTTTAGCCAAAGGATACCGCGGAGGTTATTAGAAGACGTGGCCTTAAAAACAGCACAGCTCATTTAAATTATATATATATATATATATATGTTAAAGTTCCCAGGTTATGTTACATGCTCAAATATAAATAAGTATAAAAATAATGTTGAAAGTAGTTTTATTTGAGAGGGTTGCAGGTCTCCATCAAGGATACAAGTACGCGTTGCTTGGTTCCAGTTATCGCGATAGGTTGTGAGCTAGCTGGTTAAGCTAACAACCTTGTTTAGATTAGCGTCATTTTATACAAACATCTCCAAAGCAGACGTGCGAAGTAAAACCGTAAATTATGAATATATATTCTGAGGTTTTAATCAGTTGTGTGACTGGCCGTAGTTCGTCTTGTGTCTGTTGTTTTGACTCTGAAGGTGCCGGACTAGCTAGCCGTCCAGCTAACGGTTTAGCTAGCTGCCTTCCTATTGGTCGAGCAAAGGGGCGTGAGGCGGAAGCGATCTCTGAATTCAACAACAGATAGAAATATATTTAAATAAGTTTAATCACAACAAGGTGGAGACCAAAAGAAAGACAAAGCCAGCTTTTGTTTGATTGAAATAATATTTTAATTTTGAAGGAAATGATAACTCATTAAAAATAGTGTCGTATCCATATTTACATTTTACATTCCTAAAATCTTTCTCGCCATAACTGCAGCGTTACAGTGTGATAAGGACGTTTTATTAATAATGGAAATTATTAAACTCCTGTAGTCACCCTATACTGCAAAAATAGAATAAAAATAAACACGCACGCTTAAATTCTCTCAATTCCTGAGTGTGTAAATGCCAGTGGCACTAGAAAAAGACTGACAGCTCTAGGGATAGCCTGAAATATATCAATACTGTTTTCAAAGAAGGAAGTTCCAGCTTTTCCGTTAGCACCTAGCTCGTAAAGATAATTGTGTTTCATTTTTAACTGCCGTGACCTGTTCTCATTATCAAAATGCTGCACTGTGTACCATTGAAAACAGTGTTGGTGTGGAATTAACACCCCGTCATCCTGTTTAATGCTAAAACAAGTTAAATTACAGACAGTCTCAACTGTGATGGCAGGTTATTAAAACAGGAAATGTGACTCTATTTCTGTAGAATCACTTCTTCTAGTGTGACATTTTGATTGCAGTCCCCATTCACTTCAATCAGAGTAGGATTTTTGGATTCTATCATCAAGAGAATGATTAATACTCTTTTTTTTTTGCCTCAGCTCCAGTGATGTTATTAATAAATTATGCTTGTTGCATTCAATCTTTCAGGCTGTGCACCAGCAGCAGCCCTTTGACTCGACACTGGAAAAACCACAGTTCCCTGGAGCCTCGGCCGAGTTTGTGGATCAGCTGGAGTTCATCCAGCCCAATGTGATCTCTGGGATCCCAGTGTACCGGGTCATGGACAGACAGGGCAACATCATCAACCCCTCTCAAGACCCTCAGGTACAGTCAGCCTACCTGTGCTCCTGGTCATTAAAAGCACCACTATGGCCTTTTGCATCTAACAACAATCTTGTGTTTGTCTTCCCTGTTCAGCTCTCCAAAGAGACAGTTCTGAACTTTTATCAGAAGATGACTCTGTTGAACACAATGGACCGCATTCTGTATGAGTCTCAGAGACAGGTATGTTTTTCCTCTTTTCCATTTCCTGGTTCAACCGAGGAACAGCTGGAGAGAGATTTAAAGCAGTGATTGTTTGTTTATGTACAGGGCCGAATCTCCTTCTACATGACTAATTACGGTGAGGAGGGGACACATATTGGCAGTGCCGCCGCACTCGACCCGAACGACATTGTTTTTGGTCAATACAGAGAAGCTGGTAAGGATCAGACTTCATGTGGTGTTACAGTATTACCTTCTGAGACAAGCTTTGTATGAACTTTTGTTAGACGGTTTTAGTTGTACATGTGTGCTGGTGCTTGCTGTGGCACGACTGATGGTATTTGAATTAAACAAAATGCCTGATTGTTAGTTAATCATGTCACATGTCTACAACACACCCATGTCAAGCTGCATCAGCTCTTCAATCCGTCAGTTTTTATGTGAAGACATAGAAATCAGGACAATTGTACAATGTCTAATATCGTTTTATTTTTTTCACAAAAGAAAATTGAACAAATAGTCAAAGTAGAGCTTAACCCACCCAACACCTGTCTTGCCTCTTATACGTTTCAGGCCAGTTACACTACAGTCTGAAATATTATGTCCATATTATGTCCCTGTCTATATATCTGGCTAACTGCTGTCTCAACCTCTGAGCTCCCCTCTACCACTGCTTCACCCTCCAACAGTTTGGATCACGCCTCATATCCCCACTGCATGTTTATTAACTGTAATGGTCATTGGTTGTCCTGCTTCCCTTGTCTTGTGAGAAATAATGTAATAATGCCTCTGCGACCCTACAGGAGTGCTGATGTATCGTGGTTTCCCTCTGGATCTGTTCATGGCTCAGTGTTACGCCAACGCCGATGACCTCGGGAAGGGCCGTCAGATGCCCGTCCACTACGGCTCCAGAGACCTGAACTTTGTCACCATCTCGTCTCCGCTGGCCACTCAGATTCCTCAGGGTGAGCTGCCCGCCTATGTGTGAACTTCTCCGGTCTTTGAGGATTTGCATACACGTGTAAATCTGTATTCACGTCTGTGTCTGATCCAGCGGCCGGAGCTGCGTACGCGGCGAAGAGAGAAAACAACAACCGTGCTGTAATCTGTTACTTTGGAGAGGGAGCGGCCAGCGAAGGGGACGCACACGCCGGCTTTAACTTCTCCGCCACACTCGAGTGCCCGCTGATATTCTTCTGTAGGAACAACGGCTACGCCATCTCTACCCCCACCAATGAGCAGTACAGGGGAGACGGCATTGGTGAGCTTGACTACACTCTTCTGTTATATCGGCTTTGACATCAACAGCTGCCGTTATAAATATGCCTTTCATTCTTTTCTTAACCAGCTGCCCGTGGTCCAGGCTATGGTATGCTGTCCATTCGTGTTGACGGTAACGATGTGTTTGCTGTGTACAATGCTACGAAGGAAGCACGGCGCAGGGCTGTGGCTGAGAACCAGCCCTTCCTCATTGAGGCCATGACCTACAGGTGAGATGGCATTTGATTGATTTCTAACTATTTCAGACAGATGACACATAAGGTAACATTTAGGATGACTGTTCATCATCCTGATCAATTTTAGACAAAACGTGCTCACCCTCAACTAAAACATTTCTGTTCATTCACCAGAATTGGCCACCACAGCACAAGTGACGACAGCTCAGCATACCGTTCAGTGGACGAGGTGAACTACTGGGACAAGCAGGACCATCCCATCTCCAGGCTGAGACATTACATGATAGCCCGCGACTGGTGGACCGAGGACGATGAGAGGAGCTGGCGGAAGCAGTCCCGCAAGACGGTGATGGAGGCGTTTGAGAAGGCGGAGAGGCGCCTGAAGCCAAATCCGGAAATGCTGTTCACCGATGTGTACCACGAAATGACGCCCAACCTGAACAAGCAGAGAGAGTCCATGTGGAGGCATGTGCAGCAGTACAAGGAGCACTACCCGCTCGACCTGTACGACAAATAACTCCACCGCTGCACAATCGGGATGGAACGAGTTGTGATTTGGTGATCAAATGCGGTGATGGGTTACGACCGACACTGGGATTACACTGTTGCACACCTTTATAACTGTATTCATAAAACTGTAGTTTTGATGTGTCATATTTTTCCGCACAACAGAGAGAGAGAAACATTCTGCTTTCAAAAATACTCTAAGTACTTCATGCCTCTGGGTTTGGTGCCTTACGTTATAGATTTACTGTCAGTAGTAAAGCTGCTCAATTAATGCAAGATTCACACATGGATTTCAGGCTCTTCACTGAGTGCAGCTGAATGAAAATAAACATGCGGCTCGAGCAATAAACGGTGGAAGTTTACTAAAAGTTGTTTCCTCTAACGGTCGTCTATTCAACTGGTTTCCTTTTGTGTAGTTGAGGTGACGGATGTAACGTGTGTTAAGGAACTTTCCTAGTATATGCTTTTTCATACTTGCACCCATATCTTTAAAGGGTTGGTATGCTATAATTGTGTTAAACACTTTCCTAAATCCCAGAACTGTACACCCACCTGACTCATGTTCTGAGTGGTACTTTGTGGAAAAAATAAACTGAAATGAAATTATCAGTGTCGTGATTGATTCATTTTATTTCAATTTAATAGTAAAATTTCTAACCTGCCCTATAATACATTAAAACAGTGTTTAGCCTGACTGACAGGTAAATTTTAAAGGCTTAAATGATGCAGAAACAATGCTACGTGATTTGTCTTCCTTGATGATAACTTCCTGAAATCGCTTGCTGCGTTTCTGAGTCCTTGCCGGGTTGTAATGTAGACAGCCAAAAACCCTCACTATTCCTCCCGCTGCATGTCAGTGTAAGGGAAAATGACAGAAACAAATAAGGCTATTCCTTGTGCCAGCAGTCAGTATTTGCAGTTCGCCAGTCCAGTGTCCAGTTCAACAAGTCAAAAAGGAGCTCTGAATCCCTTTCCACAGCTTCTTCAATTGCCGCGGCGAGCGCCGATGAATTAGAATAAGACTCTTATGTACGCACAGATTCTCACGATCTTTCTCATTGATGTCAAAGGTCTTAAATCCATCATGCGCCTCTGGAGAAACCCCCAGAGCTTTAAAGCACATCCCAATGTAGACGTCATCAATGGGGAAAAAAGGAATGACATGAGCAAGTGAATATAGGGGCTGCAACAGCGTTCCAGACATAACAAAGCCCCCTCCACCTGCATAACCAGGGTATGGGCCGTCATAGAAGCTCAGAGGGATGTAGTACTTGTTGTTTGGGTCCCTGAGTGGACTTGCTTCCTTTATGACATGTCCAACGTACAGCTTAGATGCTTTGGACGGCTCCAGAGACTGCAGATAGCTGAGCAATGCATGTGTGTTGACAAATACATCATCATCCCCACTGAAGATAAAGGAGACATTCGGACAGCTTTTCAGTATCCATTGGAGAAGCATGTTCATTTTGAGCGTCAGGTTCAACAGGGATTCCTCAAAGTCCCACTGCAAGAGGTCTCCAAAGTGTTTTGCTTCAAATGACACCAGCGAGCTGAGATCAGGGTCTTCCGGTTTTGAGTTGCCCAGGAGGAACACCAGGCGCACTCGTAGACCGTTTTGATACACCCCCTCTTGTCCCCACGTCTCCCGGACCACCTGTCTCCGTTCAAAGTGTTTAGGAGTTGACTTGATCGCAAAAAGCAGAAATGTGTCGGTGTGTCCTTTCCCTTTGCCAGAGGTACACTTGTTTGGTTGATGGATCAGGACCGGAGGGGTCCTGCAGTTCATGCCCTGCACAAAAGTCTGAAACAAGACAGGGTAGGAGGTAAAATCATGCATGTTTGTTTCCAGAAGATCTTGATTTGTCTCTCTGCAGTCAGACCAACGGGTGTCATGTCTGGAGGGCCTTTCCCCGCTGTCCAGACTCTTTAGGTGTGTGTACAGCAGACGGTTCCAGTATGCTGCACTCTGAGGGATGGTCTTTCTGAAGCCGCTAGAAACAGACACATTGGCGACATCCTTATGAGGCATGGTGAAGACCTCCTCCTGTTTGGGAGACTGAGTTTTTATTTCAGTGTCATTGAACTGGACGGTGGGTTGCTTCAGGACGTTCGCTGGCGTTGCCATGTCGTTGTAGGCCGTCACTTGACTCTGCTCAAGGTGCAGAGTCGAGTAGAAAAAGACCAGAGATAGTGTAACAACGAGGAGCATACCGATGAAGGTTCGAATACGTCTCATTTAGGTAACTAAATTCAGCTGTGTTGTTCAAACAATAGATCGTCTAGCAGGGGAGGTGATTGGTGTGTTATCTTCAGGTTACACAGACTCTGCATGCAGGAGACACACTGGTCGAGCCTGTCAACAGGAAATATGCAGATGAGACAGGACACTATAATGTAAATGAACACGTCTCAACTTTACAGCCTTGCCCAATCTACTGTAGATAGAAATTGATTACCAACTACAATTTACTGTAAATGATATCGCTAGATGCCCCTTTTATTTTGTCAAACTTTAAGGATTTTATTTTGTTCATTTTAACTGAATAAATGGATTTGATAAAAACACAAATTAAAGGGGAACTACTGTCTTTTACAATCTGGCATAAAATACGATTGTTTACTCAGCCATATAACTTTTGTGTAATCTGTAGTCGTTGGGGAGATATTTACATCTGTGACACCTCTGCATAACACACTATCCGCCGCGAAACTTGTTCATTTCACAATTATTTCACTGCTGTGGTTCGTCCTCAACCTCAGAATCAGAAAAATATTCAGCCATGTTGCAAAAAACTAGCAGTAGCAAATTACAGGTAAACAAGCCGACCGTCGCAGGTGCGCGCGGCGCTCAGAGATGACATCATCCAGGTCAGAAGACATCATCCGGGGTCTGTAGGTCAATCTACAGACCCCGGATGATGATAACAGGTAACTCTGGACTCAACGGCGAATAGCACCAGTGTACGGTAACAAAATATTGGTGAAATTAATGAGTTTTGTTGCAGATAATGCGTTATTTAGAGGCTGCGTTTCGGTGCCCCAGTCACTCCCACTATATGGATATATGCGGATATAAATATCTTCCGAACGACTTCAAATGACACCAAAGTTATATGGGTGAGTAAACGATCGTATTTTATGCCAGAAATAAGGTCAAGGTTGTAAAAAAGCCGTAGTTCACCTTTAAGGTGTATTGAGGTGTGATAGTTTTTTCCCTCATCAATGTCATGATTTTAACAGATTAAATGGACATTATATAGTATGTGAACAATATCAAATAACGTGATTTAAAAGGGATTTATAACGCTGAGTTCTTGGTGGGTAACCCTGTTCTTTTACTGAATAATTTTCTTTAATCATCATACAGATCCTGCATCCCACATACAAGATGTACGAGGATAATGAAATACACATTTTATATCATAATTAAAAGTGTCCTGTTTTCCTGTTGGGCAATCATCCTCCCGGAAATGTGAGTTATATGTGAGATATAATGTAAATCATTTAAGGTTGGTGAGTCAACAGTCATTCAAACCCCGACCTTCAGTACTTATGGATCTGTTTGATGGAAAAAAAGCAACAGGTGCTTTTCAAATAAGCCGCCGGTTATGTGACTGGGAATAAAGGTAGCTGTACTCCATAGGGATGACTTTACACAGAACACACTCTCTGGTGTTTAATTAGAAGATACGCAACTTAGTACAAATAACAAGGGCCAAACGTCCTTGGGGAGTTGACTGATTAAACAGTGCACCAGGAAGCTAAGATCACACCTGAGGTCTATGAATTCAACAACAAAACAAATACATGGATGTTCCCACATAACTTAATGCGCCTTTGCTGTGTTGTTAGGTAATTTAATCGTGCTGTTCGGATTGATTTATGTGTGACTCAATTAAAATTTGATAAAAGTGCTCAGGCTTAACGAACAGTGAGTTACAGAAACACCTGTGTGGCAGCTGAGACATTTTATCTGGACTTTAAACGAGTCAAGGCAAAGGAGACAATTTAACATTCAAGTTATGTAAAATACTTACTAAGCCGAGGAAGAGCTGCAGTATATATCTGAAGCGAAAGAAAAAATAGCTTCCGTGAGTCTTCAGGTCTTGCCAACAGGAGCATATAACCATATCATTCTGTTCTCATTCTCATGTGGACTTTGAATGAAGCGAGGGAGGGCTGCGAGTGAACAACTATGCATGACATACGCTGAGCGGACAGGTAGACGCCACACCCAGGATTCTGTACTCAAGACAGGTTTATTCAAACGTTTGACAGGAAACATGACAAATTATTTAAGACCAATCGTCTACTGACAAAAATCACCAGGCGGGTACATGAGCACAGTGTTCAGTAAAGCTCATCTTTGTGTCGATGTATTGCATCTCTCAACAGGCATTGAAAAAATAGATTTTTTTCAGCCTGGATATTTATTACAGAAAAACAAAAATCAGACAATTAAAAAAAAAAAAAAAAAAAACACCACACACTCCTATACAATGTAAAACGTCTGTTCTAGAGTTCTCATCCATACTAAAACATGCAATTTCTGATAATGGGCATCAACATCAATCCCCTTCTTTTCTGGAATAAAAGCACCTCCAATGGAAGTGACGAAAAACTTCCCAAATGACAGAACTAATTATGCTTATAAAAGCAAGATTTGTTTGAAATCTTCATCAAATCTAGCCGTCCACACCCTGAGAAATTTGCAGTGTGCGGCAGAGCGGGTGTCTGCTGTGGAATAATAACCTCTTTGCTTGGAGAGGAGCTCTGCAGCTGAGATGAAGTGCTGTTTGATTAGAGGAGCCCCGCAGTGACCTTCAGGATAGCCGAGCACAACATCCAATGTGAGCGCTTCGGTCAAGATGAGCATTTTAGTTAAGTTTATTTTATTATTTTTTTGTAGCTCAAAGTGTTAGGCCTCCTCTAATCCATTTTATAACCATAAAAATAAAATAAAACCTTTATTATACACTGCTGGTATGAGTATTTGGTATTGCCGCCCAGTTATGAATATCTTAACCAATATAGGGTCAATACCTGCATCATAACAATATACAGTTAACATAAATGGTGCCGTGTGCACTCAGGAACATAGTGTTCATACCTATAAAGACCATCATTTTTTGGGATTAAAAGGCAAGAAAGAATACTGCAGACGGCAGGAAGAAGCACAGCATCTGTGAGAAAATACGAGGGCTAATGTTCAAAATATTAAGTACGCTGCTAGAATGGAAGTGAGAGGCTCAAGGCAAAAAGAAGGATGCAAGTTAGTTAGTTGCAGAGGGCTTGAGAACGAAACAGGAGGTAGATCAGCGGAGGTCACTCTCATCGTCCTGTATGGTTTTCTTGATGCGGAGGAGCATGGTGGTGAGCCACTGGTCCAGCCGAGATATGGTGTCGAATTCCTTCACCTGGAAATATTGACGGCAAATGTTAAACAGCATAGGGATTTTAGGTTGTGTCAGTTTGAGCTCAAAACACTGGCTACGTGCATTTATTTGCAAATGGGCGCTCACCGAATCAGTATATGCATCCACGTTCTGTTCTTCATAGGCGTCTAGAAGTTTCTAGTTTGAGAGAAGAAACGTTTTTTTACAATAAAGCTCAGAAAGGCCGCCAATTCCAATTTAACTTTAGTTTTCAGCACCAGTGTGGGAAAAGAGAGGCTGGTTTTTAAGATTTATTTCTCTTGAGTTTAAGCCAAACAAAGCCTACCTTCAACAGTTTGCACTCTCGAGAGTCTGAAAAGGCCGGGAACATTTCTTCGTACTTCTGCACAGCGAGCTGCGTGACAACAGGATTAAAGTCAAAACAGTGACACGTGTGTATGTAAAGCAATTACACCACAAGTTCCAATGTTAAGGCTTACTTTTGCATTCAGCATGTCTACACAGAAGTGACAGAGGGCTGCCTTGAAGAAGTGATCTTTGGCACTATATTTCAGGAGAGTACTGTCCATTGCGTGGGTTCCAACCTAAAATCATAAAGTACAGTTTGTGAGAATTTTGATGGGACTACAGCCCCCTGGAGCGACTAATAACAAGTCGATGAACATTAACTCACCTGTTCATAGATCTCAATAGCTTTGGGATATTGCTCCAGCTGAGCTGCGTAGGTTGCTACTTTCAGAAGGCACTTGTTTGCAGAACTGCAAATAAAAATTAAGAAACTTTTCAGGCTGCGCACACTAATAGAATTAAAAGATCAGACACCAGCAATAAAATATGAACACAGTTATAAAACAAACTGCAGTAATTGGACATGATGAAAAATATGCAAAGCTAAAATATATGTACACATTATTTAAAATAGTCACCTGGTGGATTCTTCACCTTTGTAATAATCTGCAGCCTGTTCATAATGAGCAATTGCCTGAAACAGAAATTAGACATTAATTGTAAACAGAGGTTTAATCCTTTAATTTATATTATTTCAGAATGTTCCCTGAAATAAATGAGCGAAATAACATTTACAAAACAGTTTTCCGTCTGACCTTGTCGATGTCCACCAGCTCTGTCTCGTATATTTCTGCTATGGTGATGTGGTGTTTGGCTGCGATGGTGAAACGCCCCTAAGAATAATAAAATAAAAGGAAACAGCAGGAGCTACATATCACTTAATGCAAAACATGAGCAAGAAAGCTCTTTCAAAAATCTATAATATGAAGAAATTATGAGGAGCTCTCTTTTTAATAAACTCACCATATCTGTGTATATCTCGATAGCTCGGTTTAGGCAGTTTATAGCCTCTGTGGAGAAAAATGAAACTATATTTAAACATATATTTTTAAAACATGTAACTGTAATCAGTCTGGGAACTAATGCTAATGAATAAACCAAGAACAAACTACCAAAAAAATAGATAATTATGAGGAAGCTCAAGTTGAGAGTCCATTTAACAGTGTTCCTGTACCTGGTGCATTGATCCACATTTACATTTCTTAGTCAGTTAGTTAGTCACTTGGGAGAACAGCAAATAATGCTGCTAACGCTCTGAATTTAGATGGAAATGACTTTATGTACTTTCAGATTCTTTAAATGTTTGAATTATTATAAATTAAAAAAAGCCATTCTGCAGGGTAACAATGACCCCAAAACACCTGTTCAAAATATTTGCACTGTACTGTACATTTACACAGCAGTGTACATAACCCACAGGCAAATGTAGCCGGGAGCAATCTGTAACCATGCAATTAAACAGTCAGAGGGGAGGAGGAGCAATGACTACCTTGTGGATCTGCTTTCTTGAAGGCGTTTCCCGCATCAATGAGATTAGTCGCCGCATCGTGTTTGCTCTGCATCTGCAGGTGAAGGCGCGCGGCTTGGGAAAATGCATTTCCCGCAGCTGAAGAGAAATGCAACACGGTGAAGGATTGAAAGTCTCAGCATGAACAAGGGACAGTAAATGCATCGCACTCGATTTGAAATAATCATCTTACCACACCAGTTTTTGGCCATTTTGAACATGTTGGCTGCCCTCACGTACATGTCACAGGCTTCTTCCAACTTGGAGGAACCCCTAGGTGGCAGCAGAGCACGTTTTAGTTAGACAGATACGGACAGATATCGCGTTTCAAATCAATAACTAGATCCTGTTGTTCAGGTTTGTTCACTGACCGTTTTATCCAGCCCGAACAGTAAAAACAAGTCTAGAAAGCTACATTATTTAACTCCCAGTTGCAGTTCGCTTAGTTTAACTGCACCAAACTAAGCTGGACAACAATTCAATGTTGACTCAATATGTCTGTTTTTGAACCCTTGTTGGATATGTTGACTCAATATTTTCTTCATAAAGTTCAGTTAACCAAAATATTAACTCTGAGCAATCAAGTTATTGTTAAAAAGACAGGAGAATGATGAATGATCAAGATTTTACAAATTAAGATACTTTAATGTCAGATAAATATAAGTATTTGTATCATGACAATGATTTAAGTCCCAGTAGGCAGATGATATTATAAAAGATATCCAAATAAAAAAAAGGGGAAACAAGGGCAACTGGACTTGTACGTACAATTACAGGTGTGTCTCTCTGGTCATTACAGACCCTAGTCATGTGACTTACTTTCAGGTGGGCATCATGCAAACATGCTCCTGATAAAACCCCACAAGTCATCTGAAACTGAAGAAGCCTCTTGCATGTGTGGTGAAACGTCTTCGAGAAAACAACTGCCCTTGTTTCAGCTTTGTTTCTGGGTAAACAATGAGCTGGATGACTGAGAACCTTCACACTTATAAACGCTAAAATGTGCATTTTTAGGCTTTGCCACGGTCCTAATGTATTTCTTAGTCATACGGCTGCTGTTAACATACACAGTTTGATACCTCTATGCATGATTGTGAATTCATTTGGTATTTAAAAATCCACTTGAGGAATGAAACCCGATTCAGGATTGACACACGCACGACAACAGTGATTGATGGTGGAGCTTGTCTTGGATTTGTTAAATCTGATGCAAGTCACACACTGCTTTTATTATGCTTCGGTAAATAAATGTGATTGGCATGTGATTTACACTGACTGCCCTTGCTGCAGTTCCCCAATAGATGGCGCTAAAGCTTCAATACTCCCACCCACTGTCCTGGCATTAAATTTGATTCACTTGACATATTACACCGTTTAACTTTGACTGCAACCTAATCAGCACCTGATCCAGACGTAGCTGCCTTGGTACCTGGAGTAACTAACCACCGCTTAACCGCTGCATATTGCAAGGTTTTACGCTTCAGTACTTCCAGATGGGTGTTTATTCGGGCTCGAACAGAAGACCACACCGCTATATTTAGCTGGACTACACCGCTGGCTGCATCAACATAAAACCAGCCAAAGCAAATGTGCTGCACTGATGTTAAATAATGATTTTGTCCTGCCTTTAGATGTAGTGGTAACCGGCCAGCTAGCCACCTTCCGCATAGCTGGCCTTTAGCTCGACAACATTAGCTAAACATTAAGTTAGCTAACTGAAACACTCACCCAAACATCGCTCCGAAAAACGACTGGGACGATTTAACTTTCTTTTCGGCGTCCGCCACCAAGGCCGCTGCCTCCTTTTCTTTCCCGCTGTTGTCCATTTTCGTGTCACTTCTCTGATTATGAGGAAGAACGAGTAAATGCGTAAAAGTCAACAAACCTGCTAACCAGTGCTAGCAGAAAAGGGCTAATGCCGTGTCACATCACCAGCAGCAAAGTAGCCCTCTACCCTGTCATGTGACACGGGAACAGGGAAACGTTGCTGCTGCGTTCAGGTGCTCTTCGTAAGTGAAAAACGTAAGTGTTTTCACTTGGTGCCGTTTTTCTTTGTTGGCATTGTGGTTAGGTTTTAGATCAGGATTAAACGTGTTCAGACATTAACCAATGCCGCATTGTTGCAAGTAATTAGTTTAATGTGATTTTATTCAGCAACAAAGACCACACAAATCGGAATTTACGACTGTGATATTGCAATACAAAACAACAACTGTAAAATTTCTGACAACCCTTGAAGGGATCATATTATAAATTGATGACCCTTTCAAAATTAGACACACTTAGACAAATTACACAAATTTGGTCATATTTAGCGTCACACATAGTCCCATGTATAATGTGCAGTTCGGGACATCCGACCTGTATAGCCCGTACTTTGCATTTAGTTGTTCAACTAAACTTCTATAATCCATACATAATAAATATGGTGCTGTTTGGTTAACTATATGTAAAACATATTCAAAGAAATCATCTTTTATGTCACTGAGTTTCTTGTAGCAGGTTTTTAGGGTACAAGTCTGCATTGGGCATGCACTGCATCCAGATAAACGCAGAAACCCATTCATGGGAGTGTTTCTGAAGGGTGAAAAGAACATTCACTCACTTTTCTCAATGGCATTTACTCTGTGGTCTGTTCAGGAATTCATAGCTTACACTTTCTGATGTCAGACTCCTTATGCACAGTGACTGCAAAGCACTTGCTTGTGGATTTAAGGATAATTTAACACATTATTTTGTTATTTTATTTAGTGTAATGCGTTTAGGTGACATCAATAATAATATTTCCAAAGAGGATACAGAGGATAGGGTGAGATGGAAGCAGATGATTTGCGGTGGCGACCCCTGAATGGAAAAGCCGAAAGAAAAAGAAGATACTAGAATAATGTAATTATTTCAGACATTTATTGCAGCATTTATGACTAAATTATTTTACTCATTGTCCTACTGCATTATTATTATTATTGTTATTATTATTATTATTATCATCATCATTAATCATAGACTACACAGATACACATTCATATTTTTATGCTCTGAAAGGAAACAAGTCAACATACATCCCTCAAGTTCTCTTAAATAATGACACTGTCATCAAGGGTTTCCCCAAGTCAGACTGCATTGTGTCTGTTCAGTTGGTTACTTTCTTATTGTAATATTTTGAGTATTTTAGCATCCATTTTGCAAGCCTCAGTGGTTTTATTACTATTATTATAGTGCCTCTTTATAGTCGGCTATATTGTCGCTGTCAACTGACTTTCAGGTCATGTTATCAGTAACAACCAGGTGCTCTGACAACTTCTTAGAACCTTTAATACTCATCATAATAACTGAAACTGTCTAACTGCCTTCCTGTTGCTCGGGCATGTGCTAAAAGACCCGACGTTTTGAAGCATCAATCTTGTTTTATAACACGGCAGTTTGTTTTTCCACTACACCTGTTTATGCAAATCTGTTCTCATGTTAAAATATCTTACTCCAGCTTTAAGCAAAACACATTATGCAACATTCAATCCACGGTAAACTTCGTAAACATATCACCCGACAAGCTGCCCTGTCTTCCGTAAGGTACACGGGCGAAGTACAGATTTCAATCAGGCAAAACGGAAGTCTCCTGTTTCCTGCCTGTAGTTGGGTCCTGTACAGCAGCCCGTGCGAGGCTGTCCTGGAGACCCCGCGCTGCCTGCACCTCTATCGTCTCGGGTGAGTTTGTTACAATGTAGCAATTTCTCTATTAATCCGAATAACTGTAACAAAGCTGCAATATTCGCGAACTGCAGAGAAGCCGCAAACTGCACGGCTACCGCAATCGAAACGCCACACTGCCGCACGACCCGGCGAACATGGTCATTTTCCACCGAATTCCCAAGCATACCCCCCTCATCCAAGAGTATTCCAACATTAACTCATATTTTGCTTGCAGGGAGAGATAGCTAGCTACGCAATTGCGTTTACACTTCTAAGCAAACTGTACTGCTCTGTCTTGGTTGAATACGGGCGCCTCTGTACAATATGGGTGTTTAAATTGTGTCACTCGGTTGTTTGTTTTGAATGTCAAAGGCTCAAGCTAGCTGTACGTCTCAATATTGTTGATAGCTGATTTGCTTAGCTGGTTAGCTAGCTAGGCTAACGAAAGTCAACCTAGATGCATCAAAATGTCTGGAAATAGATAGGAAGTGCGATTTTTTAATCAAACGATTTATTCACTCGGAGTTTTAAGTCAACCGTGTTGCCGTTCGATATTGTGTGTTGTAAGGAATTGGCCAAATATGCATGCAGAGCTCTTTGAAAACACCAGCTAGCATGTAGCAAGCCGCTTGCAGTGTCTCCATTCATATCCTGCGCACTGGCTCTGCTCTGACCGAGCAATGGCTACGATCCGCTGCCTTTTCAGAGCGGCAACCAGGGATGCCTTCCCCTCATAATCTCGGTAATGTGTCCTGCGTGGGGAATTTTTGGAGATCTGTCGCGTTCGCGTTGCTGAAAGTGATAATGCACAGTTGTTGTGACTTGTGGTGAAAGCAGAAAGAGCCCGCACTCGAAATCTTTGCAGGCGGTGAGAAAACCGCGCGTTTTCAGTTTGTTGTCTAATGCCATCCGCTGTTTTTCGGTGTTTGGCAAATTTTAAGTTCTGCCTGCTTTCCTTATGAGTTCCTCACTTAATGTGGATTTCTTGCTGTTGAGTGTTTTAAGTGAAAACACGACGGGTTGCAACTCCTGATGGAAGCGGGGGTTATGTGTTAAACTGAAAACTTTATATTTCTTTAATTAAGAAACTCGTATTTGTGTTGATGCACTTGGAAAATACAACTAGGCTTCATAGCTGTGCATGTGCTGGTTTCTTTATTACACGATACAGAGATGTGACAGCAGTAGGTGATGTAATGTTTTGAGTCATTACTCACAATTTGAATGTAGCTTTAAAAAAAAAAGAAAGAAAGAAAGAAAAAAAAAAAACAACGCTCAAGGCTTGTTTAGGATTTATTAGAAATAGTCCCTCTCTTGGCTCTGACCGTGGGCCTTCTTTATTTGATATGTAAACAAAAACTTTATTTTTAGTTTGATTCAGTTTTTATTGCTATTGACTTATCCTGTCATTAACTCAATAAGAACTTTTATTAAAAATTATTTTAAACCCACTTTAGTTTTCAGTGATACAAAAGGCCAGAGAAACAACCTGAAACCAGTATATTTAGATTTCAGGTGTCTTTTTGTAGTTATTTGTAGGATAATGTGTTAAAAAAATAAAAATAAAAACATTCTGCACAAGAACAAAACAATATTAATCTCCTGTGAGGACAAATCATGCCGGCAGAGATCGATTTTTGTGAAGGAATCTAAATGATTTAATTGTGATTTATAAAATAATTGCTAATAATGTCTAAGCTCGTGATATTGGCCTAGCTGCAGCAAATATTAGTCCCATTTCTTGGTTGTTCTTTATCATCAGATGTGACAAACCTGATTCAGAATACAGCTACAATTTAATCTCACTGTAAATCTTGTTTTAATAACTGTATAGTGTGCTAGAAATCCTAATTTCTTGTTTGCGTTTTTTTTTTTGTTGTTGTTGTTGTTTTGATAATGAACCACCATCATTAGACTTTAAAAAACGTTTTTCATCTTTTACAGTTGTCATGGATGATGAAGACGGCAGGTGCCTTCTAGATGTAATTTGGTAAGTTGATAGATTCTAACAGTGAAAGATCACTTTAATATTGTAACAGACTGTTTTGGGGCAGCTCTTGTCTCGTACTCGAGTGAATCACGTTGTCTTCTCCTGCAGTGACCCAGAAGCTCTCAATGACTTTCTTCATGGATCTGAGACCCATGTGAGTATGAGAGGAAGAAGTAAAACATTTTTGATTTTTAGTTTGAAAACGCGAGTATGTTATTGATTTTAGTCAGCGGTTGAGTCAGTTAGAGCTTGCGTCAGTCCACTTTCAGATCACACATAGATGCTCCCTGAAGCCTGCACCCTCCACTGCTTTCATTTACTTTTTACTGCTTTCTCTGCCTAATGGTTGCCTTTGCTTTTTGATTGCACTACTTGTGGTTTCAGCCTGCCATCCCTCTTTATTTGGCTAATTCACAAAATGAGAAATGCTAATACTAACGCCTCCCTATCCTGTGTTATTCCTATAATTTTGCTCCTCTGTTGCTTATCTTTTTACTGGTTCTTAAAAATCTGTGTTCTCTGGACTGTGCTCCTTCCTTTCCCTCCCCTCCTCTGTTTGATCGTCTGGATGTTTCTCTGTCCTGTCGACTTTTGCCCGCTGGTTTGGGTGCCTTTGGTTTCTTTCTGTCCTATTCTGGTTGGGTGTGTCTGTAGTTGGACACTGACGACCTTTTGGATGGTTCGAGTGACCCCTCCAGCTCGTTCTTCTCTACCACTGGGGTGAGTAAAATCCCCCAATCCTCTTCCTTCTGTTTTCTATCCATCTATGTAGCATGCATCTCCAAATACCCTTCCTTTCCACTAACATATCTACAGGCTTTGATTTGCTGCCCTTTGACAAGATGGTTTTTTGGCCTTTTCATGTTTGCAGTTACAGTCCTCGCATCAGATCTGGTCATCAGAAGTTATACATCACATGGTTTCACTGCTTTCTTCTTTCCTTTCCTCCTGTCTTTGAAGGGCCATGTTCCAGAGGTTCAGCCTACGGTCCAGCTGTCCAGTGAGTCGGCAGGCCTGCCCAGAGTCAGTGTTGACCTGGACTTCCTGGAGGATGATGACATCTTGGGAGGATCCCCAGGTGGAGAAGGTGGGAGCAATGGCATTGGGACAAATCATGAGCCATGTGACATCCTGCAGCAGAGTCTGGCTGAAGCCAACATCACAGAGCAAAGCTTACAGGAGGCAGAAGCTGAGCTGGACCTGGGCTCCTTCGGAATTCCAGGCCTTACACAGGTGGTTCAGACACTGCCTGATCCCGGTCTCTCTGGGGCTGGAGGTACTGCTGTTGGCGTAGGCATTGGTGTTGGGGGAGCAGCCACAATTTTCCCTGGGTCTGCTCCGAGCACCACTGCTACTCCTCCCAATGCTACAGCTGACATGCTTGGGTCAGTGCTTGCTCAACAGGGCCTTCAGCTCCAACCCCAGGTCATGAACAAGGCCATAAGTGTTCAGCCATTTATGCAGCCTGTGGGCCTGGGAAATGTGACGCTTCAACCCATTTCAAGCCTCCAAGCGCTTTCAAATGGGAATCAGTCTGGACATTTGGGTATCGGACAGATTCAGGTTGTGGGCCAGCCTACAGTCATGACTATCAATCAGTCTGGGCAGCCAATCCTGGCTAAAGCCATGGGTGGTTACCAGCTGCACCAGTCTGGGCCAGAGGTTTCAGGTGCTGGTTCTCAGGCAGGGCTTGGAGGCTCAGGAGGTGGACTTCTCATCCAAGGGAACAAAGCCACTTTGGGATCTCCAGCTTTAAACGGACCGGCTGTTTGTGTTAGCAGCACAAATAGCAGCAGTGGCGGTACAATGACTGCTCCTGCTGGGCTCTTGGGCTTTGGCAGCACCCCTCTAAGTTCAGGAATAGGACCCCAGACGCAAACTCAAGGCCAAATCATGCAGAACGTGATCATCCAGCGCACACCAACACCCATTCAGCCTAAACCCCCTCAGGGGGGAGCCATCCAACCGAAACTCTTCAAACAGCAACAGCAGCAGCAGCCACAGTCGGGACCCCAGGCACCGCAAAACGATGCCCATAAGGCTCTTGGGCTGCAGCAAATTCCAGTTTCTGCTGCATCGAATGTAACCTTCCTGACAGGAAAGCCAGGCTCCAATGTTGTCCTGAGTACTCAAGCCACAACACAAGGCCCTCAGTTTCAACAGGCCCTGTTCAAGCAACAAGCAGCACAACCCTCTGGCAAGCCCCTCAGTGTACACTTGTTAAACCAACCGAGCAGCATCGTTATTCCCTCTCAAACTGTTCTACAAGGTCAGAACCACCAGTTTCTTCTGCCACACCTACAGGCAGGTGGGCAAATTCTGACCCAGCACCCTGGGGGCATCATAACTAGTCAGGGTCCTGGTGGACAGCTCATTGCAAACCAGATTTTAACTGCAAACCAGAACATCAACTTAGGTCAGATGTTGACTTCACAGGGCCATCATGGGGCACACATCCTATCTGGACCCATTCAGATCCAGCCTGGTCAGATGGGCACACCTACCCTGTTTCAAATGCCTGTCTCATTGGCTCAGACTCAAAATCAGACTCAGACCCACACTGTCTCAGGTCATGCTCAGACAGTCATACAGGGCATGCCCATACAGAACTCCCTGACCATGTTGAGTCAGGTAGAGGGACTGAGCCCTGCAGTCAGCCTTCAGCCAGCCCTGCAGCCACAGCCAGGTGGAGTCCCCAGCAGCACAGGAGCAGCAACCATGGCTCAAGGACAGTCTGGAGAATGTGTTACTGTTCTGGGAAGCTCCACAGACCAGGCTGCTCATCCCACTCAGCAGCTTGTACCGCAGTCCTCTGTCCTTGCCATGCAACCGGCTTCCTCTGTGTCCGCGGCTGCCACAGTACCCTGCTCTTCTCCGTCCATATCTGTTTCCACCTCTTCCTCTGTCACAGCAGTGGGGCTGGTCCCCCATCAGGCTCAGCAAAGTCCAGGGAGGCTAGTCTTCACCAACCAGGGCTCCAGCATGATCCTGAGCCAGGAGTCTTTGCAGATGTTACTGCATCAGGTCAGTGTTCCACTCTCTCCACATTTGCTTTACTTGTTAACATTGTCTTAAAATAAATAACATGCATGGAGTGATATCTTGGTTTGACCTTCTTTGGTTTACTATTTCACTCCCCCTTCCCTCCAATCCCCTACCTCTTTCCCTCCCTCATCCTGAAATGGTAAATTAACTCCTATCAGGAGCAGCACCACCAAACAGAGAATGAGTCAGCCCCCTCTGTGGGAGTGCCAGCGTCTGTAATCGTCAGCAGCAACAACATCACTGCTCCGGCCCCTGCTGTCCATGACAGCCAATTAACTGACTCTTGGGTGGGTCAGAGCCACAGTCCTTCCCCTGGCCCCTCCCACATGACAGCAGTGGTAAAGCAGGTAGAAATGCCCAGTTATGTTGAGCCCCACCCACTTGTTGCTGCTGCTGCTGCTGCTGCTGCCGCCGCCACAACATTAGGTTTTCTTACCTTTGCCCATCACTGCTCTGTATCTCTTTTCTGCATTAGTCATCGCTTCTGTGGGTCTCACCAACGCTGTGCAAAAGTTGTTCCTTTGCCTGCAGCTTCTGTATGTTTCCTACCTTGTTACATGTAAAGGCATGATTATTCCAATCCTCCATACTCACTGTGTGTCGGCCAGTAATTATAATATTTTGTTTAATGCACCTCTATGAAGATTCTTTCCTTAATCTAAAGTTAATTGTTGAAATAACTAAGTTTGTTTCTCATCCATTCTTTGCATTTTGCAACAGTATACAAAAACATTCTCATGCTTCATGGAGTTATTAAGGTGCCAAGTACAGCTTGTTCACCCCTTTATTAACACTACTAATTTAAATTCAGTCAACTCACCTTCATCTGCCGCCTTACTGACCAATCAATCAGTTCACTCCTCTCTATCCTGCACTCTTAACTCATTTTTTTAGTGCCAATCCTCCCCCCCATAATCCCTAGTCTGACCAGTGAAATGATCCTCCAACCAAAATTACATGCCCCACTGACCCTGGTCCTTGAAGTCTTCAGATCACCTTCTCTTTATCATCACAGGCCCGCAGATCTTGACTTCTTGCTTTTGTCAACAGTTTTTCTTTTTGCCTCTCTAAAAGATCATTGCTCCTTTTTTTATGTGTAATCCTCTCGAACTTGCTAGAACAAAAAAATCTGTGGGTTTCTACTACTTTTACTTCAGCGCCTACTAGATTTTTGAAGTCTAACACTTTGCTTCTGTAATCTCTGGAATTGTTTGATCTGTGTTTGTCCAAATATGGGTTGGGCGATAATTCATCTATCAATTGTTTATCCTTTTTTATTGTATAGTGATAACATTGTCATTATCATTTTTAAAAAATGTGGTAGCGATTTGAAATATAATCACACATACCTTTAGATTATAATAATACACACTGACAAATAGTTTTTAATTAAGATTGTATTAAAGCCATATCGCCCAGCCCAGTTTTTTGTCAAGTCTTGGATCCTGTACTAGAATCATAGCTCCAAAGACTGAGTGTGTACAGAAGTTTAAATATGTGATTTCTGTGCTTGATGTCCTGATTTCCTCTGGGGTTAAAATGTTTCCACTCCTGCCAGATATTTAAATTAATATATTATGATTGCACTTCTTCAGGTACCCTCCAGTGGACATCAGCAGACTCTGAAGATCCAGGGCATGTCTCCCTCCCCTGCCTTGACCGCTCATGCCACAGCGCCCCCAGTGGCCGAAAGTCCCCAGCCTTCTCAGTCTCCCCTCACTCTGTGCCAGCAGATCCAGTCACCACATCATCAACAGCAGTCACGTCCTCCCTCTCAGCCTCAGCCACAGTCTCAAACTCCCTCCCGCTCATGCACGCCCTCATCTCATACGCAACTGTTTATTGTCCATAACCAAATTGCAGAGTCCCCCAAACCTGCTCCACAAGGCCAGCCACAGCAAACGCCACCCCAACAAGCACACATTCAGGTTCAGCTTCAGCCTCAGCCTCGGCCGGCCTCTCAGCCCGCTCCCTATCAACAAGATATGCCTCCAATGTCACAGTCGCCCAAGCCTCCACCTGCACCCCCTGCACAGCATCAGTTCACTACACCTCCTGTCAGCACATGTGCTACTGCTGTAGTAAAAAACCAGGTTCCCATCCAGGGCCTGACAGCAGAGCAGCAACACCATCTGCAATTGGTGGGAGCGCAAATTCAGACTCTGTCATCCATTTCTCAGCCCTCGCCTCAGCAGAAACAGCTTTTGGACAAGCTGCACCAGGTATTGTACAAGTTTAATACTTAATTGTGCATGCAATGAGGGGTCTTTCCAACGATGTGCCACCAGCAACCTACCAGTAAATGTTTGATTTTGTGCAATATTCTGTTCAGTTCTGTTTTTTCATGTGTACAAATGTGTAAGCAACCCATCCTGATATGTTTGTAGGTCCAGCAGAACATCGTGCTGCAAGCCAAGCAGTCTGCTCAGCCTCAGCCTCAGCCTCAAGCCGCGAGTCAGTTTAGTTCCCAGCAAGATGTGCCTGTTGATAAAGTGATGATTACGTCATCAGCCAGCGCTGGTACACCTGCTCAGCTTCCCTCTATGCTGCAGCAGACATCAGTGCTTGTCAAAACTCCTGCGACAGGTTGGACACGAGTTACTGCTAGTGATGCAAAACAGAAGAACACCGAACGCACCTTGAAATGTTTCTAATTGTGATGTTTTTTTTCCTCTTGTTTTAGCATCAAGTGACTTACAGGTATTCTCAGGAGCCCAAGGGCCAGCTGGAGCAATGGTGAATCAGACTGTCACTCCTGCTAGCCTTACCCAGCCTTCACAGGTAAGTGACATTACAAAGCCAATTCCTCAAAGGACGTGATCCTTTCATGTAGTCTGTCAGTTTCTTAACTGGATAATTTACCCCATAGGTTCAGCCAAAGCCAGGAGTGATCAGCTCAGTTGGAGGAATGACTCTGGGGAAAGGTGGGATGCAGATACAGGTGTTGGGAGCGAGTCTGACTCAGATGCCTGCTCCACAGCCCCCAGCTCCAGTACAAACTCAGGTAAGGAAGTGTCACTGCATTTTAACCAGGTGACTCTAATCTTTAAGCTTCAGTCTAAAGGTTTTAATCCCCGGTTTTCATCTGTTTGCTCACGTCACAGACAACAACATTGAAAATGCCTTTCAGTGCAGAGCCCAGTAAAGAAGCCAGGTATGTGTAACAGGTATTTTCAGGGCTTATTTGAACTTTTCACAATCTCATACCTGTTAATCATACTTCTTTATGCATACCTTATTACAGGATGCTGGAACAGCTAAGGAAACATCAGGGTTCAGTGCTTCACCCGAACTACAGTGCTTCTTTCCACTCATTTGAGGACACAATGCACAGACTTCTGCCTTACCATCTCTACCAGGGAACTGCCAACTCTTCTCAAGATTATCAAAGAGGTAAAGTGCACATCATCCAGTGCTGATTACGTCTCCTTTTGTTTCCGGTTCACAATCTTCATGAATATTTTTGTACTCTTGTGCACAGTGGATGATGAGTTTGAGAGTGTCTCCTGCCAGCTGCTGAAAAGGACGCAGGCCATGCTGGACAAATATCGTTACTTGCTCTTTGCTGAGTCAAAAGTAAGTTTATAAACCAGCGTCGTCACTGTAAGCCTTCTTGTGATTTTCTTTGTCTTGAATTTATATTGAACTGATGGTTTTTGGCGTTTGAACCTGAGCAGAGACTGGGCCCCTCGGCAGAGATGGTGATGATCGACCGGATGTTCATTCAAGAGGAAAAGGTTGCATTGAATCAGGACAGAGTTTTGGCCAAGGAGAGACCAGGTACCTTATCCACGTCCACGCATGTTTTTGTGATTGTCTAAATTAATTCGGCACATGCTAATGTTGTTATTCTGTTTATATTCTTGCAGAGGAATTTGTGGCAAACATTCAAATGTTGGAGAGTGTAGTTTCTTCCCAACAAAATTCATCTGCTGAACCCACCTCACAGAGTGGAGGTGTATCTGTTGCTGCCCCTCCTCTAGCACCTGCAGCTCATGCTCCAGCCCCTCTTCCAAATCCTGCCCCGCCCCCTCCACCTGCACCCATCCCAGCTCCAACTCCAGCCCCAGCCACAACCCCCGCCCCAGCCCCAGCCCCAGCTCCATCCCCGGCCCCAGCTCCTCCTCCTGCTCTTGCTCCCACTCCTCCTGCTGTCCCATCACTTTCTCCTTTCCCTCCTACCAAACTAGTCATAAAGCAGGGTGGAGGCGGAGCATCTGTGTCCTGGTCCAGCAGCTGTACTCCACCTTCGGTTGCAACAGGCAAGCCAGTGGCTGAACCCACTAGCCAGAGCTCCTCCTTCAGTCGTGCTCCAGCGGCGTCGTATTCGTTTTCCTCATCATCCCATAACTCTCAAGTAGCTGATGATGACGACGCTCTCCCACAGCGAACCAGTAAACCTCCTATGAAGACCTACGAGGCCCGCAGGAGAATTGGCTTAAAGTTGAAGATCAAGCAGGATCAAACGGGGTTCAGTAAGGTGGTCCACAACACTGCCTTAGACCCAGTGCACACACCTCAACCTCAAATGAGCAGCCAGTCCACATCCCAACCTCAAAGTCAACCTCAGTCCGAAGCTGCTGAACCACATGCAAAGTCCCACCCTTCATCAACTCTTCCCACTACAGTCATCAGAACTCAGTCCCCTGTATGCACTCCTTCGTCTGGCTTATCAGTCACAATAGCAACCACTCAAGGTAACCCACCGCTGAGAGGTAATGTTCCCGCCAGTGCAGCCCCTTCCTCCTCCACAACCTCCTCTCATACCTGGTCTTCGTCCACCTCCTCATCCTCCACACAAATGAACGGGACGTTGGATCACCACAACGTGGGTAGGGTCAAACACAATCCTGCCTCCACTGCCACGCCCTCACAGACAACCTGCCGACTTCCCCTCCGAAAAACCTACCGGGAAAACATTAGCCCCCGGGTCAGACCGGGTGTCCCAGGTGGTGGAGATGAACATTTTTCGTACCCCAGAACTACGCCCTCACCCCCCAGGCACGAGGCCTCAACTCCTCCATCAGAGCGGACAGTGATAGCCAGTGTGAAAGTAGAGAAAAGAGACAGGGAAGCCTTACAAACTCACACAGAGTCGAGCCACGAAACTGGACGTTTAGGAAATGCAATGGATGAAATGGATGAGGTGTTTAACCGTGGTATTAAGACCACACAACACCATCATCTCCCACAGCTTCTAGACAGGGAAGGGGCAAAGGAGAAAGGGGAAGAGCACACAGACCAAGAAACAGATGTGAGTAAATACAAGAGGTTGAGTGGAAAAAATAGGCACAGGGCAGGAGGGACATTCAGAATGGACCAGCATGCACCTGGGCCTCCTTCTCCAGAGTCGTCCTTTACACGAGACTCTTTGCTTCCTGCCAAACGCTGCAAGTCAGACTCTCCCGACATGGATAACGCCAGCTTCTCCAGCGGCAGCCCTCCGGACGACTCTCTGAACGAGCACCTACAGTGCGCCATCGACAGCATCCTAAACCTGCAACAGGAGCCCTCTGCCCGCGGGCACCACATTAAAGGTGGCAACAGCCGGCAACACCAAAGTCAGCGCCCAGGTGGCTCGACAGCCTCATCCCACAGACCTTCAATCCCACACCCCTCCTCTTCTTCATCCTCCTCCTTGGCCCAGCACCCTCAGGTTGGTGGCCGTGGCCACAATGGCAGCCTGGTGCCCCAGACTCAAAGTAGATAACAGACCCTCAGCCCAGACTGACAAGGGGGGGGGGACTAAGAGACAGTTTCGGTGGCAGTGGAAGGGGGCACCAATGACAACAGTAACACTGTACTACTCTGCCAAGCAGCGTTGTCTTTGTTTGTCCATTTGAATTGTCCAGACTTTTTTTGTCATTTACAGTCTAAGGTAGCCCCGGGGTGGAATAAGTGTGAGTGTGGTCAAAGGTAAAACATTGAATTGCAGACTTGAAGATGCCTGACATTTTGTATGCGTTCTGTCAGCCTTGAGTAATAAGATTAAATAGTCAGAGGCTGTTGTTCTTTAATTCTCTCTTTCTCGCTTTTGATCTTTTCTTCTTCTCGTTCAATATTTATACATTCCTTTCATGTGGCCTGAGCACTAGTTTCTATCCACGGTGGTTCATTCTTGGTCTAAACGGTGTTGTAATGAGCATCAGGTAGTTTGTTTAAAACAGTTCAGAAGTCAGCAGCCTTTAAGTTGCCTACCTCCAGCAAGAAGGCAACAGAGGATACTGTCATACTGTAAACGGTCATAATTCATACAGTGTGTTCCCGTACCAGCCATGTTTTCTTATCATACAGATAATGCTGCCCTACAGTGACCACATCACTAAACACCACACACTGAAGTGATGTGGTTTAGCTCTTTACCGACAATTTGTTTCTTTATACAGTTTATAATCCCAAAAGTTCAGTAACACTGGTCTCGAGGCTCTTTTTCTTCAATTGGCAAAACTGTGGAGCGTCAACCATTATGCCTGCATTTCACACAGACCTCACATGCCTTTTTAAGTAAAATAAGATTATGTGAAAAGTTTGTTTTAATTTGACTGTTCTTGCATACTGTAGTATCATACTGTCCGGATGAAACCAAACTCGTAAGGAAACTCTGTTCTTTCCTGCTTCTAATGTCAGATGATTTCCCAGGTTCTTGCTTTTAGACCACACCTCCACACACAGACCTGCCCACTGTTGCTTATTATGCCAGATTAGAACTTTATGCATTTCAGTCAGCAGGGGTCAGGCAAGTTTTAACTGATTTTCTGTGTTATCAGTCCGTTTGTGTCATCTTTCTGCAACTGTATACATGCCTCCCATGCATGTTGTTTTTTTTTCTTTTTCATTGGGTCTTCTTTACGCCTGGTGGACAATTCAAACACAAACACAGCACAAGCATTGAAATGGAAAAAAGGAACAATAATAATGTACAAAAAGACCGTAAGAGAATTTGAAGTATAGTATTACAGATTAATTTTGTATTGTATTTATTGTGTATAATGACACTTTTTAAAAAGAAATGTACATTTAGTAAAACTGTAAATTAAACCTTGCTTCTTTTATGAAACATTGCAGGCCGTCTGTTCTTTTGTCCCGCAGTTTAGACAGTGATTCCTGAATTTATGTGTCTATTCCTGTTGGATGACTAACTATGATTAAGGAGTACTCTATGATAGTCAGTCAGAAGGGGGTGGTGGTATGGTTTTTTGTTTTCTACCAGTCAGCCAGCAGATGGTGCATGGAAGTGATGTTGTGCAGCTGGTTTGTATGCTTCACCATCTGAAGGGCTCGGAGAGTTTGGGAGGAGTAAGCGGGGTTTAGACTGATTGGGGTGGGGTAGAAGGGGGCGGCTCACATCTGTAAATTGTGAAAGGTAGAGTAGGAAAACATTACTAGAGGCTGCAGCTTCTTGCACGCGACTGTGTTCATTACTAGAAATATGCATAGCGATTTATGAACAACAACTTACACCCAGCTCCACCCAAATTATTTATTCACAAACTCCCCCTCCTCCAGGTCCACGCCCTCTGGCGACAGCTCAGCTTCACCCTGCCCCGAGCAGAGTGTTCGTGCTGCCCACAGTATTGCCAGGCATCCCTGAAAGAGGAGGTGCATTGAACTGGGAGAGGCGAGCAAGGGAAGAGACAAATTAGCCTCAGTGTGGTGTGAGTGGTCGCCTTGTGCTTCTTTCAGCAGGCAGATTTCAGGACACTTGCCAGATCTCAAGCTCATCTGAAATATATTAAACCCTGGAGAAGAACGATCCTCTGTAATCTAGCTGCACTGGCGCTTACGCTGAGGGTTCCTATTTGCTGACAGAGGTACACCCATACATGTAGCAGCAGCTCCTCCAAGAGACTGTTTTTGTCTTCTAAAGTCAAAATATTTTCCAGACTCCAGAGGGCAAGTTTGGAGAGAGAGCGCTTGAAGGTGCTTGAAGAAGACTCATAATAACTTGGTAAATATTCCTTTTTAAACTTATAATGATGAGCTTGTGTTTTAACTTTACTCAAATATAGCTTTGCATGTTTGTAATTATGATGCTGAGAGAAAACTGAGCCTCAGTGGTGTTTTATGAATGCAAAGATCACAGCTGAAGAAGTTAATGCAACAGGAAACTTTTCTGTCAGCACTTGGGACATTTTTCCCTTATTTGGCTATTAAAGTACATAGACTTGATTGCAGATACGCGTTGCTTACACAGACTTAATGTTACTTTCCTTGTTCCATTTCCAAAACTGTGTTGTAATTGTGGTGTACCAACCCCCAAGAGGCATTTTCCACCATCATTTATCTTAAGGATATTGATCCCAGAGCCTAAACCAAGCCTTTGATTCCCGCAAGAAGCTTGTAAATCAACGTATACTTGTACAATTTGGCTGGAACTGTACTTTTATGTAAAATTGCGATATTTAATGTCTCTTTTTGAGGTCTCCAGGGTTCGCCATTTTGATTAGAACTCTTTCCACACTGGTCTTGTGACATGTCAGGACTGTGCTGTCTATTCTCCTCTGGGCATATTTTTTTTCCAAATTTAAACAGGATTTGTAAGAGAAGCTCTCCACGGACGAGTTGGCTGACATGTGTCATTTTGTCTCTGTAACAAGCTTTGCCTTTGATTTCCAATCTGGCTTTTCTGTTTATGTGCACTACAGTTAAAAAAAGATTACCACTCAAGCGTTAAATTAGGTTTTCCATGTAAACGCGATCTCCTAGGAGGTTTTTTTCTTACATGAAACATTCACACACGTATTTCATGTTCCACTGCGAGGAACCACAGGAGATAAAGGAATGTCTTACTCATTCTGCTGTAAAGAAATGAGCTGTGCCTGTGCAAATCCTAATGCAGGGCTGGGTTTGCAAATTTTCCAGCGTGAACACCAACTTTTTCCAGGCATGCACTGACAGCGCTTGGCAGAATGAAGTCTGCTTCAGATTCCACATCTTTACTCTAGATTGAGGCAGACTTTTATAACCAGGTGCAAGAATGCAGAGACTTCATTTGCCATGTGGATTCATCTCTTTTTTTTTTCTATTTGGCTTTACCTATACTTGTCTTTTGTTATCTACATTTTAGGGTCTAAAGGTTGCCAGTGTGGTGACTATTTCCAAAGAAGAAGCTCTTGATCTCAAAGGAAACATCATCTGTATCGTTCCTCTTGACGTGTGCGAAGGAGGTCTCAAGGACAAGTGAGCAGTATTCGCATAAATACAGGAAACATCTGAAGTTTTTCCAAGGTTCAGGCACGGGAAACTCCAAAACAACAGACATAATTTTTGCAAGAAGCTCCCTGTCAACTTGTTAGTCAATCAACATGTCACGCTGGGGACGAAAAAATGTGAAGAAGGCGCCTGAGGTGATTCGCACTGTGACTGAAGGGCTGAAATCCCTGTACCGTAAGAAGCTGCTGCCTCTAGAGCAGTACTATGGTTTCCATGACTTTCACTCTGCTGGTCTGGAGGATGCAGATTTTGACAACAAGCCTATGGTGCTGGTTGTGGGACAGTACTCCACTGGAAAGACAACATTCATTAAGTAAGATATTACAGCTCTGCATCATACATTTGTTCAGTTAAATGTTGTATAAGTACAAAATGTATAATTTAGGACAAATAGTGAAGATAAATCGCAACTTATATGTGTGACCGGCAGGTATCTACTGGAGCAGGATATTCCTGGGAGCAGGGTGGGACCTGAACCCACCACTGACTGCTTCACTGCCATCATGCACGGGGAGGTAGAAGGCGTCATCCCAGGGAATGCCCTCATTGTAGACCCCAACAAGCCTTTCCGCAAACTAAACCCATTTGGAAACACCTTTCTCAACAGGTGAGAGTTCGTATTTAATTCTCAGTGTGTTATGTAATGTTTCCACCGAGGGAGCCAGTTAGATATCAGCATGAAACGGCCACACCGTGTGAGAGAATCCGACGAGGGGCAGGAGGCAGAGAGATTGCAGTAAGTGTTTTAGCTCTTTGGAATTTCAAGCGCTTGTGCCAAATTTCACATCGAGGAGGGTCTTGCCTTATTTGTGGAAAAACGGAGAAAGGGAGCGATATCACCAGAGAGGGTGATGAAAGCTGATGTACTCAGGCGGGAACTGATTTGAACTCAAGTTCAAAGATAAGGTCAGAGGGCTCTAAAACCCTTTGGGGCAAAGACAAATACATGAAGTCAGACCCTGAGAGGCTTTTGGAAACTGTAAAAGAAACCTAAAGTTCTTTTCTACTCTGTTTACTGCCTGGGTTGCCAGATTTCTGTGTATGTCACTGTTGTAAACTAAGGAGGAAAGCATATTTTTACAGTGATATGCTGTTAGTTAGATGGCCATGGAGACCAGAAGTGACAGGGCATACAGCGCTCCTGTTAATGTGGCTTCACTGTGAAGTTCTGGTGTTATTTTTCCAGCAACGTCCCTCTGTCCCTCGACAGTGTGTATTTGTGTATGTGGTGTGTGTAACGTACTTGAGTCTCTTCTTCTGCTTTGACTTCCTGTTCTGTGAACCGGTGGGCTCGTTAAGCTTCAGGAAGTGGTGTTGTTGTTCTAAGCCACACATCGTTAGCAGGCCTTATTGTTTAATTCTGGCAGAAGTGGTCATTTTCCTTCAGGAAGCCCAGAGCAATGAGAGGCATGTTTGCACACAATGGCCTGCAGAGGGAGGGTCTGGAAGTGTGGAGAGGGCAACTTCCAATCTGGTCTTAGGATCAAACTGGCTTTTTTTGATAAGAGTTGACCATTTCTACGTGATTTAGACTCTTTCCATCCGCACCGACTAACTGCTTTTCAAACAGACTCGACCTTTGTTAACCCTTATCTAGTTAATTCAAGTGATTTCTCTGCTGTCTGTTGATGAATATACCAGATTCCAGTGTGCCCAGATGCCCAACCAGGTCCTGGAGAGCATCAGCATTATTGACACACCTGGGATCCTCTCCGGGGCCAAACAGAGAGTGAGCCGAGGTGAGAGAAGCAGCAAAGGTGAGGAGAGGGCATGGGGGGGTCTGCGGAGACACACATCCCTGAACATCAGCTTTAAAACTCATCTCCTTGGCATGCCTGGCTAACCCATGGAAGAAGTCTGCTCTTTCACAATAACTCTTGGCAACAGGACAAACAAAGATCTCAGCAGAGCACTGAGTAACCATAAAATCATAATCAGAAACAGAAATAGCACAGACGAGATATTTGTCTGCAGCAATGCACTGTTGAGAAATAACTATCATCTTAATCATCGTCTCATATCAGTTTTCCAATTTTCTGTCTACCCATGCACCAAGTAACCCATTTTTTAAATCAGTCTGCATGAGTAACTAACAAGTTTAAAGGGTAAGTACATCCAAATTATAAAAACCACTTGACGTCCCTTACCACTGGTGTCATCAAGTCATGTAGATAGTTTTGGTTTATCAGCTGAGGTTTGCACAATCTCCTCCTCCACCCAAACACAATGGAGGTGAATGGAATGCTGTTTGTGGTCCTTACTGATTTATTGGAATGTACTGTATGTTTTCTTTCCTGCAAGCACCACAAACAATAGTCCAGTTGAAGAAAATTCACATAAGACAATGTGATAAACAGGATAAAACTAAAAACTGTTTTTTCCACATGTTGATAAGGATGAAGAAATCCCTCAGAGCTGGTTTTGTTAGACTAATAGACCTGTGTTACATATTCAGCTAAATAATTAGTAATGTGTGCTATCTTGAATGAAGCCAAGCCTTGGTGTCACAATGTGCATCTGTTGTGGGTTTGTCAGATGCCGATGAGAAGGATGAAGGGTTTGTGTCAGTGTCGACCTTCTCCCCTCTCCTGCCGCTTGTTTGTTCGTGCGTACTCTACGTTTTCAGGTTTATGAACGTCTTAATTATTCTGTTTACTGTTCAAACAGGCTACGACTTCCCAGCCGTGCTCCGCTGGTTTGCGGAGCGCGTGGACCGCATCATCCTGCTGTTTGATGCCCATAAACTGGAGATCTCAGACGAATTCTCCGAGGCCATTGGTGCACTGAAAGGCAATGAAGACAAGCTGCGCGTGGTGCTCAACAAAGCAGACATGGTGGGCACCCAGCAGTTGATGCGGGTGTACGGTGCACTGATGTGGTCCCTGGGAAAGGTGTTCGGCACCCCAGAGGTTCTGCGTGTCTACATTGGCTCCTTCTGGTCAGAGCCGCTGATGGTCGCAGACAACCGTAAGCTGTTTGAGCTGGAGGAGGAGGATCTGTTCGCTGACATTCAAAACCTTCCTCGCAATGCAGCTTTACGCAAGCTCAACGACCTGGTCAAAAGGGCACGTCTGGTTAGGGTGAGTGACTTATAGTGTGCATATTTTGCGTGTCAGCCAACGCTCATTAAATGATTATTGGAACGTGAGACGTGTTAAAACGTAGGAGGAAAAATACTTCATGTTTTCTTTTAATCCCAGGTCCATGCTCACATCATAAGCTATCTGAAGCAGGAGATGCCTTCTGTCTTCAGGAAGGACAACAAAAAGAAGAATCTGATCTATCAGCTGCCAGTTATTTTCTCCAAGATCCAGCTGCAGCACAACATCTCTGCTGGAGACTTTCCAGATTGTGCTAAGATGCAGGTTAGTCTAGTGGCAGCATGGTAAACATTTCTCTTTTAAGATATAACTTAGCAGTACAATTACATTTTGAATCTACTGGCTAACACGTGACTATCATTCCATTTTTGAAGGAACAACTGATGGTGCATGATTTCACCAAGTTCAAAACCTTGAAGCCTAACCTGATGGTAGCCTTAGATGAGCTGCTCTCCAGTGACATTGCCAAGCTGATGCCCCTTCTGCGGCAAGAGGAGCTGGAAGCAGGTGACCAACTAGGCGTGCAGGGTGGAGCCTTCATGGGGACCCGGGCTGGACCATTCATGGAGGGCGACCCCTTCGCTGAAGAGAACGGAGAGGGATGTGAGGAGGAGGAGGATTGGGTGGTCACCAAAGACAAGCCCAAATATGATGAGATCTTCTACAACCTCGCTCCCAACGAGGGGAAACTCAGCGGCACCAAGGCTAAGGACTGGATGGTGAGCTCCCGCCTGCCCAATTCGGTCTTGGGTCGCATCTGGAAGCTGTCAGATGTGGACCATGATGGCATGCTGGATGATGAAGAATTTGCCCTGGCCAGCCACCTGATTGAGGTGAAGCTGGAGGGACACGGTCTGCCCCCTGAGCTCCCCATCCGCCTGATCCCTCCTTCCAAACGCAGGCAGAAGGGTTCAGATGCGTAAACATGTCACAAAGTCCCTGGAGCTGAGATCCGTCTCTAGTGACTGCTACACTGTATTTGCTCTTATTTTCCCCCAGACCCATGTTAAAACGTTGTATGTGATGTGTACAACTTCTCGTCTGAGACTAATTTTAGTCTTGCACAATGGAACATACTGTATTTAACTGTAAGTTGTACCTTTGAGACCATAACATGTGCTATTTCATGAAAAAATGTGTATTAAGAAGTTGCACGGGTCTGGTCGCTTCTTCCTTTTGGCTCTTCAAAGCTTGCTTTTTGTATGATGAGCTTTTAAAAATATATCTACTTGTGTTTGCTCAACATGAGATATAATAAAGGTTGGCACCCTCTAAGTGAGCAGTAATTAGCACGTATTTGAGAGAGAGCTAAACCTTTCTGTATTAAAACCTTTACGCATCTGCAAGATTATGTTCAACAACGCATTATACTGAAATGATTTGTCTATAAAATTTTCTACTCAAACTCTAATAGCCTGAATGCTTTTCACTCGGACGCTTTACATGCCACAGTTTGATCGGACTTTATACGTTATTTTTGTAATTATCGCTGCTGTTTTGTATGTGCAGGAGCAAGACCTCACTTGCATAAAAGAACATTACATGCTGAGATGAACTTTTTTAACTAGACTGAATGATTGATCTATTACTGACTACTGTACACAGCTCCACCAACTGTTCTTATTTTATCTTGTACCATTATTGTAACCAAATAAAATTCCCTGACTGTGTCTTGTCGCCTTTTGCTGTCCTTTTGTTTCAGTAAGAACTCATACGACGCTCGAATAAAAGTTAGGTAACACTGATTTTTTTTCCTGCGCTGGAACAGAGTCGATGATGGAAAACTAACTAGCCGGGTGGATTTAATTTGGTAGTTTTTAACAAGGTTTTCTTTTCCATCAAGCTCACTTGGTTTCTTGGTGACAGACCAGATAAACAGTGACTCACACTCTCCCCTGCCAAGTCCCCATACCACCATTTTCCGAGGCACTCTCCCTTCTCGTTCCCACCACAGAAAGATTTTTTTTCTATCCCTCTGCCTCGCATACACATAGCTAAACACAGCCTACTGTACTCCTTCATTCCAGTCTACTAGTACATTGGCGTTTTCATTAATCTGCCTGTACATCCTGCTCGACTTTAGTGTGAGCTGTGAGCAGAAATGTGTCTCCCGCGAAGATCTGCATGTTTCACTAAAGTCGTTTAAGGTTTCCTGAAGAAGGAGTGGTCTCCCCGCCTTCTTGTTCCACTCCTCCATGGAAAGAAACACAAATGAGAAACAGGCAATCCAGCCTTTTCCTCCCTGCTCTTTGGCTTACAGTGACTCACATGTGAAGAATGTGGTGGGCTGGCCCGAGAGTTATTAATACCTCCTTTCCTAGGGTCCGCTAAGTTTCCTCAGCTAAACACTGTACCTTTATGAAAGACTTTAACATCCCCCTATTTGGAGTGTTCCTGGAGCAAGGCCCACAGTACACCACACCCTCTTATGTGTATTTGAGAAAAGCTATTATGTGTAAAAATATATTGTGAAATTATTTTGCCTTCTTGGTAGATTTTAAGAGAGGAGAATAAGAGAGGAGAATAAAAAAAATCCCCGCAGTAGTATGAACAATACTCGTCTGTCACAGTTAGGCTATGGTGAGAATAAAACTAAATGAAGCTGAAATCAAGGTACACGGAGCTACTAAATCACAGCAGATATCCCCACCGACGGAGGAGCTCCCCCAACAACGAAGCTTACTCAACAAAACCGGGGTCTCCTGATACGTCACTGCGTGTTCATGTGGGGAATTCCTCATAGGAAACCTGTGGTGGAAGAAAAGCCGAGGCCATCAGCTTTGGAGAGCGGTGACATCTGGTGGACACTGGATCCCTGGCAATCTTTGCAAACGGCACACTAAAGTTTTGAACTGTAGATGGCAGACTGGAGGCATGCAGCTGTACACGTTTAAGGATGTGGACTTGTCACACAACTTTCAAGCAGTGAGGAAATCTTGCAATCCTGCCATAAAACATAAGTCTGTACAACTCCTCGTCTGTGTGTGACACTAGGCTGATTGTAACTGGCAAACTTTGCACAGTAATTTTAATTAGTGTAGCTTCATCAGTTTCAGAATCACCAATGAACCTAACCAGCATGTCTTGGGACGGTGGGAAGAAGCTGGAGTACCTGGAGAGAACCCATGCAGACACAGGGAGAACATGCAAACTACACACAGAAAGGAACCAGGCTGGCAATATTAAATAATAAAGGCTGTCAATATTATTGGTTGCAGACAGGACACTTTTAAATCGGTGGTGGAGAGGAGGACTCTGAACAAACTGTTATCAATCATGGATAACCCTGACCACCCTCTCCACCACACAATAGACAGACGGAGCAACGGAGCACCTTCTCCAGAAGGCTCAGACAACTTCTTTCCTGCCCCAAGCCATCAGTCTGTACAACTCCTCAACTGTGTGTGACAGATGACACTCTGGACTTTTGTTTTTTTTTTCTTGCACATTTTCACATGTTTGTTTTGGGTAAATGGCTGTAAATTTTTAATCTTACCTATATTCAGTACACCTCATTGCAATTTCTTTTTAATATTCACCTTTAATATTCACTTATTCACTTATCTTATAATCTTGTTAATATTGTGTATACTTATTTTTATTGTTGATTTTAGCTTTTGTTATATTTATGTATGGTTGAATGCCTGTACATTGCTGCTGCAACAGAGAAATTTCCCAGTTTGGGATTAATAAAGAAACTATCTATCTATCTATCTATCTATCAGTCGGCCCATGGATTTGAACCCGGGACCTTCTTGCTGTGAGGCATCAGTGCTAACCACCTCTAGTTTCACTAATTTTCATTGTAGTTTCATTCATTTTATTTTTCTAGTCAACTCTGGCTGCTGTGCCTTCAAGAAGCTACAGATCAAGAATGCTTTTATAACACACACAGCTGGACAAAACTTTCAACCTTTCCTTGAACCTCAATTTAAGTCTCTTTTGTAAATCATTTGCAAATCAAACATCTTGCAACAACAGTGCCTGGCCGATATGTTCCTTCACAAATCGAGAAAAAACAGCTACAGTGTACTCAGTTTATTATTTATCCAAGAAATTAGCAAAACCTATTGAAAATAGCTCAAAATATTTCTGGTTTCACCTGCCTATACATGGAAAACTCTGCTCTACGTCGGTGACACGAACCACAACATTTACATAAAACGAGTGTTTTAACAAAAATATGCAAAAGGTTAAGCAAGACAACTAAGGCAGTCCTATAGTATTCATGTTAAGCAAGATACAACATGCAGTATAAAAGGTAAAGTTATACAGATGCATATAAAACAATCGCTCTATTCAAAATATTCGTATGAGGGCACTGATAACAGCTCTTCATTATGTGGAAAAAAAAAAAATAATTAACATGTAATAACTGATAGAAATTAACTTCCCCAACTGTTTGAAAAACTGATTTCTGCTTTGCTTAGAAGCTGAAATGATTTTTGATGTCTTTGATCTGCTTCATCATATCCCCAATTTGCTGTCCCTGTTCCCTGAGGACGTCCTGAACGACCTTCCTCTGTTGGACATTGAGTGACACGGTTGTCTTCGTCGCATTCATGTCCTTGTCAACTTGTGTCTTCTGGTACTCCATCTTCATGTTCACCTGTCTGATGCAGTTGTCCAGGTGTTTCAGCTGATCACCGATGGCCTGCAGCTCCTTCTTCATATCCTTTTCGCTGTTTGACAGTACGGGCAGTTGGCTTTGCAGGCTGCACAGCACTTTCTTAACCCGAGTCATGATGGTTTCCTGGCGGTACTTCGCGTCTTCGTACTTATCCGCCAACCTTTCCGCCGCCTCTCTCAAACTCCTCCTCTCTTCCCTGCACTGAGACAACTCTTCCAGCTGCTTATTCTTCTGCCCTACCAGGAGCTTCACCCTTCTTTGCATCTCTTCACGGGCCATGTCCTGCTTAAGAATGTACTCCTCACGGAAGACCTGCGTGGCTCTGCTGAGGAGCTGCAGGCACTCCGGAGGGGGCGGTGATGCGTCCTTGTCGCCTGCCTTGAGCACAAGAGGATTGGTGGAGCTGCGTGCCAGGATGTTGCGAATATGCTGCTCGAAGGAGTCGTCAGCAAGTCCGCGCAGAGGGGAGCTGACAGAGCCCAGGCCGGGATGGGTGCAAAGCAGCGGCGGGGAAGGAGGGCGAATGGAGCTGAGCAGGGGCAGCATGATGCACTCGAATTTGCTGGTGATGCAGATCATGGTGGCGCCCAACGAGAGGTCCGACACGATCAAAAAGCCACGGATAGGAGACGACTGACTGGTTAGAAGGGGTCTGGTGCAAACGATGTGCTCCACGATGCAGCGCTTCTCAGCAGCCAGCTCCTGGAGACTGTCCTTATCCTCCTCATCTGACTGAAGGAACTTGTGCAGCTTGTTGACCCAGATTAGCCCCACGCTGTGCACCCCAGCTTCGTGTGTGCAGTGGTACCTGTGCTGACACAAGGGGTCTCTGTGCAGTCTGATGGGGCAGGTGAAATCAAACTCTTGAGGCTCCTCGTCCTCCCCTGTGGCCACTTTGAGCGTGAGCTCCACCTCGACACACTCGAACACATAGAGAGCCGGCACCGTGTCCGTGCCTCGGATCCACCTTCCCACCGCCCCCGTCTCCTCCTCTTCTTCAGACTCCATCACCACGCAGTGATATAGCGTTCCTGTTTCTGTAGCGATTACGAGGATGCTGGGAGCACATGGCAGGCACAGGATGGCACAAGCGTCATAGCCGTAGTTGTCCTCTGCAGCGGGATACATGGGAAGGGGTCCAACAGGTTTGCTGAGGCTCACACCGTTCGCCTGGCTCGTGTAGCTCACATAAGTCTCCCCGTTTTCGTACAGTATGTACAGAGGGTAGACCAGCTGTTCTCTGAAGCACTGTGCTGTCAGCTGCCGAGGAGGGGACGAAATTGGCCCAAAGTCAAACGCCACGGCTATCTCTCCAAGAGATGCTGCGTAGGAGCGGGCCGGAGGGTGGACGCTGCTGTCATCTTCTGCCTGCGACACCGACAGAACCTTGGCCGGGCTCTGCGGAGACTTCAAGCTGTAAAACCTGATGGTGTTATCAGACGTGAGCAGGACCAGGTGGGGCTCGTCGGTCTCGCTCGGGTACCAGGCCGCCTGACGCAGTTTCACTGACGGGGAGCTGGTGAAGAAGCGCTCCGCCACCGGGATGGTTCTGCAGTTTATTTCGCTCCGCCCGCCCTCGAACTCTGACTTCTTGCCCCACCGCTGAGGAAGCTCCAGCACCGAGACACCCCGCAGTCCAACCAGGGCGACGTGGTGCTGAGTCGGACTTAGCAACACCTGGCACACTTCGAAGAGAGGAGGGTTGATGCACAGCAAGGTCTGATATTTCCCGCTGCTGCTGTGGCTGTCATCCGAGTTCAACTGTCGCAAGTTAGTCGTGTAAAACACGCGGTCTGCGTCGTCCCACACGAAAAAGTCCCCGCCCAAACAAAACGTGAGGTTTTTAGCGACCCCTCTCTCGTTGGCGTCGCGTTCAAAATCCAGCTTCTCTCGTATTATTTTGAAAATTGAATGGTTTGGTAGATCATTCAGCCACCGCTCTGCGTTGAACGCCGCCATCTTGAATCAACTGTCTGCGCGAGCTCATGCGAGAGAGAGGAAGCAGTTCACGGCAACAAAAGTGCTTCGCGACAGTCATGTAACGTATTACGTCGGCCGGTGTCGTATATTTTGCAGAATCACCATGGCGTTGAAAGAGACCGCGGGGCTGTATGAGACGCTCAAAGCAGAATGGAACAAGAAAACCCCAAACCTGGGCAAATGTGGAGACCTTCTGAGCAAACTTAAGGTAGAGAAGCATACGAGTTTGACTGTTTTTGATGGTATGTATCCGAACCAGGATCTCTGTCCGTTTGGAAACGTTTGGGCGATTAGCAAATGTAGCTAAGCGTGCTAACGTATGCTAGCCAGGCTAACGTTGTGTACAGAGATTTTTTTTTTTAACGTTTTCTAAACGTAAACAATGATAGTGACAGTGATTATGCGTTAGTGTCGTTGGAGATACATGTGCTAACTTGTTGTATTTTTTTGGCTGATCAGCGAATGTAATTAATTTGGATTTTTAGTTGTCATTGTCAGGAAGTAAATCTTAAACGCTATAGCCGTTGATGCTAACGTCAACATAGTTTAAAACTGCAACCGACATTCAAAATAAACACCTGAATCTTTATTTTCCTGTAACTCTACAGTAGTGTCACACAAGTCTTATTGGATTGAGAAGTTAAAACTGTTGAAAATCTTAGTTTAATTGTTTTTATTATTATTATTATTCTTACAACTCCGGGGTTTGCTAATTGATGTCATAATGACAAACAATTAAGGTTCGTCAATCACCACATTACGTTTCAAACACTGAGGATTATAACAAATAATTTTCATTTTTACAGATTTCATTACTAGAGCTGAACTTTTTACCTACCACTGGGTCTGCACTCACCAAGCAGCAGCTGATTTTAGCCCGTGAGTACAGACAGGCAAACCAAGCAGACATTCAACACCTGCATGAATGATGAAAGCTACCTGACATCTATAATTAAGAAAACTTTGTGTCTCTGTTTCAGGTGATGTTCTTGAAATTGGAGCCTTGTGGAGCATCCACAAGAAGGACATTCCATCCTTTGAGAGATACATGGCCCAACTTAAATGTTACTACTTTGATTACAAGTAAAGTCACCTTTTTGTCACTTGTGTGTAGTGAGAATGTGTTTTAAAATACTCGCTTGGGTTTTTCTAACTTCTGTCTTTTAATCTCAAGGGATGAGCTGCCTGAGGCTGCCTACATGCACCAGCTACTTGGACTGAACCTGCTCTTCCTGCTCTCACAGAACCGCGTGTCTGAGTTTCACACAGAACTTGAGAGATTGAGTGCACGAGATATTCAAACCAACGTATACATCAGGCACCCAGTGTCCTTAGAGCAGGTGCTATAATTTTCTCTTGCATAAAGCCCAAATTTCAGATTGATAATACAGTGTTTTGTGTGCAGTAACCAGGTGTGGCAAAGAAAAAATGTGTGTGTTGAGTTAGTAATTTCTACTTTTCAAATTACAAATATTGTTTCTTCAAATTAGTAATTTGGGTTCCCAAGAAATTAATATTGTTATATTATTGCTACAGAAGGAATGGCACCTTTGTCATTAGTGGCAGGGTAGGTGCTGTGTTTTGGTGTAGTTGTGCCCTTGAATTATTGACCTGATTACTTTAAATTATAAAAAGAAATTTGTAAATATTGGGTGGTTGGCAAGCTTCACCATTTTAATTTGCTTTATATGTGCAATTAATGATATGCTGTACTTAAATTATTAAATCCAAGTTACCAATTATTAATAGATTAGCAAAAATGATCAAAAATCTCCTCAAACACATGCCTGCTTCTTTGTACTTCTGTTTTTATATGGCATTGCAACTTAATGTCAATAATAACCTATGTGTAAATGTCAACTTATTATTTTCTATCCTCTTCTGGCTGTTTCAGTACCTGATGGAGGGAAGCTACAACAAGGTATTTCTGGCCAAGGGCAACATCCCTGCTGAGAGCTACACCTTTTTTATAGATATTCTGCTTGACACAATTCGGTAAGGATCGTTACGTAACTACGCCTGCTATTATTTTGATAGTTTAATGAAGTCCTTTCTGTACTTTTTAGCCAATATTGTTGCTAAGCTTCTCTCAAAAATATTTTGTCTCAGTTCCAGTGGATGAGATGTGACACTTTCTTTAAAAAATGTGGTTTTTTTTTTCTGTTGCAGTGATGAGATTGCCGGTTGCATAGAGAAGGCGTATGAGCAAATCCAGTTCAGTGAAGCTACACGTGTGCTTTTCTTCAGCTCCCCCAAAAAGATGACAGAGTACGCCAAGAAGGTGTGTGTGTGTGTCCTTGATAATCAGACCATAAAAGTGTTTTGGCATAGAGAAGACACTGGAAGAAACCTCACTGTAGTGATTACACCATTAAAAACTTGGAAGTTGTGCGGAGAAATAATGGGAGGGAAATTAAATCTTGATCATCACCTGGTTTATCTAGTTTCATGTAAATAAAGGCTCGATGCTCTTAAATCAATTTCCAAATTCTTCTCGGAATTCTTGTAACGACAAATCCAGTCGTCAAAAGCTGACTGTTCGTGTTTTTATTTCATTTCAGAGGGGATGGAGTTTGAGTGCAGATGGCTATTACTCTTTCACCAACCAGCAGCAGCGGACAGAAGAGGTGACCATCCCCTCCACGGAGCTGGCACAACAGGTCATCGAATACGCACGACAGCTGGAAATGATTGTGTAATCCGCCCCCAGAAACACACTCAACCATGTACAGACGCACTCAGAAAAAACACGCCACTGACCCAATATACACCCAGTCAACTCAAATGCAGTTTCACCAAGGGATGTGACTTCATCTGTTGCCAGAGGGGCTGATTTGTTTTCTATACCTAAGAAATGTGTCAACATTTATTTTTCTTGCCTTTATTTGATTGATTTGCAGACCCCCCCTCTCCCTCAGTATACATATATATCTATTAAAGACATTTGATGGTTTAAGTGTTACAGTTACAACAATATAATTGTGCTTTTAATGGGTTCATTCCCACACAGTGATAGAAAAACGAGAAATTCATGCCCAGTTACCACAAGAAGGTTAATTACGTTCACCATTCAGTGTCACAAAAGTATCACAACACAACATTTTCTTTTTTCTTAACTTCAACCAAGCTCTTTTTGTATACAGACTTTTCTCCTTAGTAGAACTCACTGTAATGTATCACCCTGACTTCTATCCACAATCTAAAGAGTTGCCATGGGGTTTTGTGAGTGTTTTCTAAATAGTAATACCTCTTCCTCTTTAGATGGTTTGTAATCCAGTTGACCTTACAATGCAAATATTTGTCTGCAATAAATGATTCTGAAAATAAACCTTTTGAATGACTGTCCATCTCAGTGTTTTTAACTCAGTAATTCATTTGTAGCAGCTTAAAAGTTTTCAACAACATATTTTCAGTGTCTGCTTGCATCCATGTGTCCCTTTCAGTGTTAAACAAGTTAAAAGTCTTGCTGTGGTGGAGACTCACTTAGTTTTTAAAGCAATGATAAAACAGAAAATACAAGGAAGACCAAAACATTTAAACATGTCTCCCACACTAAAGATTAGATTCTAGTTAATAAAATATACAGTTCATTATTATTATTACCTTGACTTGCCATTTTTAAACATTTGGTTGGAGAACTGTTCACATGTTCAGGGGTGATGGCTTAGTTCTGTTCCTTTATTTCAGCCTGGCTGGTCATTCTTTAATTCTGAAGTTGGTTTTCATATAAATGCTTTGAATTTGTGTGTGTGTTTTTTTTTTTTTTTATATAAGCAGTGCAACTTTGCTGCTCTTTACTGTTGCACAGTAGTAATAGTTTCTTCAGCAGTTAGCTTGAAGCTCTTACTGCCATCTCCTGGCTGAACCTTTAATTTCTTTGCTAGTTCCTGCCTTTGCCTGGTTGTGAGGTTTTAAACATTGCTCACATTTTCCAGAGACATATTGTTGTTTGACTTTATGTTTTTGCTCTTGTTTGGTTTTGTCTTTTTCTCAGCATTTCTGTTGTGTAGTATTTCTCTTGGTGTAACTTTTACCACCTGTATGGATTCTTGATCAGGATATAGAGGAGGGATTTAAAAAGGAAACAGAATATGTCAGAATCAGAATACTTCTGAGGCAGCTGCAGGTCAACATTACTGAAGACTTCATTGTTTGTTATACAATATGTACGTTTCACCTGCATTCTACCTGAGGTGAGGGATGCTGGCATTTGAACTGAAGGTATCATTCAATTATGGGCTCTGCAGTATCTTCTGTGCCCTTATGATGAGGTGTTTTTACTGTAGTTCCATTTTCTGCAGGCATTTGCTGTGATGGTGTGAAGTTTCTAGATTCCTTACATTGAGTGCGACATCAGTTCTTGAAATTCTTTGAGTATTGCTTTCCTTGACGACACGCTATGGCATTGTACAGCAGTTGGTCTTGCACTTTTGGCCTGTTCAAGCACCGGCCTTTTATTCCTTCAGTTGGACTTGTGTGCCATTGAGACACTGTTGCAGCTGAGGCAAGATGCGGCGTATGTTCTTCTGGGTCAGCATCCTGTGAAATGTTCACAGCCTTGTGAGGCATCGACACCAGGAACATGGAGCATCCTTCCTTGTGAGCATCGCTTCACCGCCAGTGCCATCAGTATGTGGAGTAAGGCAGATTAGATCTTTGACTAGTGTGATTAAGGTTTCCATCTAAACCACTTGCTTTGTTTAAAATCAGCCTCAGTTTTTAGCCCCTGCTACTTTTGTTAATTCATCTTTCATGCAAGTATGTTGTTCTAAAACTATTTAAGAGACATCAATGAGTCACAGTGTTCCTCCAGGTGCCACAAACCACAGTAAACTGTAGTATACTTTAAGTTTATCCTACATGCAATCGCTGTTGCCAGAAATACTCACTAAAGCGCCAAATATGAATTCATCTGCTCCTGAAAATAGCACAATTCACTCCTGTCTGAGTTACCTTCGCTAAAAACTAGTGTCCAGCTCTTCTGTAAACCAGGCATTAATGCGCTAACTTTAAGCTTGGGCTCACTATTTAAAAAAGGAATAGCTTACAAAGAAATTATAAAGCTATAGTAACATACTTTGAGTGACAAAAAGGTTGATTAAAGATACGACGTAAGCTGATTGGTTGATTAAGTAATGTTGGACTAACATAAGTACTGTTAGCAAATGTTAGCTTGTTTTAGCTTGTTCTGGCCGTTGAGTCATGAGCTCGCTAATTTGGCTAACCAATCTGCTAATGATACATGCTATGCTGTTTAAGAAAAGAAATACAAGCTACGCGGCATCTCCCGACAAATATGTTGGCACCTTTTGTGAAATGTGTATTATTTAAAGCTTATCCCCCAAAAAACTTTGTGTCGTCAAACTTGCAACACATTTAGCCTAAGGGAAAACAAATAGTTGGTATTTCAGCGGGGAAAAAACACTTTAGTTTGAAGCTTGAAAATATAATGACTCTGCCTTGTCGAATTGGAAATGGCCATGATAATATATAACGACTCACAAATTAGTTCATTTGTTTATTTACTAGTTTATTAAGTCAGTATTTTAAATAAAAGTTTTGATTACAGCACTGTATAGATTTGTGTTAATAAAGCACTGATTCTCCTCAAATTAAACTTCCTTTACATCCCCAAATATAGATGTTAAAGCTGTGGCCCTTAACTGTGGGTTTGTATCAGCAGATTTGTGAGTAACTTAACTTTAGCTTTAACAATGGGTTTGAATAAGGCAAAGGCATAGAAGTAATTTGCTGATGCAAGTAAGGATTTGTCTTTTGAATTTGTTGCCTTTGCAGTGCAGGAAGCCACCGAGCAGCACCTGGACCTGGGTCAGAAGTTTTCTTGGTATGTTCAGTCAGGAAATTATGTACGAGGACAAAAAGGTGGAAACAAACTCATAATAGTTTGATGGGTGTGAGAATGACTAATATTTTCACGACGGACACGCTTTAGTCAGTCTAATCGTTATGTCATAATGACATTGCCTTAAAATATGGTTCTTAAAGAGATTTGTTTGCATTTAATCAAACCGTTTAATGACTGGGAAATTAACCTGCTTTTCTAAATATTGGGAGGAGGTGGCCTTTAGGCAAATCAGTCTAAACTTTCTACAATAGGCTAAATCTTCAATGCTTTCTCAGTGTGGAAACCCAAGTTTCATGGGCTATTCTTTTGGATTAAGATTAAGAAATTAAAATTAGAATAACAGAAAAGAATCAAGTGACTTGGGTTGGAGGTGCTGCAGATACATATAACACTTTTTATTAATTGGAGGGGCGGTGCTGTCCATGGTGCTGAAACCTGCTGGCCCCAGCACCAGTGTTTGAGACCCTTTAAGGAAAATGGAACAAAAAGATATGTTTCCTGCTTGTGATTGGCAACTACAAAATAATAAAAAATGAAAGTATTGTGACAACAATTTACCAGGCTTGTGCTTTAAATATTATAAAACGGAACTCCAGTGCATATGCAGTGGGCTGCTTCATCCAATTTTCTACATTTTCTCTATGGGATTAGTTTGTCCAGTAATTATCTGAGGATCAACCAGAGGTCATTGATGGTTTACCCAGCTTTTCATTTACCACCCACGTCACTGCACATATCAGCAACTCGGCAACTCATTATCAATAATTTAAAATGACATGGTTACGGACAAACCCTATAGCCCACCACCTAAAGCCGCGATGCTGTCAATGATTAGTGCGGATGTGCTGGCACAGGGCAGGTAGAGTGAGAAAGGGAATGAGAGAGGGAGTGATTCTGAGCGAGTGAGAGAGAGAGAGAGAGGGGAGAGAAGGAGGGAAGGAAGGAGGGAGGGAGGGAGAGAGAGAGAGAGAGAGAGAGAGAGAGAGAGAGGGAGGATGCTGCCAGCGGAAAATGGCTGCTGCAACCTCAAGCCTATCCTGATACACCGAAACGACATCAAGGTGGAGAGAGAGCGAGAGCAGGAGAGAGAGGAAGAGAGAGAAAGATTAGGAAAATGAGAGCAGATAGAGAGAGAATGTGAGTGAGTCTGAGTGTTTCCTGAAAGGAGGATAAAAAGAGAGAGAGAGAGGAGACCCTGGGGTGGGCTGCTGCAAGCGGCGGGCAACACCGAGCCATGGAGGGCGAGTAAGTCCTTACATTTTCATTTTTAACATTGCACATATACATGTATATTCAGCCATCCGCCAAAAACCGGTTAGAAAGAAACGCCACCAGCATCAGTGTTACACCAATCCCGTATCATGCACTATTATCACATATTATCGGTGCTCTACAATTTATCAGGCTGCCGAGAATAAAAACACCATTACGTAGTCTTGATTCAACAGCATACACCCCGTTTCCGATACATCCACGCCAGTATGGGATAAATGTAAAGCCACCTACATGTGGACCTGCGCTTTTAGATGACTGGCAACACAATATATAGCTATAGAGGCAGCAAAAAAATGAATAAAATGGCTCATAACAAACGCACGTATTAAACGCGAGGAGCTTTGCAACAATTCAAAATGCGTGGTTGGCAGCGATTGGTAAAAACAATCACGAAATCAGTCAGTGTGTAAAATGTATGGGGGTAAAAAAAAAAAAAAAAAAAAAAGAAGCGAAATATGGCGAGTTTGGGGCCAGGATCGCGTCATTCAAGACATGGCTACAGTAAAACGAGGGAGGGATGGAGGCGTTGTGATTTTTATCAACGTGTCTCGGGGTTTCATTATGATTTTTAAAGCCAAACTTTATGAATGAAATGTGATTTTTCTCTCTCTCTCTCTCTCTCTCCCGCTCTCCCTCATCCTCACCCCTCCTCTCCTTCTTCCCTTTTCTAATCGGCCCCCTCCCCCATCTCTCGTTTCCTCTCCATCCTCTCACCCACTCGTTCCTTCTTCTTCTTTTTTATTTTTTTTATTTTTTCTCTCTCCCTTCTCTTTTTCACACGCGATTGCATTGTATCCGGGCCTATAACGCATTGTCCGGCGAACAAAAAAAATATATATAACGCGCATAAGTGCGATGTCGAATCCAGCCTCGCTCCATCCCATTCATAAAAAATATAACATAATATCGGGGTGTGTTAATGAGTGCGTGCAGCAGGGGCGGAATGGAGAAAAGGAGCGTCTGAGAAAATAACTGCAACAATTAAAATTCAGTGTGATTGTGGAAAAATAGCGAAAAGACGCGGCCGTGCATGCGTTACATGCACATGTCGAACTGCGGTGCTGAATTATTCAGCCGAATGGCGAACGCAGCTTATTTTATTTTTTATTTATTTTTTATTTTTTGCAAGAATGCCGGGGCCTCTGATGGCGAATGGGTGCGTTCATTGATACGTCTATGTGGGAAACACTCATTCTTCCTCCCTCCTCCCATTTGGCCATTTCTCTCCTCCTCAACGTTGGCTTTCTTTCCGTCAATTTGCTCCATAGTTGCTCTGTAGTTCTCTCCCCGTTTAAAGCGTGCACTCAACACAACAGGTCTCATTCACACCTATCAGCAGAAGTCCTTAAATAACACCGAACCAGAACATCAGCTTTATCTCTGTCACGTGAGAAATCGCCTTGACTATTAGGCTACTGTAGGAAACGCTTCTCGGAGCTGGAGCTGGCATGTTGCAGAGCCGGTGCTCACATATACACACACAACTGTCAGCTCTGCCTCCCCTTGTGTCAATTTCATTATCTGAGCTGCAAACTGCATGTTTGGAAGACGGAAGTACAGGCTCATCAGTTGATTTCCTGCATGTTTGCAAGTATTTGTGTCAGTGTGCATGTTTATTATTGCGTTTTTTTTTTTTTTTTAATCAGCCTCGGCTCATTCTCTTGGTTTCCCTGACAGTGTGCGTGTTCGTGCCGTGGTGATGACACGTGATGACTCCAGTGGCGGTTGGGTGCCCCTCGGAGGTGGCGGCCTCAGCCATGTAGTCATATGTAAGGGGCGGAGCCACGACGGCAGGGGCCGGAGAGAGTACATCATACGTGGAGAGCGGCTGCGAGACCGAGCAGTGAGTGTGTGCGTGTGTTATGGCTGTCTTTGGTGCCACGTTGCTCGTCAACACCACCTAAAGACCACAGATTGATGCTATGTGGGAGGCATGATGTCACACAGGGCCACACGTCCCGGTTGGTGAATTAACTTTTCATGTTGCTGGGATTGCTGTATTTGTCTTTAGCCGGTGTTGGAGTGTGCAGTGCAAAGGGGGTTAGTGTACAACAAGGTGAACCCCATCTTCCATCACTGGCGAGTAGAGGAGCGAAAATTTGGCCTTACATTCCAGAGTCCAGCCGATGCTATCTCCTTTGAGAAAGGGCTTCAGACTGTCATAGACAAGCTCGACAGAGGTAGGCATGCACGAGCCACATGTAAAAACTGATGTCACTGTTGTGTGGGAACCGGCTCTGGAAGATATCCAGGAGAAACTAACGCTCCTCTTTTTGTCCTATCAAGGCTCTGACTCGCCCTCGTCCTCAACACCAGAAGAGGCCGACACCGAGGACGATGGACAAGCTGTGAGTACATGAGCAGATTTTCACCCTTTGCGTGTCCTTTGAGCCCAAAAACCCAAAACAGATTTGACCTGTGTGGTGACATGCGACGTGTGCCAGTCCCATACAGGAAGTGAATCGTCCTCCAACAGCAGAAAGGAGATGCTTCCCAAACCCATCACCATAGTGACAAGCGAGTCATCGTCCACCTGTTTTGTGCGGCCGGAAGAGTTTAGTTTTGGATCCAGCCATGCTGTCACCACTCAAACACCTGCTCAGGTAGCACCACGCCTCTTGCTTCGAGCTCACCTGCTGTACTTTACTGTAATAACAGCGTCAGACATATTGTATCTTGGTTCAATGTTCAACTGATTTCTCACGTTACATGTTCTTGTCACGTTTGTGAGCTAGGATTTCTATCCAGCCGCTGACTGTTTGGTTCATTTTTATCTGTAGTCACCTAAAACAAGTTCGCACCTACAGCAGATACACTTATTCATTCATAAAGTAAAATTAAAGTGATCCATGGATGTCCTGAACATCTCAGCAGACATTGGGGTTTTCGATAATTTGAGCACGAGCTATGCTAGAGATGAAAACCTTTTACAACCACTGCCACAGTACACACTGTTCCTGACTCACTCTGTAATCCTACACCCTCTCCACAGATCCACACCAGGTCGGGACAGCACCAGCTCTCACAAATGACGGCTGTGTTGAATCCCCCAGCTCCCCCGCCCCCACCTCCTGCTCCACCTACTCCTCCTGTGGTTCCCCCGGCCTCATCTCCTCTGTCCCCCCTCTCACCCACTATTTCGCTGCTGGAGGAGGGAGACCTGCACAGTGTGGACCCGTGCAAAGACCTGTGGGGTTCACGAGGTTATGAGGACTACAGAAGGGCGGGGGCCACAAGGACTATGGTTGGGGGGCTAACAGGGGGCGTGGTTGTTGGCGGCGGGGGGAGCCTCCAGGACAAGTCAGAGCTGTGCGTCGTGCGCTTTGAGAAGGAGCTGGCGGGCGTGGGGACGGCAGGGTGTGACGTGACCGTGAGCCTGGACAGTAAAGCCTCCCAGCGTCTGTCCTCGTCGTCACCCACCTGTATGTCCATGCCCAATGCTGTGTCAGGTGTGTCCTCAGGTGCTGGCTCACCCCAGGAGACGGGCAAAGGCTCGCCTTCTCCCTGCTGCATCCACACCTCACTGGCCACGCCCCGGTCGCGGACTCGTAAGAGAGGAGGAGGGGCCACCAGCAGCGGTGACCCGGGGGTTATCTCCCCTGATGATGACAGCCCGTGTCCTCAGGCTTCGTCGTGCTCATCTCGCTGTGTGTACTGCCGCTCTGTTTTCAGCGCTTCAGAGAATGGGCGGGGCCGCTGCAGAGATGCCCCAGACCCGGCCCTGCACTGCCTGCGCCAGTGGACCTGTGTGTGGTGCGCAGAGAGTCTGCTCTACCACTGCATGTCAGACTCTGAGGGGGAGTTCTGGGAGCCTTGTTCATGCGATGACTCGATGGGGGGCCACCCGCACCCCCTTTGCTGTGCCCGCTGGTTGGCCCTCCTGGCCCTGTCACTCTTCGTGCCCTGCATGTGCTGCTACCTGCCTTTGCGCGCCTGCCTGCGATGTGGGGAGAGGTGTGGCTGCTGTGGGGGAAAGCACAAGGCGGTCCGATGAGGCCAGGCGAGGGCGTGGGAGGGGTTCCCTGGACCAAGGGGGTTTTGGTATTGCGAGAAGAGAGCATCTGGCCCTTACTAGGTGGAACTGTGCTCTCAGAAGACCCAGACCCCCGACATGGCCCTCCAAAGCCCCACAGCCTTCCACTGCATTCAGCTCTTTCTCTTTTCAACTTGGGGCCTTCCTCACTGGTCCATGCCTGCTGAAGGTGCACTGCACTCAGACCAGGCTCTGTGGGAGTCATCTGGAGCCTTCAACGTGGATTTACTGAGGGATGGCTGATCTAGAGTTAGCTGTCAGTGACTTTATCACAGGAAGAGGGTGGCAGAGGCAACGATGATGTGTACACTGTTTCAAATGTCCGTTCTTTTTTTTATTTAGAAAGAAAAACTCGAAAAAACAAAAGATGTTTATATATATGATTGTTATAATTTTAATTGGTATATTTTATTAAATGTAACATATTGACAGAATCCCCAAATGGCACACACATTCACGTATTCACAAACACGAGATCTTGGGGAAGTTATTTGTTTCATGTTGGCCTGTTTATCAGTCAGATGAACAGATGTCACCCTTTACCTCTAATTTTACCTCAGATGTTACACGAACCTCGGTCGGGGAAGGAAGAGGGGAGGCGGGAGGTTTGGAGGGAGCGAGCACGAGTATGTGCAGTCTTCAAAAAAAAACAAAAAAAAACGTACGAGCATCTGAGACCACTGGCGTTGTCTTTTGGTTAAAGCAGTAAACCACAATGGAAGGAAGGTTATCAAATGCAAAGAGACAATTATAGTTAAGGGAAGTTGCAATGACAACCACAAAGACTTAAAAGTCATAATGTGAGTCATAATGGTCCTTTGTAACCAAACTCAAGGTTACTTTTGTTTTCTGGAAAAAAAAGAGAATGTGTGTCTAACATTAAACACCCTCACTTTGCACATATTTTTCCATCTTCCCATGTATTTTTAATATTAATCATAGAACACATCACATCCCACCACTGTACTTGTTGTATCAGCAAGGTGCTTACAACTGAGGCCTCTGAGTGAGTCTATTCTACCTAACGTACACTGTACACCCCCCTCCCCCCAAAGAAAAACAAAACACGACCCCCTGCTAACCAATCTGTTGATGTGTTTAGGCCTTTTAAATGAGACGTCACCAAAAAAAAAATTATTAAGTGCAATGAACAATGTATTGAAAGAGTATTTTTGTACCAGTTGCAGGAGAAACTAACCGGAAATAGGAAAGTTTTGAAGCAGAATACAGCAGTGTGTTATTGTGTTCCATATCAGACGTAAAAGACAAACGGGAACACGAACCTGTCTTTGAGCAGCAGCACGTATAGCTCACATTTGTGACGTTTAAACGTGCGTGCTGTAGACTGTTGACCCTGTGATAAGAAAAGAGACAAATTAAGAATGAAGGAAGGTTCTCGTTGGACCACGGCGGCGGACGTGTTTGCTGAATGTTGCTTTAAGTATGAAGTTTAAAAGCTGCTATTTTAAGTCCGTCCCGAACACTAATTCTTTTCAAACTTTGCCGCTGGCTCTTGGAAATCTGAGGTTTTGGGTGAGAGTCAGAAACAATCCTTCGAGTTCTTATTAAATAGCGGGCGGAGGTTTTTGTACGTGTACAGCTGAGATTGAAGATAAATTTAACCCCAAAACATTTGAAAAATGCTTCTGGTGATGTCCCTTGCATTTCTGTGTTTATTTTGCCGGCTGGTAGTAGTACATCTTCCTGCTTAAAGCGAATAACTGGGTATGTTGGAAGCTAATTAAATTATAGCTCCAAAAAATTATTTATTCAAAAATCTCCAAATGTCAACATAAATATCAGTTTCGTGCAGTTTTCATTAAATATGAGAGAGTATGTGTATTTTGGATAGCCTTCTGAGAGGTGTAAGAAATTACAAAGCAAGTTGGACTGATTATCCAGGCTGAGTAAAAGAAATATCACAGAATAACTCATGAAATGCACCGAGCATCACAGATGCCTTAAAACTGTAAGAGACTCTGTGGGGGGATTCTCTTTAAAACTGGAAATATATACTCTCTGCATAAGGAAACCAGCACTGACTGATTATACTGTAGTTTCACGTCTCAAATGAAGGATCACTCGGTGGACATTAAATAACGGCAGAATGAACCTTTCAGAAGCTTCACCATATTATTCACATTTTAGGTTTAGCCAAGAACTTTTATCCAAAGTGACTTAGAGCGAGTGAAAAGGCGGTAGGGTGCAGAGTCGGGACACACGACTGCTGATGAACACAACCCCTGACCTCTCAGCTACGGGACGTTGTCTTCACTGCTTGGCCAGCCTACCAACAATGTTGGTCCACTTTAAAAAAAAAAAAAAAAAAAAAAGACATCCTGTCACAGTGGCAGGAAACAAGTCAGTCACGAGACTACTATTCCCTGATCCTAAACTAACTCAACACACACACACACACGATCCCCCACGAATCTGCAACGCATAGACCTGCACACACAAATGCAAGATGTTCACTTGATGGTGCATATACAGAACTAGTAAAGCCATTGCACACAGTTTGCTACTTCTGGTTCAGAAATGGTGTTAGAGTACAGTACTGACTGTCATGCGATCACAATTGCAGGCCCCATTCTTACATCTTAATAAATGTGCCTTTTGATTTGAGTAATCAATAACTTATGATTTCTAAGTAACTCTGTATTAAGTACTATTTCCTTTTTTGGTTATTGATTTCTGCCAATGTGCATATTTTCAAATGTACGTATTTATTAGTTTCAAAGTAATTAATGAGATATTACCTGTTTATTTATTTATTGAGATATTTATCCTGATTCTTTATTTTTTTGAGACAGGTTTTTATCTTCTGTGCTGTCTTACTTCTGACTTTGTGCCAATGTGCTGCTTTGAGGTGTTACATATCGTGGGTTTGTATCATTATTAAACCCTCACTCTATATTTTAAATCAGTGTTTTCTTCTCTTTCACGCGTGCATGTAATCCACCCACTGTGCCTTTTTTTCCCCCCCAAACACTGTTTTAAAGTTGTATTCTATAATTACTCCACAGTGCTATCAAAGGAGTCAAAAAATATCCGGTACATAAATGTGTCCTTTTTGTTAAACAGAGATTTATGTTATTTCTTTCCTTTGATTAGAGCAGATTTAGCAGAAAATACGTCCTGTGATCAGAAGGGAAGAAGAAAGGGGACACAGACGTTACGTAAAAATGTTTTACTCTACAAAGTTATCCTTTTCTCTACAGAACACATGAAGTTGGGATTAGTGGCCGTCCTCCAGCTGATGGGGTCAGTTACTTGGCAGAATACATGTGCTGCCTTTTATGTTTGAGGATCTCAGTGGAGGTGAGGGTCAGGTCTTCGTTACAGACGTCACAGTGATAAACTCTGGAAAGACTAGACACCGAGGAGGAGGCCGCCTTTCCGCCTTCCGGCTCTGAAATCCAAAACGCGCAAATCAGTGGAAAATTCTTTGACTCTTTTAAAAAATGCTCAAGTATCAAGTCAGGTGCTGAATGTATCGGATGCTGTAAAGTAATCTGCAGGGTAATAAATAAGATTATAAGTCCTGACCTTCCTCTGACTGCTGCTGCTCTTCTCCCGCTGGCCTGCAGGAAGCTTCGTGATGCATGCGCTCCAGTGGAGTCAGAGGCATGTAGAGGCCACAGTTAGGACAGGTCCAGAAAGTGCGCAAACACTCGCTGTAGAGGTCCTTTGAATCCTGCAACACAAAAATGCATATTCTTGTCAGATGAGGTCAGTTTAGCTCAGATGCATTTAATGAGGTACTGTGGTTTAATTCTACAGTACACATGTTCAATCTATCTTCTACTGTCTGACTCCAGAAGCCAGTAGGTTAAGAAGCAGAGGTAACATAGAGCTTTGAGTTTTAAGAGATAATGTGGAGCAGCACAGTCTTGTATAAAACTTACTCTGCTTTTAATCTGTGCTACCTATAATTTAAGCATCCAATGCACACTGTCCCTTAAGGAGAATTTCTGGAGGGTTGGATATTGGAGTTAAACATTTATTTTCTATTTCTTTGATGCTTTCTTTAAGATATTTTTCCAAAACTCACAGCCAGACAGTTGTAGGTGAAGAAGCTGGTGACACGCAGGCCTCCTTTGATAGGGTCGGGCTTGGCTTCAGCTCCTGGAAACAGCAGGCTTAGATCTGGAGCTTTAGTGTGAGAGAACTCAGACTCAGGCTGAGGACCAACGTACAGGTTCTGGGTCTGGAAAGCGGTGAGTCGCCGTAGGCTGTAACTGATCTGGAAGGGAAGGCAGGAAGTACATAGGAAAAGTTTTTAAAATGGTAAACAACAACAATACACACACATACAACTTGCACTACATTTTAACTCACTTTTTGTTTTGTAATATATTACAAATTCAGTTTTTTTCTTCTTTTCATTTATACAACAGTTTAAATTAGTTTATGGCGACATTATTTTTACAATAAATGTTAAGTCACATGCAGAAAATGTTTGATAATCACGTTTCTCTTTCCAATTCTGTCATTCTGCTTCTACATGCAAAAGAAAAGTTTTACGGCACATCTGTAAGGGCTACAAACACTTGACTACAACCATCAGTTCGTCATCCCATCGTTACCTCAGTGTAGAGGAGGAAGCGGACCAGGCCTTCACTCAGCTTTTCCAAGACTCTGCGGGACACCCCCTTCCCTTCCGGTCCTCCGGTTGAGCTCTGTCCCAGCTGGGCCAGCAGCAAGCGCTCCCACTCGGCCCTGAGGGTAAGAGCTGTGGACAGCACCTTTAGGGCCTCCTCCGGCTCCCGCAGTTCCAGCTCCAGCCAGCCGTCCACCACCAGTCGAGCGCAGTCGGCGTTAGTGTCTACGGAGTTCGCTACCAGCAGCAGAGCCTTGTGAACAAGTGAAGGAACAGAGAATTACGATTACTGCATCGTTACCTGACAAACGCCATGTTACCAGACACCATACACTATGTTCTGAAGCGACCCCTCCTCTGATAACCCGGCACGCCTACCTGGCCTACCTGGCTAACCCATGGAGGGTTCATTCAATCCCATTCATCCCCTCTTCCCTTCTCTACTTTTCCCAGGAACCATCTGTCGTTCCTAAATGTCCTATATGTCCACACCGTGCTCTCGTCCCTGACTTTTTTGCTATTTAACGAACAACAAAAAAATTGATTGTGGATCACAAGAGAGCATTACTGCTTACAACTATTTGTCTTACAGTTTGTGTCGGGAACAGGGATATCCCACATCTGGTACTAACCTGCAGTGCTGGAACCCGCACGCAGTTGGACAAATATGGCTTGTTGGTCTCCAGCAGAGTGACGAAGGCTAGCAGCTGGTGTCTGGTGCTGTCCTTCCTGTCAGGCCCTGTGGGCAGGAAAGAGAGACAAGGGAGGGAGAGACAGATGAGATACGAGATGTACAATGAGAGAGGAAGGAAGAAACAAATGAGAGAAAAGAAAAAAGAACTCATTCGGTGGATCGGCAGGCAGAGGAATGAGTCGTACGTTTTGGAGCGTTTTACTCGTGCCTTACTTCCAATGCATTAGTTTAACAGAAAAGAAATGAAACCACTGCTGAGCAGGATAGTGGCCACTGTAATTTAGGTTTGCTTTTCCTGAAAGACACCTTACTGCTTGGTATCTGACTAAGAATTTCAGTAGTTGGTAGACGTTGGTCATTTATGTGTGTTTACCTATTTCTCCGGTGTCATTCTCAGGTACATGCAGCACTTCTGGGTCACTGGCGAACACGCTGGTCGGGTGGATCACCACTCCATGTTTATTCCTTGTGTGAAACACCTACACAATGTAAAATAAAAAGTGGACACGGATGTTTTTTTCACCCTACAATCTAAAAAATGGATTTACAGTTGTATTGATTTCCCATAAATTGTATCATTCGAGGTCATAAAAGGTGTCGGTGCAGCAGGTGGCCTGACCTGCTCGGAGTCTTTGCGGGTGGAGTTGTGTTCATCCGGCATTGCCAGCTGAGGGTAGAGGCCTCGGCAAAGCAGCAGCTTGAGCAAAGCCTGCTGGCGGGACGACAAGTCCTGACTGACCGCCTCCTGCAGCTCTGACACGTTGTGACGCAACTTGAACTTCACTTCCTATTACAAACCAAACAGCAACACAGAAAAGTCACTAACAGTGATCAGTCAGAACACAAACACATCCACCCTTCTGATGATAATAAGCCTTCGTGTTATAGATATGAATTTATTTCTGTGTTAAATTATAATAACAAGGATTAAACTTGTACTCGGAGGTCACCTGTATGTCCAGGTTTTGTCCCGATCGCTCCTTGTCCTTCTTGCCCTTTCTTGTTTGCTCTGTGTCAGAACCTGACGAGAACTCTCCATCCTCGCCCTCCTCTAGCCTCAGGATTTTACGCTTGCTCCCCTCTTGCTGCTCATGATCTCTCTTCAGCTGATGCAGCTTCCTCCTCTCCGTCAGCCGCTCCCTGCGCTTCCCGCGGTCGCCACCAGAAGGAGCACTGCCCTCCGATTCTATCAGCCCATGGCTCTTCAGCAATTCCTATAAACCACAGAGGAATCTCATCATGAGAAAATGTCCAGTGCTTTTTCAAATGTATAAACTATCGCGTCAGGAGCTTGCCTTGAACTGTCTGCGTAGGTTGACCATCTCATAAAGTCTCTGCTCCTCCAGCCCTCTCCTCCTGCACCACTTCCTTGAGCCACCACCTCTCTCTCCCTTCACCTGTTGAGCTCAAACGGCAGTTTTCGGCTCAATAAAGACAGCCTCATACTCCAACTGTTACAGCGTCAAATGTGTTTATATCAAACAGCCACTGTCTCATGAGGTTTCCCTTACTGACCTCCACCCAGGTATTGAAGGTGTTGAGCAAGGTAAAGGGGTCTCCCTGGTTGCTGTGCAGGGGCTGGCGGGCGGTGGCACAGTCTGGGTTGTGTTGTGAGCTGCGCAGGAAAGGCGACTGAACGCTTAGGGCTGCTGCCACCGTCAACACAGGCTCCACCAGGTTAAACAAAGAACCCAGCACCAGCATCTTCCCTAAATGAACAGAAACACACACACACACACACACACACACACACACACACACACACTTAACCTAAATCTAAGCGCTGGATGAACATGCTACTGTATTTGGAGCACCTTTAAGTCCCAGTATTGCAGTTTAAAATGAACTGTGACTGTGAAAGAAACTATTATTTTATCTAGTTGGAAGTTAAAGTGATAAGAAAAAAATAATAGAAACAAAAACAGTCTGTCTGATGTAGGGATTCTTACCTATGACGACATCAACAGGCAGTTGTGCCAGCAAACTACCAATAGAGGTCAGTTCACCACAACTGTCTAGGGCTCCCTGCTCCTTCAGATAAGTAACTGCAGTCTGGATACTAGCAGTGGGAGGTGGATCAATAAAGACAAAAGAAAGTGGATCTCCAAGACACATGCTCTTCATCTGCAGGAAAAGAGCATATATATCACCAAAAAATATATAAATAAATAAATAAATAAATACAAATAATTGCTATCTACAGAATGCAATTACCTGCAGAATAAGGGAGTCCAGAGCCACTCTGTGGATTTCAGGCACAGGATAAGGCGCGAAGGCATCGTAGTCCGACTCTGCGTAGAGGCGATAACACACACCAGGACCGGTACGACCTGCTCGACCTTTCCTCTGCTCTGAGCTGGCTCGGCTGATCCAGAACTCTTGGAGACGTTGCATCTTGGCCTTAGGATCAAAACTCATTTCTTTTACCTTTCCTGTGAAAATAAAAAAAATGAACAAACCAATATATTTATACGGATGCTGTTACTCCTGAGTCACATATATATTTTGTCCTTTGATATGCTCAGCGTTGTCGGAACCAAATGCTCACTAGTTTTAAAATTGAGCTTGTGACTTTAAACAAGTCTGGATGCCTAAATTCAGGTTTGTAAGAATGGGCTAATTGGTACGTCCAGAAAATTTTAGGAGGTTAATGCCCAGCTGCAAATGCACGACTAGTACCATACCTGAGTCAACAACAAAGCGCACCCCGTCTATTGTGACTGAAGTCTCAGCAATATTGGTTGAAATGATGCACTTTCTCACCCCAGGAGGAGCAATGTCGAACACCTGAAGAACAACACAATAAAAGAGAATTACAACCAACATAACATATTCAGTTATTATAATACCACTGTAATCTAATCAAAATCGTCAGTGCCTTATCCTGCTGGGCAAGTGAGAGGGTGCTGTGAAGCGGTAGAACTATCCAGCGACGTGTGTGCGTGGCGTAAACCTGACAGGCCTCCTGGATGGCGGAGATTTCCGCCACACCACTAAGAAAGAGGAGCAGGTCACCGCGCTCCTCTGTGGGGTAACGCTGATCGATGCCTTGCAGGATGCGCAGATACGGCCTGGGATCCAGTTTCTCTGAACGTGAGGGTTGCTCCTCAGGTGGAATGGGCTGATATATCACCTAAGTAACAGGAAGGAATCAGAAAAATCAGAAAGATCACGCACAATGTACACTGCTGTAAATGAATGCATTCTAATGTAATAGTATTGCACAAGATCTTTGCTTTGTGAAGGTTATGGCATTCAGTATTTGTTTAAAATAGCTGACAGAGCTGTTGATTTAACTGTTGATTTTTAGTCAGTGGGCTAGGCTAAACAACAGAAACCAGAAACTATATCGCCCAAATTGATCATATCGTTGAATTAACACTTTCCTGAGTACAGGACTGATAGAATGCATTCACTTTTCACTAGTCTCATGAACGCCTAATTAACCGTTATCCTCTGCGTACCTGAATAGGAAACAGCCTGCCCGGTACCTGCAGGACCGGAGCACTACTGAAATAGTCTGAAAAGAGTTTGATGTTGATGGTAGCTGACATGAGAACGAGACGCAGGTCTGGGCGGTCGGCCAGTAGAGTACGCAGCACCCCAAGGAGAAAGTCACAGTGGAGATGTCTCTCGTGGACCTCATCCACGATCAACACCTCGTACTGAGAAAGAGTCCTGTCTTGCTGGATCTGTCGGAGCAGCAGCCCCTCGGTCAGGAACAGCAGTTTGGTGGCTGTGGTCCTAGTCGTCTCAAAACGGATCTGATACCCCACCTGAAAATCACAAATACATTTTCTTAACTCAAAGGCTTTTCCCTCACAATAATGTATCTAATGCATTTTACAGTAATGCTAATTCTAAGACAAACCTTTGAGCCGTACTGATTGAGACTCTCAAAGCTGACCCTCTTTGCGAGGGATATACAGGCAATACGCCGAGGCTGAGTGCAGGCGACCTGGTTGAAGCCAGCCGAAAGAAGATACTGAGGCACTTGTGTAGATTTCCCACAGCCCGTGTCCCCTGCCACCACAACCACGGAGTGACGTCGAACCAGCTCCACTATTCGATCGCGATACTGGAAGATGGGCAGATTTTTCTGCTCCCGCCGAAGCTTGGCCAGTTTTCCAAAACTCTGTCTCTGGCTGAAGTCCAGGAAGTGCAAGAGAGCCAGGCGGCAGTCTGAGATCTCCTGAGAGCCTGGGCCTGAGGATCTCTGTCTACTCCTGTGCTCTGACTTTCCCAAGCGCTCCTCAATGTCCCTGGTGCACACAGATACATTAATCCTGTAACGAGCATCATAGTCTGTGGGAAGGCCAAGATCTACCTTTCCAGACTTCCTCTTGTCTTTTCCTTCGTCCCTGTCTTCTCTTCGGCTGCCTCCAGAACCAGACATGTCCCTCTTTGTTTTAAACCTCTGGAAGCGGTCAAAGAAAGCCCAGAACTCTTTGTGCTCGGTGCTGCCAGCCTGGATGTAGTCGTGCTGGCGGAAAAAGATCTCGTCCAGCTGGGCCCGACACTGCGGGCTGTCCCAGTCCCAACTCCGGCTGTCCCTCCTCCTGTCTGAAGCCATATTTACCGTAAGTTCGGTTACTTACCACCACAATCCAAACCGGTTTCAAGTTAGTTCGCTGTTAATAAATAAAACCAACGAGTAAGCGGCTCCACACATTTAAACGGCGCTCAAATAAACCTGTGATATTCACACTCGATTAACTACAAACGAGCGAACGAGGTCCCGTCAAACCTTAACGGTTTGTTATTAGTTATTATCATAGTTTCCAACTGGTCCCAGCGGATGTTACTTAAATAATATGTTACGACAATAAGAAATGAATAAGAGGCGATTATAATAGTGGACAATATCACTGGAACTGGTGCGGAGAGCGGGGGAACAATAATACGGTAGGACCACTTCCGTTCCGTTCTTTTAAATCTTCCGGTGAACACTGGCTTCGTTCTGTGGATTAGTTCTTAAACCGTTGCGGATTTAAAAAATATAAAATAAAAAAAAATAATTTGTGCGCTGAAACAAATAATAAATATAAAACTGTTTTAGTAAAGTTACTCCCACTCTTAGTTTTTATATTATCTATATATATATTTTTTAATTATATATCTAGATTTTATACTGTGAGACTTAAACAGTTGCGGATTTAAAAAATAAAAAATAAAAAAAATAATTTGTGCACTGAAACAAAGAATAAATATAAAACGGTCCTTGTAAAGTTACTCCCACTCTTAGTTTTTATATTATATATATTTTTTATTATTATATATCTAGATTTTATACTGTTAGACTTAAATATTTAAGCAATCGTCATTTTCTTTTGTTGTTTTTTTTTTAATGTATTTAAAATATAATTTGTTACTGGACCAGAATGAGAACAACTTTCTCACATTCCCTCTATTCTGCGTAAGTAATGTCCATCAGGGACAGAGGATCAATCGCCCTCCAATATCTCCGCGTAGTTGTTGTTGTACTGCTAAAAAGAAATTTAAAATAAATGTCATGCAACAAGGGACACAAAGGTAAAGTCATATATATATATATATATATATATAAAAGTAAAGGAGGAAGCCTACACGGTAGGTCTTATCAGAAATATTTTATTTAAAACATCTGCTATAAAATACACATTTACACGGATTTGAGCACAAATCTAGGTCAGACGGTTGTGTTGCATGGAAGAGGTTAACTTAGCATATTTAACATGATTTGATCGGTTTAATGTTAATAGTAAAAGCAATTCACATCTGTTACAATAAATGGCATCCACGGTGACAGTTCTTTCTGCTGGACTTCAGATACCAATCCATAGGAGGTAAAATGGAATGAGCTTGCCGTCGTTTTGTTTTTAATTTATAAAATTCTGAACAAAGACAACAAGGGACAGCAGTGGGGGAATTCTTGATCGAGTAGATGGATACGAATAAAACACAGGACAACAGGGTAGAAGAAAGCACATTTCATAAGTATAAATGTGTAACAAGCACACCTGGAATCTATTTATTGTACAACACATAACATTGCTCTCCGTCAAAACACAATAAAAACAAACAAACATAAAAAGTTTTATTTACATTTTTTAGAACATTTCACCCCCCTCATAAAATCACAGTTGATCTAAAATGTGTTGCAATTCCCGTTCAAGCAAACAGTATATTCTCCACTGCAGCTACAAATGGGAGGCCAGGCCACCACGTCAGCTGGATACTGGGAGTGGTTTTTACCGACAACAATCCGTGCTGCGGTATTTGTCATCAGTCTGAGTTTATGTCCATATCTTAGCCTTGTTTGAAAGGCCGGGGCCCGTAATTTGCCGGGGACTACACTCCTGTCTGTTGTTGGATCCAGGCACGGAATTTGGTGACTGTTGTGTAGATGCCTGGTTTGTTTCTGCGAGCGCAGCCGTCGCCCCAGCTAACCACTCCTGCCAAGAACATACGAGTGCCAGTCGGACTCGAAAGAGGACCGCCAGAGTCTCCCTGTAGCCACAAGAACATGGGTTAGCATAGGAAATCAAGATAGTGTGGGGAAATATCCCCTTAACCGCCATATTTTATGACACTTAAGTGGAAATTGTAATCTAGTGGTACCCATTATGTAAAGTATATATCACTTATTTTGTAAAATGTTGTAAGAGAAAGCTGTTTCTTCCAGAAAGAAAGGCAGAGATAAAGAATGAAAGAAAGAATTACCTGACAAGCATCAACTCCTCCACTCAGCACTCCAGCACACAGCATGCGGGATGTAATCTGCCCTCCCATCAACTGATTACAGACGGTGCTATTTATGATTCGGACCTGAGCTTTCTGGAGCACTAATGCAGCATATCCTGAAACACAAACCAACACACAGAGGAGGTCAAAACGTGTCATGTCACGTCATCAGGTTTCTCTTTGGATTATAGATTGTGTTCCACCAGTAATTTCAGGGCTATGTCATTTGAGAAAAGTTTTTATTTCTACTGTTTACACTTCTATTTCTGAAGTTGCACAAACTTAAACAAAAAAAACACAATTATCCACGCCTTGTGTATATCATACTGTATGTGATAAATCAAGAACTGATGTGATATATTTTCCATCTGACCTCCAGAAAAAATAAAAGTAAATGCAAAAGTACAGTGTTTAGTCAAATTATTAGAAACAAGAAACCACGACTCACTACACTGACCACCATAAATTAATGTGCTAAACAAGCATTAACTCCTTTTCACCTACGAATGTAGTTTGAGCTCATGTTTGGGCCGAAATATATCTAAGAAATGTTTGAGTATTAGTGGACACAAGCGTACAGTGTTCATCGTTTGCGTGTACTCACCTCCTTCTCGAGTGGCTCCCCACCCTGTGATCCACACACTGTTGCCAGGTGGAAAATCGTGTTGGGGAGCTGGCAAGCAGATGGGTCTGATGTAGTCAGAGTAGGTAACAGGACTGTCGAGCTCCATCAGGGCAATGTCATTGTCAAAGGTGTATGCATTGTAATTAGGGTGGGCTATGACCCGTTTCAGGGTCTTCTTTACTGCGGGTCCTCCCTTGTTTGCCTGGGTGTGAAGGCCGAGGTAAGCCTCCCAAGCGCCGGGCTGGGACATTCTGAGAAATCACACAACAAAACAGATCATGAAGTGATCGTCGATCTCGGAGAGTCTGGATTTAACAGGAACAACTTATGACACAAGCATAACAGTTGAAGATATCTATGAAAAACTCTGCTGTGGTGTGGTTTGTGTAAATATGAATGTAAAGTAAATAATATACAAAAGTAGGATACAGTATGTACCATATAAAGGGCTAAAATATCACGACGTTGTTTAGACCGTGCCTCTTTCCTAACACAGTACAAACACTTAGAGCTGTAATGCACCTCAGCTTGCACTGAGAGCCTGGAAGGGTTTCACGTGTGTTCAATTATTGATGCTCATGCAAGCATTGTGTTGTTAGTGAAAACACAGAGGTCTACGGTTTCACTTTACATGTGACAGGCTGTTTGCAGCGTCTTTAAGGTCAAACTATTTGATTGTTTTGTCCTCATGATTTAAAGAAGCGACGAGCTGAGGCCGTTTCAATATGACTGCAAGATTTATGAGCTTTACTTAAAGACAAAGCTATAATGTATAACACCAGTAGTTTGTGTTGTACATGGGTAAACACCATGTTTAACATTAATAGAATAATTGAAGAAACTCAATGAGCGCTTTTGCAGGATTTGGATTTAGATCATTTTCACGTGAAGACGGCTCTAAAATAATCTGGCCAGGATCCAAATACACTGACGGTGGACCTATACTGTTACATTTGTCTCCGTTCCTTTGAATAGAACACCTGCTGGATATGTGTAATATGAAACTTGAATGGTCACAAGACAAATAAGCTGCAAATAGATCTTACATATTCTGAGAGCAGTGAGTTTAACCAATTAGTCGTCACATCATGCTGAATAAAAAACTACATTTGCAAGTGAAAACATGAAGTAAGATGATACCTATTATTGCCATCGTCCTGCACACAATGGGCAGCAGTGACCAGCCACTTTGGACTGATGATGGTGGCTCCGCAGACGTGGCCGGAATTTTTGACATGGAGGCTGACCTGCCACGGGAACTCCCCTGGATCTGCATCCTGACCGCCGACGATACGTGACGTCTTGAACATGCTCCTCCCGCAGTCTGTAAAGTAAAACAGTCAATCAGTCACACGGCTGACTTGTTGTCTGAAGTGGGAAGAAGCTAAACCATGCAGCTGCAGCTTTTTTTTTTTTTTTTTTGGACATGCATCCAGTCAGGTTTTTGTTTGTGTGACATACCGCAATTCTCCTCATCAGATCCATCTTCACAGTCTTCTGTTCCGTCACACTCTGGGTTCACTTTACTGAGACATTTATTGTTTTTGCATCTGTACGTAAAATCAGTGCAGGAAACAGATGTGCCTAAGGAGAAAGGAAGAGAAGAACAATTAAGTCTAAAGCTGTGAAACAGATCCTGTATAAAAGCCTTTTTTGAGGAGTCAAAAAAAAAAAAAAGCTAATTCCAACATCACCCATTAAAGGGAACAAGTGTTCAAGCACATGCTACGTTCATTTTATTCGAAAACAAAATCATCTTTCTTAAAGATGGTAAAACGTTCTGTAGTTTATCAGAACTGGTTGATTGCTACAGCAGAATTAACAGAACAAGTCACAAACAGCTGATTAACTTAACCAGTTGGTCATTTTTGTCTCTAGATGGAACTGTCCAAGCCTACTAGCTAATTATTCTGCTTGTTTCTAGACAATCGCACTTCTTTAAAAGCATAATCAGTGACTTATGTGTGGAAATACTGTTTGCAGTTTAGCAGAAACCCACCCTTACTTGTCTGACAGTCGAGCTCATCGGAGCCATCACCACAGTCGTTCCTGCCATCGCAGCGCTTCTTCTCAGAAACACATTTGTTATTCTTACACGTCAGCTCTCCCGAGCCACACCCACCTTCAAAAGAAAAGAAACAGGAGTGAGACAAACCTACTGAAAGCCTTTCAGTGCTCATATAAAACATCTGTGAGCGCCAGTAGGCCGTACCACAGTCCATCTCATCTGTGCGGTCTCCACAGTCATCTACACCATCACATTTCCAGAACATGGGCTTACACAGTCCATTTCTGCAACTGATACTATCTGGTTTGCACTCTGGAGAAAAAGACAATCAGAAAAATTAAAATGACTACACATCCGACTGAAACTGCAATAATATAATCCTAGTATCAGGTACTTACTGCAGTTCAGCTCATCACTCATGTCTCCACAATCATTCCAGCCATCACACTTGAGTGCCTTACTAATACAGCGCTGGTTTTTGCATTGGAACTTTTGTGGACAGGCTGTGGATGAGAGGGTCAAATGAGAAACACTTTCCCAATGACAAGAAATAATCACTACCCGACTGAGGTCAGGGGACAAGACACTTCACTTACGGTCTTTCACATCAATAGCTTCAAACTCTGCAGTGAAACCTCGGTCCACATAGGAGGCATCAGAGTAGAACGTCACGCTCATTTTGTTTTTGGTGCTGGTTTCCGTCACTGTTCCATCAGGCTTTTCTCCACACACTCTGAGGATGACATGAACAAGCACTGACACAACTGCTCTCTCATGTAATCTGTCTTCCACGTGCACAAACACGGACTCACTTCTTTCCGTTGATCTCCACGTAGTCTTTGCGACAGTCCTTGCGGTTTTCCTCCCCAGGCTCGGACAAGAGGAACTTCTTGAACGTTACCTTCACCACCTTCCCATCGGGGACCTTAATGATTGAGAGAGACAAGGGGATGCTACGTGACACGGCGGCACATAACCTTCAGAGGCGCAATGTGTGGAATATACGATGTCTCACCTGGATCGACCACTCGCATGTTTTCATAGGAGGATAGTAGTTTGGGAAGTTGGGAGAAGAGAAAGTGCCTTTTAGTCCTGACAGCTGGCCGCCACAATCTATAGCTGTTAGAAAAAATTCAAAATTAATGTTGTAGCTTGTAACAAAAAGAGCTTCAGTCAGGACTCACTAAAGGATTAGTGACTACCTTTACTTCCAATTTTAATTTGTGAGACTTCTGCTCTGAAACCTGGGTAGTTCTTCTTCTCATTTGTGGCCATTGTCACCAGCATGACATTGCTAGAGGACAGGAAGGTCAGTGGTTCACTAGGTGAATAGTACCCACACATCCTGTGGAAGACGGAGAGACAAAATTAATTCACTTTGTCCACTGTTTAATGACTGATACACCAGAATAATCAAGGCATTTTCTCAAATATTGTATACCGGACAGCCACTGTCGTTCAACTGATCTCACTGAATCTAAATCTTTACACATAATGTACATCGGATTTAAGAATAATGTACGTCACGTAGTTTCCACTGTAAATATATTCACACATAAAGTTGTGTGCAGATTTTAGTGGTGAAATTATACAAATACAACCCCCTGCAGCAAACTTTGAAAGAAAGGCTTTATTATTTTAATATCAGATTATTTATTTATTTATTTATTTTGTTGCAGAGTGTTCACCACTTCTCACTGCATCATTGAGACATTTATCTTCACAGAGTCTGAATGCCACTAACGATTTTATCAGGAACTTCCTGTAGAGATGCAGATTGCCTTTTACGACTGCATGTTGTTATGTTTCAGCTCAGCTGCTTCCGGGTTTAAATTTGGCTGCCAACTTGCAAGAGATGTTATTCTGGAATAAGGCTCAACCTAGGGCATGTAGCTCACTGGTGCCTTTATAAACTGTAAAAGCTCTGCATGGTTCAAAAGCTCTGCATATGACCAGCAGAGGGCCTTGCAAACAAGTTAAAAACCTCTCTACCCAAATCCAAACATGTTTGCTGCATTAAAACGAGAACACTGTCACCAAGTTATTCATCCGCTCACGTCTGTAAATAGTGATGATTCAAAGAGAGAACTCACTCTTCCATAATCCGGCTCTCGATGGCTACGAGGGAATCGTAGATTTTGACAAAGTCATTCTTGCAGTCCTCTTCCAGATTCATTGTGTCAAACTTAAGCTTGATGTGATAGCCGGGGTCTGCTCTCAGCTCCCACTGCATGAAGGAGTCGGACGGGTAGGGACTGTTGGGGAAGCCGGGGGACTGGATGTGGTCCGTTTTGTCAGACTTTGTATGTTCTGAAAACTTAAAATGTTCTGACACAGAAACACTGACATTTAGTGTGCTTTCCATTCATTCTTTGATCAAACACACAGTAGAGAAAAATCAGACCAGTTACAAGTTTCTCTGTCAAAAAGACGGCAGCAAACTAATTATATAGAAGTAAAATGTTCTGTGGTGACAATAGACAATAATCAACAATGTTCTTAGCCTTGGAAATATGTTATGAACCTGAGGAACACTACAGTGTGTTAGATGCAACTTATCTTTCTGGTAAAATAGGATGAAAGAAAGCTCAGTACTTACTGCTGAACGATGACGTAAACAATCGAGTATCGAGAGCTGTGAGATGAAACAAAGAACACAGACCTAAATAAGTGGAGGATGCTGACAGCAGAATGAAGAGAACAACACATCACAAGCAAAACTGATGACAGACATGGATTCAGTGACAAACAGAAGCTTTTCATCGACTCTACCTGAGGACACCACATTTTCAAGGACCAAGGAGTTGGGCCGTCTTTTAGAGCTACGACTCTCTTTTTCCGCTAACTGGCCCACTAAAGACATAGCTTTGTCGACAGACGCCTCTTGGCCCGCGGGGACTCTGAACTCAGACAGGTAGTAGGCGATAACGCTGCCTTCACTAGGAGCAATGACACAAAGTTTAAGTACAATGAACACAGAATGCATTTTTTTGCCTTAATTCTCCAATTTCACTGCCATACCTGAAAGCCTGAACTGTAGAACCAACGTAGTATTTGGCCAGCTGTGGACTTTTGGAATAGATGGCTTTGAGCTGAAAGAGATCGAAGCAAAGTCACAAGAGAACACGAATGAAGGCTGTGCCTGAAAATACAATCAAAAGGAGATTAAATGAAGAAGAGGCAGTGAGCTGCAGTCTTACCTGAGCAGTCACCTCCTCCGCCAGCTTCTGAAAAGCTGGAGTGCTGGAGTTCTCGTAGTCGTTATCAAAAACCTGGTTGGTGATCTTCATGGAGCCGGAGTACATCTTCTTCACCCGGACATCTTTACGGACTTTAAGAGCAGAGAGAGAAGAGTGAATATACACAAGTACATTTCTTAAAAGTTCAGTTCTTTTAACTGAAAACATTTATGAAGAATCAGCAACTTTTTAGAACATTTCCTCTTCAGATATTGTGATATACTCTTGAATATTGTTTATTTACACAGTATATTCTATGTGCACCATATTTTAATAACCTTATATACACTGTATACGATCTTTTCTGAATAAAAACAATCACTTAGAGTATTTTGTCGCATATGATATAAGATGAAACAATCAGACGATTTTAAATTACTGTAGATGTGTCCTCTGTGGGTGTGTTATGCATAGATTTATTAATTTTTATACTTATTTATCAACCTGCCTAAACAGAAACCACATATTTTTTCTTTACTTTTCATTTGTTTATTAAAGGAGAGGTACTTACAGTGAAAATGCCAGACCAAAAGCCCGGTCATAAGCGCCACAACAGCAGCAAAGATCACCACACCGATCACAGCCCCAACTTTACCCGGGCCCTTCTTCTTCTCATACTTTTTGTTGTCCGACGCTGGCAGGAACTGGACAGACGTGTCCCAGTCTTTGTCCTGGAGGACAGACAAGACATTTCCATGGATGAAATAAATAAATAAATAAATATCAATACATACAAGACCAACCTATATGAAGCTAACCGTGGCGAAAGAAGACATTCTCAAGTTCTATTACAGGCAAGGTTGATATTGTTTTTGAAAAGAGAATAAAAGTAACTGATTCTTCTGAGTAGATAATCAACTGAAGATAAGTGACAGCAGCAGACAGCAAGTAGATACTTGTGTATTTAAGGAATGTCTCAGCCTGCGGTGACCTACAGAAAGAGGTTCTCACCTCTCAGTTACAGTGCGCAAATTATGACTTAAAATTATTATTTTTTTTAAATAGTGAAGGGAAGTGAATTTCCCAAAAACAAAGCCAAAAATATTTGTCTGTTTGCGTGTCTGTTGCCGTTAATGCATTAGAAAGGAACATAGCGCGTGAGTCACCACTCTGTGGTTACCTTTAGGAGGTGAAACAGATGGGGGAGGGAGTACAAAGGTTTCACCATGTAAAATCTTGTCAAACCTGCTGGGAGCAAGCCACTCGCAGACAACAAGTTTCTGTTAGTGCTCATTGTGGTGCAGTATAAACCTCTCCTACTTTAGGAGCCATCAAATGAGACCATAAAACTCATCGGGAAGTTTTGAAAAGCATTCCTGTGACCTGTCAAGTTTTACAATTACACGGCTGGTCGAAGATCACCTGCAGTGCAAAACTGTGACACCGTTTTATAATCCAAAGGCAACGCATTCTTTCTGCCTGTTTAAACCTGATACTCATACTGAATGCACCTATAGGGGCACAGCTGAAGCATAAAAATATAAGTGCTATGACAGAATGGATCTTTCTACAGAACATCGTTTAAAAATTATCCCTTTTCCAGACACATTATCAGAGTCCGTTGAAGATATTCCCTCCACTTTTCCCATGAGTGGCTTGTTTATTAACTAATGCATCCGGTATTCACTGCCCAGGGAGTTTCTTAAAATCACAAGCAGGAAATTTAAGACAAACATGAGAATGAAAGAAAACATAACAAACCACTGCCTTATTAACGAATAAACACAACATATTATAGTCAAATTAACCAGAACGGTGACTCGTTACTCATTCCTGAAATGAGTACACACACATATATGTTTTAAATCGCACTGTATTATAACCCAACCTTTCTGTCAGTGGCCATAAACTGGTTAGCGTTGTTATTTAAGACTCCTCAGATCTGCTCCACACGTATTTTATGCAGGATGTAGACCTTACAGAAGTGGAGGACTCAGGTGGACAAGTCATTACAGGGTTGGGGAAACAGGAGGAATTCATGCAACAGCTCCACAATGGCTGCCTGCTTTCTGAATTCACACACCAACGAACGTCTTGTATGTAGGAAAGAGATGAAGCCTACACCACTTTCCTTTAATCGACTGCATACTTGGAAATCAGGTGTCAGAGAAGAAACTGGGTGTGTGCAGCATAACAGGTATTAGCAATTATCTTCTCATTAGCTTCTTATATTCTGAAAATCTACCTGAATCTGTACATTAATCCTGGTTTAGATTAGAAGCCTTATTAGAAGCCTTATTTGACAATTTTTCCTTTTCGCTCAGTGACATGTTTGTCTTCAGGCCTGAAGCACTTGAGGCCGAGACAATAATAAGGCTGCACAAAGGGACATTTTGTAGTATAAATGTGTGAATGACAACACAAATGACCCCTGTACTTTATGTAAGATTTGTCAATCTATAGAGCAGACTTAATGTACAGCTTGTTTCGATGTGTAGTGCACTTCCTGTCTCACAAATATCTACCCATTTCAGGAAAGAGGTCAATGGCGTCTTTCATGAAGGAAACAGAGCCACCATATAAAGTGTCTTACCGTGGTCGGGGTGTACCTCAGTCCACTGTCCATGTAATCCATCAGGGATCAGTTAGTTAAAAAGAAAACTACTCCAGCTACTCCTGAATTCCTCTTCCCACCACTGCTCTCCGTGTTAGTTTCTCTGACTTCTTGCGGTGTCAGCAGCCAACAGGTTGTTTTCCGAGGTGAACCTGCAGGCCCGGTCTCCAAGAGGTGGGTCCTGGGTTTGTTCAACCCACGAGCAAATTCAAAAAAATAAAAAAATAAAAGAAAGTCTATGTAACAAGAAGTTAAGATAAATATCTTCTAGTGCGTTTAAAGGAAGGCTCTTTCTTTCCGGTGTAAGACCTGACCTGAATATGTCGTCTATCAGTATGACACCATCGACTCAACAGCAGGGAAAAAAAAGAAACAGCCAGTATCAAGGCGTGGCTCTGCGCTGAGTACACCTGCGTGACTTCCTGTTTACCTGGCACAGGTGAGAAGAAACGTCAAATAAATCTAATGCCGACGTAAACGTGCGCTCTGTCGTACTGCTTTTTATTTTGGTGTAAACCTAAGGATTTAAGATTTAAGTGGGATTAGGGTTCATGTAGTATACGACATGAGTTCATGTATTCATGAGGTAAAGGGGCAGTAAATCCTGGGACGACCACCTACTCTCGTTACTACTATGGCCACCTTTTCAATAGAATTTAAATAATACTTTTTTTTTTTTTTTTGATGTTCTTGATTAATAGTTAGATGTTGATTTGGTTTCAAGCGAGTTATTTTTAGTATCAGTCACGTGACCTACTGTGCGTTTCGTCTTTGTGAAACGATGAGTCATATTTGCTGAATCACGTCGATCTATATTGTAAGTTTCAGTTTTAGAAAACGCGGTCTTCCCCGAAATTTCGGACAGTCAGCTGTGGAAACTAAATGATTTAATATTTTCATGTAGTAAATATTGCAATAAACAACAAGTATGGGTAACAGTCGTCCATTATTAAAAGATGACTCAGGAAAATGTAAATCCTCAATCATATTTTACTTCAGAGCAATTAGTTATTATTAATAACTAGCCATCGAGAGCCAGATTATTGTACAATTATTGCAATTAGATAATTAATCGACATAACTTTTATATTTATTTTTATTCTATTGTTATTTTACTTTTTATCCTCTCATTTATTGTTTTTAGTTTCTTTTTTTAGCTTTGTTTTACTACTGTACTTGTTTTCCGGTGTGTTGTTTTAAATCGTTGTTTAATCTGTTGTAAAGCACCTTGGTTCACCTATCGGTCGATGTAAGGTGCTAAATAAATTACATTTACATTACATTTACATAAAATGAATCAGCAACCATTTCAATTAAATTTTAAGAGAATAAAAGATAAATATTCTGTTCCATTTTGTCAAATGCACATAATTGGTGTTTTTTTATTATTATCTTCTTTGAAATGAAACAGCCTACAAAATATTTTCTATATAACAGGTGATCTCAAGAGATAATGAAATAATTAGGTGCTAAAACAATGACTTTATATCTTTCTACGAAAGAAAAACCACACATGCGTATGTAAGTCGTGAGTTTATTGATGTGTATCCCCCTTGTAACCATAAATCTGTTTCCATTGGTGTCAATCATTTTTTTTTTTTTTTAAATCACTAATATGTATATTATATTAGTTCCCAGTCCCCTCCCACAATCAAGCAGGCAGTTACAAGATTGAAGCTGTTTGGGTGCATAGTGAGACAGTCACATACAGAGATACTGTCACAGGAAGAGAAAAAAAAATAGAAAACAAACTTAAAAATATATATCATATCATTTCATATAAGAACAATGCACACCACAGGTAATCCTCTGGAAAAAAGCCATGATTGCAACATCAACTATACAGGCATACAAAGACAATACTAAGATAGAGAGAGAGAGAGAGCAAGAGAGAGAGAGAGAGAAGATCCTAGGATTCAGTTTACTTTGTTTGTGTCATTCTGTAAAAATACACAAGTTAGTTTTTTTTTTGTCTTTCTTTCTTTCAGGAAACCGGCTCCCCAAGCCTTGTCTTTCTGTGTGTCTCTGTCTGCCTGCACAGCCCTCCAGCTCCATATTGTCTTCAGGTGGCTCTGATCCAGGGCTGGCCCAAGCTTTTCTGGTTTTGCAAATCCTCAAATCCACATCACAAAAGCTGCTATAATTCCCACAAATCACAAGCGTGGCTTTAGCACCAAACAAATGTATTTGTTACAATCTCCAAATGTGGTGTGTTTAGATTAAGGAAAACTTTGTCCATTGTTCGGCATTGTTACAGCTTCGCCAAACGCCTAGAATTTATTAGGAGTGTTCCCCTGATTCACATTAATTTGTTTACGCCTCTGGGCCGGCCCTGTTTTTCAGCCACGAAACCGTCAGTAGCCAATTATAACACGTGTGCACATCATCCCGGAATATATTTTCAAAGTAGCTTCAAGGGTTGGCTTTGTTTCGGATTACTTGTGCAAAAATAAACAACCAACCAACCTTGTCAGTTTATGGCATATCATCGCCCGTCGTCACAATAAAGGTGACGCAACGTTAAAATCAAAGTCTCAAGGGAGCCTGTCAGATACATAGTATGGAAAAACAGCTTCCAAAATACATTCAACTATGTAACACGCCAATGGGTATTATTTAATCTAGTGATAACATGTTGCGTTGGTAGGGAGGGGGCTATAACATCACATTCACTCAGTGAGGGCTCAGAGTAGGTTTTGTGTGATGTGTTTGAGCTGGGGGCCTGTGCACACCATCACCTTCTTTCTTAGCGTGCCTGCAAACACTCATAACCGCCAAGCCAAGAACCCTAAACCAACTCATAACCTCTTCCCTGCGAAAAAAAGGTGGAATAAAAACATCTACTCTTATATATTTATATATGTATATATATATATATTTATATATATATATACATATATATGTTTAAATTGTATATATATAGTCTGTTATCATAACAAAGAACAGAAAGTAAATAATTCATGATCATTTTTTTCTCATTTGTTTCACTAAACATTTTAATTGGTACAAAGAACCTTCATATACAAGCAATCTATTGAGAGGAAAAAAAAAAACAAATTAAAACACCAATTCTTTTTTGAGAAAACCATCAGAAACTGCATGAATGACACTCGCATGATGAGAAACACAAAGTGCAGTGTCTGCTGCTACGCCGGTTTGGTAAAGGCTACTCGAAAAAACATTAAAATTTAGTTTGATTTGCCCTACACTTTCAAGAAAAAATAAAAATAAAAAAAAATCTGAAGAAATGTTATACATCTTGATCTGAGATAGCTGTATTGATAATTACAGATAAATCTGCAGAATCACAATTTCCATTATGCAAATTGGCAATACATCACCTTTTCAAAAAAGAAACATGATCAAAAAGAGCTCTATAGTACAATAGTAGCAGTAGTAGTAGTAGTAGCATTATTTAAGGACTGTTTTGAACAAACCAGTAAATGGAGTTTGGATGTATGCAAATCATTTAAACAATAGCATCGTGTGTTATTGGTCAGTAGTATGTTCCCCCCTCGGTTGCTGTCCTCTGTCAGATTCCACAGCGCCACCCCCGTGTAGGCTCTGGTTAGATCTGCATCTGCTCTAAGTATTTGTAGGTGGGGTTTTCGTAGCCGTGGTTCTGCATCTTGCTGAGGTGTCGTTCCTCCGGTGTCAGCATGGGGTCAACCTATGAGACAGACACGACACTCATAAAAGTGAGCACAGCCAGGAAATGAGAAGTCTTCTACTAAAGGTCGAACATGCTGTCAGATGCAAATTCTGCAGGGAGAAGAATCTAATTTGCCTTGCATTTACCTAGTCACGACCTGATGATGATGCCTCTGCAGCAGTTCATTGATGCATGTGGCGTTTACACCCTCTGCCCAAACTACACCCTCGGCCGTATAAAATAACAGGTGGGCTTACCTCCACGATGCCGTGACTGATGGTGCCGTATTGCCTTTTCCTCAAAAGCACCAGACTGATCACAATCACAGTTGCTATGGCCACCGCGATCACCAGCAAACCAATCAGTGCACTGCTCCCGAAGCTGAAGTCCTCTCCCAGGGGGCGGTAGGACTCCTGACAGGGAGATAGACAGAGCAGTGAGGAGACAATACATGTAAACACAGCTGACCACTGAGGCAATAAAAAGACAATGAAGACAATGGAGACACTGTCAACATGTACTAGTGGGCGTCTATGTGTAATGCTGAGCCACTTAAATCTGTAAAGTTTTAAAAGGAAATTCCAGCATTTAGCATTAGCATTTTACTGTAGCAGTTTAAAAACTTGCTAACACATTCGTTTTTTGCTGCTACTTCCATGCGCATGATCGTAAACTCATGGACACAGCTGCTGTTTCGGTGTCCAAGATGTAGGGCATGGTATGCAGTTTACTTTAACAGCTACAGGGATATCCAGGAAGCTACTACCAGTGTTTACTTGCAAGTCAGATATAAAGCGAACATGTTCGAACATGCGCTCAAAATCCTTTTAATTAGAAAGTGTTGTTTGCACAGCTCCCATCAAACAATACAATGAGATCACTGCTGCGGTTCTTGCTGTAATTTGTGTTGCCAAATCTTAACAGCGGAGGTGCTGAGTAAATTGTCATCATGATCAATAGAAACAATGGATTTGCACGCTGGTTGACTCAAAAAAAAAACAAGGCTGCAAATTATCTACAAGGAAAAATAAGAGCAACAACTACTTTCGACGACTTAAATTAGATTCATCTGCATAAACTGTTGTAGAAATAGATAAACTGGAGTGAATCTGACTCTTAATTCCCTTGCTATGCTATAAAACCACAGAATATCGTGACGACATCTGGTGGAATAGTGCGTACATATGCATGCAACGTGTCTTTGCAGAGGATTGTGCAATATCATGGCCAATTTGGTGCATACACACACACGACCGCAGTAACCTACACTCGTCTCCCCGATACAATCTGGCACATATGACACAGACTGATCATATGTGGACAGCCACTGGGGGAATTTCCACTGCTCATTTTCCACACACAAACTGAGCACAAAACTCAGTTTGTGTGTATTCACATTCACTACATGAACTGAGATTTTCAGTGTGTACATTCAGATACATTCACATAACAAACATGCACCCATGCAGAAAGGAACAAAACATTTTGGCCTGAACAGGAAACTTAAACTTAAAAAACAAAAAAAAAAGAAAGGGGATTGTGAGGAGAGTCTGTTCCAACGCAGAATTATCAGCTGCAGAACTCGTATCTTTGCACACTCCCACACTCCCTCCTTCTTTCATCTTGTCCCCACTACTGATAACTACAGTTCCCCAGAGAGCCCTGTGGAGGGCGCCGCTATACTCACCAGCTCATCATCATGCATAACGCTGACTCTCTCTGCACTGTAAACCACTTCTTTAACATCCAGTGACTCATCAATCACCTGTCAACACAGACAGGGGAGCCCAGGTTACACTCACCACAATGTGTGTGAGATTGGACTTGTGTGAGACAGGGATATAGAGAGGAGAGAGAGACAGGCAAGCAGAGAGCGAGAGGGTGTGAATGTGCAGCGAGGTAAACCGTAAGGATTGTCTGTGTTTGGTTGATGATACACTCGGAGCTGCCTTGTACAAACTGGAAGGAGAGAGGGAGCGAGGTTGCAAGCATCAACAGACTTTCTTCTAGGCACACAGTTAACACGTCTTTCTAAACAGTCTGTCAGCCTCTCATTACTGAGAGCTTTAACCTGTAGAATAAGCGCTGTAAGTGTGGCAGTGGGTGGGTTCAGGAAGCAGAAACAAAATCTGCTGTTTGTAGAGAGAGAGAGAGAGAGAGAGAGAGCAGTCCAGAGTCTCGCACAACTTAATGACGGCAGACATTTTAGATGTCACCACCTTCTGTTATTTTTAACTTCAGACTGCTCTGTCTTAGAAAAGTAGCATTCCCAGATTGAAGCATGCATACAGAAACTTGCATGACTTATGTTCACGCATAGAAACACACAGTGGTGCAGCTGGTGTTGCGTTAGCATGCAGGACGCAGCAACGCAAGCATCGTTTGGAAAATCCATGAGGAGGACTGGCGTGTCTGGCAAAGAAAGGTAACATGCAATGACTGTCGAACAAAGCGTGATCTGAATGAGGGTCAGTTGGCAGAATCCAAACATAGACACACGCAAATAGCCCAGTGTGAGATAGCTGTAACTATGACAACATAGTTACTGGAATAATCTGCCTCATTAATAGCTGAACTTAAGAGAGCTATGTGAAAGCGCAGTGTGTATCCTTTCATTTCAATCATAAGAATAGTTGTTCAGAGTGAATTTGCGGTAATGAAATTGAACTCTTCACAAAATCCTACAGCGTTTTGCTTCGACAATGCTGCTCTCAGTTCACACGTTAATAAGCAAGTCAGAAAGTTACAGATGCTTTAAAGGAAACAAACAGAAGCAGAAACCGACAGCGAGGGAGGCTCTTACCACATTTTCGCTGATCTTGGGCTTGCTGTTGATGATCCTCTCCTCGGCGCCTATCAGACCATTTAAACCAGACATGGCAGAGCCTGGAGGAGGTGAAGGGACAACGTCAATAACGGCAGATTAGCACCGACATAAAACCAGCAAACAAACGAGGATGGTGGTATTGGTGTTGGACAGCTGCACTTAGATATCCAGCTCTTTTCCCGTCGCATCAGTCTCCTTCGTGCACTGGTGACAACAAAGCCCTTTCTTCCATTCAGCACAGTGTGTGCACTGTGAGCACAACACTGACCTTTTATAAAGGCCCTCTTAAAGTGGTGTTTTGCATATAGCTGAGATTACTTTCTGAAAATACATTTTCATGTATTGACTCACTACACGAAACAACAACATACTATCCTGCCATTCTGTATCCCTGGAGGAGAAAGACAATGTATGATGGAGCCGAGTCTGGCATCAGCTTATTGCTTTCTGCTGCTGCTAGTCACTCAGTGCCTAATGCTTAAGATTAATACAATTGCTTTTGGATTAAGTGGAGAACAATGACGCGGGTCTGTGAGCCTCACTCAGCAGAAGTGACGTCTGGCAGCACAGGTTATCGGACGGTACCGCAGCGTGCACAAAGTGTCGCAGCCGGACACAGAGAGAGAGTGACTTCTCTGAGAATAAAGTGACCTCTCATTTGCATAGACCTGAGTAAGTGCTGAAGTGATTGGTCCAATAATTAATTAAACAGAAAATAATCTTACAGTTAATCGTTTAAGTCATTTATCAAGCAGATGTGCCAAATACTCACATGCTCAGAATGCTGAAAACTGATTTTCCTGCAGATTTATTTTTTATGCAACTACCAACTGATTTAATGTAAATAGTCTTAAACTGCAGCTGTGCTATGGGTACAGAGAAACAGAAGCAGAGGTTGCACCCACATTTTCAAAAAAAACCCCTGTACATAATTTAGATTCAACAACTGGTTGAAATTTTCTCTGTTTTCACCGAGTACAATCACGAGGTTAAGCCCATATCAGACCAAACAGGTGATGTAACCACATCCCTGTCCTCGGTGGACAAATTACACCAATTCAGTTTGGGCTGTGGTTCAGCAGCGGAAACACTGAGCCTCAGACAGGGACGCTAAATCTCACAGCTCCTATCAGGAAGAGGCCGACTGATGAGGAGATTGAGTGTGTGGGAGGTGGAATAGCTAAGCATGGAGCTCTGATAAATGCACAGAGGGCGGGATGACAGCGAACACACGACTGAGGAGTCTCTCAGCTCCGACCTATCTCTACCACAATTAAAAGCTACTGACTTCGCTATTCAGCATGTGGTGATAATCCTAGAATGATGAAATGCAAAAAAAAGTCACCATGTGAGTCACCAAAAAAAAAGGGATAAAATGAACTACCAGATGGCTTCTGATAAAACAGAAATGGTGGGAAAGAGAGGAATCAAAAACGTACCAAAGGGAAAGGAAAAAGGAGAACAGTGGAATAAAACGGGAGATGGGAGGCGGAAAAACAAGACGCAACAGAGGCACCAACCTTTCTTGAAGGCACGTGGGGAGTCTGATAGATCGCCTTGGCATTAGAAATGAGCAACAGAAAAAAAAAAAGAAGATCAGAAACGAGGAAGGAGAGAAGAGAGAAAACTTAGGTGAGAAGAGAAAAGGCAGGATTATCAAGCTGTGTTAATTGATTAGGAAGAGTTCAGCAGGGAAGCGCCAAAAAAAAGAAATTTGAGAGATAACCAAACTCAAAGAAGGAAGCCATTTCAGAATTGGCTAGCTCTGTCTAAGAGCTCTGGGCTGTTGGCATATATATTAAATATTCCTCTGAGATTAATTTGTAATTTGCGATTTCACTGGAAAGAATCCATCCATCACTTTTTTTTTTCTCTCTCTTTGAGAATTCAATCTTTTGTTTGGCACAAATGTGACAAAGAACAGAACCATAGCTGCTCATTTCTTCCCCAAAGTGTCTGGTTCCAGCTAAGCACCAACGCCTGAGGCTTTGTGCTTTTATCTGAACTTCAGTAAAGCTGTGTTGAAGGCTAGGCCACAGGAAAATGTGCAGTAATAGATAAGTCCCAACCCATGGCTCCACAGCACAGTTATAACACAGAACATAAACAACACTGTAAACCTATTCTCTCTCACTGTGCAACAGTTCTGGCGTGCTTCGTCACCAGTGACCTTCACAAAGACTCATGTGTATGACCTATTGTTCTCCACACAGCCACAGTGTTGTTCATGATGCTGCTTTGTGGCTGCGTCTGAGGCTAGAGCTGCTCACCCTCTGGCTCTGAATGGGACCCCAAGGATGTGACCTGGATGGGCCGGTACGGTTTACCCTCTGACACTGGGACCTCCACGCTCTCCTCTGAGGAAACGTTGATGTCTGGCTGCGATTCGGAGATAGATGACAGGAACTGGTCCATGTCAGCTTTCTGCTCCTGGAGTAGCTCATCTGCAGATAACAGCAAATGACAGAGTATGAGACAGACCGGCCACGTTAACGCGTGACAACCTGGGACATGGCGGCAGTAGTGTGCAAAAGGAGCTTCACCAATTACTGTTAACATTCTTTTTCTAACAGTCAGAGAGCTGCTGCGAGAGACATCCGTTCCCATTTCTGCTAACTACCAATTAGTATTTTTCTGAGAGCTATTTTCCGTGTAAATCTGCACATCTCCCAATAGAACGCTGCACACTGAAAGCTGTGACCCAGTTCTGTCACTGCACAGGCTCCACTTTAATCTGTGCTGCAGCACCACGCTACGCTTCCCTTAATAACAAAAGAAAATATTAAAATGTGCCGGACATCGCCTGCCTCAAAGTGTACCGCTGAGGATGCATACATCCGAAATATAATTTCCAGCCTTAGATCTAATTGTAAAAATGAGGGCTGGTGAGCAGGGACCCCTTAAAACAGAGAACTGGAGCTGTATTAGATTTCCCTCTATAAATTCATACTGAGAAAGACAGAATACTTTTCTCCGTCTCCGATAATTGGCTTAGAGACAACGTTCTAAAACCCATCGCCTGGTCTCTTCCTGTATTTGTATTTCCTTTTTGCACGAAGAGAAGACAGTTTTTTTTCCCTTTTTTTGGCAGCGTGCAACAGATACAAAAATCCATGTGAGCCAGAGGAAATGTGATGCATCGGCTTTATCAGTCTGGCACATGTGTGTATTTCATCTCTCTGTTCATTTTACTTCATTCTTATTTCATCACTCCGCTGCCTACAGGTATTCCACTCATCACGACTCACCAATTTCATCCTGAATCTCCTCGGCCACATACGGTACTTTGTAGAGCAGAGATAGACTCTGGTTCATTCTCTCCTCGATCACCCGCAGGTGCGTCATAACCTGGCATTGGACGAAAAGAGACAGGGTGTCAAGTAAACATAATTCTCTTCATTTAATATCCACATTTTCAAGCGTAACTGCTCTTCATACCCAAAGTAATTGTGCTGTTTTCAAATTAAAGCCAATGTTATAAGACAGAAAGCCCATATAGTGTAGAAGAATCATTTACATGGTTGTTGATTAATTTTTACGGCATCCAAGAAACAATACCTCGCTGAATAATAAAAATAACAGATAATATAAGAGCAACTATTAGTATAACATCTCCATTTCAACAGTTTTTATTTAAAATTTCACATTAATGACCCAGAAAATTCCTCTTAATCGCCACTGGTGAGGTTTCGTCACCTGACTGTATCAATGATTACACTCTTGGCTTTGTGCTTTGGAGATTTGTACAGAGAAGCCAGCGGTGCAGAGACATAATGCACGTGATAAGATAAAAGATTAATTTATCAGACTCAGACAAAGGAGTTCTTATTATGAATGTGCAACCTTGAGTTTTAGCCACACAAACCTAATCAGTATAACAAGAGCAGGGCGTTACTACCGTGCAAACTCGAGGGCAGACAGACGGTATGAAAACGCAAAGACTGGAGAGGCTTCGCAAATCTAAACAGAGCTGCCACAGAAACAGCAAGAAATGTAAGAAAACATATTTCTTAAGATGAACTCAGACTCGCTCGCAGCCAGTCGAGTTGCAGACATGAAACAAGTTGCTGCATGTACTATTCAAATCAGTTCTGAAACTCTGAACCGACTTGACAGGATCTACTGCCTTTCAGCACCAGTGATCACCACCACATCACAGCCCGGCTAAAGAAAGAAAAAATAAATAAAAAATACTCGTTTGATCGAAAAGATACAAAACTTGTTTTATGTGCATCCAGAAAATCCCTACAACCACTTCTACCAGCAGTATGATGTTTATAGGGGAGGAGGGTTTCCGTATTGTTGCAGCTGAAATGGCTGGCAGCATATTAAAAGCTGCCACTGACGAAGCTGACCAGCACTTGGCAGGTAACTGGTGTTTATTTCCTAGCCTGATGATTGACCGTTTTAATCTTCCAGCACGTATCTGCAGTGCCCCAGAGCCGGCAACAGATGGCAATAATGCACCTCTCCCATTAAAAGTGTGCTGCAGCTTCCTGTGGATGCCTCACAAACAATCCTCACGATGAAGATTATATGTCCCAGGGCTGGAATACGATTTTGATGCGCCAAGCAACCTAAGCCGCAGAGGTGAGGCTTTAAAATGAGAATATATCCCTGAACCCGCAGTCATATGGAGCTGAGCAAGGCTGCTATTTGCAAAGGATTCTTCTGAAATGCAGTGACATGTCAAACCCAAAAACAAGGAGAGCTATGAGAACTGAAAAAGGAGATTTGCTGCAGGAATGCAGTAAAGAGTGACACAGAAACTAGGCTTGAGTAAACACCGTGCAGGCATGACAACAACAACAACAACAACAACAACAACAACAACAACAACATAGGAGCTGGCTTCTCATGACTGAGCACAGAAGTCCACCGCCTCCCAGATCCCACGATTTATCTAAATAGTATCCCTCCAGCTCTTTTCCCCCCATCCCCCTCCTCTCTATGTTGTTTTATCCATCTGCTGTGTTATCTGTAATGGTGGAGGATAACTATAAATGGTGTCGAAGGGCACAGACACACACACGGGCAAGTACATCTAACAGAGGAGCTTCCAGCCAAATCCCTGTGCAGCGGCTCAGAGTCCAGCATTACACAAGACCTGCGCAATGTTAATCTTCGGCTAAAGCTTAAGTGAATGAAACGCCCGCCCGCCCTCCATCAGACAACCTACTCACTTCTCCTGGGCTCCGACTCAGAAGAACACACGCTCTTTCTACCTCCTACACACTTAAAAACAGGGCTGAGAGAAGCAGGCTGAGACATCATTATCCCTCCCCTGTCTGAGCAGGAGCAGGAGCAGGAGGAGTGTGAGATCTTGGACTCGGCATGAGGTTTCAGATTTACTGACACAGCCTTTAATATGGCGCATCTTCATCGTCCAAACCAGCCGCAAAAGATTAAAATAATAACCAATTAAAATACCCAGACCTGGAATATTAGACGTTACTAAACGGTTAATTAGCATTGATGCGTTTCTTTTGGATTTTCTGACTGCAGATTAAACAAAACAAGCGTTACAAAGACGCCGCTTTAGGCACCTGAGCATTTGTGGCAAGCATTTTACCTTCAAAGTCAAGCGTGGTGAGCGTCAGTCGTGATTATCAGAATAAAAACACAGACCTGTGACTTCATCTGAGCAGCCTTCTCGGGATCCACTGCCAGAACGTGCTGGTAGTGGCGGATGGTGTGCTGGCGGTCCTTGTTCTCGGCGCGGACGTACCTTCTCAGGGCCTGAAGGATGCGGTGAGGCTGCAGGGGACGTGGAGTGAGGTGGTTATTAGTGTTGGATGTCTGTGTTATTTACTCTTAGGTCAGTTATGATACCTGAATATTTATACTTTGTGAGTTTATTGCAAATTTCGATTCAGGACCATATGATTTTAGAAAATAAACCTCAAAACAATAAGACGAAATCAACTGTGCCGTGAGCCTCTCATTAGAAGAGATAAGCACAGGGTTGAAAATGATTGTCTTTGTCCTCAAACGTCTCAAACGTCTAAGGAGACGGATGACAAGACCCAGATGTGATGTGCCAAACAATCAGATCTTCTGCAGCACCTTTAGAAAATAGCATCACACCACGGGAGATGCAATTATCAGTTTTGGAGGTGTAACAAAAGAAGAAAACAAAATAACTGTCCTCAAGGCAGGCAAAATTATTACATCTGCAATTAGCACAAAATAAAAATATTTAATAAATTCCTGTCTCTCTTTTTTTTTTTTTGGAAGCAAACCCAGCACGGCTTGTTAGAGAGACAACCAGCACCTCTCAACTGTGCCAACCTGTGTGCTGGCAGAAAGATCAAAAGTCTATTAGATAAAAGGAATTAAAAAAAAACTGACACATGGATTAAAGCTGTAGGTTCAAATGTGATTGACTTTGTGCTCATAGAGGATTTGGGCATGTGTGGTTTTTTCTGGGTGCAGTAATCCATTCTCCTCATGATGAATTGCGGTTTGGCAAAGGGTCTTTTTGACAGGATATGAGATTAACCACGGGGCCGTAAGTGGAGCGAAGCTCAGTCTGGTCTGACGCGTGTGTGATTTTGTTTGACGGAGGAGAAGAAAACGAAAAGAGACAGTTGAAGACAGGTGAAGAGAGAAGATACGCTCCTGGAGGCTGGTGTGTGTGTTGCTCACCCTGGGGGGGTCGGCCTGCAGGGCAGCCAGGCAGTTCTCCAGGGCCAGACGGCGCCGGTCATTCAGCATGGCCTCCACCCGAGCGAGGTGAGTCTCCACCAGCTGCTGCTTCTCGCTGGCTGCCTCCTCTTCCAGGGACTCCACCATAGCTTGGAAGTGCTGTAAACAAAATCATAATCATATATACTTATGTGTATAAACAGAAAGTACATTCAGGCTTTAGCTAGGGGGGAAAAAAAAGTTCTCGGTTTCACTCATGTCGCCTTAGAGGCTTGTCAAGGGAGTTGGGGACTCATTTAGAAGTCTAACCATTCAGACAGTGGCCTAATTTAGCCTTAGAGTGATAAAGATAGAGCAGCCAGGGAAAAGGATCTTTAATGGAACAGGGAGAGAGGGACCCAGGGCCTGTAAGCCATCATATCACATCCAAACAAAGGGACAAAGGTGGGGGGTGGGGGGGATTCCCAGGGGGAAGGATCAGTGTCTTACCTGGATCAATGTTTGCCTCTCAGCCTTGGGCAGGTTCTTAGCCTGGCGATCAGCCTCTTCCCACTCTTTTCTTACCTTGAGTGAGAGAGAGAGACGCAAAGAGAAGGAAATTAGGTGAGATACGAGGTGTTCCTACTACACCTGCTTACTCACAGTGAGGCAGAAAACTGCGAACACATTTTTTGTATGTTTGGGAAAACAAATGCACAAAAGTAAGAGACCCTTAAATCCTGACCTTGCTCCTAGTAATCTCTCTCAGGCAGCAGGTACTAAAGCAGCTGGTTCACATGTTTACTCTTGAATTATAAAAATATGGACTCTTCTTCTATTTTCATTGCAAACGACGGCAAAACTAGTCAGAAAATGCATCACATTTGCTGAATAATAAGTGATGAACACTATTTCTATAGATACTGTATTATGTTGTCATTCTGGGGGGTTGTGACGTAAAACATATTGCCACTTTAATTGGGGAACGGGTGTCCCGACTCCACCTGGAAACTCACCCTCTCCATGCGGTTGCGGTGTCTGATCTCCAGCTGCTCCTTGGCTCTCTGGAAGCGACTGTGCTCCTTGTCATCGGCAGGGGTCTCAAAGTAGATGTCCACATCATCGGTGGGCTGTGGAGTCGGGGGCATGGCTGCAAATTCAGAAACAGACGAGCGAGTAGTTAGGCCTGGAAACTGACAGCCAGGCAGACCGACACAGAAACACACAGACAGGCAGAGCAGCTGACCCAAGCGGACACAGGTAAGACAAAGACAGACACGCTACCGGGCACAAAGAGAAAGCGAGTTGAAGGGAAAACGCAGATTGAAGGAAGGACCAAAATCCTCACAGAAGCACTTCTTTCCCCGGTGGTCTTCCATTCTTAGCAAGTCTCATAAATTTAAGGGAATCTGACAGTCTTTCCTTTTGATTTCATCTTCCCATTGGCTTTCTGCTGACAGGTCGCGTCTCCGACACTAATGGAAATATCTCTGCGTCTGACAGCTGGGTCACACGGGGCGAGGCCAGAGGGCTCTGCTCCGGGTTCATCACTACACAGACACACAGGACGTACTCGGCGCGCCGCCGAAACTTGCAGAAACAATAACGCTCCGGGCTCGCAAACAGGAAGAGACCCCGTCGTTTCACTCCACCGTCAAAAACCGGAGGCAACGGGTTGAAGGTAAACCCTCAGCCCCTGCGTCAAAATTCACTGCTTCAACTCAAATGGTTTTGGTTTTGAAATGCAAAATAAAAATCCAATTCGTTATGACCATGAACTGGGTTTAATCGGATGAGAAGTGAATCACTGCAAGATGCTAAAAAAAAAAAAAAAAAGAAGTGCTGACTGACAAGTGTGGATGAGTTTTGAGCAAAAGTACTGACAGTGTTCTGTTAAATAGATGACAGACAGACGACATGAACAAATGAGCAAACACAGACAAACAGAGAAGACGGAAAAGTGTAGAGGTCGTGTTGGAAAGTTAGCATGCTTCAAATTAAGAAGAAAGAACATACAGGTGAAGTGTATGAGGTGCATTGTTAAAATAAATTATAATTTTGATTTTAATTTCATTAAGTAAAGTTTAGTAACTATACTTTAACATAACATAGTTTTATTGTTAAAACTAGATAATGATCAGGAAATTGGAATAAATATGATGCTAGCTTTAACAAATCCCTGTTTTCTTATTTATTCTACAGAGCATTGAATAAACTGACTGTTACGTCAAATATAGATGCCGCTGTAGATTCAGACAGTGTCCGTAACCCTATTTAAATAAATGTTATATACCAATAAACAGCTAATATCCTGTTGATTTCTTTCTACATTGTTAAAAACGAACATTTTAGCCACTTACATTTATAACAGCTTTAACCAGAGTTAATTATCCAATGAGTTATAGATAGAGAACATTACAAAGACCCTATTTACCTCTTTACTCTATTTACTATTAAATAGGATAATAATAAAATGCATTATTATCCCATTTAATAGTAAATAGAGTAAAGAGGTAAATGCAAATTGAGATCATATTTAGTGATACATACAGTGCTGAAACTATTTATCGGTGCAAAAATGTTAAATATTGTACAAATTAGATTTTTAAATATTTGTTGATTAAAAGAAATAAAATAGGAGGAAAATAAAAGAGAACAATGTTGAGTGAATTTAGCTGCTTTTAGCTGATTTTCGTGGTGGAGGCGACATGGTGACAACAGCTGTAGTGATTTCATGAGTGAGAGCTGAAGACTGCAGAGCAGGTGTTCTGTTTACAAGTCGGTGTCAGACTAAACCTATATTATCCTCAAGTGTTTTCAGCGGGGAGTCCGCAGCAAAGACACAGACAGATAGAGAGAGGGAGAGGAGGGAGGAGGGGGAGGTGTTGTCAAACCGGCCTCTGTCACGTGACTTACTCAGGCGTTTGCACACAGCCATGCAGTACTCCTCTGAGTCGAAATTGTTGCGGTTGCCGGCGCAGCCCCCGTATATGAAGCGCACGCACTTCTTCTGGCTCATGTCGAAATGCCAGCGGGGCATGGAGGCACGGCAGGGGCCGGTCTCAGCCTCCAGGGTGCACACCGCTGCCGGGGGAAAGGTTGTTAGATCATCCAGCCACTAGGGGCAGCACTGAATTGCAGTCTGAATTACAAGCACTCGGAAAGAAAACTCGTAGCCGCCGCTACGTCTACAAATATGGCTGAACAAAATGAGCAGTCCAGCTACAAAAGGGCCAGGATGATTTGCTCTTTTACTCTGATAAGGGAGAACAGTAGCACAGTATCTGCTGTGAGATGAAGAAAAGGGTAAAAAATGATGCAAACACTTATTTAATAACTTCCTGTAGTAGCAACTCTGAAAATACAATTTAAAATGTCACAGTACAAACCTTTCACTTCCTGTAAAGTCTTGTCCTCGTCCTGATTGTCTGACATTTTGCGGCTCTCCTTCTTCTCATCCTCGTCTTCCTTATCTGCCTCCTCGTCCTCATAGACATAGTGGTACTCCTCCTCATCTTCCTCCTCCTCATCTTCGTCCTCGTCCATGGGCTCCTCCTTTTGTGTGGGCTGCTCGTCAGCCGGTCTCTCACTGTGGAGGGAAGGAGGGGGTTGAGTGAAGGCGGTGGAAGCCAGGAAGCGGAGTGATTTATCAACGGGGCAGAGCAGCCGCCGTAGATCAATGTCACAAAACTTTAATTCATCCAGATGGCCGGTAATACCTGCCCTTCCCAACAGAGCCCATATTATGCTTGCAATATTTCAAAGACACGCCATGATCATGATCACAGCCGCATGCAGCCACAGACACCGTCCTCCCCGTTCACGACCGCTCACCTGTCCTCTACGGCCATATCCTCGTCCAGATCCGCCTCATCAATCTCCTCATCCTCTACCTCCTCCTCTTCGTCGTCCTCCTGGAAGGGCAGGGCGGTCGGGGCGGGCTCTCCGGCGCGAGTGGCGGGGCAGCACACGTACTCTGTGCCGCGGAATTTGTCGATGCCGCAGGGCAGCAGCATGCCGTAGCTGTGCAGCACCATGGTGCTCTTGGCGCAGGCCTGAGAGGGGTAGAAGAAAATAGATTGTGAAGGTGAATCAAGTGCGTCAGAGAACTGTGTTCATGCACTCAGACAATCTATAAAGCTCCTGTTTATAACCATAATTACATCCTTAACTGATTTTTGATTCACTCTAGGCATCTTCTTACTTACGGTCTCTTGTATAGTGATTTCTAGCATCCATCTAAACAATATGGAGCTAGTTATCTTGTCAAATACTGACTGGAATGATTAATGCACCGCACAGCCAAAAAGTCGTGTAGTCCTTTGAGTGACGTGCTATTTTTCAACAATGCTCTACTCCGCAACGCAGCTACAAGTTCAGAGTAACTGATGGCTGCTGAGAAACTCCACTGGAGCAGTCAGGGATTAGCGGCCCCGCTCAGGAACATCTCGGTGGCAGCTGGTGAGCGATAGAGATTGTTTTCAAATCATTTTTTCTCACCCAGATTCCCCCCTCTGGTAAGATTTATTACCGCCTAGGTGCAGAACATTTGTTATAAACTACACGTCGTCGGTGCCTCTGGATGTCACACCATCTAAGGCCGCGGCACGCTCAAGTTCTGGCATTTGTATTATGTGTATTATGAGTCAGGAGGAATGAGGCGGGGAGTGACACGAGTAGAAGCTTGACGGGCTATGTGAGCCGCTGCTCTTACTGTCATGGTCAAAGTTGCCGGCAATCGCCCCCAAGGGCTGGCTCTGAAGCTGTCCGGTGGGGATTAGCAGCATTAGAGTCACAACACTAATCTGATTAGGAGCTGAAATGTGAGGGTTTCCCAGGGAGCCTGTGATCAGAGGACCTCAGAGACTCACCGAGACAAGTGGAGACAAGTGTGACCAGCATGGCAGGAGAAACTAAGGAGCTAAAAGTTTTAATTTCTAAAAGTTAACGCTCTTCCCACAGGACTTTCCCTTTTCCGTCGCTCTGCTATCTCTGAGATACGCAGCCTCCCACTGCTTCCTATGAAGTCATTCCTTCCTTACCTCTTTGGCCACACCGTGCCACTGCTGATGGCTGATGCACATGTCCATACGCTCCTTGTGGAAGAACTTGCACTTCTCCGGGACTAGAAGCACGTCACTCACAAACTCGCCCACTGCAACAGAAAAAAATCACATGGGCCGATATGCCCGTTAGTCACGCCGCCAATCTGCCCAAAGAAAGATCTCTTCTCAGCCTGATTACCGCTCAACAACACTGCCAGGTTTAGAAACAATAAATCATCTTTGCGGGGCTAAAAAAAGGATAGCAGATGAGATGATTCAATAATTCATAGCTGCCTGGTCCTTTACATTTCATTACAGCGGTATAACAAAGAGGACATTTGACACTTGAACATCTGTCAGTGCACCAGAAGCTGAGAGGAATTCATCCCTTTTTCTATAGCTGCATCTGTAACCCTGCAATCTACATGGCAGAGGAGGAAATCTGATTTCAAGCTGTGACTCTTTTAAGGTAGTCCAGGCTCTTCCTGTAAATGAATGATATCATTTGCTTGATGAATTCAATTCAGAGATGTTTTATTCATAGAGTGAGCTGGCGGATAGACTATTTGAGGGGAAATAAATGGTTTCCAAGGCATGTTGTGTGTATTCCGATGAATAGTTTCAGGCTGACAAACACGCAAGAGCGTAGGAATGTCACGCAGGGGTCAAAGGAACCATTAAAAAGGACAGTGACTGCTGACGGGCTGGCAGCCTGACAGGGTGCTCAGGTGCCATCAGAAACAGATGGAAAGCCAGGCGGGGAGAGAGACGCACAAGGAGAGAGGGAGGGATAAATAGAAGGTTTAGAGCAAAGCCCGGGCTGAGATCAGAGTGGCTAAAGAGTGGGCGGACTGCAAACACACAAATGAGGGTCTAGAGGTTTCACAATGAGGGCTGGGAGCTGTCCTATAACCGCTCATTTAGTGGTCGCCGTGACCTCGTCCTGAGGCAGAGCTGCTGGAGAGCAGGCGAGGCAGGCAGGCAGGCAAGGCAGGCAAGGCAGGCAGAGGGTGAAAAAGCGGTGTTTTGGAAAATGAGAGGGTAGGATAGGAAGAGGAGAGAGCTGGAAATAGCAAAGGGCTCAGCAGCTGCTTCTCATCTCCGCCCAGGAGGTGCAGCAACAACCCCCACCCCCCCTTACCACCCCTCCAAGCCTCTGATGCCTGTCTGCTCTGTGCCCACCACGCGTGAAAAGTACTTTTAATCAGGTACTAAGATCCAGTTTCCCACGTTGTTATTAGCCCCAGAACAGTTTATAGATCGACTGCCTGACTGACACAAACCTATTCAACAATCCTGACAGCCAGGTAGTCAATTATTTACGTCTTTTTTTTTGTTTTCTATTTATATATTTTACACAGAATACATTTAGTTTTCAGTTTTAAACCCTCGTTAAAAGCGCGAAGGGCGTCGTTTTCTGACTTTTTATTTTTTAAAATGCTCCATTTATTCTTCTGCTACTTCTAATTTCCCACATTTACGAGAGCAATTTTTATCCAATTTATCTGACAACTGCAGTTTCTTTGCAGTCCTCGTGCACCCACTGTGTGCTATTAAGAAGTTAAAATTAGCTCCGTCTTGACTAGAGGGAGCATTAAAAAGGGATAATAGTCCAATCCAATAAAATAACACCAAGCAAGAGTCAGAAAGTGGCATTTCTGCATAATGACGGCTTTTATTTTCGTGCATTTTGCTGATTTTACTTTCATGCAAGTACATGTGTGGCTGTTTTATCGCTGCTAAGGCTCTCTGTACATTTCTTTTCACCATTCTGCTAACCCTTCCTCCTCTTAGTAGTATCCAGAGAAAGCTCAAGGAAATGTAACCCTCGGCTCCACATCCCGTACACCGGATGCTCTAAGACTGTTTCACTAACTCGCTCTCTTTTCATTTCATTTCCTTTTCTCACTCCGTCTGGTCCACTCAGACGCAGACTCAGGTTTCGTTGGTTGCGGGGTGGAGTGGGTCTCAAGCAGATGCAGTCACACTGCAGTGGGTGATGGATGGTGGTGTTTGGAGAGCAGCTGTGCCACACTCTCTGCAAGCAATCCTGCTCTGTGTGCTCCTGTGTTGTTTAGTTTGTGTAGTGTGTATGTGTGTGTGTGTGAGAGAGAGTATATTCTAGTCTTTCACTTTGACCCCCACTCCTCCATTCATCTACCTTGCCTTTAACCTTCCATCTATCAGATGTCCTTGCTTATGCCGTTGAATGCCTGAACTGCTTTATCTAGAAATGTCCAAGGCATGTGAAGGTGAGAACACAATCAATGAACCAATGCTACTTTCAATACAGCTGCTGTAATTAATTTGATTAAAATCAGTAAAATATCTTGAACTATATGTAATGTTTTGTGAACTAAATTGATCAAATGTTCCTAAAGGTAGGAGGAAGTTGTTATAATGTGAGAGCCTTCACCATTAGGTTAATTCAGTGATTCCCAATCTAGGTAAAGTGACGTAGGGGGTACGCGAAAGAGTTGATTCTGAACTCAGCCTGATTACATTTTGAAACTGAAAAAACGGATAATGGGTTGTTTTCTCATTTTCTGATTCTCCACCTAAATGAAAAATCCAAAGACTATTTTTCATGTGAGTCAATTATGTTAATAGCTAGATTGTAGGACAACTGGCTTTGAAGCTATGTATCAGTTTGCTGCTAATGTAGCTAGCGCTAGGTCACTATCATCTCCTGATGATATAGCTATACTCGCTACAGCTATTTTCCCCCCAGAAACAAGCAAATCTCGTTCTTGGAGGCAGCAGCAAGGTAGATGGATAGATGGAAGGTTAAAATGTCTTTATTACAAAAATGACATGTCCAGTTAGGACATGTCATTTTTGTAATAAAGATATTTTAATTAAGGAGTGCCTCGGCTATCAGAGAATTCCTTCTCTACACTGCCTCTTAGATGTTCTACCTTGGACCGAAGAGTACCCAAATCAAACTCAAAAGGAATTGAGCACGCCATTCATCTTGAATCTGAACAAAATCTCGTTCTTGATTGGGTCTTTAAATTATGTCGTCAACAGTTCTGATAACTTTCTGTCATTTGAGCTGTCAAGTCATCAGTCTGAGCTAAACTAGGTCTCCCGGCTAACCGCAAGAAATGGATAAATGGCTAAAACTCTCCAGAGAGACCTCAACTGCTACCACCAGTCAGCCCACAGGCGAAGATGCAAACGCCAGCGACAACAACCCAGGCTATTCCTCAACTTCTATATCTCACTTTGACCGGGATGCTAGAAGCAGTGCAGATGTGGCTAACGAAGCTGCTAGCATAGCCACGGACAGCGATGAGGAGTCTGAAGTGCGTGAGAGTAGGGGGTACAGGGCTGGAGGTCAAATGTCTGAAGTTTGGGAACCACTGGGTTAATTTAATATCAAGTTCCAGTCTCGTGCTTTGACTTTTGGCCGTGTAGCTAACCTTTTGTTTACATTTACATCATGGATCGTGCGGTTAAACGGGCAGAAACCTGATCTGCCGACAGGATTACGTGGAGGAGACATGACTAAAACCAGGAGGCATCTGCAATCTGATGCTGCATAATGGAAAGAGCATTTGCATTTTACTCCTGGGTTTAACTCTCAGCGCACACACACAGACGACTTTTCCATTTTTAGCAAATCATTTCTGACCACAGGTTTACCCAACGCAGCATTATTTGCCTAAGTCTTACTGTTACGCGATCTGGCATGTTCTCTAAATGTGTAATGTTGACAGAGTACTTAATATTAGTCAAGGAATGTAGTCTTAAGGTCTTCATAAATGATTTGCAGTGAACCTCCAGTGAGAGGTGAAGGAATCCAGACAGCCAGACGTGCGGTGCAGGAACAAGCCTGAGTTTGTACCTCTTATCAAAATATACGCAATCATACGACTCAGTACCTCTGATGATATCAGGACTTGTCACTGTGTGCGCCCTGCCCTCAGGTATACCAAGAAAATTAGTCAACAGGAAAAGCACAGTATGTGTTATGTCCATAAATGTTAACAACACTGAAACAAGGACTTCAAACACTTTGTTCCTATGAGGTGGGAAGTTAGCTTAAAGAAGACTACGCCTCAGTATGCCCAAAATATATTAAATCACTGAAGATTAATGAAGGCTGCAGAAGTTAAAGGCGTTCTGCCGTCTACAAAACAGAAATAAATGTAAGTTCCTTATAAATCTGTGTTTACCAAGGCTAGAAATGATTGTTTTGCCACGAATTTCCTTCTCAAGCGGGACGCTTCCGCCGCAGTCTGTGTTGTCCCAGCAAATTGTTCCCCACAATTGAATCATTGTGTAAGAGGCAGTCTGCCGCGTACAATAACCAACACCCCAGCAAACATCTGCCACCGACTGTTCTCACCATTTCAGACGTAGTAATAATAAAAAAAAAAGAACCCTAAAATAATCCTGTGCTGTTTGACAAAGACATCATGCTGCAGGGATTAGATTAGAGAGCCGTTGAACAAAAATCACATTCATTTGCAAGAGCCATTGTTTGGGGACGGGAAACATGGAGGGATTGTGGCTCTGAGCCTTTGTGTGGAGAGCTGGATACAGCATAACCCATCTCTCTCTTTTTACACTCAGCTCCTTCCTTAGCACTTGCATTATTCATATAAACCTATTAACTTGACATGGGTGCTGGCTTTGCCCTTTTAATCATATCCTTCAAGCAACACCTCACCTCCCTTTGGTGTATTTCATTCCTTTTTGATTCTACTATAATTAAAGTACAGTGACAAATATAAGCCAGATGTCCATTTCTGTGGAACAGTATATGAACATCCCGAATAATGAATAATTCAAAAGCAGCCGTCACTGCATTCGATATGATCGAGAGGCCTGACAAATAATAGACTGGGAGAGGTGAGGCGCGGTGAAGTGGCAGAGGCGTGGCGTGTCTTACAGCATACGATCAGAGCCCTCCAACTAAGCCCCTAACATGCTCCATTACATAATTAAGCACAAAACCCTCCGAGCAGCCTCCTTCCCGCCAACACCTTATGTTTATCAGTCCTTCTCCATCTGTCTCCTCTGTGCTCTCACTTCAATCTCCTCATTTGCAGCCCAGCGGAGCAGCAGAAGGCCTCTGTAATTTGGCGGGGCACGAGTGCGCAGACCTTTTAACTATGATGGCACAAAAAAAAAAAAATGTGCAAGAACAAGCAGCGAGGCTATTTAATTATTCCAGAGGAGGGAACGGCATTGTTTTAATTACACGGGAGTCATGTCACTGTTGCTGAATTTTAATGAGAGGTCTTAGGTTGTTGATAGCTGGACACGGAGAAGACATGAGTGCAGGTAGCAATCAGGAGAAATAGTTTGAGGGATCTTAAAATCTGAATCCCTCTCTTCTGTAATCCCGTCTCAGCCACCAGGAAGCCACTCCAGTTGTGTGTGTGTCGTCCCTCGAATTCCCCCAAAACCACTCCTCTGCGTTAGCCAAAAATGCTCTCAAACGGTAGCACATTTCACAGTCCAGTGCAACTGCTAATGGATTTTTTTTTTTATCCCGGAAAGCAGCACAACTCAATCAGCAAAAGGCTTTCGGACAGAGGAAGGGCGCCGGAAAGCGTCGGCAGCATAGAGGAAGATGTTTTTTCCTTCCTGACATAGCTGGACAAATACAGGGAGAAGCTTTGTTTCAGAACTCTATTTCTCTGTTATTGCAGTCCTCGGGGGGGCAGCAGGAGAGTGCTGTGTTTTTCAAGTCAGGGGGCGCAGAGGCATGTGGTCTGCACAGACTGAGGCTATATCTGACATTTAATAAACCTGAATATAGCCGTGTTGCCACTGCTGATTACAGTGATGCTACAGGAGACGGAGGAGGCAGGGAGTTGTCTATGACAGTGCGGGCGAATGAAGAAATGGGGAGTAATAAAGCAGGGCCTCCTCGCGGACCCCTCTGTTGCTGACCCTGTGTGTCTGTTTGAGTTTATGGCCACTGTCTGAAGGGGGAAATAAGATAGTGCTTTATTGCTCAACAAGCCTCCCCAGCAATAATAGCCTCCCCCCTTTGGCCATCCATTCTGAGAGACATTAGCTCCCATCCAGCCTGGATCTGCTAGATCTGCAGCTCAAGGCCAGAATTAGTCAACTGAATCAGACTCCAATATTGCTCCGTGTCACCTCTGCCTATGGCTACGATGCATCATAATCTCCTCTTTCTCTTCTTTGAACAAAAGCTTAATATAGAACGGGGGCTGGCGATGGAGAACACCTGATTTGAAGGGCCATTTATAAACATTTAAGTGGTTTCTTGGACAACTTATTAGTGCACGAGCAGCTTACCTAGGCATTTGTACGGCACCACGATGTGGGCGTGCCCTTTGCACACCTTCTTCTCCTTCTTGCACCAGTTCTCAATGCGAATCGGCTGGTTGGCTTCCACTACATTTGTGATTTGGAGCTCTGGATACATCTGTTGGGGGAAGGAGGGGAGAGTGCGTGTTGAATAATGAGAGAGGAATTTTGCATGTGTATGTGTGTGTGTGAGAGATAGAAAGAAGGTGCGATAAGTGGGGCTTCAATAGCATCCTTTAATCCGCGCTTTATACTCCATAGATGCCATCTGCTCGACTGTGAAAGGGCACACAATTTACACTTTCCCCAAATGCCATCAAAATGTCATCAAGAAATGCAACTGAAGCTTCCGAGGAAGGCTGCTTTGGAAACGTGCGGCCTGTGTCTTCCTTCCTTCCTAGACAGCTGCGTAATAAACCGTAACAGTATTAGCAGCAGCCTCCTGTGTTACAGGAGATACAGTAGGAGGAACGAGGAAATGTTATGGAGGATATCCGTGGTGTGGGAAAAACATGTCCTTAATTTTACTGGCAGCCGGAGAAAATGAGAGTTCAAAGGGTCCGGTAATTGAAATGCCAGCCGCTATACTGTAAAATAATATCTGTATTTCAGGAAAGAGCTCAAAAGCGCTTCTAATGACAAATCAAAGTAAAATGAAAATTGACTTTTTCCACTTTTGCGGCTAATTCCCCATCAACACAACACAGATCTTTTCAACTTGTAATCCTGAACTAAAACGTCCTCAGTGAATCAGCTATCAGAGCCGAACATTTAAAGTGATGAAATTACAGACTAAAGTAGCACGGCCTAATCTAATCAAAAGTATGAGATGTGCTATAAAATTAAAGGATACAAAGGAAGTCACAGATAAGGACCTACACGGGTGAGCAATTCCACCCTAACTGATTGCACGCCGATGACAAACCTCGCTGTCACTGCCTTTTCATAACTGACTCGGCTGTTTGAATTTCACCACCTCTATGATACGATTGTGTGTCTGCACGGCGGTGACTCACCTCCTGGCAGTACTGCAGCACACCCTCTTTGGTTCCTACGCAGCTCTTGGTTCCGGATGGGTCGGGCTCCCAGCGGCCGGTCTGAATGTTGACGTGCATGTTGAGTTTTCCACAGAACATCGCCACCTGTGGCTCGGCCACGGCGAACCCCGTGCCTGCGTTGGCTGCTAGCGCCTGCAGAGGGACAAAGACAGAGACAGAGAGAGAAGAGAGTGAGAACACGGGTTGATACACTCAGTCATTATAGAGCTCATAAATGCTAGGGGAATATTCTGGCTGACAGACTTGAGAAACTCTGCCTCACTGGATTTTCTCATAAACTCCACTGTACTGTGAACTGTGCCCACATAAAGCAGACTGAGCTCATGTACTGCAATAGATAACCACACAAGACATGATGGAACAACTTCAGTGCTGCGTGTCTTGGCTGCTGCTGCTGCTGCAACTCGGCGCCGCAGTACTGAGAAAACAGAGGGGTTCAGACAGGAGACAAATTAAATGCACCTAGGGGATGTTTGGCTAGGTTGATGGTTGAGCAAGTGTAGGTTTGATTGGATTTGTGCACAAGTTTTTCTTTTTGCTCTGATGCCCACTGAGTGACTGAAAGGCTGCACACAGAGAACAGCGGACCTAAGAAAAACTTCAGTACGTCATGCTTCACAAAACAGGACATTCCTAGTTGAGGGCAGAGCTTTGCTTGTCTAGACCTCCTGGGACAAAGTCTTTCCTCAAAGGATAGATCATTTATTCTGTAAGACGTACCGGGAGCCTTCCACATAATTCAAAACACTGTAAACAGGTACAAGTATAATAAAAATACGTGTTTCTGTGGAACTTTTTATTTTCTTCTTCCTGCTAATGTCTTTGTTTACCTCCCCACCCTTTGATAAGAGCAAATCTGCTATCTTTGTCCCGTCCTCCTCGTCCTTATTTACCTTCCTCAAACTGACTCACAAAATGGACACAGTCAAACCTACGGTGTGGTCATCTTCTTTAGGACTGGCCTTAAAACGACTGTGTGCAGTGCTCACATCAATCAGCTCATCACATCCTCATTGAGACAATAAGTCACGGCCTGCTAACAGTCGCCTGATGCTGGGGTGTCACAGCGCGGGAATCTCTAATTAATCAGTGAGGCGATGTAGCCCTGCATGCCAAATCATCCCAAAACACACACTAGGGAGCCTCTAGACAGGAAGTGGAACGGAACTGATCCGCGCCTGATTGTCATCATGTCATCGGGCTGAGTAAACAGGACTCAGCCTCAAAGACAGATCAAGGGAATGAGCAGGGGAGACCGCCGGACAAGATGTCCCATCATTTTGCTGGGCCTCCAGGACGCACGGACGGCGGAATGCGTCCTCTGAGGACAACACAGCCGAAGAGGGAGACTTGAGCAACTGCGTGTTACACAAAGCTCTCCATCTAATTGTGCACAGGCTCGCCGGCTAACAATAGGCGCAGAATGGAGCAGAGCGAGGACAAAACAAGTGCTGTGTAATCAGCAGTTGGCTGCAGCGTGTGATGAGCTGCAGAGCCAGCCAGAGCTGAATCTGCATGCACGCACACAAGCTGAATACACCTCCGGCCCGCACACAAAACACACATTCAGGATCGCAGGCACACGTTCAACCGCAGACAAGCCAACACACCCTGCATCATGTTAACCGGAGACACAACAGACTCACAACGGACTTCCTCTCCTTCCTGGTTCTCCGTGCCTTTGTCCTCATCACTCCTCCCTCTCTGCACCATTGCAGGAATAAAACACACAGTGCTGATCTCAAATGGCTGAAAATTGAAGGCTCGGATTTGTATTATTAACACAAAGACGTCCGGTGAAGTGGAGTCACATTATGCTAATCCAATCAAATCACATTCAAAGCAAAAAGCCATTTCTTACAGGATCAGCCTGACATGCTTTATAATTCCAAAAAAAAAAAAAGAGTTCAACATAAAACTAAACCTTTTATTCTTATTAACAGGCCTGCAAAATAAATACCCAATTGTTGGGGAATTCTATTTGGCATTCATTGGATTTTATTGTTAGCATCGTTAACCTTGATTAAATCTAACTTATTGGAAAATGGACTCCAGGAAGTTGTCGAAAAGGCAGCAGCAGCAGCAGACGGGAATGAAAGTAAAGCACTAAACAGAACTGTGTGCTCTAATCTGCATAAGTGCTTTCTGAGATATTCGCTGATTGTATGAGAAGCAGGGAGGTGAGGAGGAAATGAGGGACGACCAGAAGGACATTAGGGAGGATGACAATAGAGGCAGAGAAAGCCTGACCACAGCTGGAACGCAGCTGTTGGAAAAACAAACCGTTGAGGCTAGACCCAGTACCCATTTGACCCCGTCTTTGTCTTAGCGTGTCCTCGTTTCCTTAAGGGCGACACAAGCACGAGTGGAAGTGCCGCCGCTTTAAATCTGCAGTCACATGCCTGCTTAGCAGTTAAGAAGAGAGCTGCTCCGGGTCGGGCTGGCACAAAGGGAAGAGAAACACCACGGGGGCCCAGCGCCAGCAGGGGAAGCGATGTACGGGCTCAGAGGGCCGGAGGAGGAGCAGAAATTCAAAGAAGATGTGATTGCACCGGTGTTACCTGAACCACAAAGTTACCTGGTCTTGAATAAACAGACTGGACAGTGGGTTCTGCTGACTGTGACATCAGTTTTTGGTTTCTTTGAGATATTTTTCAAGACCAGTCAAGCACGCAACTGGAATGTCACTGTCCTATTTTTGTTTTTTTCATACATGACAAAGAAAGATTTGGTCAGTCGACCAGCAAAGGCCAGCAAAATGGAATCAGAATAAAAATGAGAAACAATAGAAGTGACTGTCAGAAGAAGGCTGCGAACAACAGATCACCATTTGCCTCGTTTGTATTTTTTGCTGCGATAATGTAATTTTAATCCTCCTTAAAGGTCATGTGAAATAACAGACAGTAACTTGCTTCCGTGATTTATTGGGATTCTCCGAGAGCAGCTTTGAGAATCACTCGTCTTTTTTTAGCCGCTTTATCTCGTCGCCGATGATTTTGATGATTCTGGCACAAACCAACACCCTGACACACCTTAAGACTCACGCAGCACTGACTCAGCTCGGTAAACCCGAAGGTTTCACAAGATAGGATGGTCGGCTGCACTGCCTCGAGACCTGTAATCTTATTTTATATACTGGGATTTAAAAAAAAAAAAAGGAAGAAAGGTTGAGTGATCTCCAACATTTTGGCAACTTACGAGGAGGAAAAGGGGCTTTTCAGGATTTTAATGTCTCAACTCTGTCATGCTAAACTATATTTTACTGAACTATCTAAATAATGTTTTAGGAGGATAAAGGATTAATGCCATAAATGCACTTTGTGGAAAAATATCCCGCCACGCCTAACGAGCGTTTGTCATTGAACCTCCTCATCTCTCATTACTGACTCACCGCGAGATGTTATATCATGTATAAGTGTGAACACCTGCCGTTATGTGGAGGCTTAGCGAGAGGGGGAGAGACAAAAGAGGGAGCGAGGGAGTGGAATCTGGGAAAAGGGAGAGGCAGCCAAACCGACGGAAACTCAGGTAAACACGGTGAACAGACAATGGCACCAGGAGACGTGCGCCGATTGGCCCGTGTCCCGGTGTAAAATATTATTCCCAACGAACTGTGATTCAATAAAGAGAGCGGCGGCAGGAAGCGTGAACGCGGGAGAGACGGGCCTGCCGCCGCAGACGCTTGTCAAAAGCTGTGTGGGCTGAGGATCATTTAGCTCAATTGCACTCTTTACTGTGAACACACACCAGTATGCTGCTGCTGCTGCTGCTGCTGCTGCTTTCCCAGTCTGCCTCCAGCACACAAACACGTTTTATTGGCCTGCTCTGCGCACCGAGCCAAGTTTCACATAAAACAAGCTAAGACACGACGGCGCTTGTTGTGAAGTAACGCTTGGAACATTGGACGCAGACACAAACAAATACTCCTTTTTCATCCCTGCAACAGGAAAAACCATCCATCTGAATCCTTCATTGGTAAAAGAAAGCAGTAAAACTGAAGAGTGATGTTAGTTTTAATCTGTTTATTGTTTATATCAAGTGTATGTTACACCATCAATCATCTCTGGTGCGCAGAATAAAAAACTGTACTGGTTTTGATAGTTATAACCTTTATAGTGTCACGCACATCCTAAAAATAATTACAGATGCAGAGATCTAAGAATAAAGTCTCTTTCTCTGAGGGATTATTTTGCTGTGACTTTCTTGCTGTGGGTGATTGACAGTGAGGAGAGTGGAAACAAATGCAGTCAGTAGGTGGAAGGAAATAAAGACAAATTGCAGAAACTGACAAAAACGAATTAAGGCTTTACATTTACTGTGATAGATTATTTAGCTCAGGCAATTTTCTAGTGTAGATAGATATTTTTTTGCACTGTTTGAGAATAAAAGAAGGAAGAAAACTGTTTTAAAAACCTCTGAACGGGGGTAAATTAAGCTTGATATCTCCAGCAATGCTGACTGTGTGCAACCAGAAGAAATAAAAGTAAAGGAAAGGGCAAAGAAGACTTTATACCACTGGCGCAAACTTAAAATAATAATAATAAAAATGTTTCCTTAATGAGGTTTTAGTAAGAAATCCTCCTGGACTGGTGCGGGTCAGTTAAAATGTGACCTACCACACAGCATCTGGGCAAGGTCCAAAGAGGATAATCCAATCTGTGTGTGTACACATGAGTGGATGTGTGTGTGTGTGGTCTCAGGTTGACCACTCACGGCAGTATGAGCTCAGGACACACACTGAGGACAGTGGGAAAGGTGAACTGACAACTTAAAGAGTCATAATGTTCAAAATAGCAGAGTCTGGGAATCGGTGATAATCATCCAATACAAACAGAAGTGGTAACTTCAATTACTCTAAACAAACAGATTATAAAAGCAGACAGTCTAACAAACGTGGTGCCTGGCTGACATTTATGACAAACATTTTCTGGTAAATTGCCCGCGGTGCAGGAAATAAAAACAGCCACAGTGAAATCAGCTGCAGTGTCAACCGGTCTATAAACACTGCAGACCTCAGTGAGCGGTGGCAACCGGTCTAATTTTGGCAGAGGTATGGTGAAGCCATCCTCTCAGTCTAGTCCTTTTAAAAGCAGCTCCAGAAGGAGGCACCAGTCAGGATTTGTGGGGTTCCCAGAATGCTTAGTGTCCATGTGACTGTGGAGAAATGCCTGGCATCATTAATCCACCTAATCCTTCCCTGTGGTGACTTAATACTTAAACAAGATCTGCAGTGGTGAGAAAAGCAACACACACACACACATGTACAAGATCTATAAGTAAAATACACGGGGACATAAAACGAACGCTGATTTCCCCTTTCTTATTAGATGCAATAAAAATTGTTGATGTGTATAAGGGGGGATGTGTTCCCGGCAATTATTGCACTGAGCTCGTTTGCGGTGGGGAACAATTACAACATTTACATTTCTTTATTGGCCTCTGTTAGAGCTTTTATATAACAGCTCAGGTTTGTTTATTGTGCCGTGTGATTGCCGACTTCCGCGACTGAATTTCCCCGCAGGAGAGCGTATACATATTATTTAATCACCATCAAATAAAATAACAATACGTAGGCAGAAGCTTGAGTCACTTTGCCAGGTGCTCTTGTCTCGAGGTGTAAAAACAGCCCCATGAATTCTTGTAATGAAATGAAAACATTTTCATACATCAGAGTGATGGAAAGGGATGTGTGGCTGCCGGCTTTGAGGAAGATTTCAGCACATTTAAGCTGCACTGATTGCAATTTCACAAAAAAAAAGCAGATCTTTTCCAAACATGGCTCTTGATTTGGTTCAGAAAAAGAACCAGACGAGAATCAGTGCAACCGGAAAAGATCCATTTCTGCCATTTGAAATAAATATGGATTAGTATTAAGTAATCAGATGATGAGCTCAGCACATGACAACTCCGTCAAGCTGTTTACACGAGCTAACAATGTGAGTGTTTGAGGAACTACGGCTGGTACTTTCACGGGGAGTTCATAGAAATATTATTAGAGCAGATGTAACCACCAAACAAGTCATAACAAGACACTTTAACACTTTAAATACCGATAACTGACTAGAAGTTACTGTATTTCCAGATTTCGTACTTCATCTGAGGTCCAAAGAAAAACTTCTGGTTTTGCCACGACTTATAAAGAATTACAAAAACAGCAGAGTGCCCTTTTGAGAAGATTAAACCAAAGAAAAACTACTTTTAAATCATTAATTCATTCATCTTCTGTAACCGCTTGTTCCTGTTAAGGGTCGCGGGGTCTGCTGGAGCCTATCCCAGCTGTCATCGGGCGAGAGGCGGGGTACACCCTGGACAGGTCGTCAGTCTATCTCAGAGCAGACAACCATTCACACCTACAGCCAATTTAGAATCACCAATGAACCTAACCAGCATGTCTTTGGACGGTGGGAGGAAGCTGGAGTACCCGGAGAGAACCCACGCAGAACCTGGGACCTTTTCTCTGTGAGGCATCAGTGCTAACCACCTCGCCACTGTGCCGCCCACTTTTAAATCAATAAAAGATTTATTGAATATATTATCAGTTGGGTTAGTCTACCCACAGATTGACTTGTTGCCTCGGCTTCACCGTCTGAGAAGAGGAAGGAAACGGTCACCACGTAACCAAAATACCAAACAACACAGAGGACAGAGGGGCGGTTTTATTTTGGTGTCGATACGTGGGTCTATTCGAACCCACATGCCAAATGAGGAGGTGTAACAATGTTGTGATTCCTCCCAGTCGTGACGCCCGTGGGAAGGCCGGGGCCTTGAGCCGCTAACGCCGTCACTACACAAACAACTCACCAGCAACAGATAACAGATGAGAGGAGGGGGAGGAGGGGGCGGGGGAGGATGGGGGGGAGATTCAGCAACAGAGTGACACTGACATTTTCCCACTGACCAAACACCTCCAACCCTCTAAAGGGTAGACAGTAAAAAACTGAATAATAAAGGGAAAAGGGTGTCGTGCTCTTAGAATCTGATTCAAAAGGGCAACTGCTCGCTGCAATGCAAATGAGCTCCTGTGTCTGAGCGAAATGGCCTTTTGTCTTCACCATCTAAAGTGTCCCGAGACTACTCTGGAATTACCCCATGAGTCAGTGCTCCACGGCATGAAAAATGCCCCCACGGTTTGAGGAACAGTCAATCTCAGTTAGCGTCACTTTGACGCTAGAGACAAAAACTAGAAGCTGTGAAACGTACAGTTCCCTTTCTATCCAGTGTGACTCTTCCTTTTCTTGAGAAAAGACGCCTCCCCCACTGTCCACTTCCTCTTTTCTCATCATTTTCTTACTTAATAAATTATCGTTTTTTATTTGTTTCCCAGAAATCAAGCACTAGCTTCTACACGCAAAGAACTGAAGGGGTCATAAATTTGTATTAACACTCTTGTGTGTGTCACTTCCTGTTTAACGCGACAGGGAGATGCTCCACAGAGAGCTGAACATAATGTTTCACTAGCGGTCACCTCTGCACGCCTCATTAACCTCCCATCATTCATTGCCCGACCGGACATGGGATAGAAAAGCCTCTTCCCCCTGCACCAAACTGTCACATAGGAGCGGAAAAACACAGTCACCACGGTCCAACGGCACTGGACTCTCTGGTACCAGCCCCAGTTCAGACTTTAAGCCTATTTGCAATCCTTTCTGCTCAACCTGTGCTTGATTGAACATGCCTTTGCTAATAGGGACTGTGTGGAGCTGCTGCAAAGTTAAAAAAATTTAAAAACACTGACGTAACCATGTCCTCTATTTCATTTCACGTCTCATGGCAAGAAAATTTATTCAGAAGGAAGAATGACTCAATCGATTCAGTTCAAAGCGGTGAAGGATCTAATAAGGAAACTTCAACCTGTT